>NC_133502.1:77535000-78160000 GCF_049354715.1 Callithrix jacchus
TGGGGGGGCATCGCATTCTCGCCCTCCTTCGCTTGTTCTCACTTCCTCTTCTGCCTTCATTTTTCCCCACAGCTACGCCTTCACCAGCTTTCGGGGATTTCCTCCCCCTGTCAGTCACACATACTGCTCATGCATCTGCCTCCTTACCCCTTTTTGCCCTTTTTTGTTCACTCGTTCACCTCATTTACCTCATTCTTTCATTTCTCACACATTCACTCTCATTTATCCACTTCTGTATGTATTCATTCATTCACCAACTTTTTTTCTCAATACATTTAGTGATTTATAATATAACTGGCACCTGTTGAGCTCCTGTGTGTTCTGTGGGCATTGTAGACATTGTTATTTTGATATCTCTTTACTACTCTACAAGGCAGGTTTCAGGTTCTCTGTTTCTCAGGTGAGGGGAGGAGGTTAAGTCACCAGCTCGTGGGCCCTCAAGTTGGTCAGTAGAGAGTTTGGCCCAGGTTTGATTGAGAGTCTAGACATTCTTTCCTTGGGGCCTCCTGTAGGCCCTACCCTGTGTTGGGCACTGGTGACGTAGAGAAATTAGCTCCAACCCAGCTCCTGAGGATATAAATGCGCTAGCAAGAGACAGGCAGAGGCAGCAGGGCTCACCTAGTGTGGGTCGTACTGTGATAGGGTATGAGGAGGGGCTGCTGGAACACGCGCAGGGGCATCTTTCATCTCCAGCGTCATTACTCTTTTGGTGCTCTCTCTCATCCGTGTTGAAACAGCGAATGTATTTGACTCCCTGGAGAGTAACCGAGTTGGGTCTCTGTAATCATCTGACTTATCTTTGCTGTTCCCTGGAGATATTAATGATATATTGGATGACAAAAAAGCATGTTATAACACTTTGTGTCATCTGGGTTTTGTTTGGAAATATTGTATATGTGAATGTGTATTTCTGTGTGCTGTATCTGTTGTAAAGTCTGGTAGAGTGCACTGTAAGATTGACTAGGATTTTTCTTTTGTTCTTTTTTTTCTTTCTAATTTTGTGTCTTACCTGAATGTGTGGATGTATTTTGATCTGTTAAATTATTGTGTACTACCTGAAAAATCAGAAAACAGTAATCAGGCCATTTTGATTTTTTTTTTTTTTAATTTTTTATTGGATTTTAGGTTTTGGGGTATATGAGCAGAGCATGCAAGACAGTTGCATAGGTATGCACATGGCAGGGTGCTTTGCTTTGCTTCTCCCCTTCACCCACATTTGGCATTTCTCCCCAGGCTATCCCTCCCCTTTTCCCCCCAATAGACCCCAGTGTTTAGTACTCCCCTTTCTGTGTCCATGTGTTCTCATTTTTCATCACCCGCCTATGAGTGAGAATATGCGGTGTTTCATTTTCTGTTCTTGTGTCAGTTTGCTGAGGATGATATTCTCCAGATTCATTCATGTCCCTACAAACGACACAAACTCATCATTTCTGATTGCTGCATAATATTCCATGGTGTATATGTGCCACATTTTTCCAATCCAGTCTATTATCAATGGGCATTTGGGTTGATTCCAGGTCTTTGCTATTGTAAACAGTGCTGCAATGAACATTCGTGTACATGTGTCCTTATAGTAGAACGATTTATAGTCTTTTGGATATATACCCAGTAATGGGATTGCTGGGTCAAATGGAATTTCTATTTCTAAGGCCTTGAGGAATCGCCACACTGTCTTCCACAATGGTTGAACTAATTTCCACTCCCACCAACAGTGTAAAAGTGTTCCTTTTTCTCCACATCCTCTCCAGCATCTGTTGTCTCCAGATTTTTTAATGATCGCCATTCTAACTGGCGTGAGATGGTATCTCAATGTGGTTTTGATTTGCATCTCTCTGATGACCAGTGACGATGAGCATTTTTTCATATGATTGTTGGCCTCATATATGTCTTCTTTCGTAAAGTGTCTGTTCATATCCTTTGCCCACTTTTGAATGGGCTTGTTTGTTTTTTTCCTGTAAATCTGTTTGAGTTCTTTGTAAATTCTGGATATCAGCCCTTTGTCAGATGGGTAAACTGCAAAAATTTTTTCCCATTCTGTTGGTTGCCGATTCACTCTAGTGACTGTTTCTTTTGCTGTGCAGAAGCTGTGGAGTTTCATTAGGTCCCATTTGTCTATTTTGGCTTTTGTTGCCAATGCTTTTGGTGTTTTGTTCATGAAGTCCTTGCCTACTCCTATGTCCTGGATAGTTTTGCCTATATTTCCTTCTAGGGTTTTTATCGTGCGCCATTTTGATTTTTTTTTCTTGTTTTATTCTTTTTTTTTTTTTTTTTTTGAGATAGAATCTTGTTGTGTTGCCCAGGCTGGAGTGCCATGGCATGATCTCTGCTCACCACAACCTCCACCTCCTGGGTTCAAGCAGTTCTCCTGCCTCAGCCTCCAGAGTAGCTGGGATTACGGGCACCTGCCACCAAACCCGGCTAATTTTTGTATTTTTAGTAGAGATGGGATTTCACCATGTTGGCCAGGCTGGTCTTGATCTCCTGACCTTGTGATCCATCCTCCTCGGCCTCCCAGAGTGCTGGGATTACAGGTGTGAGCCACTGTGCCTGGCCCTATTTTGATTTTTTGAGGAAGATAAAAGGGCTTCCAGACAGCCATTTGTGGGATAGGTGGAAAGAGATCCATATCCATAAGGAAGCTGGTGATATGTTGATATGGTCCCTGCATCCAGTTGGTCAGCAATTCTGAAGGTTCTAACTTTAAAACATACTCCAGATTTGCTTCCTGCCCAAGTCATCACCACCACTCATCAGAACAACAGCGGCAGCCTCCCCACTGCTCTCCATAGCCACAGTCTAGAGAGCTTTGTCAAAAGTGTAAGTCAAGTCATCTGCTCCCTTGCTTAAAGAGCCCTGGTGGCTTTTCTTTACACTTAGAGCAAGATCACCATGTGCCCACCTCCAGCTGGCCTCTCCCTTTTCTCTCATTCAGTACAGCTTCTTAGGCATCTCTCAGGGACCAGCACCTATCTAGGATCCAGGAGCACAGAACAGGACAGACATATCCTTTCCTTAAACAACCTCATGTTCTCACATCCCTCTAGTCTCCCTGCACTTGCTTCTCCCCCTACCCAGAGCTTCATCCCAGATCCCCACAAACTGGGTCCTCATCTAGCCCCACCCCATTTAAATAAAGAAGTATCCTTTTCTCCACTCACACAGAATCACAGTATCCTCTCTTCTATTTGTTTTTTTTTTTTTTTTTTTTTTTTTAAATACAGGGTCTCACTCTCACCCAGCTGGAGTGTAGTAGTGTGATCTTGGCTCTCTGTAGTCTCAACCTCCTGGGCTCAGGTGATTCTCCCACCTCAGCCTCTCAAGTAGCTAGGACTACAGGCATGTGCCACCATGCCTGGCTAATTTTTTGTAGAGACAAGCTTTCACCATGTTGCCCAGGCTAGTCTCAAACTCCTGGATTCAAGCCATCCACCCACCTTGGCCTCCCAAAGTGTGGGGATTACAGGCATGAGATGCCATGCCTGGCCTTCTTCTATTTCTGCTCCTGTGCTTACAGAATTTGAATATATCCCATTTGTTCATTTATTTGTTAGTCCTCTGTGCTGTGAGTTCCTTAAGAGTCCTCTCAGCTCTGTGTAGCCTGACCCCTCTGACGGTGGTGGCCTCAGTGTTTGTGATGTGTCTGTAGCTGTCCCAGCACTGGGAAGGGTGGGATTTCTGGTGTCCTTTCATTGGTGCTGGGATTCGATGGCTCTAGAGGAAAAAGAAGGAGACCTGTGTGTCCATCTCATGTGTGACCATCCAGATGATTTTCAGGCAAGTGTGCTGGGTGGGTGGACCAGATGCTGCCACTAAATGACCTTTTTTAGACCTTCTCCCTGAGGGTTCAGGGAGAATTAGAGTGGGGGCCCACCTTATCTCAGGAGAGCAGAGCAAGTCATGAGCACGGAGCTTTCTGATTCTTAGCTCAGGTCCCATGTCACCTTCTCTGTCTACTTGGTTCTCTGTCAGGGCCTAGGCTGGGGTCTCGGTCACAGAGAGGGTCTGGTGATTGGACTCTAGTGGCTAACAGGATGTCCTGCCCACAGGTGGTGCAGCTGAAGGCTGTGTTCCCACATGGTGCAGGCTTTGTGCTGGCTTTTGAGTTCATGCTGTCGGATCTGGCTGAGGTGGTGCGCCATGCCCAGAGGCCACTAGCCCAGGCACAGGTCAAGAGCTACCTGCAGATGCTGCTCAAGGGTGTCGCCTTCTGCCATGCCAACAACATTGTGCATCGGGTCAGTCTCAGCATAGGCCAAGGGTGGGGTCTGGGGAGCTGACTCGGCTTGGGGATGGGGATAGCCCTTGTAAAAAGCATGACCAGAAGTGGGGACAGAGCTGGTCAAGGCCTCCAGGTAAGCAGCCAGGGCATAGCCCTGGAGGAGACAGGGACCATGGTTGACCTGGGTGGTTAGACTGCCAAGCCCTCTTGTCCCTAGGTCCTGGGGGGATTTGGAGGGACTCATCCTTCCTTTGGCATTTTCAGGACCTGAAGCCTGCCAACCTGCTCATCAGTGCCTCAGGCCAGCTCAAGATAGCGGACTTTGGCCTGGCCCGAGTCTTTTCCCCAGATGGCAGCCGCCTCTACACACACCAGGTGGCCACCAGGTAGGGAGGGCCAGATCCCTTCCAGCCCTCGCCATGGGGAAGAGATGCTTCTGGGCCTTTTCTCCAGACATTGCTTGTGGGGCTGGGTTCACCTCCCCCGGCATCCTTTTCTCAGCCCAGTGTCCACCAGCTCTCTTCCTCGCAGGTGGTACCGAGCCCCTGAGCTCCTGTATGGTGCCCGCCAGTATGACCAGGGTGTCGATCTGTGGTAAGACCCCCATGGGTGGTCAAAGGGTAACATGGCTCATGGATTTCTGCTAGGCTCTGAGGTCTCTGAGCTGTTTGGTGGTCTTTTCCGTGGTGGGAGTTTAGGCTCCCTTAAGGGTGTCTTCCCTGGTTGGGGTATTCTGAACACTTTGGGGTTGGGGTCCTCACTATGATGTTTTTGAGCTAGGCGGGGGTCAGGTGGGATGAGAATGGTGGTCCCAGGCGGGAAGCTTTCTGGGCTAGGTGGGGAGGTGGTCTGAGCTTGTATGTGCTGGAGTTAGATCCCAGAATATGGTATTTCTGAGCTGGTCAGTGGCCCGTATCCTTGGATATGAAAGCTCTGAGCTTGTTTTGCAAGAAGAAGATAGTTGGCAGTGCCCATGGGTCTGAGATTTGGGGCAGGTTTGCGGGTCTCTCCCAGAAAGTGCAGGGGAGCTGTGTGTCCTAGAGTAGGAGTCTCTGAGAAGTCTTGGAACAGCTGGGGCTTTGCTCTGGGTTCTAGGGTTGAGGGCTTTGAGGGTTCAGGGACTGGGCCCCTGGACATGAGGCTCCAGGGCTGGCTTGTGGGGCCTTGCCCTGGAGTGCAGTGTTAGAGCTGCCCTTTGGGTGGGTATGTGGTCCACGGTGGGAGATCTCTGAGCTCCTTGGGACTCTTTCCACAGGGCCGTGGGCTGCATCATGGGGGAGCTGTTGAATGGGTCCCCCCTTTTCCCGGGTGAGAACGACATTGAACAGCTTTGCTGTGTGCTTCGCATTTTGGGCACCCCCAGCCCTCAAGTCTGGCCGGTTTGTAGGGCCCCTTGGTGGGATGGGTGTGGGGCAGGTTTACTCCACTCCCCGACAGCAAGTGACCACTCCCTCCCCTGAACCTTCTCTCTCCTGGCCTCAACGCCCCCCTTGATGGACAGGAACCACTGTCCTGCCCCAACTCGGGTTCCTCCTTCCTGCTGTCATGAAGGTTTGGGGGTAGGTCTTGCTTTTTGTCCCCTTTCACCCCAGTATACACATGTGCAGTGTCTCAGCAAGCTGGGCACAGATCTGCCATCTGAGAGGGCAAGGGGATGGATGAAGGAATGTAGGGGTGGTTGAATGGGTCAAGGAGACACATGGTGGGAGAGCACCCCCCACATGAGGGTGTTAGGGGCTGAGAGCTGACAGCAGAGGGTGTGGTGAGGGTTGGGGACTACTCTCATGGACCCTGTTCCTTCTCCCTGGCCCAGGAGCTTGCCGAGCTGCCAGACTACAACAAGATCTCCTTTAAGGAACAGGCACCCGTGCCCCTGGAGGAAGTGCTGCCGGACGCCTCTCCCCAGGCATTGGACTTGCTGAGTCAGTTCCTTCTCTACCCTCCTCTCCGGCGCATCGCAGCCTCCAAGGTAAGGTGAGAAGCTGGGGTCTCTGCTCCTTCAGCTCCCCTCCCCATCACCCTGGTACTCTGTACTTGGTTGCCACGTGACCCCCATCAAGTCAGCGGCTCTCAGAACGTGTGATGGGCAGGGACCAGCACCAGGCATTTGGAACCCAGGGGACAGGGACCTTGGAGCAGGTGTGCCTCTTCTGAGGCACTGGACATCCCTAGAGTTCTCCTGAGGGTGGCCTCCAAGAGGGGCATGCCCACCTCACAGGAGAGCACATGTCCGAGGGTGCTGACTTCTGGGCTGCCTCTGATCCTATAGGGGGAGCACTGGGGACTCGTTCCTTCATTCCTTTGGCAAGTATTTTCTGCACACCCTCACGTGGCAGGGGTTGTTCTGGGCCCCACACGGATGGTGAACAATCAGACCTGCCTCCATGGGGCACTCCTAGTGGTAAGGTAGCTCCAGGCCCAAAAGGTCACAAGAGATTGTGCTGTCCCAGTGTGGGAGACCCAGAAGAGAGGCGAGGCCGACTTTGGGGTCAAGCAAAGCTTTCTGGTGGAGGGCAGGTTTAAGCAGGAGATGTTTGAGGAGGTGTTTGCTGAAGAGAGAAATGGTGGGCAGTGGCCTGGAGGCGAGGACCAAGGAAGGCTGGTTATGGCTGGAAGGCCTGGGAGGACGATGAGGACCACAGGATCATGGGCTGACAGGTGTCAGGGTGTGTCTCTCAGGGGTCCCTGTCCCCTCTGCACGCAGCACCAGCAGCAGGTGTTTATATACGCTCTCTTCGTCTCGCAGCTCCTGTGGGCTCTGCATCCACAGTGCACCCCAGCCATCTGACCCTTACCTCCTGATTGCCTCCCAGAATCTGGGTCTCCCCTCATCCCATGTAATCTCTTCTCCACCTGGCAGAGAGAGTAACTTTATCCAAATAGAGCAGGACACATTCCTGCTCTGCCAGGCCCTCCTATGGCTCCATGTCAGAGGAAAAGCCAGGGTCCTCTCTGTGGCCCACAGGTGTCACATGTTTGGGTGCCATCACCTCATGACGCTGCCAGCTGTTGTGCCGTGTGCCCACTGCTTTCCAGCCCCAGGGCCTCCTCCACACACCAGGGCATCCCCTGGGGTCTGTACACTTTTGTCTCTGCCCTGGAACCTCATGTCCCACTTGCTCATGTCTCAAGTCTTGGCTAAAATGTCACCTCTCAGATGGCCTTCCCTCGTGACGCTTCATATCTGTAACCTCTCTCCAGGATTCCTCATTCCTCTCTCTTGCTGTCTCTTTCCCACTGCACTAATCATTATCTGACATACGGTGTATTTTACTTCATCTTGTTTATTACTCCCCACCCCCACCTATGTCAGAAAGACAGAGCTTTTGTCTGTTTTATTAACAGCTATGTCCCCAGCTTCTGGAATAGTGTTTCAGACATAGTAGACACTCAGAAAATACCCAGGCACTGAGTCCACTGAATGCATAGATGAAGGAACATCTGCCTGAGGCTGAGGGCAGGGAAGTGACTGGTTTCCTTCTGCTGTTCCTTACTTGCCACCCCCAGGCTCTCCTCCATCAGTACTTCTTCACAGCTCCTCTGCCTGCCCATCCATCTGAGCTACCGATTCCTCAGCGTCCAGGGGGACCTGCCCCCAAGGCCCATCCAGGCCCCCACCACGTTCATGACTTCCACGTGGACCGGCCTCTTGAGGAGTCGCTGTTGAACCCGGAGCTGATTTGGCCCTTCATCCCGGAGGGGTGAGAAGCTGGCCCTGGTCCTGTCTGCCTGTGCCTAAGGACCACCCAGTCCACTTGTTCCTCTGCCACCTGCCTGGCTCCACCCTCCAAGGCCTCCCCATGGCCACACTGGGCCCACTCCACACCACACCCTGCCCCTTGACCCTTGTGAGGGTTGGTCTTGAGGCAGAGGTTATGTTCCTAGCCAAGAGCATGACAGCATCCAGTCCAGCAGAGGAGATTCACGTCCTGTGCTTGGTGAGTCTGTGTGCTGCTGACTTACCCATCAGAACAGTGAGCTCTGCTGCCATTCAGGGCCTGCCTATGCAGAATGGCGATGTCTGCCTTGGTGATTACCCATCACAACAGTGAGCTCTGCTGCCAGCTAAGGCCTGCCTATGCAGAATGGCGATGTCTGCCTTGGTGATTACCCATGAGAACAGTGAGCTCTGCTGCCAGCTAAGGCCTGCCTATGCAGAATGGCGATGTCTGCCTTGGTGATTACCCATGAGAACAGTGAGCTCTGCTGCCAGCTAAGGCCTGCCTATGCAGAATGGCGATGTCTGCCTTGGTGATTACCCATCACAACAGTGAGCTCTGCTGCCAGCTAAGGCCTGCCTATGCAGAATGGCGATGTCTGCCTTGGTGATTACCCATCACAACAGTGAGCTCTGCTGCCAGCTAAGGCCTGCCTATGCAGAATGGCGATGCCTGCCTTGGTGATTACCCATCAGAACAGTGAGCTCTGCTGCCAGTCAAGGCCTGCCTGTGCAGAATGGCAATGCCTGCCTTCGTGCTGCTTCCCCAGGTGTTGCCTCCTGGTCAAGGAGAAGTGCAGAGAGTAAGGCGTCCTCATGTTGGAAACTCAAGTGGAAGGAAGATTTGGTTTTATTCTCAGAGACATTAAACACTAGTTCAGTATGTGAGGTTATAGATTCTAAAAACCTCTGGTGTCTCTGTCTGTTCCTCCTCTATTTCTCTCAAGGGAAATAAAGTGACATTGTCTGATGGCCCTCATTTTTGGGTGGGTCCTGGGGAAGGTGGCACCAGGCACAGCACTTTTGCCCTGAGGGCCTCTCGTGTGCTTCATATGACTGATTACTAATTTGGAAGTGAGGGAGATGGAAGTCTAGGCCCAGGGATGGCTCCAGTTGGGGATCCAGCAGGAGACCCTCCGCACTGAGGCTGGTTTACCAACATATCTACTCCCTCAGGATGAGTGTGAGCCAGAAGCAGCTGTTTATATAAGGAAACAAGCATTCCTGGAATTAATTTTTTAATTTAATAAATCTCAATATAATCCCAGCCAGCTCTTTTTCCTTATAATAATTTGACTGATGAGGTGATTGTAAAAGAGCCATTAAAGTGCAAAGGGCCAAGAGAAGGAAGTGGAACCTTGCAGAAGAGGAAATGATGGAAGGACCTGCGGTATCAGATACCAATATTTAAAAGTTTATTTAAGAAGTAAGACAGCACGATTGTGGTTCAAGGATAAAAACAGATACACTAGAGAAACTTATTCTTAGCAATCCTTTATTTTTAAATTGTTTATTTTATGCTTCATGTGGATAAACTCTTCTATGAGCACTGAGGGTGACTAACACTGTTACAGACGCTGGCCTCCAAACACTTAGTGGAAAGATAAAACCTATTAAACCCCCATTCTTGCTTTTAGGGAAGTCTGATGTTCTTATGATCTGGCCTCTGTTTATTTCTCCAGCCACATCTACAAACTTTTAAGCTTCTAAGAGACCTTCAAAGAGAACTCTAAAATGTATATAACATTTGCAAGTAAAAGGACAAAAAATGATTACCATGCATACACACACCAAAAATCTGGTGTAGTTATTTGATATCAAACAATAGAGCCCAGGTGCGGTAGCTCATACCTGTAGTCCCAACACTTTGGGAGGCTAAGCTGGGCAGATCACCTGAGATTGGGAGGTCAAGACCAGCATGGCCAACATGGTGAAATCCCATCTCTACTAAAAATACAAAAATTAGCCAGCTGTGGTGGTATATGCCTGTAATCTGAGGCTGAGGCAGGAGAATCGCTTGAACCTCGGAGACAGAGGTTGTGATGAGTAGAGATCGTGCCACTGCACTCCGGCCTGAGCAAGAGTGGGAGTCTGTCTCAGTAACAACAAAAATCAGATTTTAAGGCAAAGTGTAGCAGTTATTTAATATAAGATACAATTTCAAGGCAAAAATAATTACTAGGGGTAAACAGATTTAGTTCTAATTATATTCCATTCATTGGCAAAATTTTCCAAATTTGTGTGTACCTGATAATATAGTCTTGGCTGGGTGCAGTGGCACATGCCTATAATCCTAGCACTTTGGGAGGCCGAGGTGGGTGAATCACCTGAGGTCAGGAGTTCAAGACTACCCTGACCAACATAGTGAGACCCCGTCTCTACAAAAAATTAGCCTGGCCTGGTAGCAGGCGCCTAAAATCCCAGCTACTCGGGAGGCTGAGGCAGGAGAATCACTTGAACATGGGAGGTGGAGGTTGCTGTGAGCCAAGATCGTTCCATTGCACTCCAGCCTTGGCAACAAGAGCGAGACTCCACCTCAAAAACAAATACAAATATATGTATATACATACACACATACACACACACACATTCTCAAACATGATTAATTTTATAAATGAATAGGATTCAAAAGACTAAGGATATTAGAAGTAACTTTTTTTTTGAGACGGAGTTTCACTCTTGTTGCCAAGGCTGGAATGCAGTGGCGTGATCTCGGCTAACCACAATTCTTCTGCCTCAGCCTCCTGAGTAGTTGGGATTACAGGCATGTGCCACCATACCCGGCTAATTTTGTATCTTTAGTAAAGATGAGGTTTCTCCATGTTGGTCAGGCTGGTCTTGAACTCCTGACCTCAGGTGATCCGCCCACCATGGCCTCCCAAAGTGTTGGGATTACAGTTATGAGCCACTGAGCCTAGCCACAAGTAACTTTATAAATGTGAATTCTGGTAAAAATTGACAAATTCATAGAAAAATTCAACTTGCAATAATCAAAAACAAACCCCTGAAGTGTCTTGAACTACTAAAGAAATTGAACCTCTAAATTAAAATATTTTCATTATGTCATCTACAGGCCCAGAGAGCTTCACTGCTAAATTCTGCTAATCACTTAATAGAGAAAATGTCAAGATTTCAGAGAATATAAGAGAAAGCCTACTCAGCTTATTTTGTGACACCAGCAGTAGTTTTAATATTAAAATTAACAAGGACGTTAGAAAAATGAAAATTGTCGGATGTGGTGGCTCATGCCTATAATCCCAGCACTTTGGGAGGCTGAGGTGGGTGGATCACGAGGTCAAGAGATTGAGACCATCCTGGTCAACAAGGTGAAACCCCGTCTCTACTAAAAATACAAAAATTAGCTTGGCATGGTGGTGCGTGCCTGTAGTCCCAGCTACTTGGAAGGCTGAGGCAGGAGAATTGCTTGAACCCAGAAGGCAGAGGTTGCAGTGAGCCAAGATCATGCCATTGCACTCCAGCCTGGGTAACAACAGCAAAACTCCGTCTCAAAAAAAAAAAAAAAAGAAAAGAAAAGAAAGAAAATTACATGATTATTTTTGTATTATCTTTCAAAAATAAAGGAAAACTCAGCTAGACGTGATGGCTCACACCTGTAATCTCAACAGTTTGGGAGGCTGAGGTGAGAGGACTACTTTAGTCCGGGAGTTTGAGACCAGCCTGGGCAATATGGCAAGACCCCATCTCTATAAAAAATTAAAAATTAGTGGAAGATACCAGGAGAAACTACAGTGACAGGTACGAGGAGATACGCCATCAGTTGGGAGGCAACGTCCTGGGTCTCAAGTCTGTGGCTCATATCACCAAGCCTGGAAAAAGCAAAGGCGGAAGAACTTGAAACGTACATTATAGTTTTCTGTAAATAAAAATAATTTAAGTGATACAAAAAAAAATAAAAATAAAAATTAGCCAGGTGTGGTGGCATGTGCCTGTAGTGTCAGCTACATGGGAGGCTGAGGTGGGAGAACTGCTCAAGGCTAGGAAGCCAAGGCAACAGTGACCCATGATCACGCCACTGCGCTCAGCCTGGATGACAGAGTGAGACCATGCCTCCCCATAAGGATAGTCCCCCTAAAACAGGAGTGTGGTCCTCCCTGACCTGTGCCTGGCCAGGTTCTTCCCAAGGCTGAGATCTCCAGTGGCATGAGGGTCTCCAAAGAGCCTAGGGCCACAGGCCTTTCTCTGGGGGTTCCAGGAGCTCAGGGTCTGGCCAGCCTGTCCCCAGTCCAAGACAGACCACCAATTTGGTGGTTATTCACTCCCAAACCTTCCCTTGGACCCTGATCTGAGGGCCCATGGTTCCCACAGTACTGCTTCAGGCAGGAATGCTGGGCCCCCATCCCTTCAACATCCACCCTGGCTACCCCCAGAACCATGAACAGAACAGGCCCTGCAACCTCACTGGGGCCCATCATCGACTCCTGCCCAGCCCTCTGAAGACCCACAGGCAGAGCCCAAGTCACCTCCCGTTCATGGTGGGCCATGTCCTATACCTGTCAGGTTCACTGACCTGCATGATCTGGAAGCAGCCAGGGCAGCAGCCTACCCTGCAAGCTGCCTAGAAGCCCCAGATGATCCCTCAGCCAGCTGAGACCAACATCCACAAGGAAGCTGGATACTTGGAAGCTTCTGGAGGGGAGGGGGTGTGTGTGGCATTCTCATAGCTCTGGCCAGCCAACACAGTGTCCTCATGCTGACCTGCTGTGGGACAGAGTCCCCTCACATGGCACAAGCCCCAGGCCCAGAGGGGTCTGATCTGGCCTTAACCCGAGCCTGGGGCCTCCAGCAGCCAAGGTGATCACCAAAGGGACCGAGCCAACTGTGGCTCTGACCATTACTGGAATCTAGCCCAAAGCAGGGCGAGCCCTCTCAGAGCAGTACATGGCTACTTGGGACCTGTGCAAACCCTAGAAGACCAAGTCAGTGACCTTAGGGGGCCCAAATAGCAACTAGTCATCTTGGCGATGAGTAGGCAGGTTGGCCACCACCCTCGTTCATACAAGGAGGCAGGGATGGTCAGGCTCTAGGACCTGAGTGGTCACCTGGTCACCCATGAGACAGATCCCTGAGGCCAAGAGTGATGCTGGGCCCTCCTGCTCCAGGTGGTAGGACTGGAAGAAGCTGGGCAGGCCTGGGCCCAGGAGGCTGGGTCCCTCTATCTGCCATCCTTGGCAGGCCATGGTCCCCGAAACTCAGGAAATGTGGCCTTACTCAGAGCAAGGAGGTTCTAAGGTGGGGACCAGAGTCCCCAGTCTGAGTTCACCATTTAAAGCTTCCCTCCCAGGGACAAGGGTTGCTCCCCTGGCCTCATGGACAATAAATAGTTTATATGACTCACCTGTTCTTCAGGCACCCAGAGTTGTCTGCAAGAAGCACCAGACATCCTGGAGCAGGTGGGAGAAGAGGGTGGCACAGTCCAGCCTGCCTGACCCACCTCCGCCTTGCAAAGGCTGCAGTAGGGCCTAGGACCAGACAGAGCCAAGGTTCTCATATACTCCGTGTAAGGCCATCAGAGAGGCCTCAAGGAAATCTGGAGCAGGGAGGTCAAAATTCTCTGATTGCCCCCTCAATTTGTGGGGGTAGGGGTAGACATGAGGCCAAGGGAGCATCCCTTGTCCCTGTGAGGGAAGCTTTGAATGGTGAACCCCTGTAAGGCTATCAGGGAGGCCTCAAGGAAATTTGGAGCAGAAAGGTCAAAATTATCTAATTGCCCACTCAAATGTCCTAATCCTACATCTCAGGGTCTTATTCTTTCCCTCCCTGGGCCTGACTTTTCAAAATTACCATCGACCATGAGGGGGCTTCCCTCACACAAGCTAAACAAACCACCTGCAACCATGTTCCTGCCAAGATGAACAAGAGAGGTTATACTAGGACCTAAGGGACAAGGGGACCCCAAATTGGATGACCTCTCAGAAACCCATGGGGCAGTTACAGTTCTTACTAGGGTCAGATTATGATGTCTCCTTCAAGCCATCTCCACCTTCTGTGCCTGCCCCTGACCTTCACCAGTGGCAGGTACCCACCCCACACAGGGATCTGGTGACTGTGGAATCAGGTTCCCCTGGAAGACAATCACCCTCTTCCAATTTTTGGAGCCCACTGTTTGGGCTCCAAAAAATAAACACCACAAGCTGGCTCTGTTGGATGTGGATGGTCAAATCTCCCTAATCCCAGGAAGCACTCATGCTTTCAAAGGACCCCTCAAGGAAATGACAGGCTTGGAAGGAAGATTAGTTAATAAGCCACTTAACTATTAAAGTTAGTCCCTATGGCTGGGTGTGGTAGCTCATGCCTGTAATGGCTCAGCACTTTGGGAGGCCGAGGCGGGTGAATCACCTGACATCGGGAGTTCAAAACCAGGCTGCCCAACATGGCAAAACCCCATCTCTACTAAAAATACAAAAATGAGCCAGGTGTGGTGGCGTGCACCTGTAAGTAATCCCAGCTACTTGGGAGGCTCAGGCAGGATAACTGCTTGAACCCGGATGGCAGAGGTTGCAGTGAGCTGAGATTGTGCTGCTGCACTTCAGCCTGGGCAACAGAGTGAGACTGCATCTCTAAATAAATAAATAAAGTCCCATCTTGCTAAGAAATACTTCTGTTCTTGTTCCCATTATTGAATAGACCTTCTCAGTCAGCAGAGAACAAGCCTAAGGCTTTTACACTCTTGGAAGGTGGCCTTACACTATCCAGTTGAGGTGGGAGATACACCACTGTTCTGGCTGAGACAAGGCACTGAAAGGTGCCAGCATGTCGGGACTGACTTAGTTAAGAAGGGGTGCTGATTCCTACCATCTCACCTTTTAGTTGCTTAAAGGTGAGTTGTTACTGATGACTGGACTTATTATTGTAGACTATAGAAAGTTAAACAATGCTATTCTCTTTTTTTTTTTTTTTTGACAGAGTCTTTCTCTGTCGCCAGGTGCCAGGCGGAGTGCAGTGGCGCAACCTCAGCTCACTGCAACCTCCGCCTCCTGGGTTCAGGCAATTCTCCTGCCTCAGCCTCCTGAGTAGCTGGGATTACAGGCACACGCCACTATGCCCAGCTAATTTTTTGTATTTTTAGTAGAGATGGGGTTTCACCATGTTGACCAGGATGGTCTCAATCTCTTGACCTCATGATCCACCTGCCCCAGCCTCCCAACAGGTCTTAGATTTAAGTCCTTGATCCATCTTGATTTTTGTATAAGATGTGAGATGAGAATGCAATTTCATTCTCCTACATATGGCTTGCCAATTATCCCAGAACCATTTGTTGAACATCATGTCCTTTCCCCACTTCATGTTGCTTGCTTTGTTGAAGATCAGTTAGCTCTAAGTATTTAAGGTTTCTATTCTGTTCCATTGGTCTATGTGCACATTTTTATACCAGTACCATGCTATTTTCGTGACTATGGCCTTACAGTATAGTTTGATGTAAGTATAGTATAGTGTGATGCCTCCAGACATGTTATTTTTGTTTAGTTGTGCCTTAGCTCTGTGGGCTCTTTTTTGGTTCCATATAAATTTTTGAATTTTTTTTCTCATTCTATGAAGAATGACTGAGGTATTTTTTATGGGAATTGCACTGAATTTGTAGACTGCTTTTGGCAATATAGCCATTTTCACAATATTGATTCTACCCATCCATGAGCATGGGATGTTTCCATTTGTGTGTGTTATCTATGAGTTCTTTCAGCAATGTTTGGTAGTTTTCCTTGTAGGAGTCTTTCACCCTTGGTTAGGGATATTCCTAAATTGTTTTTTGTTTTTTATTGCAGCTATTATAAAAGGGGAGTTCTTGATTTGATCCTTGGTTTGGTTGCTGCTGGTGTATAGAAGAGCTATTGATTTGTGTACCTTAACTTTGTGTCCTTTTTTTAATTCTTTTTGAGACAAGAGTCTCATTCTGTCACCCAGGCTGGAGTACAGTAGCATGATCTCGGCTCATTACAATTTCTGCCTCCCAAGTTCAAGCAGTTCTCAAGTCTGATCCCCAAGTAGCTGAGTAGTAGGCATGTGCCACCATGCCCAGTTAATTTTTGAGTTTTTAATAGAGATGGGTCTTGCCATGTTGACCAGGCTGGTCTCAAACTCCTGACCTCAAGTGATCCACCCACCTTGGACTCCCAAAGTGTTGAGATTACAGGCATGAGCTACCATGCCCAGCCTGATTTAAAAAAAATTTTAGACCACATTTTCACTGTACCTTTTCTGTTTAGATGTGTTTATCCACATAAATACTTACCATTGTGCTACAGCTGCCTACACTATCAGTATAGTAACATGTTATACAGGTTTGTAGCCTAAAGGCAACAGGCTCTACCACATAACTTAGGTATCTAGTAGGCTCTACAATCTAGGTTTGTGTAAGTACAAGCCTACAATGTTCACGGAACAATAAATAGCCTAATGACACATTTCTCAGAACATATCCTTGTCATTAAGCAATGCATGACTGTATTCATATGCCGTCTTTCTTGACACATTCATCCACTGATCAACACTTAGGCTGATTCCATACCTTGGCCATTCCTTTAATTTCAATCTAAGTGTGTCCTGACAGGTGAAATGAGTTTCCTATAGACAGCATATAGGTTGAATCTTTAAAAAAAAAAAAAATCCATTCAACCATTCTGTGTCTTTTATTTATTTTTGAGAAACGGTTTTGCTCTGTCACCCAGGCTAGATGGAGTGCAGTGGTGCGATCAGCTCACTATAGCCTCTACCTTCTAGGTCAAGTGATGTTCCTGCCTCAGTATCCCAAGTAGTTAGGATGCCACCCTGCCTGGCTATATATATATTTTTTTCTAGAGATGGGTCTCACTATGTTCCAGGCTGGTCTCAAGCAATTCTACCTCAGTCTCCCAAGTAGCTGCGGATACAGGCATGAGCCACAGTGCTTGGTTTTTTTTTGCTATGGAATTTTGCTCATTGCCCAGGCTGGAATTCAGCGATGCAATTTCAGCTCACTGTAACCTCTGCCTCCTGGGTTCAAGTGATACTCCACCCTCAGCCTCCCGAGTAGCTGTGATTACAGGCACTCACCACCATGCCCTGCTAATTTTTGTAATTTTTAGTAAAAACGGGGTTTCACCATGTTGCTCAGGCTGGTTTCGAAATCCTGACCTAAGGTGATCCACCCACCTCAGCCGCCCAAAGTGCTGGGATTACAGGCCTTGCGTAAGCCAGGGCGCCCAGCCAGCGCCTGGTTTCTAATAAATTTTTGATGTCATAATTTATATGTTTTTGTATTGTGTAACCCTTAACAAATTACTGTTGCTATTATTTTTAATAGTTTTGTCTTTAACCTTCATACTAAAAATATAAATTATTTACATACCACCATTATGGTATTAGAGTATTCTAAATTAACTCGATACTTATATTTACCAGTAAGTTTTATACTTTTGTTACTAATTAGCATCCTTATCTCTCAGCTTGAAGAAATTCTGTTAGCATTTCTTGTAACACAGGTCTAGTGGTAGGAACTCTTGAGCTTTTGTTTGGGAAAATCTTTATCCTCCTTCATTTCTGAAGGAGAGCTGTGCCAGGTACAGTATTCCTAGTTGGCAGGTTCTTTGGTTTTCTTCCTCCTTCAACATTTTGAATATATCATCCCCTCAACGACATCCCACCGTAGTTTATGGGGTTTTTTTCCAGGAGCTGGAAACCACAGTTGTTTGTCACTGGCAAATCCACCTAAAATCTTAGCAAACAATTTGCTAAAAGTCACTTAAATGGTGTCACTCCCATGCTAACAGATTTTTACTAAATTTTGTGTCTACAGGGACATATAATGACATTAGCACACTTCAAAAAATCTCCTGGCCAGGTACAGTGGCTCACACCTGTAATTCCAGCACTTTGGGAGGCTGAGACGGGTGGATCACCTGAGGTCAGGAGTCTGAGACCAGCCTGGCCAACACGGTGAAACCCTGTCTCTACTAAAAATACAAAAATTAGCTGAGCATAGTGGCA
The DNA here is from genome assembly GCF_049354715.1 of Callithrix jacchus. Lineage (NCBI taxonomy): Eukaryota > Metazoa > Chordata > Mammalia > Primates > Cebidae > Callithrix > Callithrix jacchus. The sequence continues at coordinate 77,552,919 of NC_133502.1, forward strand.
GAACTTTGTGATCTCAGCTACTCAGGAGGATGAGGCAGGAGAATCACTTGAACCCAGGACACTGACGTGCAGTGAGCCAAGACTGAGCCATTGCACTCCAGCATGGGTGACGAGCAAAACTCCATCTCATAAAGAAAAAAAATAATAAAATCTCCTACAGCTTCCCTACTTCATTCACCAAATTTGCTTACTTCAAAAACTTATTGCCTCTCATTCTGTTTATGTGACAGCCAAATTTAAATATATTCTCACCACACATAGCATTCTCATCATTTATGGCCTTTACAGATTACAGAGGAACTGGCTTCACATTTGCAATATTCACATACCCCAGCTAAAAGTTGTAAATATCACCTAATGATAAAAAAAAGTTTTTACAGTTTTTGAAATTCATCTGCTCTGCCATCAGTTACCCAATCAAATGTGCCCTGGATTACAAATATAAAAATTGGTTTTATATACTTCGCTTTTGTTTTGCTAGGCTGCACTACCAAATTTTACCAAGAGGTGGCAAACTACAAACACAAATCTGAAATTTCAATCTGTATGTTTCAAGTAATGTAAAAAATAACTATATCCACAGAATCCTAGTAGTGGAGGGAATCTTAAAGATCACCTGGTGATCTTCAGTGGTTAAACAGCACAGATACTGGAGTCAGAAATTGATTGAATTAGAATCCCAGCTGTGCTGTTTACTATATGTACAGCCTTGTACAAGTTTCAGAACTTCTGTTTCCTTATCTGTAAAATAGGCTAACAACCGTACTTAGTTACTCTGACTATTAAATGACCCATGCAAATTGTTTTAGCACAATGCATGGCATGTAGTCAAATTTCAACCATATGGTGATCACTTCAAAATACCTTAAATTATAAATTCTTATACCAGTCTACCAGCAATAAGGGGCACACATAGCACATATAAACCTAAGCACATTTTACTCTCTAAACAAATCACTACCAGCAAGCACATCCTTCTTGCCCAGATGCTGCTACCAAAAATTTGGGAAAAAAATATTAAAGATTCCTAAAAAATTCTGCTGTTAAGGTAACATGTAGAAATCAATTTTTTTAAACAAATAAATACATTCTATGATTCTATATATTAAAATAAGAAAGAAAATTCCAGCTATGGAGAAGTAGGTCCTATTGGGCTAACCATCCCACAGATAACCACCATAAACTCTGGACAAAAGATAAAGAGGCTGGGCGCAGTGGTTCACCCGTGAAATCCTAGCACTTTGGGGGGCCAAGATGGGAGGACTGCTTAAAGCCAGGAGTTTGAGACCAGCCTGGTCAACACGGCAAGCCCTTATTTCTATCATTTTAATTTTTAAAATGTTTTAAAAAATAAAACGGCTGGGCGCGGTGGCTCACGCCTGTAATCCCAGCACTTTGGAAGGCCGAGGCGGGTGGATCACGAGGTCAAGAGATTGAGACCATCCTGGTCAACATGGTGAAACCTTGTCTCTACTAAAAATACAGAAAAATTAGCTGGGCACGGTGGCGCGTCCTGTAATCCCAGCTGCTCAGGAGGCTGAGGCAGGAGAATTGCCTGAACCCCGGAGGCGGAGGTTGCGGTGAGCCGAGATCGCGCCGTTGCAATCCAGCCTGGAAGAGCGAAACTCCGTCTCAAAATAAATAAATAAAACGATCAAGACTTGAGGACACTGAAGAGCAACCAAAAGCAAGCAGAAACTACATGGAGTCTGTACATCTGTACTTAGAATAAAGGAATGGTACTGAGTTGAGTTTCCCAATTTTTAAGGGTTTTTGCCTGAAGATAGTCCCCATCCCATACCTAATGAACAGCTAAATACCAATAGAAATCCCACAGTCTTACTGGCTTGAAGAACCAGAACACCCAGTTCAAGGTGACAACAGAAGCTGGAAAGTGATGGGAAAGTTTCTGCAAGAGTCAAGAAAAGGAGTTCCTGCTGTTAAAAGAAAGTCAAAGGTTGGGGGGGGAGAGTGTCCTAAATACTTCATATTGACTACACAAATCTCCTGCTGACCCATGAAGAATGTACACATTGGGCAGCCTCCAAGAAGCCCAGCTAAATAAAATAACTGAGCAGATATTATTCCTGCTGCCCACTGTAGGAGAGACAGAGTTTGGAGTTTGAGTACAATAAAGTTAATCAACAACTCTTAGTCTGCTTGGACTGTCACAACAAATACCACACAGACTTGGGGGGATAACAACTGAAATAAATTTGCTCACAGTTATGGAGACTGGAAGTTTAAGATCAAGATTCCAGAGGGCCAGTGTCTGGTGAGGGCTCTCAGACAGCTGCCTCCTCCCTCTGTCTTCATACAGTGAAGAAGGAGTGAATAAGCTCTCTGGAATCTCTTCTAAGAACATAAATCCTATCAGATCCACAGCCTCATCCTCATGACCTCATCTATCCCTGATTATCTCCATCTCCAGAAGACCTCATCTCCAGACACCATCGCACTGGAGGTTAGGGCTTCAAGATATCAATTCCTGGGGAGGTCACAGACACTCAGTACGTAACAACAACAACAACACACACACATATAGCAGAAGATTAGAGAACCCAGAGGGAGAATCCTCTATTAAGTAACAATCCCAATGTCCAATATACACTCCAGAATGACTAGATATGGTAAGAAACAGGAAAATGTGACCCATACTCAAAAGAAAGGAAATCAAATTAAAATAAATTGCCTACTAAAAAAATTCATGTGGAAGTTAAGAAAAGAAAGAAGAGTTGGCCGCGCACGGTAGCTCAAGCCTGTAATCCCAGCACTTTGGGAGGCTGAGGCAGGTGGATCATGAGGTCAAGAGATCGAGACCATCCTGGTCAACATGGTGAAACCCCGTCTCTACTAAAAATACAAAAAAGTAGCTGGGCATGGTGGCGCGTGCCTGTAATCCCAGCTACTCAGGAGGCTGAGGCAGGAGAATGGCGTGAACCCAGGAGGTGGAGGTTGCGGTGAGCCGAGATCGCGCCATTGCACTCCAGCCTGGGTAACAAGAGTGAAACTCTGTCTCAAAAAAAAAAGAAGAGTTAAATGATACTAAAGACCTAGAAATTCAGAGTTATATGATAAATTTGTACATGGGTCAACATGCCTGCCAAAGATGACAAAGACAATGACAAATAAGACTAGCCTAAAGCAAAATGTTGAAATAAGCTGGTACTCTCTGACTTCCCCTATCAGAGTCCAATACATCTGACTTTCTGGCACACTTACAGGCCCTAATCTCAAGTTCCATTCCTTTTTTTAATATACATACATAATTTTATTATGTCACAAAATTCCACTTGTACTCTAAACTGGCTGCCAACTACTCAACTAATTAACTAATAATTAGATATTATTGACATTTTAGATGTGAACCCTGTGAATCTTAAAGATACTATTGAAAAAGCATCTATAATTCTGTAACAATCAGCAGAAAAGTTCTATATATTAAAAACGTATGGTCAGGTGCAGCGACTCATGTCTGTAATCCTAATACTGTGGGAGGCTGAAGCAGGAGGACCACTTAAGTCTAGGAGTTCAAGATCAACCTGGACAACAAGAGCACCATCTTTACAAAAAAAAAATTTTTCTTTTAGGCCGGGTGCGGTGGCTCACGCCTGTAATCCCAGCACTTTGGGAGGCTGAGGTGGGTGGATCATGAGGTCAGGAGATCAAGACCATCCTGGCCAACATGGTGAAACCTCATCTTAAAAATTAAAAATAATTTTTTTCTGAGACAGAGTCTCATTCTGTCACCCAGGCTGGAGTACAACACTGTCATCTCAGCTCATGGCAACTTCTGCCTCGTGAGTTCAAGTGATTCTCCTGCCTCAGCCTCTTGAGTAGCTGGAACTACAGGTGCGTGCCACCACACCTGGCTAATTTTTTGTATTTTTAGTAGAGACAGGGTATCACCATGTAGGCCAGTATGGTCTCAATCTCCTGACCCTGTGTTCTGCCCAAAGTGCTGGGATTACAGGCATGGGCCACTGCCCCGGCCAAAAAAAATTTTTTTTTAAAGACAGGGTTTCACCTTGTTCGTCAGGCTGGTCTTGAAATCCCAACTTCAGGTGATCCGCCTGCCTTGGCCTCCAAAGTGCTTGGATTACAGGCGTGAGCCACCATGCCCGGCCCCAATTTTTTTTTTTTAATTAGCCAGGTTGGTAGTATGGGCTTGTAGTTTCAGCTACTTGGGAGACTGAAGTGGGAGCATCACTTAAGCCTGAGAGGTTGGGACTGCAGTAAGCCATGATCATGCCACTGCACTCTGACCTGGGCAACAGAGACACTATCCAAAAAAAAAAGAAAACTTGGACATTCACATTGTAAGCAGTATCAACCCATTATCTGTCAGTTAGTAGGGTGTTGATACTTTGTTGAAACATGCATGATAGACTTCTGCAGGTTTTATTTATCTGAGTCCCACTCAGGCTGGAGTGCACTTGTGAGATCTCAGCTCACTGCAACTTCTGCCTCCTGGGTTCAAGCAGCTCTCATGGCTCAGTGTCCCAAGAATCTGGGATTACAGGTGCACACCACCACATCCACCTGATTTTTAAATTTTTAGTAGAGATGGGGTTATCCACATTGGCCACGCTGATCTCAAACTGCTGGCCTGAAGCAATTCAGCCACCTCAGCCTCCCAAAGTGCTGGAATTACAGGCGTGAGCCTCCATGCCAAGCCTTTCCTGCAGTTTTTAACAAAGAGTTACACCCATTCAGAAATCTATTTACCTTATAACTTTTCTAATCTACTAAAGATAGCCTCAGAGTATGCATCTCTGTACTTGTCAAAAGAAAATGCATGGCCAGAGGTGGCTGATGTCTCTAATCCCAGCCCTTTGGGAGGCCGAGGTGGGTGGATCACTTGAGGTCAGGAGTTCAAGACCAGCCTAGCCAACACAATGAAACCCCGTCTCTACTAAAAATACAAAAATTAGCCGCATGTGGTGGTGGGCACCTGTAATTCCAGCTACTCAGGAGGCTGAGGCAGAAGAATTGCTTGAACCCAGGAGACAGAGGTTGCAGGGAGCCGAGATCGCTCCACTGCACTCCAGCCTGGGTGACAGAGCAAGACTCGTCTCAAAAAAAAAAAAAAAAAATACATATAATGTGTGTAAAGCATTTACAGCAATGCCCACAGCTAAATGCTGACATGTTACCCACTGTAAAAATGTGCCTAAAGCCTATTACACACTTCTCGTAGTCCAAAGTATCTTCTGGGTATTGAGTATGATAAATTATACTCAGACTGGGAAGACTATCGGTTCATATACTAAAGGGTAATGTCTAGCCCTGCCTTTCTAGACTAATTAGTGTTTCTGCAGTGTCCTAATAGTAACAGTCTACTTCTCAGGTAACTTTCCTCCTACCACCTCCAGTGCACTATCAAACTGCCAACAAAAGCAGAAAGCTAAGCCTGTTAAATTTCACTTTGCACATATTTTTCAATCAGTGAACTCTGTCTCAAGGTTGCTATATTATTGATAACTTACCTCAAAAGCTTTTTTCTCACTTTTTACGAGGAGCTTGGTTTCGAAATGTTATGGTTTCCAGAAGTCTGGCAGTTGAATAGTTGAGGTGTCAAAACATGAATACTGACATGTTCATACTATGGTAAGAGGGGCAAACAGTATTTCACATTAATTTTAATCCTAATATTGCTCCTTGAAACCAGAAGGCGGAGGTTGCAGTGAGCCAAGATCACGCCACTGCACTCCAGCCTGGGCAAAAGAGGGAAACTGCATCTCAAAAAACAAAAACAAAAAAAAGACTGTGACCTGGCAAAAATAGTCAAGTCAAGGGTCAAGTCTATCAACTTCAAAAAAAATGCTTACCTAGCTTGTAGACGGCTATGAAAAAAAAAAAAAAACTGCTTACCTTCACACACCAAAATTTAACAGGGTTCTAAAACCTTTACATGGTCAGGAAACTAAATACTCACAGAAAAACAGGTTAAAAAAGTCCAGAGCATGAGGTCAGAAATTCGAGACCAGCCTGTTCAACATGTGAAACGCCATCTCTACTAAAAATATAAAAATTAGCTGAGCGTTGTGGTGGATGCCTATAATCTCAGCTACTCGGGAGGCTAAGACAGGAGACTCACTTGAACCCAGGTAGTGACCCGAGATGGCACCACTGCACTCCAGCCTGGGTGACGAGAGTGAAACTCTGTCTTAAAAAAAAAAAAAAAAAAAAAAAAAATCTGGAGCAATTTTCTACATCCAAAATGAATTGCACCAAAAAGTCAACAAAAATCTCTAAAAGTACTAACTTAAAGTAGAACTAATCATGTTTTTTTCTTTTTTTTCAATAAAGTACCTCTGAGTAGAAGAACTATCATATTTTTATAAACTGCAAGAGGGCCAAGTCAAATGCTGCATTCACATTCAAACTAATCTAATAATTGCAGAGCACCATCTAAAAGTGACACCCATCTAAGTTCCTTTTTCTGATTCACATAAATGGACTCAGTTATAATCCCCTTAGGCAAGTAATGCTTATGTCCTAAACTAACCTTAATCACCAAATTTTGCTTCCAAATACCAAACTTTTTTTTTTTTTTTTTTTTTTAAGAGACAGGATCTGGTTCCGTCACCCAGGCTGGATGGCATGATCTCATCTCACTGCAACCGCAACCCACCCACCCACCTCAGCCCCACAAGTCGCTGGGACCACAGGTGTGTGGTGTGTGTCACCATGCCCAGCTAATTTATAATTTTTTTGGTAGAGACTGGGTTTTGCCATGTTTCCCAGGCTGATCTTGTACTCCTAGGCTTAAGGGATCCACCCACCTCACCCTCTCCAAGTGCTAGAATTACAAGCATGAGCCACTGCACTCTGTTCCAGGTATCAGACTTAAAGCAGACATTTAACAGGCAGGTCACTTAAACCAAACAAACAAACAAACAAAATTTATTTATATGTTGAAAGATTTTCCAAAAAGAAAGGAGAAAGAGAAACCCAGAATGAAAAATAGTAGCTCAATGACAAAAACTACATGGCTACTACAAAAACTACTACACGAGTAACTGATGGGGAACTTCACAACTGAGAGATCAGGCATCAGACAACACGAATCCACTGGTCAATCTTAACATTAAAAAAAAGAGAGAGAGAGGCTCAGTGCAGTGGTTCTTGCCTGTAATCCTGGCACTTTGGGAGGCTAAGGAGAGTTGATCACGAGGTCAAGAGAGACCACCCTGGCCAACATGGAGAAACCCTGTCTCAACTAAAAACACAAAAATTAGTCAGGCCTGGTGGCAGGTTCCTGTAATCCCAGCTACTTAGGAGGCTGAGGCAGGAGAATCCCTTGTATGCAGCAGGTGGAAGTTACAGTGAGCCAAGATCATGCACTCCAGCCTGGGTGACAACGGCAAGAATCCATCTCAAAAACATAAAACAAACAACAACAAAAAAACAGACAACATGTGCCTCTTAAAGTAATGCAACAAAAAGTACATAGTACTATCTGGGAGTACTATTCAAAGTATGAAACTGAAATCTGATCGACTCTTTTTTTTTGAGGCAGAATCTCGTTCTGTCACCCAGGATGGAGTGCAACTGCTCGATCTTGGCTCACTGAAACCTCTGCCTCCAGTTCAAGTGATTCTCCTGCCTCAGCCTCTCCAGTAAGCTAGGATCACAGGCATCCACCATGATGCCCAACTAATTTTTGTATTTTTAGCAGACATGGGGTTTCACCATGTTGGCCAGGCTGGTTTTGAACTCTTGGTGATCCATGATCTATCTGCCACAACCTCCCAAAGGTGCGGGGATTACTGCCCTCCCCATCAAGTCTTTTTTATTTTTGAGACAAGTCTCACTCTGTCACCCAGGCTGGACTGCAGAGGCACGATCTTGTCTCCCTGCAACCTCCACCTCCCAGGTTCACTCGATTCTCTCTGCCTTAGCCTTCAGAGTAGTTGGGACTGCAGGTGAGCACCACCATGCCCAGCTACTAATTGAGTCTTTTTTTTTTTTTTTTTGAGATGGAGTCTCTGTCACCCAGGCTGGAGTACAGTGGCGCAATCTCAGCTGACTGCAACCTCCATCTCCTGGGTTCAAGCGATTCTTCTGCCTCAGCCTCCTGAGTAGCTGGGACTACAGGCGTGTGTCACCACACCTGGCTAATTTAGTAGAGACAGGGTTTCACCATATTGGCCAGGCAGACCTCAAACTCCTGACCTCAGGTGATCAGCCTGCCTCGGCCTCCCAAAGTGCTGGGATTACAGGGGTGAGCCACCATGTCCGGTCCTGATCAAGTCTTTAGATTAACTACTAGTTCACAGGAAATACAAAGGAAAGGCCACCTGTAATCCCAATACTTTGGGAGGAGAGGTGGGCGGATCACTGGAGGTCAGGAGTGCGAGACAATCCTGGCCAATATGGCGAAACCCGGTCTCCACTAAAAATACAAAAATTAGCTAAGTGTGGTGGCTCTCACCTGTAGTCCCAGCTACTTGGGAGGTTGAGGCAGGAATCACTTGAACCCAGGGGGCGAAGTTGCAGTAAGCCAAGATCGCAACACTGAACTCAGCCTGGGTAAGAGCGAGACTTCACTTCAAAAAAGAAGGAAAAAAAAGGCTGGGCACAGTGGTTCCCTCCTGTAATCCCAGCACTTTGGGAGGTTGAGGCAGGCAGATCATGAGGTCAGGATGCGGAGATGAGCCTGGCCAACATGGTGAAACCCCGTTTCTACTAAAAATACAAAAGAAATTAGCCAGGCATGGTAGAGGGTGCCTGTAATCCCAGCTACTGGGAAGGCTGAGGCAGGAGAATCGCTTGAACCTGGGAGGTGGTGGTTGCAGTGAGCAGAGACCGCACCATTGATTCCAGCCTGGGCGACAGAGCAAATTGTGTCTCAAAAAAAAAAAAAAAAAAGAAAAAAAGAAAATACACAGGAGAAAGAAACATGTTAGATGACACTACAGGGATGCATTCAACAAAATCTAAACTGTAGGAAATTCTACAGGGCAAACGATGGGTTTTTTTCAACAAATAAATGGCAAATGACACCTCCACACCACGAGAGAAGGCACTAGAGTCTGAAAGTTACCAACCAAATGCTCTGTGCAGAATTCTCTGGAACTTGATTCAAACAAATCAACTCACTAAAACATGAGACAATCAGGGAAATATGCTGAATGTTTAATGATATTAAGCAATTATTAATATTTAGGTGTGCTAATAATATTGTAGTTATGTTAAAAGTCCTTATCTTTTTAAGCAGGAACAAAATAAAAGTATCCATAAATGACATGTCTGGGATTTGTTTTAAAATTATCCAATTGAGGAAGAACAGAAGGAATAATAGAAGAAATAAAATTCACATGGTTGAAGCTGTTGAAACTGGCCAGTGGGTACACGGTAGTTTATTCTACAATTTATCTTTGTGTGTTTGAAATCTTCCAGTTTAGCCTGGCTCCGGAGCTCTTCCGGCTGTAATCCCAGCACTTTGGGAGTAGCTCTTGCCTGTAATCCCAGCACTTTGGGCGCATCACCTGAGGTCAGGAATTCGAGACAGCCTGGCCAAACACGGGAAACCCCATCACCACCAAAAATGTAAAACTTAGCTGAGCGTGGTGGCTACAGTCCCAGCTACTCAGGAGGCTGAGGCAGGAGAACCTCTTGAACCCAGGAGGTGAGGTTGCAGTAAACTGAGATCGCCACTGCACCGGAGCCTGGGCGACAGAGTGAGACCCTGTCTCAAACAAACAAAAAAGAATAAGGTGTAAAACAGTGGAAGACACATTATTTACTCAAAGTATAACTACATGTGTGAGATAAGTAAAACCCTTATTTTAGTGTTGTATGGCACTTGAATTAGCGTTCAGTGAAAATCAAACTTGCCAGACTCCAGCCGAGAGAGTTGTCTGCAGCAGAGGGAGAGTTGTCTGCAGCAGAGGGAGAGTTGTCTGCATAAAGCCTATCAAATTCAAGTACTGACCAAAATTACCTCCTCTGCGCTTCAGGTCCCTGATCTAAATGACTTTCATTTTAAGAAATCTTCAAAATTGGTTCCTGATATCCAAAAACAAAAATAAAAAGGTCTATCGGAAGCTGCAATGCACCGCCTCCCTCTCTCCATTCTGTACCGTTTGGTTTAAAACACGCTCTGGGGCAATGCATAAGGTAGCTCGACGTAAATACTGACTGACAATACATCTTGGTCCCCACAGAAGTCTCTCCCCACCCACGAATATCCTTAATTCTTGCTAAAGAAAAAAGATCTACCTTCAATATTGTCAAATCCCTCCCTTTTGGCTCCAAAAAGGAAATGTATCTGTAAGAGTATCCGCTGCACAGCCAACAAGGCACAGTTCCAAACCCGTGGCCTCTACCCACTTTTTGCACCCTTCCAGCCCTCCCTGCCTTTTCCCATGTTGAACCTGAGCAGAGCTTTTGGCTCCCTTATCTGCCAGCAACTGGCGCCAGGAGGACCGTGCTCCCAAGAGATGCGGAGCTTGAAGGCTGAGCGCAGCCTCGGGCGCGCTGCGGCGGCTCAGTTCAACCCAGCCAGGTAATCCCCGGCTCATGCCTCTGCCGCCTCCAGAGGCCCTCGCTGGAAGACGGGTCTCGGTTCAGGGGATTCCCGCGAAGAGGTGTCGCGTCGAACTTGCTCCCTGCTCCCGTCCCTCACCCCGGAACGAAATGCACACCCGTCCCGACAGGACAAATCCGGAAGCCTCAAGGCAATTCGGGGATCCTTTGCCGCTGGAACGCGGTTCCCCACACACTTGCCTGCCAGGTCCTCTCCTTTACCGCCCGCAACCCCAGGACCATTCCCGGCCCGGGCCTCGTGGGTCCAGTACCACTCTCCTCAAGGGGCGGACTCCGGAAGGGCAGCAACTCCACCTCCTCCTCCTCCGCGGCCTGTAGCCATCTATCCGGAAGCGTCTCTGGAGGCGGCAGCAGAGGCCGCCGGACAAGGAACGCCCAAGGAAACCTTCTCAGAACTAACTCAGTTCCGGCGCTAGCAGCAGAAGCCGAGTCTTTCATAACTGTGCGACCAACTCCTCCCGGTAACTGGCCACAGGGAAGCACCAGCGCCCGTCTCCGCCGGCGACGGGGCTGGAAACGGACCACGTGAGCGGCGCGGCGCGTGCGTCGCCGCCCGCTGGTCGGGTAACGTGGGGGGCGCGCCCTCCCTCGCTCCCAGGCCCCCTCCAAGCGCGCCGCGCGGGAGCGCGCCCCATGCCCACCGCTTCCGGTTTCCCGAAGGTGGTGGGGTGTTCACGCCATATCTCCGTTGGATACCTAAGCGGGACTTACACAAACAGCTGCCTCAGCTACGAGAGTGGAACTTGGGAAATCGGAAGTTCAGGGTTAAGGTTCCAGGCTTCCGGATGCAGTCTGGAGTTGCTATGTGGGCTCATTCCACCAACTAGGCCTGGCCTCTGTCGGCCCGCTCCACCAAACTCGAGTGTCCCAATACCCTCTGAGTGCTTCAGAGCTGGTAGAGGGTTTAAATGTTACTCTCAACTCGTCCAAAATGCAAAATGATCTTACCCCAATCATGTTCTTCCTCTAGCCTCTCCTGTTGCTGCTGTTGGTAAATCTTCTTGGTTTAACTGTGGGACTATCCTTTTCCCTCCAGAGATAATCACCCACATACATGCATACACCACACCTTCTGAACCAAAGACTGACTGGGTTGTTCCCTGGAACTAATATTTACCTATCCACCTTTCCATTTCTTTTGCTATCACACAAGCCCAGGTTAGGCTATTAGCAATAGTTCACTAAATATTGTTCCTCATCTAAAAGGAAGACCACAATCAGTTTAGTTTTCTTAAAACATTGCTTTAATATCTTCTTTCTGCTCCTGGAGACTTCAAGAGTTCCTTAATCTGACCCTCAGGGATCTGACTCTGTTTTATCTCTTTTTAAAAAAACGACTTTATTTTGAAACGACAAACAGCACATATTTATATGTCCAATTTGATAAGTTTTGACATACCTATGCACCCATGAAATCACCATAATCAACATATTCACCCCTAAATTTCCTCCCGGCTTTACAATCCCTTCTTCCCGCTCCTCTCCATCACATCCCTTATAATCTACAGATCTATTTTCAGTACAGGTAAGTTTGCACATGCTAAAGTTTTATATACAGGAATCATATAGCATGCACCTTTATTTTCCATCTAGCTTCTTTCACTCAACATAATTATTGCCTCTCAAACATGATGAACCATAATTCACTGAAGTAGGATATTCTCTCAGAAAAAAAACCAATCCACCCACTGGTTCCCCCAGCTGTGAACAATCTTCAGGTATTATGTATTTCTTTCCCATCTGGCAGGTCCAGCCTAATCAAGGCTTAAAAATGTTGGCCGGGGCCGGGCGCGGTGGCTCAAGCCTGTAATCCCAGCACTTTGGGAGGCCGAGGCGGGTGGATCACGAGGTCAAAATATCAAGACCATCCTGGTCAACCTAGTGAAACCCCGTCTCTACTAAAAATACAAAAAAATTAGCTGGGCATGGTGGCACGTGCCTGTAATCCCAGCTATTCAGGAGGCTGAGGCAGGAGAATTGCCTGAACCCAGGAGGCGGAGGTTGCAGTGAGCCGAGATCGCGCCATTGCACTCCAGCCTGGGTAACAAGAGCAAAACTCCGTCTCAAAAAAAAAAAAAAAAAAAAAAAAATGTTGGCCGGGCGCGGTGGCTCACGCCTATAATCCCAGCACTTTGGGAGGCCGAGGCGGGTGGATCACGAGGTCAAGAGATTGAGACCATCCTGGTCAACAAGGTGAAACCCCGCCTCTACTAAAAATACAAAAATTAGCTGGGCATGGTGGCGCGTGCCTGTAATCCCAGCTACTCAGGAGGCTGAGGCAGGAGAATTGCTTGAACCCAGGAGGCGGAGGTTGCGGTGAGCTGAGATCGCGCCGTTGCACTCCAGTCTCAAAAAAAAAAAAAAAAGTTTTAATATATGTGCCACTTATTATGCAATCAGCAGCTGACATTCGGGAAAAAAAGGAAAAAATATGTGTCACACTGAATTGTCAGCCTTGGGGAAGGCATCTTGACTAATTTATGCATGCATTCAATAAATGTTTATCTTCTGGATTTTAGTTGGGCCTGCACAATTCCTGCCTGTAGGGGCTTTATAATCTAGAAGGAGGAGACAGAAAAACTGGAAAATCAAAATCAAATGAGATTAGAGTGCTTTATATTTTGTTAGAACTTTGTAACTCTGGTCTTGTATTCATAAATGCTTCACCCCGGCCAGGCGTGGTGGCTCACGCCTGTAATCCTAGCACTTTGGGAGGCTGAGGTGGGTGGATCACCTGAGGTAAGGAGTTCAAGATCAGCCTGGCCATCATGGTGAAACCCCATCTTTAAAAAAAGAATAATAAATAAAATAAAATAAATGCTCCACCTCTTGGATGGTGTAGAAATGAAACAATATGAGCTCCTTGACACTTGCCAGAACTCTTCTGTAAACTGGAAATTTTAGAGTTGGAAATGGGGAACAAAATTTATCTTTAATTGAACTAATCAAAATAAATTCCTTAATTTTCAAGTGATTACCAGCCTTGAAATTCACAGATGCTAAAAAGAAAAAAAGAAAGAAAAAAAAGAAATTCACAGATGCTGACTTTCAATCAGCAATCAATTTTTGAGAATGAATTTATGCATTCAAAAAATAGGTACTGAGCCAGGCACAGTGGCCCATGTCTGTGTTCTCAGCTACCCCAGAGGTTGAGGCAGAAGGATCATGTGAGTCCAGTTCTGGGCTGTAGTGCATTGTGTGCATTGGGTGTCTGTGCTAAATTCAACATCAACATGGTGACTTCCTGGGAGCCGGGAACGATCAGATTGCCTAAAGAGTGGTGAACCAACCCAGGACAGAAATTGAGCAGGTCAAAATTCGTGCTGATCAGTAGTTGAATAGTGCCTATGGATAGCCACTGCACTCAAGCCTGAACTATATAGCAAGACCACGTCTCTAAAAAACAAATAAATCTTGAAATATATATACAAATATATACATGTATACATATAAATATATATATATGTATATACGTATACAGTGTCTAAGAATATCAGGAACATTCATAGTCAATGTTCAGTGAAGACAAGATAGATAATTCGGTATTTCAGAAAATGTTTTTTAAATGTTCTGGCTGGGTGCAGTGTCTCACACCTGTTCCCAGCACTTTGGGAGGCCGAGGCAGGTAGATCACAAGGTCAGGAGTTTGAGACCAGCCTGGCCAATATGGTGAAACCTGGTCTCTACTAAAAATACAAACAAAATTAGCCGGGCATGGTGGCACATGCCTGTAGTCCCAGCTACTCGGGGGGCTGAGGCAGGAGAATTGCTTGAACCTGGGAGGCAGAGGTTGCAGTGAGCTGAGATCATGCCACTGCACTCTAGCCTGGACAGCAGAGGGAGGCTCCATCTCAAGAATAATAATAATAATAATTTAAAAATAGACTGGGCACAAAAAAATAAAAACAACAACAACAACAAAATAGACTGGGCACAGTGACTCATGCCTGTAATCCCAACTCTTTGGGAGGCTGAGGCAGGCTGATCACCTGGGGTCAGGAGTTCGAGACCAGCCTGACCAACATGGTGAAACCCTGTGGTCTACTAAAAATACAAAAATTAGCTGGGCATGGTGGTGAGTGCCTGTAATTCCAACTATTTGGGAGGCTGAGGGAGGAGAATCCCTTGAACCCGGGAGGTGGAGGTTACAGTGAGCCAAGATCATGCCACTACATTCCAGCCTGCGTGACAGTCCTAAATAAATAAAGAAGTCGCTGGGCAAGGTGGCTTAGGCCTGTAATCCCAGCACTTTGGGAGGCCGAGGTGGGTGGATCACGAGGTCAAGAGATTGAGACCATCCTGGTCAACATGGTGAAACCCTGTCCTCTACTAAAAATAAAAAAAATTAGCTGGGCATGGGAGCACGTGCCTGTAATCCCAGCTACTCAGGAGGCTGATGCAGAAGAACTGCCTGAACCCAGGAGGCGGAGGTTGCGGTGAGCCGAGATCGCACCATTGCACTCCAGCCTGGGTAACAAGAGTGAAACTCCGTCTCAAAAAAAAAAAAGTAAATGTTTTTACACTTTTTTTTTCCAGAAGGGTTTTGTTTCCATTTTGGTTGATGACATGTCTATTTTTCACTCTCACTAGATGACATACGAATACTCTTCCTTATCCTTGTCCTTGCCTAGTTACAACAATTCAACACTTACTACTATACTGTTTAAAGTGCTATGCAAAATAATATGAGAATAAAACAATACAGTCTGGGCAACATGGTGAAACACTGTCTGTACAAAAAAAAAAAAAAAGAAAGAAAAATTAGCCCAGCGTGGCGGTGCATGCCTGCAGTCCCAGCTACTCAGACGCTAAGGTGGGAGGATTGCTTGAGCCCAAAAGGTTTAACCTGTGTTAAGCAAGGTCATGCCACTGTACTCCAGCCTGGGTGAAAGAGCAAGACTCTGTCTCAAAATAAATAAATAATAAAATGATTAAGACTCTCTTGAATTTTTTTTTTTCCTGAGACAGTCTTGGTCTGATTCCAGGGCTAGAATGCAGTGGTATGATCTTGGCTCACTGCAATCTCTACCTCCCAGCTTCAAGTGATTCTCCTGCCTCAGCCTCCCAAGTAGCTGGGATAACAGGCACCTGCCACCATGCCCGGCTAATTTTTCTATTTTGAGTAGAGACAGGATTTCACCATGTTGGCCAGGCTGGTCTCGATCTCTTGATCTCGTGATCCACCCACCTCCGTCTCCCAAATTGCTGGATTATAGGCATGAGCCACTGTGCCCGGCCCTGAAAGGTTTTAGGCACAGAAATGATTTAAGAATTATTTGGCCGGGTGTGGTGGCTCACGCCTGTAATCCAAGCACTCTGGAGGCCAAGGCGGGTGGATCACCTGAGGTCGGGAGTTCAAGACCAGCCTGACCAACATGGTGAAACCCCGTCTTAAAAAAAAAAAAAAAAAAAAGAATTATTTTATTATATGTTATTTTTTTGAGACGGAGTTTCGCTCTTGTTACCCAGGCTGGAGTGCAATGGCGCGATCTCGGCTCACCGCAACCTCCGCCTCCTGGGTTCAGGCAATTCTCCTGCCTCAGCCTCCTGAGTAGCTGGGACTACAGGCATGCGCCACCACGCCCAGCTAATTTTTTGTATTTTTTAGTAGAGACGGGGTTTCACCATGTTGACCAGGATGGTTTTGATCTCTTGACCTCGTCATCCACCCGCCTCAGCTTCCCAAAGTGCTGGGATTACAGGTGTGAGCCACCGCGCCCGGCAAAAAAAGAATTATTTGTTGGTCGCACGCAGTGACTCACGCCTGTAATCTCAGCACTTTGGGAGTCCGAGGCGGTTGGATCACAAGGTCAGGAGATCGAGATCATCCTGGCCAACATTGTGAAACCCTGTCTCTACTAAAATACCCAAAAAAAAAAAAAAAAATTAGCTGGGTGTGGTGGCGCATGCCCGTAGTCCCAGTTACTCAGGAGACTGAGGCAGGAGAATTGCTTGAAGCCAGGAGGCAGAGGTTGCGGTGAGCCGAGATCGTGCCACTGCACTCCAGCTCTGGTTACAGAGAGCAAGACTCCGTCTCAAAAAAAAAAAAAAAAAAAAAGAATTATTTGAAGCTAAATTAGTTCCATTCTTATTATTACTAATTTTTTTTTGAGACAGTCTTGCTTTGCTGCCCAGTCTGGAGTATAGTGGCATGATCTTGGCTCACTGCAACCTCTACCTCCTGGGTTCAAGTGATTCCCTTGCCTCAGCCTCCTGAATAGCTGGGACTACAGGTGCCTGCCACCACACCTGGCTAATTTTTGTATTTTTAGTAGACACAGGGTTGACTGTGTTGGCCAGGCTGGTCTCGAACTCCTGACCTCAAGTAATCCACCCACCTCAGCCTCCCAAAGTGATAGGATTACAGGCGTGAGCCACCACACCCAGCTGAAGATAAATGTTTTAATTGCTGTGGGGGCCCTCAATGGACCCTTCAATGTTAGTCACCTTTTGATATTCTTACCCTTGTGCAGACCCTCCCATATTGAGTAGGTCTGACTTGTGTACTCAATGGGATATGGTTATGATGTATGACTTCTGAGGCTTGGTCATAAAAGACATTTTGGATTCCACCTTGCTCCTTTGGATAGCTTACCCTGGAGAAAACTAGCAGCTAAGCAGTCCTATAAAAAGGTACATGTGGGCCAGGCATGGTGGAAGTAAGAGAAACATGAAATTTAATTTCCCTTATAAAATCAATTATATGAATATCAATTCCCCTAATACTACTCGTATTACTTGGAAAGTCTTTGTACGTCACCATGGCATATATGCCTCAGCTTGAGGACCACTGCCTTAAGCACTAACTCTGATTACACTTCTTTCATCTCAATGCTTCAGTCTATTAGTATGGCCGTCATTTTGTGGTAGAGAAGTATGATAGCAAGGTCACTATTTTAAAGCAATTTTTTTATTCAGATAAAATCATATAAGAGGCCAGTGCAGTGGCTCACACTTGTAATTCCAGCACTTTGGGAGGCTGAGATGGGTAGATCACTTGAGTCCAGGATTTTGAGACTAGCCTGGGCAATATGGCGAAACACCATCTCTACTAAAAATACAAAAATTAGCTGGGCATGGTGGCATGTGGCTGTGGTACCAGCTACTTGGGAGGCTGAAGTGGTAGGATGTCTTGAGACCAAGAGGTAGAGGTTGCAGTGAGCCAAGATCGCATCACCACACTTCAACCTGAGTAACATAGTAAGACCCTGTCTCCAAAAAAATAAAAAATTATATAGGAGCTAGACATAGTGGTCCCAGCTACTCAGGAGGCTAAGGCAGAAGGGTCACTTGAGCCTAGGAGTTATGGGCAAAACAGTAAGACCCCATCTCTTAAAAAAGATTATATGGTGAAATGAACAATTAGTAAGTCTTGTAGTAGATGTAATTAGTAAGTCTTTTAATATGGACAGCTGGACGTCCACATTAAAAAAGACCCATCTCTTAAAAAAGATTATATGGTGATCGAGACCATCCTGGTCAACAAGGTGAAACCCGTCTTTACTAAAAATACAAAAATTAGCTGGGCATGGTGGGCGCGCCCGTAGTCCCAGATACTCGGGAGGCTGAGGCAGGAGAATTGCTTGAACCCAGGAGGCGGAGGTTGTGGTGAGCCGAGATGGTGCCATTGCACTCCAGTCTGGGTAACAATACTGAAACTCCATCTCAAAAAAAAAAAAATTATATGGTGAAATGAACAATTAAAATTTGTAATTTAAGCACATTACCATTTACATTAGCACCAAAAAAAAAAAAGGTAAAACTTAGGCCAGGCGCGGTGGCTCACGCCTGTAATCCAAGCACTTTGGAGGCCAAGGTGGGTGGATCACCTGAGGTCTGGAGTTCAAGACCAGCCTGACCAACATGGTGAACCCCATCTTAAAAAAAAAAAAAAGTAACACTTAGGTATAAATCTTACAAAATATGAACAAGATTTATATGAAGAAAGTTGCAAAACTCTGACAAAAAAATCAAAGAAGCTCTAAACAAAGAGATAATCCATCTACATGAATAAGAAGAATAAGAAGACTCAATATTGTCAAGATATCAGTTCTTCCCTACTTGACCTATAGATTCAATGCACTCTCAATCAAAATACTGGCTAGTTATTTTCCGAATATAGACAAACTAATTCTAAAGTTTATGTGGAAAAGTAAAAGACACAGAATAGCCAACACAGTATTGGAGAAGAACAAAGTTGAGGACTGACAGGATGCTACCCAACTTCAAGACTTACTACAAAACTATAGTAATAAAGACAGTGTGTTTTGGCAAAAGGATAAACAAACTAAATCAGAGGAACAAAATAGCTCAGAAGTAGACCCACACAAACACAGTCAACTGATCTTTGACAAAAGAGAAAAGGCAATTCAACAGAGAAAGGATAGTTTTTTCAACAAATGGTGCTGGAACAGCTGGACATCCACATTTAAAAAAATGAATCAAACACAGTTCTTATACCCTTCACAAAGTTTAGCTCAACAGAGATTTTAGACCTAATGTAAAATAAAAGACAATAAAACTCATAGAAGAATATTACACTGAAAGCACAATCCATGTAAGAAAAAAATTGATGTTGGATTTCATTAAAATTGAAAACTTCTAGACCGGGAAGAGTGGCTCACATCTGTAATCCCAACACTTTGGGAGGCCAAGGCAGCAGATCACTTGAGGTCACGAGTTTGAGACCAGCCTGGCCAATATGATGAAACTCTGTCTCTACTAGAAATACAAAAAATTGGTTGGGCATCTTGGCGGGCGCCTGTAATTCCAGCTACTCGGGAGGCTGAGGCAGGAGAATTCCTGGAACCCTGGAGCCCAAGGTTGCAGTGAGCTCAGATTACACCACTGCACTCCAGCGTGGGCAACAAGAGTGAAACGCCACCTCAAAAACAAAACCAAACCAAAACTTCCAGGATGGGTGTGGTGGCTCATGCCTGTCATCCCAGCACTTTGGGAAGCTGAGGCTGGTGGATCACTTGAGATCAGGAGTTTGAGACCAGCCTGGCCAATAGGGAGAAACCTCAACTCTACTAAAAATACAAAAAGTAGTAAGGTAGGGAAAAAAAAAAAAAAAAAGAAAAGAAAAAAAAAATACCAGGAAAGTGGGGTGTAAAGAAAAAAAATTAAAAAAAAAAAAAGAAAAAGTAGTCAGCCATGGTGACATGCACCTGTAATTCCAGCTACTCAGGAGGCTGAGGCATAAGAGTCCCTTGAACCTGGGAAGCAGAGGTTATAGTGAGCTGAAATTGTGCCACTGTACTCCAGCCTGGGTGACAGAATAAGACTCTCTCAAAAACAAAAGAAACAATAAAGCCTGACCAACATGGAGAAACTCCGTATGTACTAAAATACAAGATTAGCTGGGCATGGTGGTGCATGCCTGTTATCCCAACCACTCAGGAGGCTGAGGCAGGAGAATCGCTTGAACCCGGGAGGCAGACGTTACAGTGAGCCAAGATCATGCCATTGCACTCCAGCCTGGGCAATAAGAGCAAAACTCCTTCTCAAAAACAAACAACAAACAAACAAACAAAAAGTGCTAAGAAAACAACCCAATTAAAAAATCTGAAGTTGAAAACATCAAAGAGAAAGTAAAAAATCTGAACAAACATTTAATCAAAGTATACACATGGCAAACTCTAGCTTACAAGTGGTTCTCTCTCTCTCTCTCTCTTTGAGATGGAGTACTGCTCTGTCATCCAGGCTAGAGAGCACTAGCATAAGCTTGGCTTGCTGCAACCTCTGCCTCCCAGGTTCAAGTGATTCTCTTGCCTCAGCCTTCTGAGTAGCTGGAACTACAAGCACATGCCACCACATGTGGTTCATTTTTGTATTTTAAGTAGAGACTAGGTTTCACTATGTTGTCCAGGCTGGTCTTGAACTCCTGACCTCAGGTGATCCATCTGCCTCAGCCTCTGAAAATGCTGGCAGTACAGTCATGAGCCACCACACCTACCCAGTTTTTGGAGTGTTTGTTAACTTTTTGAAATGAATGACAAGGGGCACATCGAATCATTATTGTATTTTGCTGGACATGGTGCCTCACACCTATTATCCCAACACTTTGGGAGGCTGAGATGGGTGGATCATTTGAGCTCAGGAGTTTGAGGTGAGCCTGGGCAATACAGTGAGACCCCATCAAAAAAGGAAAAAAGGCCAGGTGAGGGGTGACTCACGCTGCAATCCCAGCACTTTGGGAGGCAGAGGGGGGCGGATCACCTGAGGTCAGGAGTTCAAGATCAGCCTAACCAACAGGGAGAAACTCTATCTCTACTAAAATGCAAAATTAGCCAGTGTGGTGGCACGTACCTGTAATCCCAGCTACTATGGAGGTTGAGGCAGGAGAATTGCTTGAACCCAGGAGGCAAAGGTTGCGGTGAGCTGAGATCACACCATTGCACTCCAGCCTGGGCAACAAGAGTGAAACTTGGCCTCAAAAAAGAAAAAAAATTACCATCTCTTACACTATCCAGGTTTTATAACTTTCCACAATTATTTAAAATGGGTTTTAGAAACCTTGACATTCACAAAAACAGAGGTCTAAATTTATTTTATTTTATTATTAATTTATTTATTAATAAATTAAAAAAAAAAAACCTGGAGGGAATCTCACTCTGTTACTCAGGCTGGAGTGCAGTGGCGTGATCTCGGCTCACTACAACCTCCACCTCCGAGGTTTAAGAAATTCTCTGTCTCAGCCTCCAGAGCAGCTGCGACTACGGGGGCTGGCCACCACACCCGGCTAATTTTTGTATTTTTAGTAGAGACAGGGTTTCACCATATTGGCCATATTGGTCTTGAACTCCTGACCCCATGATCTACCTGCCTCAGCCTCCCAAAGTGCTGGGATTACAAGTGTGAGCCACCATGCCCAGCCCCACATGTTGTGTCTCAAAACTAAAAATAAACTAGTTAGGGCTGGTACATTGGATCACACCTGTAAGTGGGAGTCTGTGGGAGACTGAGATGGGTGGGTTGTTTGAGCCCAGAAATTGGAGACACTAGCCTGTGCAACATGGCAAAACTTCATCTCTACAAAAATTGCAAAAAATTAGCTGGGCATGGTGGTATATGCCTCTAGTCCCAGCTACTCAGAGGCTGAGGTGGGAGCATCACCAGGGGAGGTCGAGGCTGCAGTGAGCTGTGATCGCACCACCCTACTCCAGCGTAGGCTACAGAGCGAGATGCTGTGTCAAAAAAAAAAAAGAAAAAAGAAAAAAAAAAATATATATATATGAAAGAAAAGAAAAAGAAATGATTTAGGGCCAGGCACAGAGATTCACGCCTGTAATCCTAGCATCAAGACAGGAAGATTACTTGAGTCCAGGAGTTTGAGGCTCCATGATTGTGCTGCTCCAGCCTGGGCACTCCAGCCTGGGCGACAAAGCAAGGTCCTGTCTCTAAGAAAAAATTTTAAAAAGAAAAGAAGTGACTTATAACATTGACAACATTGAAACAGTTAAAAATCTATTAAAGCATGAAAACAAACATTGGGTCAATATATGAAATGTTCATTTTGTGTAATTTTGTCACTTAAACTCAGACACTCATAAATGCTTGGCAAATGACTACAGAATTCTTTGTTTATATAAGCAGAAGGTGATTAAACCAGTTCCAACAAATTTTGTTGGATAGAGGATTAATGGATTTTCTTTCTTAGGGACTCTTTCAAAAGAATTAACCCCATTTGCTAGTGGAAAGCTTATAAAATGCCAACTAAAAATACCTGAAATGTTTCAAATATTAATCTACAACCCCGGTACCATAGTACAGGACTGGCATATCATAAGTGTTCAATAAGCATTTCTTGAATAAAATTTCTATTGAGAAGATGAAAATCAGGCTTCTTTCAATTATATTATATTTGATATGCTAATCAGTTACACAATATACAACCAAAAAAACATTTTAAACATATTTACCTACTTTTAATAACCTTATCTTTGGCCCATGTTTATTTCAAAAAGGGAAAAAAAAGTATCTTCCTAAAGCTCTAAAACTCTGCCCCAAGTGACTAGATTTGGGCAAAAGCCAGAACAAATTACCAGTAACCATAGAGAGAAATTCCTTTTGAATTTAGCAAAGCCCTATGTTAAGAATGTTGTTTTTGGGGCCGGACACGGTGGCTCACACCTGTAATCCAAGCACTTTGGGAGGCCGAGGCAGGTGGATCACCTGAAATCAGGAGTTCAAGATCAGCCTGGCCAACATGGCAAAACTCCGTCTCTACTAAAATGGAATACAGGCTGGCGTAGTGGCTCACGCCTGTACTCCCAGCACTTTGGGAGGCCGAGGTGGGTGGAACACCTGAGATCAGAAGTTTTGAGATCAACCAGGCCAACATGCTGAAACCCTGGCTCTACTAAATATACAAAAAATTAGCTGGGTGTGGTGGCAACCGCCTGTAATCCCAGTTACTTGCGGGGCTGAGGCAGGAGAATTGCTTGAACCAGGGAGGCAGAAATTGCAGTGAGCTGAGATTGAGACACTGAACTCCAGCCTGGGCAACAGAGTTAGACTCCATCTCTAAATAGACTGGGCATGGTGGCTCACGCCTGTAATCCCAGCCCTTTGGGAGGCCGAGGTAAGTGGATCACGAGGTCAGGAGATCGAGACCATACTGGCTAGCATGGTGAAACCCTGTCTTCACTAAAAAGACAAAAAATTAGCCGGGCGTGGTGGCATGCGCCTGTAGTCCCAGCTACTTGGGAGGCTGAGGCAGGAGAATCACTTGAACCCAGGAGGTGGGGGTTGCAGTCATCCGAGATTGTGCAATTGCATTCTAGCCTGGGCAACAGAGCAAGACTCTGACTCTAAAAAATAAAAAAAATAAATAAATAAATAATAAAATAAAATACAAAAATTAGTCATGCATGGTGGTTCACACCTGTAATCCCAGCTACTCAGGAGGCTGAGGCAGGAGTATCCCCTGAACCTAGGAGGCAGAGGTTGCACTGAGCCGAGATTAAAAAAAAAGAATGTTATTGTTGGGACTGCATGGATTTGTCTGAAGCATATGTGAGTGTTCAATGAATAAATTTTTTTGGCTGGACAGAGAGGTTAGAGGGGTCTAAGACCAAATACATCAAACTATGACATACAATGATATATGGCTAATTTTAATTAACATTAATTTTAATGGTATAACTATTCTTAAATCATTTGATTCAACTATTTCCCGAGAAAGTAAAAAAAAACAAAACAAAACTGAAGTCATTTATGTAACAAATGACAAATCTCTATATTTCACTCTAAGGTAGAAACTTAATCATTTAAAACTAAAGAATGGAACAATGAAGTTTTACACGTAAGTGCTTTTTGATGTTAGGTACCATGAAACTGTGCTATTGATTTTAATTTAATTTTTGTTGTCCATTTTTCAATCATTAATTGGTGGTTTTAATTGTGAATGATTTTTATTCACATCAACACATCAGTGGTTTGGAGTAAATCCAAGTAGTAAGATATATAAAAAAGGAAGATAAATATGTTTAAACTTGATTATCTAGCTCAACGGTTAGGCTTTTTTTGCTTTCATAATTACTCTGAATTGCTAATCAGAAAAGTTTTCTTTTTTTTAAACGTAGGATATTAGTTAAAAATTGAATACGAGGAATCTCAAGAAAGATCTGATTTTGGCTGAGCACAGTGGCTCATGCCTGTAATCCCAGCACTTTAGGAAGCCAAGGCGGGTGGATTGCTTGAGATCAGGAGATTGAGACTAGCCTGGCCAACATGGTGACAACCCATCTCTACTAAAAATACAAAAAAATTAGCTGGATGTGGTGATGGGTGCCTGTAATCCTAATCCTAGCTACTCAGGAGGATGAAGCAGAAGAATTGCTTGAACTTGGGAGGTGGAGGTTGCAGTGAGCTAAGACTGAGTCACTGCAATTCAGCACCAGCCTGGGGAACAGAGCAAGACTCCATCTCAAAAAAAAAAAGATATGATTTCCTGATACTGGATATAATCACATTTCTATGATATATTAACACTGTTACCTTGATGTCAATTTATTATAGTAAGATTTTAACATTGTAAGGTTAGCTAAGGAATATTCTAAAATGCAAGATAAATGGCATCAGTTTGGAGTTACTCTATGGGTGCTTATATGTATAAGTGTGTATATACTTGTCTCACTATTTTTATTTTTCCTCTCTCTCTTTTCTTTTTTTTTTTTTTGTCTGAAGACAGAGTCTTGCTCTGTTGCTCACTGCAAGATCTTGGCTCACTACAACCTCCACCTCCTGGGTTCAAGCAATTCTCCTGCTTCAGCCTCCCCAGTAGCTGGGATTACTACAGGGGTCCACCAACACGCCCTGCTGATTTTTGTATTTTTATTAGAGACAGGGTTTTACCATTTTGGCCCAGCTGGTCTTGAACTCCTGACCTCAAGTTATCTGCCTGCCTCAGCCTTCCAAAGTGCTGGCATGAGCCACCACACCTGTCCCTTTATTTTTTTAAAATTTTTTATTTTTAGAGATGCAGTCCCACTATGTTGCCCAGGCTGATCTTGAATTCTGCCTAAGTCTCCCAAAGTGCTGAGATTACAGGCATGAGCTACCAAGCCAAGCCTTGTCTTACTATTCTTTTTTTTTTTTTTTTTTTTTGAGTGGAGTCTCCCTCTGTTGCCCAGGCTAGGGTGCAGTGGCACAATCTCAGCTCACTGAAACCTCTGCCTCCCAGGTTCCAGCAATTCTCCTGCCTCAGTCTCCCGAGTCTCTGGCATTACAAGTGCTGACCACCAGACCTGCAGCTGGGATTACAGGCGCCTGGCACCACACCTGTCCAATTTTTGTATTTTTAGTAGAGACGGGGTTTCACCATCTTGGCCAGGCCGGTCTTGAACTCCTGACCTTGTGATACACTATGTGTTGGTCTCCCAAAATGCTGAGATTACAGGCATGAGCCACCGTGCCCGGTCCTTGAAATTCTTTTGAGAGACATCTGGAAGAGAGAATGGAGAGGACTTGGCAACTACATTTGTGTGTGTATATATATATATATATATATTTTTTTTTTTTTTTTTTTAGGGAGGAAGGGAGGAAGGCAGGAAGGGAGGAAAGGAGGAAGGGAGGGAGAAAGGAAGGGAGAGAGGGAGGGAAGTGGGGAGGGAGGGAGGGAGAGAAGGGAATGAAGGAAATCAGGAATGAGAGAGACATTGCTGACCTGGATCTAGAGGTCTACAAGTTGATTTCTTTTTTTTCTTTTTTTGAGAGAAGGAAAGAAAAAAAAAGGAGTGAAGGAGAGGAAGAAAGAGGAAGAAAAAGAGGGAGAGAGAATGGAAATGTTGCTTTATTCTAAAAAAAATGGGTATTAATAATGGCCAATCAATGTTTCATTTAAACCTATGAATAGGTGTGATGTGGTATTGACAAGAATGTATATTTTGTGTATTTAAAGTGGAGAGCTCTATAAATATTTATTAAGTTTACTTGTTCTGGATCTGAGTTCGAGTCCTTGATATCCCTATTAGTTTTCTGTCTCATTGAGTCTAAGTCGCTATGTATCTGGATGTTAGGATAGTTAGCTCTTGTTGTTACATTGATCCTTTTACCACTATATCTTTGTTGCTTTAAAATCTATTTTATCAGATACGAGAATTGCAACTCCTGCTTTTGACTTATTTATTTATTTTTGCTCTCCATTTGGTTGGTAAATCTTTCTCCATCCCTTTGTTTTGAGTCTTTGTGTATCCTTGCATGTGAAATGGGTCTGGATGTAGCATACCGTTGGGTTTTAGCTTATCTTTTGATTGGGGGATTTAGTCGATTTAAATTTAGGATTACTGCCATTTGATGTTAACTGGCTGTTTTATCCATTCGCTGATGTAAATTCTTCTTTATGTTGATGCTCTTTACTTTTTGGTAAATTTTTAGAAAGACTAATCCTGGTTGTTTCTTTCTATGTGTAATGCTTCTTTCAGAAGCTCTTGTAAAGCAGGCCTGGTGGTAATAAAATCTCTGAGTACTTGCTTGTTCATAAAAGATTTTATTTTTCCTTCAGTTGTGAAGCTTAGTTTGGCTGGATATGAAATTCTAGGCTGAAAGTTCTGTTCTTTAAGGATGTTGAATATTGGCCCCCACGCTCTTCTGGCTTGTAGAGTTTCTGCTCAGAAATCTGCTGTAAGTCTGATAGGCTTCCCTTTGTGGGTAACCTGACCTTTCTCTCTGGCTGCCCTTAGTATTTTCTCCTTTGTTTCAACCCTGGTGAATCTAACGATTATGTGCCTTGGGGTTGCTCTTCTTGAGGAATATCTTTGTGGTGTTCTCTGTATTACCTGGGGTTGAATATTGTCCTGCTTTGCTAGTTTAGGAAAATTTTCCTGAAGAATATTTTCCAGCTTGGATTCATTCTCTCCGTCGCATTCAGGTACACCTATCAAACATAAATTTGGTCTTTTCACATAGTCCCACATGTCTTGGAGACTTTGCTCATTCCTTTTTATCCTTTTTTCTCTAATCTTGTCTTCTCACTTTATTTCATTAAGTTGGACTTCGACCTCTGATATCCTTTCTTCTGCTTGAACAATTGGAGTGTTTAAACCTGTGCATACTTCTTGGAGTCCCTGTATGGTATTCTTCAGTTCCATTAATTCACTTATATTCCTCTCTAAGTTGTCTATTCTCATTAGGATTTTGTCAAACCTTTTTTCAAAGTTCTCAGTTTCTTTACATTGGGCTACAACATGTTCTTTTAACTCACAGAAGTTTCTTATTATCCATCTTCTGAAGCCTGATTCTGTTAATGGGATGCACTCGTTCTCCATCAAGCCTTGTTCCCTTGTTAATGAGGAACTGTGATCCTCTGTAGAGGGAGAGGCATTCTGATTTTGAGTATTCTCAGCCTTTTTACGCTGGTTTCTTCCCATCATTGTAAATTTATCCACCTGTCGTCTTTGTAATTACCAACTTTCAAATTAGGTCTCTGAGTGGACGTCCAAGTTGTTAATTCCCAGGGCCAAAATATGAGCAACCCACTGCGCTGGCCAAAACAGCAGCGTTAAGACTGATGGTGCTTTTCTGCCTGGGAATCTCCAGTCTGGCTTCCTTGTTGAGTCTGTAATAGGTGATTCTGCCTTCCCAGAACTCCAAACCTCCGTCAGAAGGGGAACCAGTCCCGTTTACTCTGCACTAAGAGCTGCCGCACCAAGGTGCTGGCACAACCGCTGCACCGGCCACAAAAGTTGTACTGGCGACCCGTGTGGCTCCTCCAAACCTCGGTCAGAAGGGGAACCAGTCCCGTTTACTCTGCACTGAGAGCTGCCACGCTGGCGAAACCGCTGCGCTGGCCACAAGAGTCGCGCTGGCCACAAGAGTCGCACTGGCGACCCGTGCAGCTCCTCCACTGGGAATCTTCTGCTCCGTGAGCGACCAAAATATGTCTGAAAGTGTGGCGTTCTCTGCACTTTCACTGGGAGCTGCAATGCCGAGATGTTAGCGATCAGCCATCTTGGATCGTTCTACATTTGTATATTTTATTGCTCTGCACTGAAAGGGACTGGAGTGAATTTGGTCAATAGTTGGTGAGGCTTCAGTTGAAAAGTGTTGGGCAAAAAGAACAAAAAACAAAATGAAAACAAAGTGTTGCACATACATATTAATACATTTGTGGATAAAACATTTTTCAAATTTATGAAAAAATTATTTGGTTTTCTATATTAATTAAAATAGGTAGCAGAACCTCTTTATAGATTATTATTAATTAGAAGTCAATTAGTAGCTTTTCCCACTTAGTCCAGAGAAGTGACTCTGATCTAAATTGTTAAATTGTTTTTAATGGCATGATATGCCAAACCATAGACATTCAGTTTTAGCTAAGACTAAGAACTATGTAATATTTACCCATAACCTCCTAAGGAAGAAAGAATTAGTCTCTTACTATAGTTTACAGCAATCCCTTTCCAGAAGTCTGCTAAGAAGTCTGGCTATTGCTCCAAGTGCAATGCTTCTATTCTAAGGGCTCCTATGCAGGTAATTAGAATTTCCAAGATTTTTTTAGAGAGAACATTTTATCATTAGTGTTACCTAGAACTGGTCATTGTTTTTATTTTCTAGCACTAATACTTTCCAGTGATATTTTAATTTTTGCTTTATTTTTAATTTGTTGTGGGTCAGTATGGTAAGGGCCACAACAAAATAAAGTTTACAACTATTGCTGTAAACAATAGTTGGCCGGACGTGGTGGCTGACGCCTGTAACCCCAGGACTTTGGGAGACCTAGATGGGTGGATCATGAGGTCAGGAGTTTAAGACCAGATTGGCCAAGATGGTGAAAGCCCGTCTCTACTAAAAATACAAAAATTAGCCTGATGTGGTGGCAGACACCTGTAATCCCAGCTACTGGGGAGGCTGAGGCAGAAAACTGCTTGAACCTGGGAGGCAGAGGTTGCAGTGAGCCCAGATCGCGCCACCACACTCCAGCCTGGGCGACAGAGCGAGACTCTGCTTCAAATAAATAAATTAAGTAAAAACTATTGATCTAAACTCTAGAATTTTCATGGTATTTTAAAAGCAAAAATGACTTTAATATAAAATTTAGTACTACTTCCTAATTTCTAGCAAAACAAAATGTATTTCAAGCAAATAAGTGTCATTTTTAGAGGACTTAAATGAGCTTTATTTAATCCTAAAGACAAAATGTTTGACAGTGGATTAAATATTTCTCCCTTGTCTCCCACTACACACATTAGAGTGTTTACAAGACTTGTTTGTTTTTGAGATGGAATCTCCCTCTGTTGCCCAGGCTGGAGTGACATGATCTCGGCTCACTGCAACCTCCACCTCCTGGGTTCGAGCAATTTTCCTCCCTCAATCTCCCAGAGCAGCTGGGACTACAGGCGCCTGCCACCACACCCAGCTAATTATTATTATTATTATTATTTGTATTTTTAGTAGAGACAGAGTTTCTCCATGTTGGTCTGGCTGGTCTTGAACTCCTGACCTCACGTGACCACCCCCCCACCACCACCACTACGGCCTCCTAAAGTGCTGGGATTACAGGCCTGAGTTACCTCGTCCTGCCCACAAGGCTTATTACCTAAATAAAATGATATGAGGTCTGGGTGTGGTGGCTCATGCCTGTAATCTCAGCACTTTGGGAGGCCAGCGTGGGTGGATCACAAAGTGAGGAGTTAAAGACCAGCCTGGCCAAGATAGTATAGTGAAACTCCAACTCTACTAAAAATACAAAAATTAGCTGGGCGTGGTGGCAGGCTCCTGTCATCTCAGCGAATGGGGATACTGAGGCATGGAATTCCTTGAACCCAGGAGGCAGAGGTTGCAGTGAGCCCAGATGGCACCACTGCACTCCAGCCTAGGCAACAGAGCGAGACTCCGTCTCAAAAATAATAATAATAAAAAAATAAGAAAATGATACGAGGCTGGGGTTTTCTTTCTTTTTTTTTTTTTTTTTTTTTTGACGGAGTTTCGCTTTTGTTCACCCAGGCTGGAGTGCAATGGCGCGATCACGGCTCACCGCAACCTCCTCCTCCTGGGTTCAGGCATTCTCCTGCCTCAGCCTCCTGAGTAGCTGGGATTACAGGAATGCGCCACTATGCCCAGCTAAGTTTTTGTATTTTTAGTAGAGATGGGGTTTCACCATGTTGACCAGGATGGTCTCGATCTCTTGACCTCGTGATCCACCCGCCTCAGCCTCCCAAAGTGCCTGGATTACAGGAGTGAGCCACCGTGCCCGGCCTACGCCCATGCTTTCAATGGTGCCTCACTCGGGGATTTCCTTGCAGAAATTTTAGGGAGGAGGCTCAGGCCCAGAGCAAAAGTTTTGCAGGTGCGGAAGGCTTTTGGGTGAGACACTGTCAATATGGAAGGACAGGTCGAGTCACTCTGGCCCCTCTGAATTTCAGCTGACTGATCTGGCGTGGAATTACGGCAGCTGGAGGCCATGCTCCGGGGACCCACGGGGGTCAAGGGGGGGGGGGTCAGGGGGGAAGGGGGTAGGGAGTCAGAGGACAAAAGAGCTCCCAGCCTATTTCTCACTTTGCTTCTTTAGAAATGCAAAACGTCAGATTTAAAATGTTAAAAAACAGCTGATCTGGACACAAGGCAGACCCAGGTTTTAACCCAGCTACAGAAAGGAAGTGGTCGTGCCATGTAGACAGAGGTATTCACAGACACACACAGATTGGTCTGTCCCCAGAGGATGCATGGAGGGCAGAAAAAGAAAGCGGAAGGATTCGGGCCTGGATGAGCCTCAACCTAGCCCTCCTCCTCCTACTCTTCCTCCTCAAAGTGGGCTTGCTTGTTCCGGATGTTCCAGTGCACGCACTGGACGAGGCTCTCAAACCAGTCGCTCACGGGGTCCCGCAGGCACATGGAGGGGAGCGGGTAGCATGAGGTAGTGATGCTGATGCTGTCTCCGTGGCGGATCTCTTGTCTCTTCCGTTCGTCAAAGGACACCCATACCGTGTTCCTTGCTTCAGGTGACAGCATGATCTTCAGCTCGACCCCTGCGGGGACCACGATTGGCCGGAAGGACAGCGAGTGGGGGCAGATGGGCGTGATCATGATGGCCGGCACGTTGGGGTGGATCATGGAGACCCCAGCCACCGCCCCATATGCAGTGCTGCATGATCACTCCGTTGCCCTGCACCGTGGTGATGAGATATCCGTCCAGGTAGACGTCCAAGTTAGACAGGTAGGAGCAGGGACCTCTGTCGATCACCACCTCGTTCAGGATCTGGTACTGCATGGCCTGCTTCTCAACATCCATGTCCAGACTCACAGGCCGCGAGCGGTTCTCGGTTCTCACCTAGCCCGTTGTGCACGGCCATCTTCTTTCCCTGGAGCTCCTTCACCACCCTGACCTTCAGCCGGCTCTGGAGGACAACAGCTGCGTTCCCCTCTATCACCTGAGTAACTTGGGACTGAAAGTTCTCAAAGCTGAACGGGGTCAGGAAGCCCAGGGAGCCCAGGTGGAAGGCCATGACTGGAGGCACACTGCTCTGGAAGAGTGAGGAAGTGTACAGCAGCGTCCAGTCTCCCCCCAGGCAGATGATAAAGTCTATCCGATTGGAAATGTCATCATACTCTTCTTGGGGCAGGCATGGTGGCTCGCGCCTGTAATCCCAGCACTTTGGGAGGCCGAGGAGGGTGGATCACGAGGTCAAGAGATCGAGACTATCCTGGTCAACATGGTGAAACCCCATCTCTACTAAAAATACAAAAAATTAGCTGGGCATAGTGGCGCATGCCTGTAATCCCAGCTACTCAGGAGGCTGAGGCAGGAGAATTGCCTGAACACAGGAGGTGGAGGTTGTGGTGAGCGGAGATAGTACCACTGCACTCCAGCCTGGGTAACAAGAGTGAAACTCTGTCTCAAAAAACAACAACAAAATAAATAAATACATTGGAGAAGTCTCTGGCCTGGAAAGGGACCCAGCCTGAGCTGCAGGAGCCTCAGACAGCCACGCCTGGCACACCAGGTGGCTTCTCAGAAGTCATGAGTAGTGCTCTGGCCTGAAGGCCCAGAACCCCTACCCCCAGGACGGCTCCTGGAGCCTGGACACGTCCTACTTAGGGAAACATCTTTTACTCAGTGAATCTCCCCTTACTTAATGTGGAAAGACGTGCCCTGTCCCCCTCGGCCTGCTCTGGGGGCCTGGAATGCTGCAGTGGGGAGCAGGCCCCAGGCTGGACCTGCCCTGTCCACAGCACATGTGTGCAAAAGCGAACAATAAATCATTTCAAAGAAAAAAAAATACTCCTCTCTAAACTCAAACTAAATGCATCTTCAACTAGAATGTGCTTTGAGTAAATTTCCAACATGCCTGATGCTATACCAAACTACCCAATATAAGAAGAAGCCAGATGGGAATGAGACAGCTATATTAACTGACTGTGGTTAAAATATTTTACTTTTCATATGCAAAACATTAATTGTGTGAGTAACTTCTGTGTTTTCCAGGGGATTGGAAGGGAACATGTAAATAAGGGGCCTTGATGCTTCAGTTTTATTAACTTCAAGATCAATTCCTGTCTCATTCTAAGTGAGTTAGAAAAAAGAGGATAAAACATAGATTCTGCTAAGTTTATCAATAGCAAGTTACTCTCAGGATCTGATACTTAATGAGTTGACTCAAGCAGTTAAGAGGGGCATTAATAATATGGCAGATTGGTTAATTGAAAACTGGACTCAATGGAGAACTACTGTTCCTGACAAACCGTAGAGGAAAGGATCTGAAGATTCTGAAGAATGGAAATATTGGATGGCAGTTCTTATAAGCAATATGTTCAGCCATCTTTGAATCACACCCTTGGGGGGCCCAAAGGACAGACCCTTCACTAAGTCAACCAGATAATGCATTGATGAAATTGTGGGAAGCTCTCTGGTGGTTCTCACAGTGTGAGCTAAGGAAGATGGTGAGGAACTGTGGCAGTCACCAATTTATTGCCTCTCAGCTGCAAATTCATCCTGTAATACATGTTTTGCAATAACTGACAGAATTCCTTTCAGCATCTCTCCTTAACAGTGTTCAGTTTTGTAAACAAAAACTAAATTTCTAAGACCCCCCAACCATCTGAATGAACTCCTCCTCTCAGCCAAGGGTATTCCAAAATTAACCTGAAAAACTAGTTCAGGCCATGATGGGAGGAGTGGGGGTGGGGGATGGGGCCCACGGATCGATTACCATTAACATCAACATAGTCCTTAAGACTGATAGAGCAGACTGCTTACATCCAATAAGAAACATTTACAATCTATTCTCTCTGAAGCCTGCCACCTGGAGGCTTCATCTGCATGATACAACCTTGATTTTTCCACAACCCCTTACTATAACCCAGACATTCCTTTCCCTTGATTCCAGCTCTTTAGATAATAACCAGTTGCCAATCAGAAAATCTTTGAATCTGCTATGACCTGGACGCCTCTGCTTCCAGTTGTCCTGCCTTTCCAGACTGACCAATGTATATCCTGCATATATTGATTGATGTCTTATGTCTCCCTAAAAGATACAGTTCATAAACTAAGTTGTAGGCTGACTGCCATGGGCACATGTCATCAGGGCCTCCTAAAGTTGTGTCACAGGCATGTCCTCAGCTTTGGCAAAATGAACTCCTAAACTACTTGAGACTTTGCTCAGATACTTTTGGCTTACAGTTTTCTCAGTAGAGGGTGCTTGGAGAACACTACAAGAAGAAAGGGGCTGTCCTGCTGCTTCTGGGGCCATAAAGTTAAGAAATGGTATGAGGTGGGTGCTCTGCCCAGCCATGTGCCCAGAGGGGAGTCACTCAGTGACCTCAGAGCCTGGCCTGTCTCTTGCCCTCTGGACACAGACATGGCACTCTCTAGTCCTCCAGTCCCAACTAAGGTACCCACTTCCTTTGCTCACCTGCACCCCACCTGCACTGCAGAAAGTTGCCATTGGCACCCTCTTCCCTCTGAAAACCTGCATGCTGGTTGCCTATACCCCAGAGTTGCTTCCTGCCTGCCCAACTAGCAACTGAGGACCAACTTGCCTGGGAGAATAAACAAATGTCTCTACCTCCCAGTGGGTTGCAACTATACCTTCTCCAATGAGGCCTGAACCTCAGACTTGGGGAGAGGTCCCTCTTTTAAACTTGTCCTTCTTTGAATACTCTATCTCAGTTCAAAAGTACTACATGGTTTTATTATATAATTACTATTTTCTTTTAAATATTTATTTTTAGAAAAGCTTTGGATTTACAGAAAAGTTACAAAGACAGTGCAGCCTGTTCCCATATACCCTACATCCTATGTCTGCCATTGTTTACATCTTACATTACCAATGTACATTTGTCATAGCTAATAAACCAACATTGGTACTATTATAGTTTACCATTAGCTAAACTCTATATCTTATTAAAATTTCATTAGCTTTTCCCTAATGTTCTTTTTCTGTTCCAGGATCCAATTCAAGATTCTACATTAAATTTACTCATATCTGAAAAAAAAAAATCTGTGTCCTAATTCCCAGAATCTGTCAATCTAAAGGAATTACAATTTCAGATGAAATTAAGGTTAGTAATGCACTGATCTTAAAATAGGAGGGTTAGAGGAGTAACATCAGCAAGACAGAAAACTAGGAAGCTTCTGGAAATCCCCCATGTAAATGTAAAATAAACAACAAAATACTGGCTAAAATAGCCTTATAGGAGCCCTCGAAATCAGTAAAGATTACAGCAACCAAGCAAAAGCCCAATCAAGAAAAAGTTACATTCAAAACAGTAAAAAAAATTCACGGCATTTTAACTTGCACTTGCCCTACCCCCTCCCTGGAATTGTGCAGTATGGTTTGGGGGAAGCAGCAACCTAGTCCCCAGCTACCCTATGAACCAGAGAGAGCAGGCAGGCCAAATTTGCAACATTCTAATCTGTCCAGGGATTGTTTGATGAATCTCTGTGTCACCCAACTGAGAGCTCAGATGGCCAAACAAAGCATACCTCAGACTGGATAAAGCTGTGAAACATAACTTATGAAAGCTTCAGGGGGACTACAGACCTGCAGATGCCTAGGGCAAGAGATTACTGATTGAGAAATACAACAGAACTGCTAAGACACTAGGAAGAGGCAGGGATGACACTCAAGAGAAATTAAGACATGAAAAGCAACTGGGTAAGGGGGACTGAGCCAGGCACAGTGGCTCATGTCTGTAATCCCAGCACTTTGGGAGGCCAAGATGGGTGGATCACCTGAGGTCAGGAGTTCAAGACCATCCTGGACAACATGGTGAAATCTCCTCTCTACTAAAAATACAAAAAATTACCTGGGCATGGTAGCACATGCCTGTAATCCCAGCTACTTAGGAGGCTGAAGCAGGAAAATAGTTTGAACCTGGGAGGCAGAAGTTGCAGTGAGTCAACATCACACCACTGCACTCCAGCCTGGGCAACAAGAGAGAAACTCCATCTCAAAAACAAATAAAATAAAGGAGACTAGAGAAAAGCACACACACACAGGGAAGACATATACCCAGAAAAGACCTGAGAAGACTTTAAGTGTTTATGATGAACTGATAAGCGAAGGTGTTCCCCTATACAGAGCCAGTCTGTAAAGACAGAGGTGGCTGCTTTTTCAACTGCCAATTTTCAACAAAAGATCACAAGGCATACTAAGAAACAAGAAAACATGGCTCACTTATAGGCACAAAATAGCCCTCTAAAAGTTGTTCCTGAAGATAAGAGGCATCAGACTTACTAGCAAAGACTATTGAAAAAGTCTTAAAAATATCTTCAAAATGCTTAAAGAGCAAAAGAAATATACAAAGAACCCCCTAAATGATATATGAACAAAATGAAAATATCAACAAAGAGACAGAACCATTATATATTTTTCTGGAGCTGAAAAATCGAATATCTGAATTGAAAAATTCACTAGAATTCATCAACAGATTCAGACAGGCAGAAAAAGGGATCAGTGAACCTGAAGACAGGCCCTATTGAATCTGAGGAGCAAGAAAAAAAAAAAAAGAATGAAGAAGAGAACAGGGCATAAGGAATTTACAGGGTGCCATCAGGTAGACCAACACATGCATTATGGGGTGGGGTGAGTCTCAGTAGAAGACATAGAGAAAGGGGAAGGCAAATAGGCCGATTATTTCAAGAAACAATGACCCCAAACTTCCCAAATTTGAGGAAAGACATAGACACATAAATCCAAGAAACTTAATAAAATCTGAAGAAATCCACAATAAAACACTTTGTTGAAAGACAAAGAGAGATTCTTGAAAGCAATAAGAGAAAAGCAACTTATCACATACACGGTGCTACGGTTTGAATGTCCCCTCTAAAACTTATATTGAAATTTAATTGCACTGTAACACTATTAAGACGTGGAACCTTTGAGATGACTGGGACATGATGGCTCTGCCCTCATTGGTGAGATGAATGCCATTAGAAAACGGCAAGTTTGGGTTCCCTTTGTCTCTCTCTTTCACCCCTGTTGCTCTTCTGCCATGTGATACTTGCCACCATGGGATCGCACAGTAAGAAGGTGACACAGGAAGAAGGCCCTCACAAGATATCAGCACCTTGATATTGAATTTCTTGGTCTCAACAACTGTTAGCCAACACATTTCTGCTCAGTATAAATTGCCCAGTCTCAGGTACTCTGTTAAAGCAGCACAAGATACTTCCTCAATGAAACTATCAGCATATTTCTCAGCAGAACTTGTACAGTCCAGAAGTTAGTGGGATGGTATAATTAAAATGATGAGAAAAAAATTAACCAAAATTCTATATCTAACAAAACTGTCCTTCAAAAGTGAGGGAGAAATTAAGATATTCCAGATAAAAGCTGAAGAACCTGCCCTACAAGAAATGCTAAAGGAAATCCTTCAAAAGGAAGGAAAGGAAGCTAGACAGCAACTAGATGCCATGTAAAAATATATATTTCCGATAAAGGTAAATATATGGATAAATCTAAAAATCAGTATTTTGGGTTATAACTTCACTTTTTATTCTATGAAAAGACAAAAGCATAAAAATAATTATATGGTAATAGGTACACAATATGTAAAGAAGTAGAATTTTTAAACTGTGATTGGAATTAGTCTGGTATCAATTTAAAATACATTATTGTATGTGTAGGATTCTATATGTAATTTCCATAGTAACCACAAAGACACTATCAAGAGAATGTACACAAAAGGAAATGAGAAGGAAATAAAAATAGTTCACTACAAAAATCAGTTAAAAAGGCCAGGTGCAGTGGCTCACAGCACTTTGGGAGGCCGAGGTGGGTGGGTCACTTGAGATCAGGAGTTTGAGACCAGCCTGGCCAACATGGTGAAACCCTGACTCTACTAAGAACACAAAAATTAGCTGGGTGTGGTGGCAGGCGCCTTCAATCTCAGCTACTCAAGAGGTTGAGGCAGGAGATTCACTTAAACTCAGGAGGCGCATGTTGTAGTAAGCCGAGATTGTGCCATTGTACTCTGGCCCGGGCAACAAGAGCAAGACTCTGATTCAAAAAAAAAAAAATCAATTAAAAAAGTAAGGCAATAATGGAGGACATAAAGGACAAAAAAGGCAATAGGACTTAAAATAAATGGCAATAGTAAGTTCTTTCCTATCAGTAATTACTTTACATATAAATGTATTAAACCCTCTAATTAAAGACATAAATTGACAGAATAGATTAAAAAAAATATGATTCAACTAGAGGATGTCTACGGAGACTTACTTTAGATCTAAAAACACAAACAGGAGGCAGGGCATGGTGGTTCACACCTGTAATCCCAGCACTTTGGGAGTCTGAAGCAGGCAGGTCACTTGAGGTCAGGAGTTCGAGACCAGCCTGGCCAAAATGGTGAAACCCTGTCTTTACTAAAAATATAAAAGTTATCCTGGAATGGGGGCGTGCGTCTGTAATCCCAGCTACTTGGGAGGCCGAGGAAGGAGAATTGCTTGAACCTGGGAGGTGGAGGTTGCAGTGAGCCAAAATCATGCCACTGCACTCCAGCCTGGAC
Source organism: Callithrix jacchus (assembly GCF_049354715.1). Classification (NCBI taxonomy): domain Eukaryota; kingdom Metazoa; phylum Chordata; class Mammalia; order Primates; family Cebidae; genus Callithrix; species Callithrix jacchus. The sequence goes on from NC_133502.1 coordinate 77,590,929, forward strand.
AACAGAGCAAGGCTCCATCTCAAAAAAAAAAAAAAAAGAAAAAAAGAAAAAGGAAAAAAAAGACACAAACAGGGCTGGGCGTGGTGGCTCACGCCTATAATCCCAGCATTTTGGGAGGCTGAGGCGGGTGGATCACGAGGTCAAGAAATTGAGACCATCCTGGTCAACAAGGTGAAACCCCGTCTCTACTAAAAATACAAAAATTAGCAGGGCATGGTGGCGCGTGCCTGTAGTCCCAGCTACTCGGGAGGCTGAGGCAGGAGAATTGCTTGAACCCAGAAGGCGGAGGTTGTGGTGAGCTGAGATCGTGCCATTGCACTCCAGTCTGGGTAACAACAGTGAAACTCCGTCTCAAAAAAAAAAAAAAGAAAAGATAAAGACACAAATTAGGTTGAAAGTAAAAAAATTTTAAAAGCTACCTCTGATTATCATGTTGAGTGTGTTAAGCCGTAGGCCTAGGTCTCAGGAAACAGGATCTCTCTGACTCGTCTTGTCTTCCATTCACTTTCCCCAAGGTAGAATCTAATCTCCCCTCACTTTTTTCCCATAAAACCAGTCCCTGGTGCCAAAAGGTTGGGGACAGCTGCTTTAGAATAAACTGGTAAATGTTAAGTGCTTATCTGAACTCTGTAAGCCACTCTAGCAAATTAATCCATCCCAAAGAGGGAACCCCAACTTGAAGCCTGTCAATCAGAAGTTCTGGAGGGCCCAGAGTTGTAACTAGTGGTTGCTGGGGGGTGAGGGAGAGGGTGGGCAGTTTTGGGGACTGAGCCTTCAACCTGTGGGGTCTGACGTTATGTTCAGGTAGATAGTATCCAAATTTAATTGGAGGATACCCAGCGGTTGTCCACTGCTTGTTGGTGGGGACAATCCCATACAGTTTGGTCACAGACGTCCTCTGTGTTGATGACTATTGAGGTGGTTTGAAAGCAGAAGAAAAACACAGTTTGATGATATTTTTTGTCCCCCTAAAACAGCACCCTATGCAAATAGCAATCAAAAGAGATTGTAGTGACTATAGCAGTATCAGACAAAATAGACTTTAGTCAAAAACTGGTACAAGGTAAATGAACATTATATAATGATGAAAGCATCAATTCACCAAGAAGATATACACATTTTTCTCAAGTACACATGGAACATTTTCCAGGATAGACTATGGTAGGCCACAAAATAGGTCTTAATAGTTTAAAAGATTTAAATCATACAAAATATCTTTTCTGATAAAAGTGTAATGAAACTAGAAATAAACAGCAGAAGAATCCACATATATGTGGAAACCAAACTTTTTTTTTCTTCGCATCGAAGTTTTGCTCTCGTTGCCCAGACTAGAGGGCAATGGCATGATCTTGGCTCACTGCAACCTCTGCCTCCAGGGTTCAAGTGATTCTCCTGTCTCAGCCACCCGAGTAGCTGGAATTATAGGTGCCCACCGCCAGCCTGGATAATTTTTGTATTTTTAGTAGAGACAGGGTTTTATCATGTTGGCCAGGCTGGCGTGCAGTGGCACGATCCCATCTCGTTGCAACCTAAGCCTCCCAGGTTCAAGCTATTCTCATGCCTCAGCCTCCTGAGTAGCTAGGACTACAGACATGCAGCATCATGCCCAGCTAATATTTTTTTTTGTATTTTTAGTAGAAATGGAGTTTCACCATGCTGGCCAGGCTGGTCTCAAACTCCTGACCTTATGATCCGCCCACCTTGGTCTTCCAAAGTGCTGGGATTACAGGCATGAGCCACTGCACCCAGCCAACGTATTCTTAAACAACCAATGGATCAAAGAAGAAATTGCAAGGTAAATTGAACAATATATTTGACAAATGAAAATGAAAATACAGGGGATTGGGGGGAAGACGGCGCTGTAGAAGCAACTCAGGATTGCAGCTCTCAGTGAAGATGCAGAGGGTGAGTTCACGCCACATTTCCAGACAGATCTTTGTTGCCCACAGAATGGGAAATTCCCAGGTGTAGGAGAGACACGGGACACCAGTGCAGCTGTCTCGGCTGGCGCGGCTGTTTCAGCCAGCGCTGCAGTGCAGTGGCATGCCACACAAAACACACTGGTCTGGGTGCCCTGTTAAACCAGCAATTTGAGATTTGGGAGGGCAGATTAGCATATTCATCTGATTAAACAGGACTTGGACAATGAGCCAGGCCAGGAGATTCCCAGGAAGCGAACTGTGAGCCGGTGCACTGGGTCACTGCATGGGAAATCACACAGATCCTGGTGCCCTTTCAGCAGGCAACTGAAACACCTGGGAGAGAGTCAACCATTCAACTTAAAAAAAACAAAAGGGCTCTGAGGCAGGGAGCCAGGTGATCAGGCTCGATGGGTCCCACCCCAACAGGGACAAACAAAATGGCAATTTGAAACACTCGGGGTTGAGAGTTTCACAGTGGGCACAGCTGAACCCAGGACGGTGCAGCTCGGTGGGGGAGGGGCATCCACCATTACCAAGACATTCCGCCCCTACTGAGGTACTCTCCCATTGCTGACGCAGCCTGATATTGCTGAGGCAACCCGCCATAACAGAGAGACTCCGCTAACAGGGCGGAGCCCATGACAGCGGGGTGGAGCCTCAGCAGGCAAATAGTGACTAAACTGCCTCCTAGCTGGGCAGGACAGTGCAACGGATACTCATAAATAAAGCCCTAACTCCCTGAGACAGAGCATCTGAGGGAAAAAAGTGGTTTTATGAGTTCTGCTGCAGCAGACTTAAACATACTTGCCTAGCAGCCCTGAATGAACAACGGAGCTCACAGCTCAGCACTTGAGCTCCTATAAAGTACAGACTGTCTCCTCAAGCAGCTCCCTGACCCCTGTATACCCAAAGAGTCACCTCAAAAAGGACTGATTAGACTGACATTTGGTGGGCATCATTCTGGGACAAAGATAGCAGATAAAGAAACTGGTAGCATCCCTCACTGTTCCGCAGCTGCTACAGGTGTACACCAGGCAAGCAGGGCCTGGAGTGGACCTCAGCAGTCGTACAGCAGAGGGGCTAGACTGTTAGAAGGAAAACTAAGAAACAGAAATACTTCATCATCAATAATCTGGGCCTCCACTCAGAGACCCAATCGAAAAATCAGCAACTACTCAGACGACAGGTGGATAAATCCACAAAGATGGGAAGAAACCAGCACAAAAAGGAGAAAAACACCTGAAACCAGAATACCTCGCCTCCTACAAAGGACCAAAACTCCTCACCAGCAAGGGAACAAAGCTGGATCAAGAATGAGTGTGACGAAATGACGGAATTAGACTTCAGAAGGTGGGTAATGAGAAACTTTTGTGAGCTAAAAGAACATGTTCTAAATCAATGCAAAGAAACTAAGAACCTTGAAAAAAGATTCGAAGAAAGATTTGAGGAAATGATAACAAGAATGGACAACTTAGAGAGGAATATGAATGAATTAAAGGAGCTGAAAAACACAACACGAGAACTTCGTGAAGCATGCACAAGTTTAAACAGCCATTGACCAAGCAGAAGAAAGGATATCAGAAGTCGAAGACCAACTTAATGAAATAAAACGAGAAGCCAAGATTAGAGAAAAAAGCGCAAAAAGGAATGAACAAAGTCTCCAAGAAATGTGGGACTGTGTGAAGAGACCTAATCTACATTTGATAGGTGTACCAGAATGTGACGAAGAGAATGAATCCAAGATGGAAAATACTCTTCAGGATATTATCCAGGAAAATTTCCTCAACCTAGCAAGGCAGGTCAATATCCATGTCCAGGAAATACAGAGAACACCACAAAGATATTCCGCAAGAAGAGCAACTGCAAGGCACATAATTGTCAAATTCACCAGGGTTGAAATGAAGGAGAAAATGCTAAGGGCAGCCAGAGAGAAAGGTCGGGTTACCCACAAAGGGAAACCCATCAGACTCACAGCAGATTTCTCAGCAGAAACCCTACAAGCAAGAAGAGAGTGGGGGCCAATATTCAACATCCTTAAAGAAAAGAATTTTCAACCCAGAATTTCATATCCAGTCAAACTGAGCTTCATAAGTGAAGGAAAAATAAAATCCTTTGCGAACAAGCAAGTACTCAGAGATTTTGTCACCGCCAGGCCTGCTTTACAAGAGCTCCTGAAAGAGGTGCTATACATAGAAAGGAACAATCAGCACCAGCCATTCCAAAATCATACCAAATGCTAAAGAGCATCAACAAAATGAAGAATCTTCATCAACTAATGGGCAAAACAGCCAGCTAGCATCAAAATGGCAGTATCAAATTCACACATAACAATATTAACCCTAAATGTAAATGGACTAAATGCACCAATCAAAAGACACAGACTGGCAAATTGGATAAAAAGCCAAACCCATCAGTGTGCTGTATCCAGGAAACCCATCTCACATGCAAGGATACACAAAGGCTCAAAATAAAGGAATGGAGGAAGATTTACCAAGCAAATGGAGAGCAAAAAAAAGCAGGAGTTGCAATTCTCATCTCTGATAAAATACACTTTAAAGCAACAAAGATCAAAAGAGACAAAGAAGGCCATTACATAATGGTAAAAGGATCGATACAACAAGAGCTAACGATCTTAAATATGTATGGACCCAATACAGGAGCACCCAGATATATAAGGCAAGTTCTTAATGACTTACAAAGAGACTTAGACTCCCACACAATAATAGTGGGAGACTTTAACACTCCACTGTCAATATTAGACAGATCAACCAGACAGAAAATTAACAAGGAAACCGAGAGCTTGAATTCAGACCTGGAACAAGCAAACCTGATAGACATTTGCAGAACTCTCCCCCAAATCCACAGAATATACATTCTTCTCAGCACCACATCACACCTACTCTAAAATTGACCACATAATTGGAAGTAAAGCACTCCTCAGCAAATGCAGAACAACAGAAATCATAACAAACAGTCTCTCAGACCATAGTGCAATCAAGTTAGAAGTCAGAATCCAGAATCCAGAAACTAACTCAGAACCGCACAGCTTCATGGAAACTGAACAACTGGCTCTTGAATGTTGATTGGAAAACAATGAAATGAAGACAGACATTAAGAAGTTCTTTGAAACCAACGAGAACGAAGACACAACATACCAGAATCTCTGGGACACATTTAAAGCAGTCTCTAGAGGAAAATATATAGCAATAAGTGCCCATATGAGAAGAGTGGAGAGATCCAAAATTGACACTCTATCATCAAAATTGAAAGAGCTAGAGGAGCAAGATAAAAAAAACTCAAAACCTAGCAGAAGACAAGACATACCTAAGATCAGAGCAGAACTGAAGGAGATAGAGACACGAAAAACCCTTCAAAAAATCAATAAATCCAAGAGCTGGTTTTTTGAAAAGATCAACATAATACACAGACCACTAGCCAGACTGATAAAAAAGAAAAGAGAGAACAACCAAATGGACACAATAAAAAACGATAAAGGGGAAATCACCACAGATTCCACAGAAATTCAAACCGTCATCAGAGAATATTACAAAAACAACTCTATGCACATAAACTAGTAAACCTGGAAGTAATGGATAAATTCCTGGACACCTGTGTCCTCCCAAGCCTAAACCAGGAGGAAGCCGAAACTATGAATAGACCGGTAACAAGGTCGGAAGTCGAGGCAGCAATTAAGAGCCTACCACACAAAAAAAGCCCAGGTCCAGACGGGTTCACAGCCGAATTCTACCAGACACACAAAGAGGAACTGGTACCATTCCTTCTGAAACCATTCCAAATAATCCAAAAAGAGGGAATCCTTCCCAATTCATTTTATGAGACCAACATCATCCTGATACCAAAACCCAGCAGAGACTCATCAAGAAAAGAAAATTTCAGGCCAATATCCATGATGAACATAGATGCAAAAATCTTCAATAAAATATTGGCAAGCCAATTGCAACAGCACATCAAAAAGCTTATCCATCATGATCAAGTAGGATTCATCCCAGGGATGCAAGGCTGGTTCAACATACGCAAGTCTATAAACGTAATTCACCACATAAACAGAACCAAAAACAAAAACCACATGATTATCTCAATTGACACAGAGAAGGCCTTTGACAAAATTCGACAGCTCTTTATGCTAAAAACCCTCAATAAACTTGGTATTGATGGAACGTATCTCAAAATAATAAAAGCTATTTACGACAAACCAACAGCCAATATCATACTGAATGGGCATAAACTGGAAGCATTCCCTTTGAAATCCGGCACTAGAAAAGGATGCCCTCTCTCACCACTTCTATTCAATATAGTACTGGAAGTTCTAACCAGAGCAATCACGCAAGAAAAAGAAATAAAGGGTATTCAAATAGGAAAGGTGGAAGCCAAATTGTCTCTATTTGCAGACAACATGATAGTATATCTAGAAGACCCCATTGCCTCACCCCAAAAAATCCTCAAACTGATAAACAACTTCAGCAAAGTCTCAGGATATAAAATCAATGTGCAAAAATCACAAGCATTCCTCTACACCAATAACAGACTTAAAGAGAGCCAAATCAGGAACGAACTGCCATTCGCAATTGCTACAAAGAGAATAAAATACCTAGGAATACAACTTACAAGGAACATAAGGGACCTCTTCAAGGAAAACTACAAATCACTGCTCAATGAAATAAGAGAGGACACAAACAGATGGAGAAATATTCCATGTTCATGGTTAGGAAGAATCAATATTGTGAAAATGGCTATACTGCCCAAAGTAATTTACAGAATCAACAGTATCCCCATCAAGCTACCATTGACTTTCTTCACAGAACTGGAAAAAACCATCTTGAACTTCATATGGAACCAAAAGAGAGCCCGCATAGCCAAGTCAATCCTAAGCAAAAAGAACACAGCGGGAGGCATCACACTACCAGACTTCAAACTATACTACAAGGCTACAGTAATCAAAACAGCATGGTATTGGTACCAAAACAAAGATATAGACCAATGGAATAGAACACAAGCATTGGAGGCAACACAGCATACCTACAACCATACAATCTTTGATAAGCCTGACAAAAACAAGCAACGGGGAAAGGACTCCCTGTTTAATAAATGGTGTTGGGAAAACTGGCTAGCCATGTGCAGAAAGCAGAAACTGGACCCCTTCCTGACACCTTACACTAAAATTAACTCCAGATGGATTAAAGATTTAAACATAAGACCTGGCACCATAAAAACCCTAGAAGAAAATCTAGGCAAAACCATTCAGGACATAGGAGTAGGCAAGGACTTTATGACCAAAACACCAAAAGCATTGGCAACAAAAGCCAAAATAGACAAATGGGACTTAATCAAACTCCACAGCTTCTGCACAGCAAAAGAAACAGTCATTAGAGTGAATCGGCCACCAACAGAATGGGAAAAAACTTTTGCAGTTTACCCATCTGACAAATTTACAAAGAACTCAAATAGATTTACAAGAAAAAAACAAGCCCATCCAAAAATGGTCAAAGGATATGAACAGACACTTTACAAAAGAAGACATACATGAGGACAACAAACATATGAAAAAATACTCATCATCACTGGTCATTAGAGAGATGCAAATCAAAACCACATTGAGATACCATCTCAGGCCAGTTAGAATGGCGATCATTAAAAAATCTGGAGACAACAATCTGGATGTGGAGAAATAGGAACACTTTTACACTGTTGGTGGGAGTGTAAATTAGTTCAACCATTGTGGAAGACAGTGTGGCGAGTCCTCAAGGACCTAGAAATAGAAATTCCATTTGACCCAGCAATCCCATTACTGGGCATATATCCAAAGGACTATAAATCATTCTACTATAAGGACACATGCACACTAATGTTCATTGCAGCACTGTTTACAATAGCAAAGACCTGGAATCAACCCAAATGCCCATCGATGATAGACTGGACTGGGAAAATGTGGCACATATACACCATGGAATATTATGCAGCAATCAAAAATGATGAGTTCGTGTCCTTTGTAGGGACATGGATGAATCTGGAGAATATCATTCTCGGCAAACTGACACAAGAACAGAAAATGAAACACCGCATATTCTCACTCATAGGCGGGTGATGAACAATGAGAACACATGGACACAGGGAAGGGAGTACTACACACTAGGGTCTATTGGGGGGAATAGGGGAGGGACAGCGGGGGTGGGGAGCTGGGGAAGGATAGCATGGGGAGAAATGCCAAATGTGGGTGGAGGGGTAGAAGGCAGAAAAACACACTGCCATGTGTGTACCTATGCAACTATCTTACATGTTCTGCACATGTACCCCAAAACCTAAAACGCAATAAAAAATAAAAAAAAAAAGAAAATGAAAATGTAATATACCAAAATTTATGGGAGCCAGCAAAAGCAGTTCCAGGAGAAAGGAATAACTATAAACACTTCCATTAGAAAAGACAATCTCAAATTAATGTTGAACATTTACATCTTAATAAACTGAAAAAAACAAACTAAACCCAAAGCTAGCAGAGAAAAGTAACAATAAAAGTTAAAAAACAAAACAAAACCCTAACTCATCGGCAATCACTTATTAGTACCCCAAAATGCAACAGTTGTCTCAAAGTAAGCTTTTTTGTAAAACTCTGATATATGGAGGGGGAAAAATGGCTACCCACTTCCTACATGTCTGCAGGGAAAGCTCTATCTGATCTGAGCATGAGAACATGACTTAATAGTAAATTAATAAAAAAGGAACGACTTATTTTTAAATCATTTTACTCTCTTTATACCACAGTCTCATGTAAATTGGCGGAACTGTTCCCATGATGGACAAGACAGGGACCTGTCATGCAACGAAAAGTAAGTGCAGGTTTTCATAAAGCTGGAGAAGTACCATGGTAACGCAAGAATGGCTGCAGCAACCTCGGACAACAGCGCCAAGGTTTGCAACTGGGTAGGAATGAAAGCTGCCCCACAGTAATTGGCCTGAGACCACTAATGCTTCCTAAGAGGTAAAAAATAGAAATTTTTTTTAAAAAAGGAAATCAATAAAACCATTCTTTCTCTGAAACAAACAACAAAGCCTGGACGCAGTGGCTCACACCTGTAATCCCAGCACTTTAGGAGGCCACGGCAGGCAGATCACCTGAGATCAGGAGCACAGGCAGCCTGACCAATATGGTAAAACCTTGTCTTTACTAAAAATACCAAAATTAGCCGGGCATCATGGCATGAACCTGTAGTCTCAGCTACTCAGGAGGCTGAACTGCTTGAATCCGGGAGGTGGAGATTGCAGTGTACCAAGCTTGCACCGCTGCACTCCAACCTGGGCAACAGAGCAAGACTTTGTCTCAAAAAAACAAAAACAAAAACAAAAAAACAACAACAAAAAAACCAGTAACAGCAAAACCAACAAATCTTTAGCTAGATTACCCAAGACAAAAGAGAGAAACTCTGTCTCAAAAAAAAAAAAAAAAAAAAAAAAAAAGTGAGAGGCACGAAGGAGACATATTGCGGTTCCCACTGCATTGTTAAACCTCCTCCCTCAGGTTGCGGTGAGCCGAAATCGCGCCATTGCACTCCAGCCTGGGTAACAAGAGCGAAACTCCGTCTCAGAAAAAAAAAGAAAAAAAAAAAACTCCTTCGTTTCAGGGCCAGGCCAGCAAGGGAAAGAAGCGCGGTCTGGGAGTTCTGCAGGGTCCCTGCTGGGCACGCTCCCGCCTTAAGCCCAGCATAGGCCCGCTGTGGCCACAAGGGTGGGGTCGTCCAGCGGACACTGATGACCAGCGTGGGCATGACCAGGAGGTGATTACCTTGTAATCATACATAGCTTTATTTTTAGGTAACACCACGTAGGAGGCCATGAGAGCAAAGGCCGTTGGGTAACGGACATTTCCGCCCGCGCTGCGCGTCTCCCTGCCCCAAACACCTGCAGCGGACACGGAGCCGTTGAGGACGTGCTGGAACCCCGCCCGCCTCGAGGCTGATACGCCTGTGCGCGGGGCTGACCTGGAGTCCGCCCTGGGAGGGCCCCGCAGGAGCTGCACAAATGGAGAGACGCGGAATCTGGGCGCTTCCTGAGGCCAGGCGACGCCTCATTGGAACTTCCGTGACCATCCCTCTGAGAAACCAGCACCTCCCAAACCACCGCTCCTAATTTTCAGTAATACAAATCTGCAGTCCATGCACTTAGCTAATAGCCTTGCTGAAAGATTTACCTTTGGAGGGTTTACCTTAAATCAAAGTTTCTTCAGATTGCATATGTCTTGCATTCCCCCTTCGGACTGCATTTATTTCATTCCTGCTCATGCCTTTAAAAAAAAAATACTATGCCCTGTTTTCCTACCCAGTCTGGAGGTTTCATTAAAGAACATTTCTGGCAAAGAATTTTAGACCGGAAAAAGCGCTCCAAAAGATGCTTTGTTCTGACTCCATGCCCACAGTTCTTCCTACTGCATTCAAATGACTTCCAGAAATGTTTTTGTTACAGCTTTGACCAATTTCAGTAGACAACGTAGCAGATAGTAAGGGAGTAATTCCATGCTCTCCCGGACCCCATTCTGCAACACAGTGAAGAATTAGAGTTGGCAATAAAAAACTAGGAGCGAAGTAACTCACCGACTTGAATTTCTAATAGCTTCAGAAGAAAGTTTAATCATCAGATCCTTTCTGCTCATTTGCAGGTTTCTATCGTTCCTGGCTTCTCCTGATAAAAGTGAAGAGTCTTCATGTCTACCTTGGCCCAGAGGGGCTGAGGGTCAGCCGCCCTCTGCCAGGCACAGACCCCAAGGGCCGAGCAGGGGCTGCCTGAGATGTGGCACTGGCTGTCTGGGAAGTGCCCTGGGAGTTGGGGGCCAGATGTTGGCTGAAGGGAGACTTCCGGGGTCTAAGAGTGAGATGAGGACTGCATCAGGAGGGGTACTGAGGCTGGGGCGGACGCTCTGCAATTGTCCCACCTCAGCTTCCCAAATAGGTGGGACTATAGTTGCCTGCCACCACACCTGGCTTCAAATGACTTCAGTGAACTGACAAACTACTGGTTTGACATGTGCAGAAGGCACTTAACTCATTGTTAAGAACAAAGGTTGAAAGAGCTTTTTAACCCTTGGACCCAGGAGCCCAGTATCTTAAAGCAAAGCTTTTTCGGCCCAAGCCGGGCATTCCCCAGCTGTCTTGGGTGTTGACAGCCAACAACTCATAGCTGAGTTTGCATCCAGGCCTTGTCCTTGACATAAGCAGCTACCTCACTTGAGGTTACACCCCTCCCAGGAGTAGCTGCCTCCAATGGCTGCTCAGGGTGAGGTACAAAGGCCTGACTCCCCTCCCTTATTTTGAGGCATTAAAGAGCTATCTCAGCTCTGGAACTCCTTGCATAATCAGCTAGAGCCTCTGCTGTAACTGCAGGCGGTTCAAACTGTCCTCCCTCACTCCTCTACGGGTTGGACACTAGCAGCACCACCCACTAAACTTCCTGGATGCAAATCTCCGTTTATTTCTCCATCTATTTCTTGGCAAATCCAACCTAAGATTGTAAAATAATATGCAAAGATCCACACAAATAAAAGATGTGTGCATATCACAGTAAAACTTTATTAACAAGAAATTACAAAGCAATCTTAAGGGGCTACATGAAAATAAAATACATATGGTAGTATTCTATGAAAGAAGATTAAAAACTATAAATTCAATGTTTAGAACAATGTTATTAAAACATGAATGTTATTTCTGGAACTTAGAAACTCTTTCTTTACAAAAAACATGCAATGAATCATCTTTGTCAAATTTCAAAGAAAAAAGCATTCTTCGTTGAATGGCATTTCCATCTGACTTCGCTCAAAAGAGAAAACTCACCAATGACTACCTATAAAGGGTGCTGCTTCTTGCTGGCCACGCTCTCTCTTCCCTGAGGTCAACCTCATAGTGCACCCCCCAATCTCCCCACTGATGCTCCTTCCACCTCAATGCAGAAAAAAATCTCTTTCTGAATTTCTTCCACATTCATATCTTGAGTCTTGACTTTCATCTAAGCAGGCTACTGGACCATCTTCTGTGGTATAGTCTACTTTATGAGAACCGCTTAAGAATCTATTCTAGCTTTCTAATTAGATGGAACATTTCTTAATAGTTTATTCCCTTTATTTCCCCTAAATTTACATAAGACTTATGTGAGTCTTAAATAAATTAAACATCTGCCGGGTGCGGTGGCTCGTGCCTATAATCCCAGCACTTTGGGAGGCTGAGGTGGGTAGATCACCTGAGGTCAAGAGCTCACAACCAGCCTGGTCAGCACGGTGAAATCCCATCTCTACTAAAAACATGAAGATTAGTGGTGGCGCACACCTGTAGTCGTAGCTATTTTGGAGGCTGAAGCAGGAGAATCACTTGAACCAGGGAGGCAGAGGTTGCACTGAGCTGAGACCGCGCCGTTGCACTGCAACGCAGCCTGGGCAACAAGAGTGGAACTCCAACTCACAAAATAAAAATTACAATTAAACATCAATGCATTCTGGATAAAGAGTAAATGAATAAATCATCAATTACTGAATAAAGAAAAAAAATTTTTTTAAAGGGAATAATTTATTGAATATTAAGTATTCAATTCATGTTTTTCCAAAATATTTTATAAGTGACAATATTTACACAGGTCTAAATGACAAGGATAAGCAGGGAAAGAATTAGACTTAATGCATAAGTAAAAAAGATGAGTATGGGGAAGGAGGATTCCTACCTACCTCACTAAGAGGGGAGAGAGAGGTTACTTTTCTCCCTGGGTCTCAGGCCTTCTCTCCCTCTTCAGGCCTCATCCTGGAGTAGCACCTCCCAGCAAGAATACCCAAGATGCTGCTGCTGCAAGGCCAGCTGGCTGCCGAGCCTACCCCCTGCTCCCAAGCTCCCGCTCACCTAAGCAAGGTCCTGCTGTCATGCCCCTGTTCACCAGCCAAGGCTGGTTTTCCTGTTCCAATAAGGAGATCACATCTGGCTTTAAAATGGAAAGTCCTACATGCAAAAGAAGAAATGGAACAGGATCAATCTGGAGGGTGGCTGAATTCAAAGCCAGCTTTTGGTCACCAAAGAAGAGAGGCTGGCTGGGCACAGTGGCTCCTGCCTGTAAGAAATTCCAGGGTTTTGGGAGGCCAAGGCGGTAAGGTTTCTTGAGCCCAGGAATTTGAGGACAGCCTGGGTAACATGGTGTAACCCTGTCTCTACAAAAAATACAAAAATTAGCACTTGGTCCCAGCTACTCGGGAGGCTGAGGTGGGAGGATCACTTGAGCCCGGGAGGTAGAGTCTGTGGTGAGTGAGCTGAGATCATGCTGCTGCACTCCAGTCTGGGTGACAGAGCGAGAACGTGCCTCAAAAAGAAGAGAGACGATCATCAGAATAACAAGAGGGAAGTGTGCAAATCTTCTAAAGAATATGTGCAACAGAGATGCCTTTTCCACAGCCACCAAGTACAGACTTCCTTCAGTATTGGGAAGTAGAAATTCAGACAACCCACAAATCCACAAGGATGAAGGCAGAACTTCTGAAGGGTGAATACTGAATGATCTGCAAGTTAGTATCCTTACTGACTGAGGCCAGATTGCTGTAGTTCTCCATCGTCACACATCTGTACAAGTCCCTCTGAGTAGCATCCAGAAGTCCCATTCCTCCCAAAAGAAGTCTATGGCCACATCCTTGAATACCATCAACCCCTGAAAAAAGCCAACATATACATTACCAAGTGAAATAAAAGACAAGTTTTTATGATGGAGAGACAGATGGAAAAAGGCCTTATAGTAAGGGATAGATGGGCCAGCGTGGTGGCTCATGCCTGTAATCCAAGCACTTTGGAGGCCAAGGTGGGAGGATCACCTGAGGTCAGGAGTTCAAGACCAGCCTGACCAACATGGTGAAACCCCCATCTTAAAAAAATAATAAAAAAGAAAAAAAAAAAGAAAAGGATAGACATAGGCTGAGGCTAGAGGCAGGACTGTTGCGGGGACCAGAGCAAGGACCTCTCCCTCACTATCACTGTCAAAACAAGCCTTTCCAGATGGAAGGGCTGGGAGTGAACAAATACAGTGAAATGAGGTTTCCCTAGCAGATGAAACAGCAAAAAAATACAGTTTCAAGGAAAGAAACTACAAACCCATGGCCTCCATCCATCTTGTCTTAAATTATATTTCTACCTTTAAAGTACAATTTGCACATGACATAATAATTTCCTGGGGACTCAGTTTCATCCTTATGTCAGAATATGAGATCACAAGCATTTTTTTTTTGTCAAGATAAATATTAAGCTTTTTATTGCTTGATATATACACGATAAGTGGTATGCCTGATGGTTATAATGGAATTAACCATTATTATACTTCAGATTTTTAGACATTTAAAATTTCCCAGATTTCTCAAGGTCTTTGCAGATAAAAGTTATTATCTGGGTATCCTATCATGTCAAATTAAAAAACTCAGTGGAAGAGATCAAAGCTTTCTTATGTGCATACCTGTGTGGCAATTCGTCTGAGCCTTATTAAGCAATGATTTTGTAAATAAAGGCTTTCTTGTTTCCCTTGAGGAAATGTGCTCTATCTGCATTCTTGGCTGAAAACTGGGCAAATAAAAGATGTCTGACTTGGTATTCCAGAGAGGCTGCAAAGGAAAAGGGGGTTTAGGGAAGGTACTAGTCTCTGTGACCCAGCACTCACAACAATGACAGATCTGGGAGCAGGTTCCTGAAAGACATCCAATAGGTATTTTCAGGTTAAACAATAAAACACAGGACTATTCCAGCTCACATGAGCCATAGCCTTTAGCATTCCAGGAATGATCTGTTTTCTTCTGGGAGATTATTCTGAGATGGCAGACCTAGATGGAAAAAAGAAGTCGGGGAGGGCAGGTTTTCCTCAGATTTGCCAAACTGATCTCTACAACAACGTCTTCTCCCTGCTCCCTCCAGCGCCCCCACCCCCATCACCCCCAGAGACTACAGATACAGCCCAGCTTCATCCCTAACTCAAGGAGCTGTGCTACAACAGAAGTGACACCATCATGCTCCCATGCTTTTGCAGAAAGTCTTAATTCTGACCTTTCACAAAGCATTGCTTGAACATCCAAGTTTCTAGACTTTTGTTTTTAATTCTGTTTAAAGTCTCTCAGAGATTATTTTAATATATTATCTATAATTTATAGTTGCTTTCACTAAAGGATCAGTAGAAAGATCCTATTCCCTCATTACAATATATGGCAAGTGCCTCCTTTTGCCTTATTTTTTATTAACATGTGTTTTGGAGATAATTTTATATTAGTACATAAAAGCTATTTAATTTTTATTTGGGCTACTAAATATTCCATCTTACAAGTGATCCCTACTTGTAATATTAGGTTATTTCCAACTTACTTTATATTGTATTCTATATGCACAAATGCATCTATATGACAAATATCCATAAGTAGAATGCAGGGTCTGTGTAATTTAAATTTTGACAAGAGAATTGCTAAACTGCCCACTAGACAGGTCCCATTATCATTTATTACTGTTAAGTTTTGTTTATTGTATCAACCGCTAATCCAAACCCATATCCAACTTGCACATCCAAACTGTTTATCTGGCAGAAAGAAAATGATCCCAGTTAGAAGCATACAAATGTGGAAAAACATAAAAGATAAATAAGTATGTAGGTAAATTCAAATGAGTATTAACCAGACCAAAAATATGTATGTTTAAATACACGTAGAATTAAAATTCATTATCAAGAAATACCAAAGGGGTGGGAGGGCATAGGAGGCAACTGACAAATGAAATTTAAGAACTCCAAAGTTCTGTCACTATTAAGAAATAGTAAAAATAGAAATTTCTACTAAGATATACCACATCAGATTGCATGTTGTAATCTATAAACACTGAAATAAGCATAAATGAATGTATAACAAACTAATAGAAGAAAAACAGCAGAAAGATAAAAATGTGCAATTCAGCCAAAGTGAGGCAAAGGAGAACATAGATACACTAAACAGAAAACACATAATAATAGAATAGACCTAACCCTAACAATGTAAATAATTTTATTTAATGTAAAGTGGATAATATAACAAAAGGCTAAAATTGCCAGACTATCCTTAAAAACAAAACTCAACTATATGCTGTTTACAGAAGACACCCTTTAAATATAAGGATAGAGAAAGATTGAAAATCAAAGGATAGAAAAAGCCACAGTATATAAATACTAACCCAAACCCAGCAGGTTTAACTACAGTAATATCAGACAAAATAGACTCATGTCTACTAATTACTATTGCCTTAAGTAGGAATATTTTGTAATAATAAGGATATCAACTCAACAGGAACACCACAAATCTCCATGTATTCAATCATGTAACTTCAATATATATAATGTCAAAATTGGCATAAGTGAAAGAAAAAATAGACAAAATGCAAAGACAGAAATTTGGCACAACTCTATAGCAAATATAAGTAAAAAAAAGTCAGTAAAGACTAAAGGTCAAACAGACATATGGAGAACACTAACATCAAATGACAGGATTCACAATCTTTTCAAGTGCAGTTGAAGTGTTCCCCTAAATTGGCCATCTCCTGGGCTATAAAGAAAAGCTTAAAACTTTTAATAAGAAAATCATTCAGAATATATTACAGACCATATGGAACTAAGCTAAAAGTCATTAGCAAAAAGCCACCAGAAATGCATTTTCCTCAGCTGCCTGGAAATTGAACATAGAAAATATATACATAAAATACATATGTATACATAGAAAATATCCATGCATCTAGGCAATGACTTCATGACTAAAACACCAAAAGCATTGGTAACAAAGGCCAAAATAGACAAATGGGCTCTAATTAAACTCCAGAGCTTCTGTACAGCAGAAAACCAATCGTTAGAGCGAACTGGCAACCAAAAGAATGGGAAAATATTTTTGCAGTCTACCCATCTTACAAAGGGTAATATCCAGAATCTATAAAGAACTGAAACAGATTTACAAAAAAAACCCCGAACCCATTCAAAAGTGGGTGAAGGATATGAACAGACACGTTTCAAAAGAAGACATATATGAGGCCAATAAACACATGAAAAAATGATCATCATCACTGGTCATTAGAGAAATGCAAATAAAAAAATATAAATATAAAGTATATAGTATATACATATATATATACGCTACATATATACATATATGAAGTATATTATATATGTATATATTCTATATATACACATATATTACATGTTATGTTTTAAATATACATACAAATATATTTTTAAAAGCTCAACATCACTGATGATTAGAGAAATGCAAATCCAACCCAAATATATTATATATTATATATGCATTAGCTAGAATATACCAGCTATAATATATATTATATATTACACTATATATAATGGTATTTAAATTATTATATATTCAAAAAAATGTAAATATTCTATTACAGAAATACATGCACGTGTATATTCATTACAGCACTGCTCACAACAGCAAAGACATGGAATCAACCCAAATGCTCATAAATGGTAGACTCGATAAAGAAAATGTGGTATATATACACCATGGAGCACCATGCAGCCATAAAAATGAATTAGATCATGTCTTTTTCAGACGCGTAGATGAAGCTGGAAGCCATTATCCTCAGCAAACTAACACAGGGACAGAAAAGCAAATACTACATGTTCTCACTAATAAGTGGGAGCTGAACAACGGGACCACGTGGACACAGGCAGGAGAACAACACACACTGGCACCTGTTGGGGGAGGGCCGGTAGTAGGGAGAGCATCAGGAAAAATGGCTAATGCATGCTGAGTTTAATACCTAGGTGACGGGGTGATAGATGCAGCAAACTACATGCTATGTGATTGCAGCAAACTTACCTGTGTAAGAAAACAGCCTGCTGCACATGTACCCCAGAACTATAAAGAAAATAAACACACAAGTAAAATTTAAAAAAATTTAAAAAATTATCTTAATTGTATGTGGGTAGGTCCCTTTGATTGAAAGTGAAATGGAAATAATTTTTTAAAAAACTTACTATTAAAAAATTATAAAATTAAGTAAGAGTATAACAAAATTACATTTTGTCCCTGGATTGATATTTTGATATAGCTAGCCTAGAGTTAGAACCTGTACACTGCCATTTTATAAAAGAAAAAACTGTTTCCATTCTCCTCACGATAAATGCTAACCTCGGCCTCAGTAAAACTGCTAAAATGCCAAAAGGTAAAGCTGCATACTTTCTCTTATCTGTAACTGCCAGAATTGCTGGCCATTGATCACCAGTAATGGCCAGAGTAAGCACCCCCGGATAATTCCATTCGGGTGCCAAGTAACCCCTACCCAGACGATGTGTAAGCAAATGGTTATCTTAACTTCTGTAAACCTCTTAAGTGGCAATCGGAATGACAAAAGTCCCCTGGCCTTTGGAAGGTCCAGAGCCCCCTCACCCTCCTCGCTGCCCAGGAGGTGATTTATAGAATTTCATTCCCATCTCCACTCTTCACCCCACTCCCAAGGTGGTTTTGTGGGTATAAAAAGGTCTTGTCACTCTTCTTTCTCTGCCATGGGTTGGAGAGACATGAGTCCTCCGTGGTTGCCGGCAATAAACCCTGCAATTTGGCATACTTTTGTCTTGGTGTGCTCCATCCGATACAACAATATAAGACAAAAACATTTTGTGGGGAATGTGGAGTTGAGGACGAATGAGATTCTGAGAATAAAAATCCCTGGTACATAGTCAAAGTTTCAGAGTCAACTTCAGATTTTCAAGGATTTAAAATAGATAACCTCATACCACCATCTCCAACAGATAAAAGGAACCAGATAATATCTGTGTTCCAGGGAGAAAGAACAGAAAATTGGCTGAGTTCTGTCACTGACAAAACTTAGTGGAAAGGCAGAATCTGGAAGTTGGGAGGGTGGAGGGATCCCGGGCTTGTGGGGTGGGGAGGGGCTGTCCTTCAGCCTCCCCCCTCACTGCCCCTCCCCCATCAGGGGCCCTTTGTGATGTGAAGGCCCCAGCTCTGTGACACAGGCCTGGGCCCCACTCCCTAGTCTCCAAGGGAATGCCGAGAGCTCAGTTGCTTGAAGGCAGCATACCTATTCAAATGGTGAATATTCCGTTTCCTCTTAAATTGTATAGTGATTAGTGGAAAAAACCTCAGCTCCACACCATGGGTGTTGGATATCTTCCTCACCCTGGTATTTGACATGGGGTTATATTTCCTATTACTCCCCTACCTCTCTTACTTCCTTTGTGATCCACCCTCACCATCGCCAGGGAAGAAGAGTATGGTAAGGAGCCCTCAGGCCAGACCCACACAGCACAATTCTCTCCTTTCTTTCTATTATTAGCTCTACTTTTCCAAATCCAGTAATTTTCCTCAATGCGACGTGTCAGGAGAGACAAGAACATGGTCCTTCCGGGGAAAGGCAGAGCAGCCAGGGGTTGGTAGGGACTGGGATTTCCATCCCAAGCTCTCAGTCCATCTGTGGGGGAGCACAGGAGGTGTCAGGGCAAAACCAAACCCCTGGTCTCAGTGGTGAGGACCAGTTAGGACATAGGGGAGGTCTCTGTGGGAGGTCTCTGTGGGAGGATGCTCATAAGCCCCTTCCTGGGACAGGTGGCTGGGGGGGCCCAGCTTCATCTGTGTGGGGTGATATGGGGGCTGTGCTAAGCCTCTGAGGGCCTCCCACCTGGGCCTGGAGTCTCCTCTGATCTCCTGGGAAGCAGAATCCTACCTGACAGCTCAGGTGTGCCCGCAGGCCTGAGCCTGGGTGTTTGTTGCGGAGAGGAGCACCTCTACCATTACTTATATTACATTATACATTATATATTATACATTATGTATATTATAGTTTATATATGAAATATATATATTTCCTCATATAGCAAATCCCTCTGTGGTGGGTTTTCTTGTTTGTTTGTTTTTTGAGATGGAGTCTCACTCTTGTCGCCCTGGCTGGAGTGCAATGGCGATCTCGGCTCACTGCAGTCTCTGCTTCCCAGGTTCAAGCAGTTCTCCTGCCTCAGCCTCCGGAGTAGCTGAGATTACAAGCACACGCCACCACGACCGGCTAATTTTTGTTATTTTTAGTAGAGACAGGGTTCCACTATGCTGGCGAGACTTGTCTCAAACTTCTGATCTCAGGTGATCCACCCTTCTTGGCTTCCCCAAATGCTTGGATTACAGGTGTGAGCAACTATGTCTGGCCCCCTTTTCGTGTTTTTCTAAGAAGAAAAGCAGTTTATCTCCACTTAAACATGAGTGGGAGGAAGCACACCGCTCCCTGAGCAAGAGGAGACAGCTGTGCGGTTCGTGAGCGCCGCAGCTGGACTGGGGGCTGAGACCGAGAGCTAGTCTCAGCCCCTCACCCTTTCTTGTCTCCCAGGGTCATCTTCTCTCCTAGGGTCATCTTCTGTCCCAGTGTCAACTTATCTCCCAGTGTTGAGGTCAGCATAGGGGGAGGCCCAAAGGCAGGAAGAAAAACAACAGTCTGAAAGGTAAGGCTCTGCCGGGGCACACTAGAGTTCATTTGATCTCGTCTGTCCCCGGAAAGAAGCGACTCTGTCTGAGGAAGTCAATTGAAGAAGCCTGAGGTGGGGGCTCCTAGGAAGGAAATCAGAACCCTGGGTCCCTCTCGGATTCCATGCTGGTGTGAAACCATGGTGGGCCAAAGACTGAGTGTTCCCAGCAGGGCACGATGTAGGAGGAGGATACCAATGCCTGTCTGAATCAGGAGGGGGGTGAGGGGGCTGTGGACAGCTGTTCAACTCTGCTAAGGCTGATTCCTTTTTGAGACCACCCCAGTCTTTTCTCCCCAAAGGGCAGCTGTGAGAACTATGGGGATGGGGGGTCTGTGTGTGGAAGCCCTTTGTGGACAACAAAGCCTTGCCCTTGGTGCCTCGCTATCACTGTCCAGGCCATGTGTCCTTGGACACAGACATGTGGTTTCCAGGGTCTGACTCCCCATAGTCTTCCCTAAAGAAACATCCACTCAGCCTCCTGTGAGGAAGCTGCCCTAACCTCCCTCACTGCCCTAACCCGGTCTCCTGATTTCCAGCTTCTAGAAACTGCCTGACAGGCCTGGAGGGGACTTGGGACTTGTTTTCATGACTGCAGTGGTGAGGCAATGCCCCTTCCCTGCATCCTTCCTACCAGGCTGGGATTCGATCTCACGGCTTTACTGCAGCCTGGAGATGACCCAGGATAGGGAGACCAGGGGGACAGAGGATGGGAGCAAAACCCTGGACCAAGAAGTAGGAGAAGAACAGGGGAGTCTGGGTGCAGCGTGGTGGAGGGGCATAGGAGAATTGGGGAGTCTGGGTGTGGGGCAGTGGAAACGCATAGGAGGAGAATTGGGCAGTCAGCAT
Source organism: Callithrix jacchus (assembly GCF_049354715.1). Lineage (NCBI taxonomy): Eukaryota > Metazoa > Chordata > Mammalia > Primates > Cebidae > Callithrix > Callithrix jacchus. Next base: position 77,612,192 of record NC_133502.1, read on the forward strand.
GTGGGGTGGTGGAAGGGCAAGGAGGAGAACTGGGGAGTCTGGGTGTGGAATGGTGGAGGGGTATAGGAGGAGAACTGGGGAGTCTGGCTGTGGGTGGGGCGGTGGAGGGGTATAGGAGGAGAATTGGGGGGTCAGGGTGTGGGGCAGTGGAGGGGCATAGGAGATTTGGGGGGTCTGGGTATGGGGCAGTGGAGGGGCATAGGAGGAGAATTGGGGGTCTGGGGTGTGGGGTGGTGGAGGGGCCGGGGCCCACGTCCACTCTGTTCTATGGCCCTACCTGCTTCTGGCTGCAACTTGTGCCTCCTGTCTCCTACAGCATTCTGGAGCTGCATCCTAAGAAACGTGACTTTGGTGAGCTCTCTGGTCCAGACCCCCCAGGTGAGAGTGCAAAAAAGAGCCTGATGGAGCCTCCCAGTCCCCTCAGGAGCCAATGGAAGATGCCGCTCCCTTGCTTTTCCCATTAGCTTCCCCAGATCCTCAAACCCAGTATCCTTTGCCTCTGGTCTCCACCCCATCACCAGGCCCAATGGCCACCTCAGTCTCCCCTATGAGTGCCTCCCAACCTCCAGAGCCTTCCCTTCCCCCAGAACACCCCTCACCCGAGCCACTTGCACTTTTCCCTAACCCACCACACACCCCTGATCCTCTGGCCTGCTCTCCGCCTCCTCTGAAAGGCTTCATTGCTCCTCCCCTGAGGGACTCCACGCTGACAACTCCATCTCACTGTGACTCAGTGGCACTTCCACTGGGCACCATCCATCAAATCTCATCTCTGTGTGAGGATTTGGTGACTTCTGGCCCAGACATCCCAGGTCTTGGTGGCTCAAGCAGTCATGTCTTTGTGCCTGCATTCTGGTGTCAGGAAACTACCAGAACCTGGCCCGTCTCCAACCCATCAGTCCAGCAAGATCATCTTTCCGGCCACCCACCAGAAACATCGTCCTTGGGAGACCCCACAAACAGTCAGATGGAAGCTAGTAGCCTTTTTTTGCTTAGCTCTGATGGCCAGAATATCGTGAGAATACAAGTCACAGAAAGAGTCAGGATCAACATTTGGGAGGAAAAAGAAAAAGATGGATCATTTCCAAAACAAATGAACATGGAAAAGCACATGAATTCTTTGGGGAATTTGGTGAAATCATTGAATGCTGAGCAGGACACCACAACCCTAAAACCCGTCTGGAACATGGAAGACTTGAAATAATCGTCCATTCCTCAGAAGCTCTCGGATCCTGAAATCCTGAAGGAACATTTTCAGAAGAATTATAGCCAGCTTTTCTGGGGGCCTCCCCTCTCTGCACAGCGAATCCCTGGTGGCTAATGCCTGGGTGTCTGAGAGATCTTATACTTTACAGTCTCCTCCTTTCTTGTTCAATGGCATTCCCAATGTCCCCCCAGTTCAAAGAGAGACTACAATGTCTCCACTGCTTTACCAGGCCCAGCGCCTGTCCCATCTGAGGCCTGAGTCCCAACCCTTTATTTCGCCCACACCCCAATTCCAGATCTCACACATGGCTCAGGCGGAGGTTCAGGCCCATCTTCAATCCTCTTTCCCAGTCCAATCTCCTGCTCTTGCATCCCCGATTAATAATTCTGGAGTAGCTTGCCCTGCGTTACAGAATAAGGCACAGGCTCACCTTACCTGAAATGCAGTGCCCTGAATGGTCTTCTAAACAATTAGAAGGTGGGTTGGCTTTACCCTATAGGGCCCAAAAACCTCAGGATGTCTTTAGTGCCTCCACTCCTAACCTTCCCGAGCAGCTTGACAGCAATCGTTCCTGAGAACTTTCCAGTCAGTCCTGAACTCCGGGGGCAACTAGAGCAACACATTCCAAAGTGCCTCATTCAACACTGGAGCAACCTGGAAATGACCCAAGAGTCTTCAGATCTGATGCAACCTCAGGAGAAATGGACAGGGACAAGTCAGGCCAGGGGCAAACTCAGACCCTTGCAGTTCTCCATGTCCACAGGCTAAAGTAGCACGGGCATACAGAAGGTTATGTTCCCGCTAGAGAGGAATCCATACACACCTCTGTGGCAAATTCTGGGGCAGACCCTGCAAAATCTAGCCAGGTGCATGGAAAGCTTCCCAGGGAAGGTTCTGGGGGCAGAGCCTCAAGTCTCTGAGGAATTGGAAAGAGACTTGAAGATGCCCTTGAGGAGAGACTCGGAAAGTGATTTATTAAGACGCACAGAGAGAAATCGTATAGAAAACATCCTGAAAGCCCACGTGGACATGAAGTTGGGCCAGATCAATGAGGGCTTTATCCCCATTCATGTGCGTTGATCCTAGCTTGCTGTCAACCAGGCTTTTTCCGTGTCCAATACCCACATGAAGACCAGCAATCTAACACCCCCGAAAAGTGAAAGAGCCAGTGTGAACACATCCCAGGAGCTTTTCTTCCTCCATCCATGCACTCAATAGGTGCTGGGACACCATATTGTGAGGTTTTGGGCCAAACACAAGTGGAACCTACCCCTCAGCATCCTCAAGCCCATTAAGCTCTTTAAACTGGAAAAAGTTTTGTCCTTATCCCTCACACAGCTTGCCAGTCCCTCCTCAGCCACCTATGAATCTAAGCCTAGCTCAAAAATTGAGGAAGCCACGTTCCTAAGAGAATCACCACCGGCAGGTCTGAGAAAGCACGTGCTGACCAAAGCATCTGTTCAGATGCCAGACAGTCTTCTGGTGTCTTCACCACATTTACAAAGTTCCAGATAGCCCCACAAGGGATCCCATCTTGGAATGCCCATGGGCCCTTGAAGCCTCCTCCAGCTGGACAGGAGGACAGGTGGCCTTCTAAGCCTCTCACATGCAGCCTCACAGGCAGGGCCCGGCAGAACAGGAGCTTAGGAGCCCAATCTTCAAGGTCTGGAGAGACCATGGAGGCAGCGCCACAACCCAGAGTCCCCTTGGGAACTTTTATGCTGGCAAACCTCCAAGCCACACGTAAGGATGTGAGTGGTTTAGAGGCTCCATGGACCAGTAAAGGCTCTCAACTTCCTAGAAAGTCTGTCTCCCATGATCCAGGAGAGCTCTATCTTATGGGAATTGTTAGTGAATTTGAGCCCAGAATGGCCACCAAGTCAGAGACCCAGCCTCAAGTTTGTGGCGCCATTGTGCTCCCTCCAGATTGCTACAGAGAGTTTGGCTTCTCAAGTGCCCCACAGCCGTCTCCAGATCATGCCTACCGGGAACATGCAGGCTTCCTGGGAGCTACGTGACCTTACGGCAGCTGGAAGGAGCAACCTGGGGCACAAGGAGCCCAAGAACCCAAAATGTCAAGGCTCACGCAAGAGCCAGAGCCAGATGTTTACCCCTACTCACAAGAGTGAGAACCCAATGAAGCCCAACTTAGAAAAATGTGAAGAAAGGCTTGAAGAACTGAGGACTCCCCAACTCACCCCAGTCAGGAAAACAGAAAAAACCAGTCAGGATGCAGGCCTCCAGCAGTTGCCATCAAAGAAACAGCCTCCTTCAATAAGCGACTTCGGAAAAAACATCAAACAATTTTTTCAGCAGATCTTTTCAGTGAAAAAAAGCAAGCCAGTACCAGTCACTGCCAAGAGCCAGAAAATAGTGAAAAACAGATCACATGTGTACAGCAGCTGTGCTGAAGCTGAGGGGCTCACGGCAGCAGCTGGACACATGCTGGAGAAAAAAATGACACTTTGCTGTGAGCATCGTGCCGCTAACGTAAATCAGCACAAACAGGAGTTCCAAGCCCCAGTCTGGGGTTTCCCTGCAACCGCAGGCACCTCTTCCACCCGGAACACAGCAGCTGGGCTATGCAGCCAGCAGTTAACAAGCCACTCTCAAGAGCCAGAATTGCCCCAACAGATAGAGGCATATCAGAGATCAACAGTCCTTGAAAAGTGTCCAGCACAACAATGAGCAATGGGGCAAGGACAGCCCCAACTCTAGGTAGAGAAAAAAAATTTTCTCTTAGACCCAGAACATTTAATGTCCCACAATTAATATCTCCTTTTTTTCCCCCATAAAAGGATAATGGCTTTTATTTGTGTCATGCTTGGTGTGGGCTTGTTTTCTAGAAGTGACAGGACATGGAGGGATTCTGAGAGTGGTGTTGTAAGCCCACCTTCGTCCTGAGTTCCTTCACTGAAACTTAGGTTTCAATAATACTGTCTTTACACAAACAACAAAAAATTCTTAAAACAAGATGAGAACACCTACGAAGGTCCCACTCAGAGATATGGTTCAACCCATCTTTCTACTACTTACTCTCTACCTCAAACTTTATGCAGCTGTAGGAAGAAGGTTTGCAGAGATGTCATAGGACTGAATATCTCCATGCAGGCTCCAGGAACTGCCACGGTCAAGTAGCTTCATGTGTCACAAAATAGTGGAAGCTCAGGTGGGAGAGTGTGGGCCCTGAGTTCAGAAGCCAGGGAAGTCTTGACCCTGGATATCCTGGGGGAGAGTAGATAATGCCTGCCCTTGGGAAGCCCCTTCTCTCCCTCGCAAAGGCTGGGATGGAGATGGGCCCTCTTAGCTCAGCCTACATACAAAGCAGAGTCCCCATCCCACTGCCTCTCCCTTTCTTGCACTCTGGAGTGGGGGTGGGGACAGGACTTCCAGCACTGTGGATGTAAAAGTGGGGGTTGGGGGGAGGCCTTCACGGAGGCTGCTGAAGACTTGAGCTCCTGTGGGGAGCAGTAGCCATCTTGTAACTATGTTGCTTAAGCTTTTGTTCCTCTTACCTAAACCTCCATCTTGTGGGCTTCCCTTATTGTTTAAGTTTCACATTCCTCCTAGTTAGGAGGCTAGCCTGCAGCCTCATCTCCATGGTTACTCTCTGACCTCAGCCCTTGGAACTTCCCGCCCTTACTTGTTTATAAGCAACCGCCTTGTAGCTAATAAATGAGACTTGATCAGATCCTTGACTTGTCTCCATTCTCCACATCTCCTGTCTCTCTCTTTTAATCCCCACTCCCTCCCTAGGGTCTCCGTTGCTCATCCCATGGGTCGGGACAAACTGGCACCCAACGTGACAGCTCGAGTATGAGGGACACAGTGAGGGACGCCATCGAGGTCAGCCGGCACAGAAGGATTAAGAGACCCAGAGGAAAGAGCGTCGTGGGAACCTGCCACGGACTCGCGCTCCGGTAAGTGGACGGCGAATATGGGACAGGAAATCAGCCAGCATCAGTTGTTCATAGAGAGTTTAAGTAAGGCTTTAAAGGCGTGGGGAGTAAAGGTGAAAATAAAATGATTGTGTAAATATTTTGACTATATTCAGGATGTCTTCCCTTGGTTTCCCCAGGAAGGAACCATAGACCAAAAACGGTGGAAAAGGGTAGGAGATGCTTTAAAAGATTATTACACTGCTTTCGGACCCGAGAAGGTCCCAGTCACAGCCTTTTCTTATTGGAAACTAATAGATGAAATTTTAACTCAGAGATGCCATGTCCCCCTCATTGCCAATGTAATTACTCAGGGAGAGTCTCTCTTAAAGGGAAAACTCGATAAAAGCACCCTCAACAGTTCTAAGAGCCCAGATGACTCTAAGCAATTGTCTGTAACTGATGAGGCGCAGTCGCCACAAGCTAATGAGGAGGATTTAATGTCCTCTGATAGTGACTCAAAGAAGGGGACGCCCAGAGTGTCACAATGCCAGGCTGAGACTAAAAATGCGCCTTCAGCAAAGACAAAAAGAGGGCCAAAGAGGGTGTCTGCCCAGGGGGCCCCCAACTCAGGATCTAGACACACCAAAAAGGAAAAGACCCACTGGCTAATTGAAAGAGCAAATAATTCTGAAGACGAAGGCATTGAGGAGGGAATAGATTGGGATGCCTTAGAAGAAGAGGTGGACCGTTATAAAAACTCAGATTGGTTCCCCCATAGGCGGCGACCTCCGCCTTACAAGGCGGGGCCCTCAGCACCCCCAATGGCATGTCCCATTATTGATCCCCAAAAAAGGTTACAAGAAAAAATTGAGTACCTAAAAGAACAGGTTAGGCTTGAAACTGAGCATCAAGAGCTCATAGAACAGCTTGAAAAAATAAAAATAGGTAAAATAAAGAATGAGGCTAAAGCTCAAGTTACCCAAAATGTCATACCTCCCCGTAGGGGAGGGGCATTAAGACAACCTCCTCAGCTTAACATCTTATTAGATTTAGAGGATCCAAGCGCGTACCCGGTGACAGAAACCACTGACCAGCAGGGGAAAGCTTGCAGGCATCATGCAGGTTTCGATTTTAAAATAATCAAAGAACTAAAAACTGCAGTGGCACAATACGGTGCTACTGCTCCATACACCACTGAGATTTTAGAATCAGTGGCTGAAAATTGGCTTACCCCAGGAGATTGGCAGACCTTGGTCTGAGCCATGCTTTCAGGGGGTGATTATTTATTGTGGAAATCTGAGTTTTATGAATGTTGTAGGGAAACTGCACGCCACAACGCACAGGCTAATAATAATTGGAATTTTGACACGCTAGCTGGTGAAGGCAATTATGCTACCAGCGATGCACAAATGCAGTATGATGTGGGTCTTTACACCCAAATTCACATTGCGGGTACAAAGGCCTGGTGAAAGCTGCCTACAAAGGGGGATGTTAGTGCCTCCCTTACCAGCATAAAGCAAGGGCCAGATGAACATTTTCAGAATTTGTACATCGCCTCATTACAGCGGCAGGCAGAATTTTTGGTAATGCAGATGAGGCACAGATTTTGTTAAACAACTAGCATTTGAAAATGCTAATACTGCCTGCCAAGCGGCTATCCGCCCTTATAAAAGGAAAACAGATCTCTCAGGGTATATATGCCTGTGCTCAGACATAGGCTCTGCCTATCAACAGGGATTAGCTATGGCTGCAGCCCTACAGGGCTATACTGTGAAACAGTTCTTATCTAATAAGTCAAAAAATAGGTGCTTTCAATGTGGCGCCGCTGGTCACTATGCTAAACACTGTAATGCTGATAAAAAACCCTCCCTTAATGGGGATGACTCAAGATGGCGCTGTGAGAACAACCCAGGATTGAGGCTCTCGTTGGATGCGCGGAGAAGGTGAGTCAGGGACGCATTTCCAGATGGACCTTTGTTGCCCACAGAACGGGGAAATTCCCAGATATAAAACAAACGTGGGACGCCAGCCAGAGATCTTGACTGGTGTAGCCAGCAGCCAGTGCAGCTGCGGCCCGCGCCGGAGCACAGAGGCGCTCCACAGAGGTCCGCACAAAAGTGCACTGTTCTGGGTGCCCTGTTGAACTGGCAACCTGAGACCTGAGAGGGCTGAACTTGAGACTGAACGGGACTTGAACAGTGAGCCAGCCCAGGACAAAGCGTTAGGGGTAGCGCAGTGTGACAAACAAAACGGAATTCCAAACGCTCGCTGTTAGGAGGTTACCTTAAGGCGCAGCTCCGTGCGGGAGGGGCGTCCCCCATTACCGAGGCAATCAGCCCCTACTGAGGTACACGCCCATTGCTGATGCAGCCTGCTGTTGCCGAGGCAACCCGGTACAACAGAGAGACTCTGCCTCAGGGCGGAGCCTGCGGCTGCAGGGCAGAGAACACAGCAGAAGGGCAGAGCCCGCAGAAACAGGGTAAACCTCACACCAGCAGGGCGGAGCCTCGGCAGGACAAGACTGCCTCCTAGCTGGGCAGGACAATCCAGCAGACACTCAAAAATAAAGCCCCAACCCCTTCAGAAAGAGCAGCTGAGAAAAAAAGGGCTTTTTTTGGAGTTCTGTTGCAGCAGAACTAAACATAGCAGCCTAACAGCCCTGAATGAACATCAGAGCTCACAGCTCAGCACTTGAGCTCCTATAAAGTACAGACTGTCTTTTCAAGCAGCTCCCTGACCCCTCTATATCCAAAAGACTGACATTTGGCAGACATCATTCTGGGACAAAGATAGCAGAAAAAGAAACTGGTAGCATCCCTACTGTTCCACAGCTGCTATAGGTGTACCCCAGACAAGCAGGGCCTGGAGTGGACCTCTGCAGTCATACAGCAAAGGAGTTAGACCGGTAGAAGGAAAACCAAGTAACAGAAATACTTCATCATCAACAATCTGGGGGTCCACCCAGAGACCCAATCGAAAAGTCAGCAACTACAGACGACAGGTGGATAAATCCACAAAGATGGGAAGAAACCAGTGAAAAAAGGAGGAAAACACCCGAAACCAGAACACCTCGCCTCCTAGAAAAGACCAAAACTCCTCACCAACAAGGGAACAAAGCTGGATGGAGAATGACTATGACGAAATGACGGAATTAGGCTTCAGAAGGTGGATAATGAGAAACTTTTGTGAGCTAAAAGAACACGTATTAAATCAATGCAAAGAAACTAAGAACCTTGAAAAAAGATTCGAGGAAATGATAACAAGAATGGATAACTTAGAGAGGAATATGAATGAATTAAAGGAGATGAAAAACACAATACGAGAACTTCGCGAAGCATGCACAAGTTTCAATACCCGAACTGACCAAGCAGAATAAAGAATATCAGAAGTCAAAGATCAACTCAATGAAATAAAACGAGAAACCAAGATCAGAGAAAAAAGCGCAAAAAGGAATGAACAAAGTCTCCAAGAAATGTGGGACTATGTGAAGAGACCTAACCTACGTTTGATAGTTGTACCAGAATGTGATGAAGAGAATGAATTCAAGTTGGAAAATACTCTTCAGGACATTATCCAGGAAAATTTCCCCCACCTAGCAAGACAGGCCAACACTCAATTGCAGGAAATACAGAGAACACCACAAAGATATTCCGCAAGAAGAGCAACCCCAAGGCACATAATCGTCAGATTCAACAAGGTTGAAATAAAGGAGAAAATACTAAAGGCAGCCAGAGAGAAAGGTCGGGTCACCCACAAAGGGAAGCCCATCAGACTCACAGCAGATCTCTCGGCAGTAACTGTGCAAGCCAGAAGAGAGTGGGGGCCAATATTCAACATCCTTAAAGAAAAGAACTTTTAACCCAGAATTTCATATCCAGCCAAACTGAGCTTCATAACTGAAGGAAAAATAAAATCCTTTGCGAACAAGCAAATACTCAGAGATTTTGTCACCACCAGGCCTGCTTTACAAGAGCTCCTGAAAGAGGCACTACACATAGAAAGGAACAACCAGTACCAGCCATTCCAAAATCACACTAATTGCTAAAGAGCATCAACATAATGAAGAATCTACAACAACTAACAGGCAAAACAGCCAGCTAGCATCAAAATGGCAGTATCAAATTCACACATAACAATATTAACCCTAAATGTAAATGGACTAAATGCACCAATCAAAATACACAGACTGGCAAATTGGATAAAAATCCAAAACCCATCAGTATGCTGTATCCAGGAAACCCATCTCGCATGCAAGGATACACAAAGGCTCAAAATAAAGGGATGGAGGAAGATTTACCAAGCAAATGGAGAGCAAAAAAAAGCAGGAGTTGCAATTCTCATCTCTGATAAAATAGACTTTAAAGCAACAAAGATCAAAAGAGACAAAGAAGGCCATTACATAATGGTAAAAGGATTGATACAACAAGAAGAGCTAACGATCCTAAACATATATGGACCCAACACAGGAGCACCCAGATACATAAGGCAAGTTCTTAATGACTTACAAAGAGACTTAGACTCCCACACAATAATAGTGGGAGACTTTAACACTCCACTGTCAATATTAGACAGATCAACCAGACAGAAAATCAACAAGGATATCCAGGGCTTGAACTCAGACCTGGAGCAAGCAAACCTGATAGACATTTACAGAACTCTCCACTCCAAATCCACAGAATACACATTCTTCTCAGCACCACATCACACCTACTCTAAAATTGACCACATAATAGGAAGTAAAGCACTGCTCAACAAATGCAAAATAACTGAAATCATAACAAACAGCCTCTCAGACCATAGTGCAATCAAGTTAGAACTCAGAATTCAGAAACCAACCCAGAACCGCACAGCTTCATGGAAACTGAACAACTGGCTCTTGAATGTTGACTGGATAAACAACGAAATGAAGGCAGAAATAAAGAAGTTCTTCGAAACCAACGAGAATGAAGACACAACATGCCAGAACCTCTGGGACACATTTAAAGCAGTCTCTAGAGGAAAGTATGTAGCAATAAGTGCCCATATGAGGAGAATGGAGAGATCCAAAATTGACACCCTATCGTCAAAATTGAAAGAGCTAAAGGAGCAAGATCAAAAAAAACTCAAAACCCAGCAGAAGACAAGAAATAACTAAGATCAGAGCTGAACTGAAGGAGATTGAGACACGAAAAACCCTCCAAAAAATAAATAAATCCAAGAGCTGGTTTTTTGAAAAGATCAACAAAATAGACCACTAGCTAGATTGATTAAAAAGAAAAGAGAGAACAACCAAATAGATGCAATAAAAAATGATAAAGGGGAAATCACCACAGATTCCATAGAAATTCAAACCATCATAAGAGAATATTACAAACAACTCTACGCACATAAGCTAGCAAACCTGGAAGAAATGGATAAATTCCTGGACTCCTGTGTCCTCCCAAGCCTAAACCAGGAGGAAGCTGAAACTATGAATAGACCAATAACAAGGGCAGAAGTTGAGGCAGCAATGAAAAGCCCAGGTCCAGACGGGTTCACAGCCGAATTCTACCAGACACACAAAGAGGAGCTGGTACCATTCCTTCTGAAACTATTCCAAATACTCCAAAAAGAAGGAATCCTTCCCAAATCATTCTATGAGACCAATATCATCCTAATACCAAAACCCGGCAGAGACCCAACAAGAAAAGAAAACTTTAGGCCAATATCCATGATGAACATAGATGTGAAAATCTTCAATAAAATATTGGCAAGCCGATTGCAACAGCAAATCAAGAAACTTATCCATCATGATCAAGTAGGATTCATCCCGGGGATGCAAGGCTGGTTCAACATACGCAAGTCTATAAACGTAATTCACCACATAAACAGAACCATAAACAAAAACCACATGATTATCTCAATTGATGCAGAGAAGGCATTTGACAAAATTCAACAGCCCTTTATGCTAAAAGCCCTCAATAAACTCGGTATTGATGGAACATATCTCAAAGTAATAAAAGCTATTTATGACAAACCAACAGCCAATATCATACTGAATGGGCAAAACCTGGAAGCATTCCCTTTGAAATCTAGCACTAGACAAGGATGCCCTGTTTCACCACTCCTATTCAATATAGTACTGGAAGTTCTAGCCAGAGCAATCAGGCAAGAAAAAGAAATAAAGGGTATTCAAATAGGAAAGGAGGAAGCCAAATTGTCTCTATTTGCAGACGACATGATAGTATACCTAGAAGACCCCATCGCCTCAGCCCAAAAACTCCTGAAACTTATAAGCAACTTCAGCAAAGTCTCAGGATATAAAATCAATGTGCAAAAATCACAAGCCTTCCTCTACAACAATAACAGACTTAAAGAAAGCCAAATCAAGAACGAACTGCCATTCACAATTGCTACAAAAAGAATAAAATACCTTGGAATACAACTCACAAGGAACGTAAGGGACCTCTTCAAGGAAAACTACAAACCACTGCTCAACGAAGTCAGAGAGGACACAAACAGATGGAGAAACATTCCATGTTCATGGTTAGGAAGAATTAATATCGTGAAAATGGCTATATTGCCCAAAGTAATTTACAGAATCAATGCTATCCCCATCAAGCTACCATCGACTTTCTTCACAGAACTGGAGAAAACCACCATGAACTTCATATGGAACCAAAAGAGAGCCCTCATAGCCAAGTCAATTCTAAGCAAAAAGAACACAGCGGGGGGCATCACACTACCGGATTTCAAACTATACTACAAGCCTACAGTAATCAAAACAGCATGGTACTGGTACCAAAACAGAGATATAGATCAATGGAACAGAACAGAGGCAACACAACATATCTACAACCACACAATCTTTGATAAACCTGTCAAAAACAAGCAATGGGGAAAGGATTCCCTGTTCAACAAATGGTGTTGGTAAAACTGGCTAGCCATGTGCAGAAAGCAGAAACTGGACCCCTTCCTGACACCTTACACTAAAGTTAACTCCAGATGGATTAAAGACTTAAACATAAGACCCGGCACAATAAAAACCCTAGAAGGAAATCTAGGCAAAACTATCCAGGACATAGGAGTAGGCAAGGACTTCATGAACAAAACACCAAAAGCATTGGCAACAAAAGCCAAAATATACAAATGGGACCTAATGAAACTCCACAGTTTCTGCACGGCAAAAGAAACAGTCAATAGAGTGAATCGGCAACCAACAGAATAGGAAAAAATTTTTGCAGTTTACCCATCTGACAAAGGGCTGATATCCAGAATTTACAAAGAACTCAAACAGATTTACAGGAAAAAAACAAACAAGCCCATTCAAAAGTGGGCAAAGGATATGAACAGACACTTTACGAAAGAAGACGTATATGAGGCCAACAATCATATGAAAAAATGCTCATCGTCACTGGTCGTCAGAGAGATGCAAATCAAAACCACATGGAGATACCATCTCACGCCAGTTAGAATGACGATCATTAAAAAATCTGGAGACAACAGATGCTGGAGAGGATGTGGAGAAATAGGAACACTTTTACACTGTTGGTGGGAGTGTAAATTAGTTCAACCATTGTGGAAGACAGTGTGGCGATTCCTCAAGGCCTTAGAAATAGAAATTCCATTTGACCCAGCAATCCCATTACTGGGTATATATCCAAAAGGCTATAAGTCGTTCTACTATAAGGACACATGTACACGAATGTTCATTGCAGCACTGTTTACAATAGCAAAGACTTGGAATCAACCCAAATGCCCATTGATGATAGACTGGATTGGAAAAATGTGGCACATATACACCATGGAATATTATGCAGCAATCAGAAATGATGAGTTTGTGTCATTTGTAGGGACATGGATGAATCTGGAGAACATCATCCTCAGCAAACTGACACAAGAACAGAAAACGAAACACCGCATATTCTCACTCATAGGTGGGTGATGAAAAATGAGAACACATGGACACAGAGAGAAGAGTACTAAACACTGGGGTCTATTGGGGGGAAATGGGGAGGGCCAGTGGAAGGGGGAGGTGGGGAGGGATAGCCTGGAGAGAAATGCCAAATGTGGGTGAAGGGGAGAAAGAAAGCAAAACACACTGCCATGTGTGTACCTATGCAACTGTCTTGCATGTTCTGCACATGTACCCCCAAACCTAAAATGCAATAAAAAATAAAAAAATAAAAAACCCTCCCTTAATACAACAGTCCCTGGCTTTGTCCACGATGCAAGAGAGGGAAGCATTGGGCCAATGCATGTAAATCCAAAAGGGATGCCCAAGGGCAACCTTTTTCTCCACATCAGGGAAACGGAATGAGGGGCCAGCCCCAGGCCCCCAAGCAAAAACAAATCTATGGGCAGTCAGTTTTGCTCCTCCAACCAACAATCCGTTTCAAACCTCTGTCGAGCCACAACAGGAAGTGCAGGATTGGACCTCTGTTCCACCTCCCACACAGTACTAACACCTGAAATGGGGGTTCAAGCACTGCCCACAGGCATCTTCGGGCCCCTGCCTGAGGGTTCTTTTGGACTTATTCTAGGACAAAGTGGCCTTACCCTACAAGGTCTACAAGTCCTCCCCGGAGTAATAGATAATGATTACACAGGAGAAATCAAAGTCATGGTAACCTCCCCTAAAGTTATAAGTACTATCTCCCCTGGACAAAGATTTGCACAGCTCTTACTCCTACCTCTCCATAAAACCCATAATAGAGTTATAAACAAGGACAGAGGTAACTTAGGCTTCGGTTCCTCTGACGTCTATTGGGCAGAAGTGATATCTCCTGACAAGCCCATGATGACATTATGGCTAGATGGAAAGGAATTTACCGGACTAGTAGATATTGGAGCAGATGTGACTATAATTAACAAAACCCAGTGGCCTGCCACATGGCCAATAAGTGCTACTATTACTCATCTCACCGGTATTGGTCAGAGCAAAAATCCCGAGAAAAGTACAAAAATGTTAAAATGGGAAATCAAGGCCAAATCCAACCTTATATTGTTGCAGGCCTACCCTTCAACCTTTGGGGAAGGGATTTGCTGGCTCAGATAGGTATGGTCATAGGTAGCCCTAATGAGATCATTACTGCCCAGATGCTTAAACACGGGTATGTGTCCGGCACTGGGTTAGGAAAAACCCAGACTGGAATTTTAAACCCTATAGAATCTAAACCAAAAACAGACAAGAAAGGAGTAGGACATTTTCAGTAGGGGCCGCGGTCTGTCCTGTAGCCCACGCAGACAAAATTACTTGGTTATCAGACAACCCCATATGGGTTGACCAATGGCCCCTCTCTTCAGAAAAATTAGCTGCCGCACAACAACTGGTACAGGAACAGTTGTGGGTGGGGCATATAGAACCTAGTAATTCTCCTTGGAATACACCAATCTTCGTTATTAGAAAAAGGTCAGGAAAATGGCGATTGCTACAGGATCTTAGAGAAGCCAACAAATCCATGGTCCTCATGGGGGCCCTACAACCTGGGCTCCCTTCTCCTGTTGCCATACCCCTAAACTACTATAAAATTGTTATTGATTTAAAGGACTGTTTCTTTACTATTCCATTACATCCAGATGATCAAAAACGTTTTGCTTTCAGTGTGCCCTCTACCAATTTTAAGGAACCTATGAAAAGATATCATGGAAAGTGCTACCTCAAGGCATGGCTAATAGTCCAACCTTATGGCAGTCTTTTGTTGCCTTAGCTATTCAACCTATTAGAGACACCTGGAGAGAGATCTATATTATCCGTTATACGGATGATATTCTTTTAGCAGAAAAAGTTGGACAAGATGTTTTGTCTTGTTTTAAAGCCTTACAAACATCTCTTACTCAACATGGTCTGCTAATAGCTCCTGAAAAGGTGCAACTCACAGACCCCTATATGTACTTAGGCTTCCAACTAAAAGGAAGCCAAATTACTATGCAAAAGGTACAACTCAGGTTAGATAAACTGAAGACACTCAATGACTTTCAGAAGTTATTAGGAGATATTAATTGGCTACTACCTCATTTGAAACTATGCAAGGCAGATCTCAAACCGCTATATGATATTCTAAATGGAGACCCAAACCCCACATCACCTTGTGAGTTAACCTCTCAGGGCATACATGCTATTCGAACTGTGGAACATGCCATCAATCATCAGACCATCACTTTTGTAGATTATAGCAAGCCGCTCCGATTTATTATTTGTCAAACCTCATTATCCCCTACCGCTGTATTTTGGCAAACCGCTCCACTCATGTGGGTACACCTCCCTAACATGCCAAAAAGAGTCTTTGAACCATATTACCTTATGGTAGCAAATCTAATTATCCAAGGACGAACAATGGGCAAGGAATATTTTGGTTATGAACCTTCCTTGATTATCCAGCCATACAGTAAAGAACAAGTTCAGTGGCTCATGCAAACTACTGAGGCTTGGCTTATAGCATTGGCTTCTTTTCAGGACAATTAGACAATCACTATCCCCCTCATAAGTTGATTACTTTTGCCAATAGACATGAATTTATCTTTCCAAAAGTCACAAAATCTGAGCCCATTTCCAATGGACTCGTAGTGTTCACCGATGGTTCATCCACAGGTATAGCTGCCTATGTTAGTCAAGGCCATACCGTGCAGTTTCAAACTCAATCATCCTCGGCTCAGCTTACTGAGCTGCAAGCAGTTATAGCAGTATGCTCTGCTTTCCCTAATCAACCCTTAAACATTTACACCGATAGTGCATACATTGCTCAATCCATACCTAATTTAGAGACAGCTCCCATCATCAAACATACTTCTTCAGCTGCAAAATTATTCAAACAATTACAACAGTTCATCAGCAGCAGAACTCATCCTTTTTTTATTGGACACCTGTGGGCCCACTCAGGATTGCCTGGACTGCTGTCACAAGGCAATCAACAAGCCGACCTAGCCACCCGCGTTTTTCATACATATGCCACAAAAGCTAAAGACCCACTATCTCAAGCTCAACACACACACAACCTACACCACCTTAATGCTGACTCCCTTAGATTGTTACATCATATTACCAGGGAACAAGCTAGACAAATAGTTAAGGAATGCACACAATGTGCCACTCACTTACCCATACCCCATTTGGGAGTTAACCCTAGGGGCCTAGTCCCTAATGCACTCTGGCAGATGGATGTAACTCATGTTTCAGAATTTGGCAATCTCAAATATGTTCATGTATGCATTGATACTTACAGTGGATATGTGTTTGCCACACTCCAAACTGGAGAAGCCACTAAACACGTCATCGGGCACTTACTATCTGCTTTTGCCACCCTTGGCTGTCCACAAAAAATTAAAACCGATAATGGACCAGGGTATACCAGCACAGCCTTTGCCCGGTTCTGCTCTCAATTAAACATACAACATATAACTGGCATCCCCTATAATCCTCAAGGCCAAGGGATAGTTGAGAGAACCCATCTCACTTTAAAAATTACCTTTGAAAAAATAAAAAAGGGGGAATGGTACCCCATTAAGGGGTCCCCCAGAAACCTCATGGCACCTTCACTATTTATACTCAATTTTTTAACTTTAGACAAAAATGGACACTCTGCTGCAGAACGCCATTGGCAATCAGAAACTCAAACAAAATTCACATCAGTGATGTGGAAAGATCCTATGACTGGCTCCTGGCACGGACCTGACCCCGTATTGATTTGGGGTAGAGGATCAGCCTGTGTATATGCAAAAGAAGCAGATTCAGCCAGATGGCTACCAGAGAGATTAGTGAAACAAGTAGACAGTAAAGGAACATCAGGATGTGAGGATAATAACCCCTCCCAGGGAATGTGTTAAGCCCTGAGGATTATTCCCTGTTCCCCCTCTTTCAATCTTTCAGAAACATGTGGACCTTAATATTGATATCCCTGATAATCACTCTCATACCTAAGACTGACAGCGGATTCGGATCAAAATATGATGTAAGATCAACTTGACTCCCTAGCTGAAGTAGTCCTGCAAAACCGACGAGGCCTAGATCTGCTCACCGCCCAGAAAGGAGGACTGTGCTTCGCATTAGATAAAAAATGCTGCTTTTATGCTAACCGTTCTGATGTTGTCAGAGAATAAGATAAAAGCCCTGCAAGAAGACCTGGCAAAAAGAAGAAAAGCACTCTTCGATAATCCATTGTGGGGAGGGTTGAATGGGTTCCTCCCCTATATCCTCCCCCTCCTCGGCCCTTTTGTCATTTTCCTCCTGCTCCTCACTGTTGGACCTCTTATATTCAACAAGGTCATGGCTTTTGTCAAACAACAGATTGACTCCATAAAAATGCAGCCCCTACAGGTCCATTATCATAAGCTGGAAATGGCCGACAGGGAAATGGAGTTGGATCAAGGCTACGATGGAAGCTTGATAAGCACCACCAACCATTTCTGACATCACCTGATGAGCTGGACCACTTAGCCAATGACGGGCAACCTGAGAGCCTAGCAGTAAGATGCTCCTGCCTAAGACAGGGGACTGGGATATGAATCCCGCTCACCCTATGACAGGTAAGGGTAAAAAGCATCACTGCAGGTGTATCTCTTGACCTAAGACAGGCATGGTCCCCACAGGCAATCGGCCACACAAAAATTAAATAAAAAGGGGGGACCTGTGGGGAGCAGTAGCCATCTTGTAACTATGTTGCTTAAGCTTTTGTTCCTCTTACCTAAACCTCCATCTTGTGGGCTTCCCTTATTGTTTAAGTTTCACATTCCTTTTAGTTATGAGGCTAGCCTGCAGCCTCATCTCCATGGTTACTCTCTGACCTCAGCCCTCGGAACTTCCCGCCCTTACTTGTTTATAAGCAACCACCTTGTAGCTAATAAATGAGACTTGATCAGATCCTTGACTTGTCTCCATTCTCCTCATCTCCTGTCTCTGTCTTTTAATCCCCACTCCCGCGGGTCGGGACAAGCTCCTCTGCTCAAAATGAGTGAATAACCCTGCTCCTGGGTCACCTGCCTTTGTCTGTCTCACCTATGTGTGTCTCAGCTTCAGAGAAGTAGTTCTGGGTGAATGGGGCAGGGCATGCCTGTGTTTGCAGAGGCTTCCGATGGTGGGACTCTGTAGAAGTACAGCCTGATGCAGACAAAGAATTGAAAAGGAGGCAAAGTGGTGTGAGGGCTCCGTAAGCGGTGCCATGACCTGGGAGCCTCCGACATTCCAACTCCTTCCACAGGCATAGAGGGGCCTATGGCTCATCCTGGCCCCACCCCAGGGTCTGTCCCTGCTCCAGCTCCCAGACCACAGACCTAAAAACGCATTTACCCCCAACACAGAGGGCCAGACCAGTGAGAAGGCAAAGTGAATAAGGGAAGATGAATTTCTTAACATCTTTAATAAGCTTGCACATAGTAACCTACTGAATTTTTTTTTTTTTTTTTTTTTTTTTTTTTTTTGAGACAGAGACAGAATTTCACTCTTTTGCCCAGGCTGGAGTACAGTGGTATAATTTCGGTTCACTGCAACCTCCAGTCCCTGGGTTCAAGTGATTCTCCTGCCTCAGTTTTCCAAGTAGCTGAGATTATAGGCACCCACCACCACACCTGGCTCATTTTTTACATTTTTAATAGACATGGGGTGTTGCCATGTTGGCCAGGCTGGTCTCAAACTCCTGACCTCCAGTGATCTACCAGCCTTGGCCTCCCAAAGTGCTAGGATTACAGGCATGAGCCACCGCACCTGGCCTACCTATTGAATTTTTAAAAGGATGTGTTGATGATAGGTGAAAAAGCAAGGATTAGAGAACCCCAGGCATGACTCGGGAGTCTGGTGACCTTTAACATACACACAGCCCCAGGACTGCCCCCAGGGGAGAAGTGATGACTTAGAAGGACCCCAGCAGCTGAGCTGGGGTCACACAGCAAATCTCCCCCGGCTCCTGAGGTCCTTTCTTGCCCCACAGACCAGCAGGGGCAAATCTCCCCCGGCTCCTGAGGTCCTTTCTTGCCCCACAGACCAGCAGGGGAAGAGGCAGGCAGGCAGGCAGGCAGGATTTGAACACACAAGGCAGCTGAAAGTGACCTGTCCAGAATGCGCAGGGGGTGGGCAGGGCAGGAGCCGTCCCTGCTCTGTCTCCCTCTGCTTTCAGCACAGCTTCCTCCTCTCTGAGCCCTCTCCGTACGGGAAAGCAGGAGGTCCCCACAAATCAGGGAGAGGAGTGTGAGGTCTCTAAAGGGTTTCTGTGCCTTGTGCACATACAGGCACGCAGAAGGCCCAGTTCCAGGGGCCTCATTTCCATGGTGGAGAGGACCGTGCCAAGTCCTCTGATGTCATCTAAACCATGGTGCCACTGATTTAGATGACAATGGAAATGGCCCTGCCCCCAGCATGTGGGACTGGCTGGCACTTGGGGTGAACAGGGCAGTAAGCAACTGTCCCCAGCATGTGGCCTGTCCTGGTGCCAGGTCCTGTCTGGTGCCCAAATGACTGAGGCAGCCTCCAAGGTGGACCCAGCAGTGACAGCAGAGCCAGGACCAGCAGGAGGGGCTGGGACCTGAAGCAGAGATCAGCTCCAGTCACCCCGGGGAGCTCAGGAGAGAGTGTCACAGAGCTGGGACCCTGACTGCTGAGGATGGGCCATGCCTGGCTGCTGCTGGGTTCCCTCAGGAAACTGAGAGGTGAGTTCTGGGATGTGGACCCCACTTTTGAGGCCAGGAGAAGTGCCACAGGAAATGCTGGCTGACCAACAAGAACATAGGAAGGTGCAAACCCTTACCCCTCTGCTTCTCAGTCTCCCATGGGGTGTAGCAAGGCCAGCAGTGGAGACCACAGAGACCTCCCATGGAAACCTCACAGAGACATCTCATACAGAGAGCCCACGGGGACCACTCACTGCCACAGAGAGAGACACACTGTGGCCTCCACAGAGACCCCACAGATCTCTGAGACCTCATGGTGCCCCACAGAGACACAGCACTGAGATTCCCAGAGTCCTCAAACAGACCCCTTCAGAGAACCCCACAGAGACCACACTGAGAGTCTTCATTCAGTCCCAGAGAGACCTCCTGCAAATTTCAGGGACATTTCTTGGTTCTCACACAGAGGCCTCACACAGACACCTGACAAAGGCCTCAGAGACTTTACCCAGAATCATAAAACAGGGAACTCATGCAAAGACTCATGCAGCTCACTGCAACTTCCAGCCTCCAGCCCTAGAAATGGCACACAGCACTCCCCCACCCAACGGCTTCACAGAGACCTCTCTCAGAGTCCTCACACAGAGACCTTGCCTGGAGACCTCCCACTCTCCACATTCTTGCACAGATTCCTCTCCCACTCTTGAACAGATTCCTCACACACAGGCCTCAGGTTGCTTCACACTCATTGCACAGAAACCTCTCACGTAGAATTCCCTCAAACATTCCACACAGAGATTTTGTAGGGCTCTCACAGGGTCCTCACAGTCCTTATACAGCATCCTTATGGTCCTCATACAGGGTCCTCACACAGGGTTCTCACAGCATCTTCACAGGGTCCTCGCGGGGTCCTCACACAGGGTCTTCACAGGGTTCTCACACAGGGTCCTCACACAGGGTCCTCACACACGGTCCTCACACAGGGTCCTTGCAGGGTCCTCACACAGGGCCCTCACAGGGTCCTCACACACGGTCCTCAGACAGGGCCCTCACAGGGTCCTCACACAGGGTCTTCACAGGGTCCTCACACACGGTCCTCAGACAGGGTCCTCATATAGGGTCCTCACACATGGTCCTCACACAGGGTCCTCACACAGAGGCCTCCCACAGGGACTTCATGTAGTCCATGGTCCCTCAGATACCTAGCACAGAGATTTCACATGGGGACTTTTCAGAGATCTCACAGAGACCTCTGGAAGATATTTCCCACACAGACCTTCTACAAAGGCCTCATACAGAGACCTTACAAGAGACAACACACAGACACCTCTCGCTGCCCCATGGAGTCCTCCCACAGTGACCTCATGTTGCCTCACAGGCCTCATACAGAAACTGACTCAGATTTCATAGAGACTTCCCACACAGAACTCACGCAGAAACCTCACACAGAGACTCCACAGAGACCTCAGAGTTCTCACTGGAAGCCTGGCACTGAGGCCTCCCACACTGCACTCACACAGCGTCCTCACCATAGGTGAGATGCCTCTCACAGATACCCCTCAGAGACCTGGCACAGAGGCTTCACAGAGACCTCACAGAGCAGCCACCTGTTCACAGGCCATTCTCAGTGCATATAAAACTACTTAGCACACTAGCAGCGCAGCAGGGATATCAGTTTGGCTCCCCAAAAATCCCAGGACACCCAGATATTTTTAGCATAGCACTCATAGGAGTTTTCTGCTTGGGGATATTCTCACGTATTTCTTTATATTTTGTGACGTCATGGCCTCTGAAAAGAATATGGATTCCACAGGTAGACATGCATAATTCTTTCTTCCACAGGTTTCCATTAGCTTAAATTCTGACCCACAATTTAGAGAACTAATTTTTTTTTTTTTGAGACGCAGTCTTGCTCTGTAGCCCAGGCTGGAGTGCAGTGGCACAATTTTGGCTCGCTGCAACCTCCACCTCCTGAGTTCAGGCAATTCTCCTGCCTCAGACTCCCGAGTAACTGGGACTACAGCCACGCACCACCATGCCCGGATGATTTTTTTTATTTTTAGTAGAGACGGGGGGTTCACCATGTTGGCTAGGCTGGACTCAAACTCCTGACCTCAGTGATCCACCCGCCCAGCCTCCCAAAGTGCTGGGATTACAGGCATGAGCCACTGTGCCTGACCAAAAATTTTTAAATGAGTAAAATATTACCAACCTTCAATGAAAGAAAATACCTTATTTGTCCAGTTTGTAATTATCAAGCTAAATTATATCAGTGTCACATTTTTTCTTTAAGTTTGAGGAAAAAAAGAAAAAGAAAAAACTCCTGACCTCAGTGATCTGCCTGCCTCAGCCTCCCAAAGTGCTGGGATTACAGGCGTGAGTCACCTCCCCCAGGCTCTCTTTTTTTTTTAAGTTGGAGTCTTGCTCTTTCACTCAGGCTGGAATGCAGTGGCATGATCTCAGCTCACTGCCATCTCCAACTCCCAGATTCAAGTCATTCTCCTGCCTCAGCCTCCCTAGTAGCTGGGATACAGGTACGCACCACCACACCAAGCTAATTTTTGGTATTTTTAATAGAAACGGGTTTTTACCATGTTGGCCAGGGTGGTCTCAAACTCCTGACCTCAAGTGATTCACCCATCTTGGCCTCCCAAGGTACTGGGATTATAGGCATGAACCACCGCACTCAGCCTGGTCCTGTAATTCTCTCTGGGAACCCTGGCCCTGTGAGCTGGAGGAGGGCAGGTGGGGCCAGGCCTGGAGCAGCCCCTGATCGGTATTGAGTGAATGAGTAGGGGTTGGGAGGGGAGGCTTGGGAAGGCACCCAGGATGTGTTCCTCCCACCCCCCAGCCTTGTCAGCCTCCAGCTCCTGCTGAGCTCTTGCATGGTGGTCCTTTCCAACTTACAGCTCACTGCCTTGAACCAGGTCCAAGCCGATGGCCTGGCAGAAGTGTCCTCTCTGTTCTTACCCAGTATGAC
Organism: Callithrix jacchus; assembly: GCF_049354715.1. Lineage (NCBI taxonomy): Eukaryota > Metazoa > Chordata > Mammalia > Primates > Cebidae > Callithrix > Callithrix jacchus. Next base: position 77,634,810 of record NC_133502.1, read on the forward strand.
CTAGATGGGAGCCAATAAGCACATGGAATGAGCATAGCCCTGAGGGGTCAAAAGTGTGTCAGGAAGAAAGGGAGGGAGGGAGGGAAGGAGGAAGGAAAGGAAGGAATGGAGGGCAGGAGGCACAGGAGGGAAGGAGGGAGACAGGAAGGAAGGGAGGGAGGGAGGAAGGGGGCAATGAATGACTGCACATACAAAGGAATGAGTGAATGAATGCCCAAACCAAGAAATGAGTGAATGAATGCACACACAAAGGAATGAATGAATACACACACCAAAGAATGAATAAATGAATGCACACAGATGAATTAGTGCACACAAAGGAATGAGTCAATGTATGAACATACCACTTGTGGGGCGTGAAGAGGACTGAAGAGACCCCCAGTTGAGGGGGCCCTATGCATGTCCTTGCTGCTGAGGGACCTGGACATGCCAGTGCATGGGAGAAGGGCTTGGGCTTAGGGTGAATTGGCTCACAGGCAACTCATCAAGTGTCACAAGTAACCCTGAGCAGCAGGCTTCCCCTCCCGAGCCTTAACCCCCACCAGATGTAACATGGATTAGAAGAACGACCTCATGGCACTTTTCTGAAAATTCAGTGGGTGAAACCTGGTGGCTCACACCTGTAATCCCAGCACTTTGGGAGGCCAAGGTGATTAGATCACTTGAGCCCAGGAGTTTGAGACTAGACTGGGAAACAGTAAGACCCTGTTTTGTTAATAAAACAAAAATGAAAATTTAGTGGGGTGCCGGGTGTGCCAGTTCTAGAGCTGTGACATTTGTTTATTTGGTTCAACCCAAGCCACTTCGAACAACTGAGCCTCCCCAGCCAGTGGGCCAGGCCTCTCAGTGTCACTCTGGCTGAGGGTGTGTTTGTGTCCTTCCTTTAACTGTCCTCATTCTTTACGTCGCGTGTGTGTGGTCTTTTCTCTCTCATACACACACACCTGTCAAATTTGCATGCTCTGACACACAGACACACAGTCATACTTCCTTTAAAAAATTTTTATTTTTAGAGGCACAATCTTGCTCTGTTGCCCAGGCTGGAGTGCAACGGCACAATCACAGGTTACTGCAGCCTTGAACTCCTAGGCTCAAGCGATCCTCCTGACTCAGCCTCCTGAGTAGCTGGGACAACAGGCATGCATCCCCATGCCTGGCTAATTTGTTTTTTGGTAGAGGTGGGGTCTTGCTCTGTTGCCCAGGCTTGTACACTCCTGCTTCTGTATGTATGTATGCACGTATGTATGTATCGTTTTTGAAAATGATTTCATTGAATCTTTCTTTAAGCATGAACTTTTCTGAAGCTCTGGGGACACCTGGAAGAGGAAGGGAGGGTTCTGGATACCCCCTAGGACCACATTGGCCCTGGGTGCAGGACAAGCCCAGGCAGGAGAAACAGACCCTGCTGAGGGGTCTCCTCTTTGCCTCCTCCCTGGGTCCCAGCTGGGTGGTCTCCTCGGTCCACTGCCAGCCAGGGTCAGGCAGTGCATGGCCAAGCCCACCGCTATGTCATCATTCCAGGGGGAAGGGGCTTGAAGTCTGCGTCATGGGGTGATGGGAACCTGGATTTAGTTGGTGTGACCTGAGCTCAGGTTCAGCTTTTCCACATCCTGGCGGCGGGGCCTTCAGGTGGGAATTCCTCCTCTGCAAAATGAGAGCTTGTGAGAATTAAACTGGCCCCAGCATTTAGGAAACAGCCCTGTGATGTAGGTTCATGCTCTCATGACCCAATTACTTCCCAAATACAAAAAATTAGCTACGAATGGTGGTGGGCACCTGTAATTCCAGCTACTCAGGAAGCAAAGACAGAAAATTGCTTGAATCCAGAAGGCAAAGGTTGCAGTGAGCTGAGATTGTGTCACTGCACTCCAGCCTAGGCAACAGAGCAAGGCTCTGTCTCATGAAAAAGAAAAAAATGAAAGAAAAAAAAAAAGAAAAGAACAAAAAATGAAATGGAAGGAGATGAAAAGGAATATATGTCACATAGGCAAGGACTTCATCACTAAAACACCAAAATCGCTGGCAACAAAAGCCAAAATAGACAACTGGGACCTAATTAAACTCCAGAGCTTCTGTGCAGCAAAAGAAACATTCAACAGAGTGAACCAACAACCAACAGAATGGGAAAAAATTTTGCAATCCACCCATCTGACAAAGGGCTAATATCCAGAATCTACAAAGAACTAAAACAGATATACAGGTAAAAAGCATACAAAACCATCAAAAAGTGGGAGAAAGATATGGACAGACACTTTTCAAAAGAAGGCATATATGAGGCCAACAAACATATGAAAAAATGCTCATCATCACTGATTATTAGAGAAATGCAAATCAAAACCACATTGAGACATCATCTCATGCCAGTCAGAATGGCGATCATTAAAGAATCTGGAGACAACATATGCTGGAGAGGATGTGGAGAAATAGGAACACTTTAACACTGCTGGTGGGAGTGTAAACTAGTTTAACCATTGTGGAAGACAGTGTGGCGAGTCCTCAAGGACCTAGAAATAGAAATTCCATTTGACCCAGCAATCCCATTACTGAGTAATATACAGAGAGGATTATAAGTCATTCTATTATAAGGACACATGCACACATATATGTTCATAACGGCGCTGTTTACAATAGCAAAGACCTGGAACCAAACCAAATGCCCATCGATGATAGACTGGACAAGGAAAATGTGGCATGTATACACCACAGAATACTATGAAGCCATAAGAAATGATGAGTTCATGTCATCTGTAGGAACGTGGATAAATCTGGAAACCAGCATTCTCAGCAAACTGACACAGGACCAGAAAATCAAACACCACATGTTCTCACTCGTAGGCAGGTGTTGAACAATGAGAACACATGGACACAGGGAGGGGAACATCACACACTGGGGTCTGTTGTGGGGGCAAAGGGAGGGACAGCGGAAGAGAATGGGGAGTTCAGGGAGGAGTAACATGGGGAGAAATGCCAGATGTGGGTGACAGGGGGATGGAGGCAGCAAACCACATTCCCATGTATGTACCTATGCAACAATCCTGCATGATCTGCAAATGTAACCCAGAACCTAAAGTACAATTAAAAAAACAAAGAGATTTGCAAGGAATCAAAAAGCATTTAAATATCCACATGAAGATATTCATCAGCAAGACTGATACCGCAAAGAAAAGAAAATCAAATCAGTGATATTAAGAATACATTGGAGAAGTCCTCCAAGAATGTAGAGGAAAAGGGTAACAGAATGAAAGTGATGACGACAAGAGCTCTGTGAAACCCAATTTTAAAACTCCAAGATTAATACAATAAAATTTTCAGAATAGAGTAGAACAACAAACTAATGAAAAAAACAACAAAGAGAACATTTTTTCTTGACCTTTAAAAAAATCGTGTTCTATAAAAAGAAATCCTAACATAGACATATCCTGGCAGAATATGTATTGAAATGCTGGAAAACTTTAAACTATTCCGGGATCTGAGAAAAGTACTTAGAAATGAATGAAAACCAGGCTGACCCTGGCTTTTCCTCTGTGATAGAAAATTCAGGGAAACCCTAGACTAACATGTACATAGTTGAGGGGAAGGGTTAGAAACCCAAGTAACCAGAGATTTTGGAAACACACTTGCGTAGTCTGCCATCTGTGAAAATAACATACTTGGCTGTTTCTGCTTTGATAGTACATATCACCAATAAGCAGCTTAAGAAAAAGATTACTTTAGTTCAACCATTATGGAAGACAGTGTGACAGTTCATCAAGGATCTAGAACCAGAAATACCATTTGACTGGGGTGAGTGTGGTGAGGAAGCAGCAGGGGCAAAGGCCCTGGGGTGGGTGTTGTGAGGAGGTAGCTGGGGCAAAGGCCCTGGGGTGGGTGTGGTGAGGAGGCAGCAGGGGCAAAGGCCCCGGGGTGAGGAGGCAGCAGGGGCAAAGGCCCTGGGGTGGGTGTGGTGAGGAGGCAGCAGGGGCAAAGGCCCTGGGGTGGGTGTGGTGAGGAGGTAGCTGGGGCAAAGGCCCTGGGGTGGGTGTGGTGAGGAGGCAGCTGGGGCAAAGGCCCTGGGGTGGGTGTGGTGAGGAGGTAGCTGGGGCAAAGGCCCTGGGGTGGGTGTGGTGAGGAGGCAGCAGGGGCAAAGGCCCCGGGGTGAGGAGGCAGCAGGGGCAAAGGCCCTGGGGTGGGTGTGGTGAGGAGGTAGCTGGGGCAAAGGCCCTGGGGTGATTGTGGTGAGCAGGTAGCTGGGGAAAAGGCCCTGGGGTGGGTTTCATTAGGAGGCAGCTGGTAAATGTCATCAGCCTGGTGTTCACATGCATGGCCCAGTTCCCCTAGTCCACTCCCACAGGGGCGTCAAAGGTCTCAGCCTTGCACGAGAGATTTCCTGACTTTCCAAACTTGTCAGCCCTCGAGGTTTGTCTTCCTGGGTGGGTTTCTGCTGTTCCTGAGAGGTGGCCCAGGGCCATGTGACAGGGGGAGAAACTAGCCCAGAAGCCTGGGTTTGCCTACCACTCTGCGTCTCACTTGCTGTGTGACCTGAGGCAAGTTACCAGACCTCTCTGAATATGTTTTCCTAGCGGAGCTCTTGATAGATGCCTGGTGTGGGGTGTGCGGTCAGTAAATGCTGTTTCCCTGCCACTTTTCAATGTTTCCTCTTCCCAGCCGACATTTAAAACAGTTCCCACAGGCTGGGCGCAGAGGTTCACGCTTGTAATCCCAGCACTTTGGGAGGCCAAGCAGTAAGTGCCCCACAGGCAACAGATGTGCTGCCTGGGAAGCAATGCTGGAGGCTGTGCCCACTTGGACAGATGGTCAAGATGAGGCAGGCACCAGTTTAGCCCAGCCACAGACAAAGTTGCTGAGGCTCTGTGCCTCTGTGCCTGCCTGGCACAAGATATGGAGCCAGGTCTGAGTGGGCCTCTGTGCTCTGGGCTGACCAAGGATGAGACTGGGGCATGCTGGAGAGAGAGCTGACTCCTGACAACCTGGGCTTCGTGTGGAGCAGGTAAGGGAGACCCCCACCACTTGTCTCCCCATGCCAGTGGTGCAGTGCCCAGAGCCTGCAATCCTCACTCTGGGTGTGGGCCAAGAAAGAACGGACCCTTTGGCTGATGCACTAGGTGACCTTCAGGCTATCTGGGACCAGCTCTGACAGCCTCTGCTCTGGGATCACACATGGCATAGGGCAGCAGAGGTGGCATCCCTGGACACTGACCCCAGTAGCATGGAACCCAGGACCAGGTACTGCCACAGTCAGCCCGCAGGTGCAGGAGGGCAGGAGGCTCTCAGTCACAACTCTGTGGCTTCACAGTGCCCAGTGCCTGCAAACCTGTGCTCTGGGCCAGGCCTAAGGAAAAGTGGACCCTAAGGTGGGATGGCGGTACACTCCTCGACCCCCATGCCCTCGGGGAGCAGCCCTGCAAGAATCTGCCATGGGCTCAGCCACAGCTGCCACCTGAAAATGGTGCAAGTCAGTATCAGTGGCAACTCCTGGCCCTGTCCTCCCCCACCAGCAGCAGGAATCCCAGGGCCAGATGTCACCATGGTGCCCAATTTAGGTGATTGGCGGCATAGCTACAAGGTGATGGAAACTGGCGCTGACTGATCCTGGGTGCTGCAGTGGGCCCAGAGCCCGCGACCCCACATTCTTGGCTTGGGACAAGGAAGCACAGATCTTAGGGTGGGGGGAGGTGCTCTGGGTGACTCCCAGGTTGTCTGAGACCAACCCTGCAGCCCCCCATGCATTCTGCTGCACCTGCCACTTAGAGATGGCATTTGGCAGCATGGTGGCAACACTTGATCCTGCCCACTTCCACCAGCAATGCGGATCTAAGGGCCAGACCCTGCTGTGGGGCATAAATCAGGCTAACTTCCCTCTGGCCGGGGTGGGCCAGGGCTGCCGTCACCTACGCTGACTTCCCTCTTGCCGGGGTGGGGCTGCCTTCGCCGCCGCTGACTTTCCTCTGGCCGGGCAGGTCAGGGTCGCCGCTGCCTCCACTGACTTTCCTCTGGCTGGGCCTGGCCGGGTCCAACTCTGCTGTCTATGCTGACTTCCCTCCGGCCAGGGCGGGGCTGCTGCCACCGCCACCTCCGCTGGCTCCCCTATAGCAGGGCGGGGCTGGGGCCACCACCACCGCTGCTGACTTCCCTGTGGCTGGGCTGGGCTGGAGCTGCTGCCGCCTAGGCTGACTTCTCTCTGGTCAGGCTGGGCAGGGCCAGGGCCGCCACCGCCACCACCGCCGCTGCCACCTTCGCTGACTTCTCTCTGGCCGGGCTGGGCCAGGGCCGATGCCTCCACTGACTTCCCTCTGGCCAGACTGGGCCGGAACCGCGACCTCTGCTGACTTCCCTCCTGCCGGGCCAGGCCGCCGCCTCTGCTGACTCCCTCAAGCAGTGCTGCTGCTCTTGCTGGATCCTCACAGGAAGCGCAGTCTCGGCTTCTGTAGGGGCACACACGCTGGCAGGCACTCGCCTTAAGGTTGAAGCATCACCCTCTCTTAAAGGGGCCACAGCTCAGCTTACAGCTGCCACAAAAATATATAAACAGCTCTGTGAATAAAGCGGTAAAATGTAACAAATACTAGAAAATGGAATCCATTATTAACATAAAAGAATAATATTTGTGATCCTCAGAGTTTATCTCTGGGGAAAAGAAGAAAAAGCAAGCTAGCTGTTCAGTATTACATAATACCTGAAGTATACACAATCCCAAGTAAGAAAATCATTATCCACAAATTATGCATCTTCTAGAAATGAGCTTGCTTAAACCTCATGTGGTACTTCTGAAATCAGGAACCAAATTAGGAGCCTCTCAGCACCGTTATTTTATGACTCTTTTTAGTAACACGCACTCACACACATGGTTGATACTTTCTAACAGGTTATCTTATATGGCAATAAGAAGTTTTGATTAGCAAGAAAAAAGGGATTAATGGTAGAAGTAAACTAGTGCACTATATGTGAATCAAGGTATAAAACTTTACTGCTAATGCTGAAAAACACTAATAGATAGTGGAGGAAAAGGCTAACATTTGTTTTTAAAAATTCTAATCATTCTAGGTGTTCTAAGTGTATATTTTTTCTTTTTTTGACATTTATACATTTGTTTTCCTAAAGGAACTATTCCAACCTTCATTTTTAATAACTCATGGTAATGATCAGAAAAGAAATGAAAATGCGTAGCAGCGTCTCTATATTTACTATATATACTATCACTAAATATTTAAAAATTTATCCTGGTGCAGTAAAAGTGCAACTGCAAGAAAAAGAACGTAGTATGTATCAACTGACTTTTAAAGCAGTGGAAAGAGAACCTCAGTAACCTCATTAGAACAATGAGAGGCTCTGCAACAAAGTAAGGACTTATCCACGGCACTAACGTTATAATCGATAATTTTCACAAGGATTCATTCAACACTAAGCAATAAAACAATCTCTAAATTTAAAAATTTTAAATTTCTTAAGTTTTTAAGAAAAACAAGTGTTTTAAAAAGATAAACCCTTCCATTCCTTTCCAAAGAAAGGCTCATCCTTCACTTCTCTCTGAAGGCTGAGACCTTGCCTGGTGCCGGCAGAACTGCTCTCCACAACTTCCAAGTTTGGCGCTGTGTGTGTAGGTGCAGCAACTAATACATGTTTGCAGTGAGGTGGGTTTTTTTTGAGACAGGGTCTCACCATATTACTGAGGTTGGAGTGCAGTGGTGTGATGATGGCTCATTGCAGCTTGGACTTCCTGGGCTCAAGTGATCCTCCCACCTCAGCCTCCCAAGTAGCTAAGTTTTAGCCTTTCTTCTTTCCCTTCCTTTTCTCCTTCCCTTCCTCTTCCTCTTTTCTTTCCTTTCTTTTTCTTTTCTTGTGCCATGTTGCCCAGGCATGTCTCAAAATCCTGGGCTCAGGTGATCCACCCACTTTGGCCTCCCAAAGTGCTGGGACTACAGGCACAAGCCACCATGACTGGCCTGCAGCAAGATATTTTGAGACAATAAAACATCATGTTTCTCTTAAAGTATCACTCACTAACTTAGTAGTGTTTATTTATTCACCTGTGGAAGGGCAGCTGGTGGTTTCCAATTTTTGACAATTTTGAATAATAACCCTGTAACATACGATTCACACACAGGTTTTTATATAAAAATAAAATTTCAGGGAGGCCGAGGCGGGTGGATCATGAGGTCAAGAGATCGAGACCATCCTGGTCAACATGGTGAAACCCCGTCTCTACTAAAAATACAAAAAATTAGCTGGGCGTTGTGGCGCGCGCCTGTAATCCCAGCTACTCGGGAGGCTGAGGCAGGAGAACTGCCTGAACCCAGGAGGCAGAGCTAGCAGTGAGCCAAGATTGCGCCATTGCACTCCAGCCCGGGTAACGAGAGCGAAACTCCGTCTCAAAAAAAAAATAAAATAAAATTTCAATTCATTTAAAAAAATCTTTCTTCTTTGTGTTGCCTGATATGTCTGTTCTTTTTCAGATATATTGTTTGAATTACTCTAGTTTTATAGAAAGCCTTGAAATCTCATAAATTCTCCAATTTTGTTTTTCTTTTTAAGAATTGTTTTTGGCTATTCTAGTTTCTTGGCCTTTCCATGGATATTTTAGAATCAGCCTGTTGACATCTACAAAAAGATTGCTGAGATTTGGGAGAGCTGGCTATATTCACTGTTGGTAAATAGGAATAAGATGACTTTTGTATACTGACCTTATATCCTCAAAGCTTAATAAACTTGCTTATTAATTAAATAAGGATTTTTTGGTACATTGTTTGGAATGTTCTACATATATAATCATTTTGTCTGCAAATAGTGACTATGTGTTTCTTCTTTTCAGACTTTTCTTTCTTTCTGTTCCTTTATTTTACTGGTCAAGACTTGTAGGATGATATTGAACAGAAGTACCGAGAGAGCATTGCTATCTTAATCTGTTTTGGGCTGCTATAATGGAATACCTCAGGCTGGGTTTTTTTTTTTTTTTTACCAAGTATAGAAGTTTAATTTTCATGGTTCTGGAGCCTAAGAAGTTCAAGATAAGGTTTGGTGTCTGATAAGGTTCTGGCCCCTGCTTCCAAGATGGCTTCTTGAATGCTACATCTTTGGGGGATGTGGTGGGGTGAGGAACAGAATGCTCTTCCTCACATGGCAGAAGAGAGAAAGGGGCAAGAGAGTGCCAAACTTGCCTTTTTATAATAGTACCAGTCCTGCATGTGAAGGTGATACCCTCGTGGCCTAATCACCCCTTGAAGTTGAAAATACACAGCAGTCTCTCTTAAAATTGCTACAATGGCAATTAAATTTTCATATGAATTATGGAGAAAAACAAACATTAAAACCATAGCAATTGCCTTACTCAGCTCATCATTAAATGTGATGTTAGCTATAAGTTTTTGTAAATACCCTACATTAGAAGTTTTTCCTATTACTAATTAGCTAAGAGATTTTACAACAAATATATGTTGAATTGTGTCAAATACCTGTCCTACACCTATTGATATGCTCAAATGGCTATTTTTATTTATTCTGTTAATATTGTGAATTATATTCATTGATTAAAAAATTTTTCCTCGTGGTAAAATACACAAAACATAAAACTTACAATTTTAATCATTTTTGAGTTTACAATTTAGTGGTAAAAAGCCTATTCACACTCTTGTGTGACCATTAACACTATCTATCCCCAGAACTTTTCATCAACCCAACTGAAACTTCATACCCATTGAACAACTCCCCATTCCTGCCTCCCCTAACTCCTCTGTAAACACTAGTCTACTTACTTTCACTATGAATTGTAGGTACCTCATTTAAGTTATCATAAAATATTTGTCATTTTGTGTCTAGTTTATTTCACTTAGCAAATGTCCTCAAGGTTTATCCATGTTGTAATAACATATATCAGAATTTCATTATGTTTTAAGGCTGAATAATATTCCATTATATGTATATATCGTATTTTGTTTATCCATCTGTCAGTGAACATTTGGGTCATTTCCATCTTTTGGCTATTATTAGTAATGTTATTATGGACATTGGTGTAAAAATATTTGTTTGAGTCCCTGTGTATTAATCTGTTTTCATACTGCTATAAAGAAATACCCAAGGCTGGGTAATTTGTAAAGGAAAGAGGTTTATTTAGCTCACAGTTCCATATGGCTAGGGAGGCCACAGGAAACTTACAATCATAGTGGAAGGTGAAGGGGAAGCAAGAATGTGGCGGCAGGAGAGAGAAAAGCACAGGAAAAACTGTCATTTATAAAACCATCAGATCGCCTGAGAATACTCACTCTCACAAGAACAGCATGCAGGAAACCTCCCCCATAATTCAGTTACTTGCCACCAGGTATCTCCCTCAATACCTGGGGATTACAATTCAAGATGAGCTTTGGGTGGGGACACAAAGCTTAACCATATCATGCTGCTTTCAGTTATTTTGGGTATATACCTAGAAGTGGCATTGCTGGATCATGTGGTAACTCTATTAGTTTTCTGAGAAAACAGTGTGCTGTTTATCACAATGGCTATACCATTTTACCTTCCCACCAGCCATGCGAAACAGTTTCAATTTCTATACATCTTCATCAACTTACTTTCTGTTTATAATTAATTTTTATAATAGCTTTTCTAATGGGTGTAAAGTGGTATCTTGTGGCTTTGATTTGCATTTTCTTAATGATTAGTGATGTTTTAAAATATAGTGTATTAAAAAAATTGAGATATAGTAAGGCCAATAGATTAGGATACAACAGCCACTGAAAAGATAATTTATTACTAAGAAAAAGGGATATACCACACCGTGGGGTGCACACAGGGAAGCACCAGGATCAGACAGGCAGAGGGAGAGAAGGGAACTATGGGCACAAGCCTTTACTGTGGTTCATTTGGGAGAGAATGGGTAAGACAGGTAATCAGGCTTAGGATTGGCTAGTTTGAATCATTTTAGCAGGCTTTGGGGCAGAGGGTCTTCCCCTAGTTTTCTGGTGCACAGCCCTGAGGTGTTTTTGTAGAAAAAGTGGCTCAGAGTGTGACAGCCTAATAAAGGAGGTGTTTGGAACATGAGTTCTAGACTTGTCCGTTTGTATTTGAAACGTGCCCTCTTCGTCAAATTGAGTACTATTTCAAAAAATTTTCTAGCTCTACGGGGCACTCCCCCCAGGGTCAGCAAGGCTCTGATGTCAAATCATCAAAACACAGAAAATAAAAGGCCTGATCAGTACAGATGCTGAGCAGCATCTGTACTGAAAAAGTGCTTATTGACTATTTGTCTTTGGAGTAATGTCTATTCAAGTCCTCTACCCACTTTTGAATTAAGCTGTTTTTGTTTTTATTGTTGAGTTGTTGGAGTTCTTTGTATAGGCTGGATATTACCCCTTATGTCATATATGATTTGCAAATATTTTTTTCTCATTGTCTTTTCACACACTTGGTAAAGTCTTTGAATGCAACAAAAGTTTCAAGGTCCAATTTATTAATCTTTTTATTCTGTTGCCTGTGCTTTTGGTGTCACGTGTAAGAAATCACTGCCAAATCCTATCTCAAAAGCTTTTCCTTTATGTTTTCTTCTAAGTGTTTTATAGTTTTAGGTCTTATATTTAGGCCTTTGATCCATTTTGAGTTAATTTTAGTATGTTGTGTAAATGAAGTGTCCAACTTCATTCTTTTGTTTGTGGTTATCCAGTTTTCCTAACCATGTTTATTGAACATAGATTTTCAAATATTGAACTAGATTGCATCTTTGAGATGTACCCCATGTGGCTGTGATGTACTAGATTTTCTAATATATCATTTTCTATATTTATTGCATCTATTTTCATGAGGGATATTATTCTATAGATTTCTATGGATTTTTTTTTACTGATTTGGTTATAGGGCGATGATGGACTCAGTAAATGAACAGGAAGTGTTTGCTCTCTAATGTTTTCTGAAAGAGATTGCATAGAACTGGTATTATTTCCTGATTAAATGTCTAGCATAATTCACCAGTGGAACCACCTGGGTCTGGAGTTTTCTTTTTATAAGTGTTTTAAACTACAAATTCGATTTCCTTAATAGATATAGGAATATTTGGGTTATTCCTTTTCTTCAATGTATTTTGGTTAATTGGTTCATTTTACCTAAGTTATTAAATTTAGAAGTATGAAGTTGTTTCTAGTATTTCCTTATTATCCTCTTAGTATCTGTGAGGTTAGTAGTGATGTCCCCTCTTTCATTCTTTGTATTGTTAATTTGTGGCATCTCTCTTTTTATCATGGTCGGTCTTGCTAGAGGTATGCTAATAATAATCTTTTTCAAGGAATTAGCTTTTTTTGTTGATTTCTCTATTCTTCTGTTTTCAATTTCATTATTTATAGTCTAATTTTAATTATTTCCTCCTTTCTACTTCCTTTGAATTTAAATTGGTTTCTTCCTCTAGTTTCATAAGGTGGAAGCTTCAGTTACTTGTTTGGGATCCTTCTTTTCTAAAATAAGCAAGTAATGCTCAGCCCCGTAAGTACTGTTTAACTGCATTTCAGACATTTTATATACTATTTTCATTTTAAAAAATTTCATTTAGGCTTCCTTCTCTACTCATGGGCTTTTCAAAGTGTAATGTTTAAATTAAAGATATTTGGTAATTTCCCACACCGGGGCCTGGGGGGCAAAGGGCTAAGGGAGGAATAGCAGGGGGTGGGAGGGATTGGGGAGGGGTAGCATTAGGAGAAATACTTAATGTAGATGACGGGGTGATGGATGCAGCAAACCACCACCACGGCATGTGCATACCTATTGCAACAAACCTGTACAATCTGCATATGTACCCCAGAACTTAAAGTATAATAAATAAATTTTTAAAAAATTTGGTGGCCAGGCGTGGTGGCTCAAGCCTGTAATCCCAGCGCTTTGGGAGGCTGAGGTGGGTGGATCATGAAGTCAAGAGATCAAGACCATCCTGGTCAACATGGTGAAACCCCGTCTCTACTAAAAATACAAAAAATTAGCTGGGCATGGTGGCGTGTGCCTGTAGTCCCAGCTACTCAGGAGGCTGAGGCAGGAGAATTGCCTGAACCCAGGAGGCAGAGGTTGCGGTGAGCCGAGATTGTGCCATTGCACTCCAGCCTGGGTAACAAGAGAGAAACTCCGTCTCAGAAAAAAAAAAAAATTTGGTGATTTCTCATACCTTTTTAAAAATTAATTTTGAGATGAATTACTTTATGACGTCAGAAAGTAATTTTGAATGCTTTGTATGATTTTTTAAATTCTTTTAAATTTGTGTAGGTTTGTTTTATGGCTCACAGTATGATCTATTATGAAGAATGTTCCAGGTATACTTGAAAATACTGTATATTCTGTTGGTGAATAGAGTACTTTAATTTAAATTGGTATAGTATAGTGCACATTATATCTTTACTGATTTTCTGCCTATTATTCTTTTTTTAAAGTTTTCTTTTTTGGGGGGGGAAGTGCTTCTTGTATAAGGGCAGCTGCAAAATACAGAGACCTCTGCAAGAATTGTTTTTTCTTAAAGTGAGAGAATGAGAGGGATCCAAGGAATTAAAGCAGTAGATGGACAAACCAGGAGCACCCCTGAGTCATTTTCAGGAAACAGAGCAACAAAACACAAAGGTAAAATTTCCAATCAAGGAATTCTTCCAACAACTTAACTTCGGCTAGTCTCAGGGATTCCCAAGCCCTCTCCTTCAGTGGAAAACTATGACTTATTACTGTAAACACATTACTCCACTACAATAAACACCTTACAACAAAGTTTTGAATCACATCTGTCTACCTGAAAATTCAGGGGTGGAATGAGGCAAATAACCACAAAAACAAACACAAAAATCTGACAACAAAATGCCCTCAATGAAGACAAAAATTTTTCAGAAACTGCCTGTATTAGAAAGGCTAGATCATAAAGCATTAAATACTACTGTGTATCCAAGACCCAGTTTGTGTTAATATACAGGATAAGCAGGTAGTTTTAACCTCTATGGCTAACCTCATTTCTCTATTTAAGTAGACAGAGCTATTGACGACTACCAATATGCTGCTTTGTCCTTTAAGATCTATCTGTCACACAAGACTTAAACCACTAAACCAAGCTTTTCTACTACCTACCTATTATTCTTAGCAGGTACAGAGAAAGGAATAGTCTCCAACTATAATTGTAGATGTGTCTATTTGTCCTTTCAAATCTATCAATTTGTGGCACATTGTATTTACACATTTAGGATTCTAATGTCTTCTTGGAAAATTAACTCTTATCATTATATAATGTGCCTCTTTATCCCTCATAATATTCCTTTTCCTGAAATTGACTTTGAAATTAATGTATCTATTCTAACTTTATTGCATGTTACATGCTATAGTTTTATTCATTCTTTTACTTTTAACATAGCTATGTCTTTATATATCAATTGAGTTTTGTGTAGATAGTATTGGGTCTTAAAAAAAAATCCAATGTGACAATATCTGTCTTTAATTGATGTGTTTAGAACATACACATTTACATTGGTAATTAATATGCTTGGAGTAAAATGTGCAGTCTTACTAGCTATTTCCTACTTAGTCCTTTTTTTAATTTTTCCATCACTGTTTTTAACTAAGGAATTTTTATTATCCCATTTTATCTTATTATTTGTATCTTTCAAAAAGTTTAGTGGTTTTTCTAATGTTTATAATGTACATTTAAAAATAATATGAGTCCAGGGAAAAGGCCATTTAAAAATAAACCCTTAAAAAATATGAGTCTACCTTTGAATATTACATTTCCTCATGTGAATCTCTTATAAAGAGATTCTCCAATTTTTTTCCTCCTATCATTTAAGCACCTATCTTTATATATTTTACTTTTATATATGTATAGACATACACACGCTATTAGTATTTTCTCAAACAGTTATATTTAAGAGCAATTAAAAATTAAGACTAAGGGGTTTTATTTTATCTTAATCAATTTCATGCAATGATCTTCATTTCCTTGTCTAGATTCCCATTTCTGACTTATATCATATTCCTTCTTTCTGAAGATCTTCCTTTAAAATATTTTGAAGGATAGGTTTGCTGGTAGTAATTCATTTAGTTTTTGTCTGTCAGAGATTATTCTTTATTTTTAAAGGATACTGGGCATAGAGCTGTGGTTTGACAGTTTGTTCTTTAACACTGTAAAAATGTCATTACTTTTTATTGCTTGTTTGGTTTCTGATGAAAAATCTATTATAATTCTTATTCTTTGCACTTAATACTGTGTTTTAGTTTTTATTTTTCTCAAGGTTTTCTTTGTCTTTGTTTTGAATATGATATTGTTCAGGCTGTATTTTCTCCTTCTGAGATTCCAAATAAATGTATAGACTGTTTGATATTGCCCCAAAGCTTTTGAATGCTTTTTCTTTCATTATTTTTTCCTCAAGTTTACTGATATTTCCTTGCTTTGTTGAGCTTACTCATAGGCCCACCTACAGTATTCTTTAACTCTGTTATGATTTCTTTTATGCTATTGAAATAGGAATTCAGTAGGACTAATTTCCAAGACAATAGGTCATGTGACTATGCTAAGACAGGAGACAGTCAAAGAAACCAGCCCAAACCAGCTAGAACCAAAATGCTGATGTGAGCAACCTCTGGTTACCTTCACTGCTCATTATACACTAATTATAATTAATTAGCATGCTAAGAAACACTCCCACCAGTGCCATGGCCATTTATAAATGCATGGTAATGCCTGGAAGCAATGCCTGTATGGTCTGGATGGAAAGAAAACTCCAGTTCCAGGAGTTCCCTGCCCCTTTCTCAGAAAACTCATGAATAATGCATGCCTTATTTAGCATGTGATCAAGAAATAACCATAAAAATATCCAGCAAATAGCCGTTGGGTCTACTCTGCCTATGGAGTAGTGACTCTTTTATCCTTTTACTTTTTAATAAACTTACTTTCACTTTATACTGTCAATTTGCTCTTAAATTCTTTCCTGTGTGAAGCCATCTACCCTCTTGGCCTCCCAGGCTGAGCCCCAACTTTGGGGTTTGCCCTGCAACACTGTGGTTATTCCCGGTATGCCACATGTGTACTAGTGATAACTTGTGTTTAGGGTGAGTGCTAAGTTTCCAGAAATTTCTTCTCAATATTTGTCCCCAGTTTTCTTTCAGTCTTCCCTTTATGGAACTCCCCAGACAGAATCTGTTCTTTGTAGCTCTCACAGGTATATTTTCCTGCTGTTTTAAGGGGATACTTTTTAGTGTTATATTGAGTGTGGGGGTGCAGGTGTTCTGTAATGACTAGAACTAAGCCGCAGTCTTAGGCATGCACTAAGGGTCTCAGATCTGTGGCTCTCACCAGTGCTTTTCTCTTCCTCTAGCCAGAGTACTGGGCCTGGCATGTACTTATGCCCCTTCCCTGGGAGTAAAGCCATTGTTGTGGTTCCTTTCAGTCAGTCAGCTGCAGTAACTTTCTACTATAGCCCAAAGATTACAGTTTTTGTTACAATGCCTCCTAAATATTTAGATAGGCACTTGTACAGGGAAAATAGGAGAGCTGCTCTGGGTAGAGTTTTGACAGTAGCAGCTGTAGCCAATGGAAACTTTCTTAAAATTCTGACAATCTCTGTAAGCACCTGGTGAGATTCCTGAAGCACAATCTAAAAGGGTGCAGCCCGCTCCCCTCACCTCTGCTACCTCCAGTGCTTTGCTCTCACAGTAGCATATGCCCAGCCTTTAGTATTTCAGTTAAATATCAAGCTGAATCTTTCAGGTTTCAATGGCATCTTGGCAGCCATGGTGCTGGGTAAGTAAATGCTCAAGTCCTGTTTCTTTCTATGGGTGCCTTGTTTTAAGTGTGGGAGTAATACCTTCAGCCCTCTTCATCTCCAAGGTAAAATGGAAGTCTAAACCTTTATTTTTAATTAAACACTACTCAGTTTAACAAAAACAAAACAGTGCTGGGTGGAAAATGACAGCTTCCTCCCCACTCGCTGGAAGCAACTGATGTTAACAGGAACTTAGCTTTCTAGACAGATTTTAATGTAGTCATACAAACACAAATACTCTTTTTTTAAAGCCTAGAAGTAACCAAATGATTTATTTATGAATTGGTTTTACATGTACATCATGTTATGGCGTGGATACTTGGGACTACCTCGTTCTTTTTCCTTAGCGCATATTTTTTCATTGTATGAGTGTATCATATTTTAAAACCAATCCCTTTTAAAGAATGACAAGCAGTAAGTCAACAGGCAATTTTTTTTAATGGAATTTTAGTTTACATCAATTTTTCACTGTTATGATGTGCTTTGAATATATCTGTTACTACCCACATAATGAAGGGGTTCAATTGCTTGGGGTGGGGATGACAGTCCAGTGACCACAACCAAAGAGACTTTACTGTAATAGGGGGATCTTATTACTTGGAACAAGTAAGGAGGACATGGGATAATTTCCTCAACAATGAAAACAGGGCTTTTATTAGGCTGCTTAGCTGAGTCACTGTATGTAGAGGTGGAGTAAAGGCGGCATAGCCACAGTCACTAATTATGTTTCTACATAAGTGGCCTGTATAGAAAATGGCAAATAAGCTCCTCCTTGGGCAGGGTGTCTAGTGTGCTAGTGAGGAGAGTTCACCAAGTTCATTTCCAGCTCAGGCATGTCTGGATCCAACCTGTTCTGGGGGCTGAGCTTCTTCCTGGAACTTTTTGATACAAGAACTGAAGATGCGGCAGGGCGCGGCACTTCGGGAGGCTGAGGTGGGTGGATCACGAGGTCAAGAGATCGAGACCATCCTGGTCAACAAGGTGAAACCCAGTCTCTACTAAAAATACAAAAATTAGCTGGGCATGGTGGCACGTGCCTGTAATCCCAGCTACTCGGCGGGGCTGAGGCAGGAGAATTGCTTGAACCCAGGAGGCGGAGGTTGCGGTGAGCTGACATCCTGCCATTGCACTCAAGTCTGGGTAACAACTGCGAAACTCCATCTCAAAAACAAAAACAAAAAAAGAACTGAAGATGCAACAGTTACACATGGGAAAACTTGGGCCCCTGGGCTACGGTATGATTTGCATATTTGGGTGATTTGTTCTGTGGTACTTAGGAAGACTCTCTGCTTGACCAAACTCTACTCACACTCCTCTGAGCTCTTTTACAAATTAATTTTGGCAAGAATCTTGCTAAGTCAGTTTAGCCATCCTTGACATCTACTGAGGTTCCTCATACTCTTATCCCCTAGGTGATGTCTGATCACCCTGGCCTGCCTGCAGCAAGAATTCTGTTAATTGGCTTAGCCAGAATTCCCCTTATTGTTGATGTTTACTCTTAGTACTTTTCCATCCACTGACACTGCTTCCTGGTTACAAATTCTCACTCTTCGTTGAATTCAGAGTTGAGCCCAATCTCTTTCTCCTACTGCAAGATTCCATTACAATGGTCCCCACACCTATCTCAATAGTCCTCTCTTGAATAAAGTTTTCTGTACTATCTGATACGGTTTGGATCTGTGTTTCCTCCAGATCTCCTGTTGAAATGTAATCCTGTGTTGCAAGTGGGTGTTGATGAGAGGTGTTTACATCCTGGGGGCAGATCCTTTATGAATGGTTTAGTGCCATCCCCTTGGTGATAAGTGAGTTCTTGCTCTGAGTTCACATGAGATCTGGTTGTTTAAAAGTGGGCGGCACCTCCCCATTCTGTCTCTTGCTCCTCCTCTCACCATCAGATATGTTGGGCTCCCCTTCACCTTCTGCTATGATTAGAAGATTCCTGAGGCCTGACCTGAAGCAGATGCTAGTGCCATTCTTCCTGTACAGCCTGCAAAACTGTGAGCCAATTAAACCTTTTTCATTATAAATTACCTAGCCTCAGGTATTTCTTTATAGCGACACAAGAATGGACTAAGACACCATCTTTAACAAGAATTATGAATAGTTTTCCTAACAGTACAAATTCCAAAACTAGAGAATTGTTCAATTAAAATGAGTACATACAAAAGTATGATACATATTGCCAAGTGGACTTTGGAAAAGATTATATAAATATACAGTTTCACTAATATTATAGGAGGTTTCAGTCTCCCCATGCTCATCCAAACAGTCATCTCAAGGAAGGAGGAAAGAAAGAGGAAGTAGTAGGAGCTAAAATAACTGAAGGAATTCTTAGTCTTTTTGGAGAATACATTTGGCAGTTTTATACTTCCAAATTATCTTAGAAATATCTATTTATAATTGGAAAAGTAACACTCAATTAGTTTAGAAAAAAATTTTAAAGAAAAATATTTTTACTACTCTTAACACAATGCTTTCATGTACTTGACTTCCCTTGAACTATTCATTTATAAAGCTATTTGTTAAAATTATATACTCGTTTCTACATAGCTTTAAAAATTTTCCATTTTAATATTTTCCCACATAAAATAAATTTAGTATTTATTCTACCACCTTGCTAAAGTCTAACAGTGAATTGAAGTATGCAATTTACTTCATTGGAATTTAGTCTTGGGAATAGTTAACAAGTGAAAACTTATGACATTTTTTACCATTCATGATGGTAAAATTTTATTTTTCAAAAGAGAAAAATGTGACAGTACTAGAAGAAAATATGGGCGATGAAGTGTTTTGTTTTTAAAGAATGACAGGCAGTAAGTTAACAGGCAATTTTCTATTTTACTTTCTTTCCTCTTTCCTTTTTCCTACAGAAAGGCTGGTCAGACATCCCTCACTAGATCTGAGGATAACAATTAAGATTAAAAAGAAAAATGCATGTACATTTTGAGTCTAAATTTGCTTTTCAGAATTGGATTTTAGACCATGGTCTACACATAAACACCTTAACATTTTTTCCCTCTGAACAGTGAACCCAATTATACAGAATTTTTAAACAAAAATTTAAAACTTATGAATATATTAATATTTTTCAATGATAAATTTATATTTCTATTATAATTTTAATAGCTGCATTTAAGAATTTTAGGTTCAGGGGTACATGTGCAGGTTTGTTGTATAGGTAATTTCATGTCATAGGGTTTGTTATACAGATTATTTCACCACCCAGGTAACAAGCCCAGTACCCAATACCTATTTTTTTCTACTCCTCTTCACCCTCCACCCACCACCCTCAGGTAGCCCTCAGTGTCTCTTGTTCAATTCTATGTGTCCATGTGTTCTCATCATTTAGCTCCCACTTATAAATCAGAACAAGTGGTATTTGTTTTGTGTTCCTGTGTTAGTTTGCTAAGCATAATTGCTTCCAGATCCATCAGTTTTCCTGCAAAGGACATGATCTTGTTCTCTTTGGTGACTGCATAGTATTCTATGGTGGATACGCAGCACATTTTCTTTATCGAGTCTACCACTGATAGCCATTTGCTATTGTGAATAGTGCTTCAATGAACATATGCACATATGTGTCTTTATGATGGAATGATTTATATTCTTTTGGGTATATACTCAATAATGAGATTGCTGGGTCAAATGGTAGTTCTGTTTTTAGCTTTTTGAAGAATTGCCACACTGCTTTCCATAATGGTTGAACTAATTTACACTCTCACCAACAGTATATGTGTTCCCTTTTCTCTGCAACCTTGACAGCCTCTGTTGTTTTTTGATTTTTTAATAATAGCCATTCAGACTGGTGTGAGATAGTATCTCATTGTGGTTTTGATTTGTATTTCTCTAATGATTGGTGATATTGATGAGCTTTTTAAATATGCTTGTTGATCACATGTATGTCTTCTTTTGAAAAGTGTCTGTTCATGTTCTTTGCCATTTTTCAATGTTTTTTTTCTTATTTTTTTAAGTTCCTTATAGATGATGGATAATAGACCTTTGTCAGATGTATAGTTTGCAAATGTTTTCACTTGTTCTGTAGGTTGTCTGTTTACTCCGTTTATAGTTTTGTTTGCTCTGTAAAAGTCCTTTAGTTTAATTAGATTCCATTTGTCAGTTTTTGCTTTTGTTGGAATTGCTTTTGGAGGCCTTGTCATGAAATTTCGGTCAGCTCCTATGACCAGCATGGCATTCCCTAAGTTGTCTTTAAGGGTTTTATAGTTTTGGATTTTGTATTTAAGTCTTCAATCTACCTTGAGCTAATTTTTGTATATGGTAAAAGGAAAGTGTCCAGCTTCAATCTTCTGCCTATGGCTAGCCAGTTACCCCAGTACCATTAATTGAATGGGAATCCTTTCCCCATTGCTTGTTTTTGTAAGCTTTGTCAAAGATCAGATGGTAGTAAGATGTGCAGCATTCTTTTTGGGCTCTCTGTTCTGTTCCATTGGTCAATGTGCTTGTTTTTGTACCAGTACCAGGCTGTTTTGGTTACCGTAGCTAAATAATATAGTTTGTAATTGGGTAGTGTGATGCTTCCTGCTTTGTTCTTTCTGCTTAGGATTCCCTGGGCCATTTGGGCTTTTTTTTTTTTTTTTTTTTGGTTCCATATGAATTTTAACATTTTTTTCTAGTTCTGTGAAGAATGTCATTGGCAGTTTGGTTTGATAGGAGGAGCATTGCATCTGTAAATTGCTTTGGGTGGTATGGCCATTTTGAAAATATTGAGTCTTCTATTCATGGGCATGGATTGTTATTCATTTGTGTCATCTCTGATTTCTTTGATTAGTGTTTTGTAATTCTCATTGTAGAAGTCTTTCACCTGCTTGGTTAGCTGTATTCCTAGGCATTTTATTCTTTCTGTGAAGGGGAATGAGCTCCTTATTTGGCTTTCAGCTTGGCTGTTGTGGTGTACAGGAATGCTAGTCAATTTTGTAAGTTGATTTTGTATTCTGAAAGTCTGCTACATTTGTCTATCAGCTTAAGCAGCTTTTGGGCCAAGGCTATGGGGTTTTCTAGATACAGAATCATCGTCATCTACAAATAGGGATAGTCTGACTTTCCTACCATTTGGACGCCCTTTATTTTCTCTTACCTGATTGCCCTATGACTAGGCTTCCAATACCATGTTGAATAGGAGTGATGAGAGATGGAGAGCATCCTTATCTTGTGCTAGTTTTCAAGGGGAACGCTTTCAGCTTTTGCCCATTCAGTATGATGTAGGCTGTGGGTCTGTCATAGATAGCTCTTATTTTGAGGTATGTTCCTTCAATACCTGGTTTGTTGAGAATTTTTAACATGGAGGGATGTTGTATTTTTTGAAAATCTTTTCTGCATCTATTGAAATAATCATGTGGTCTTTGTCTTTAGTTCTGTTTATGTGACACATAAATCACATTGCTTGATTTGTGTATGTTGAATCAAACTTGAATCTCAGGTATAAAGCTTACTTGATGGTGGCGAATTAGCTTTTTGATGTGCTGTGGAATTCAGTTTGCAAGTATTTTGTTGAGGATTTTTGCATCAATGTTCCATCAAGGATATTAGCCTGAAATTTTCTTTTTTTGTTGTGTCTCGGCCAGATCTTGGTATCAGGATGTGGCTGGCCTTACAGAATGAACTGGGGAGGAGTCCTGCCTCCTCGACATTTTGGAATAGTTTCAGTACAAATGGTACCAGCTCTTCCCTATACATCTGGTAGAATTTGGCTATGAATCCATCTGGTCCAGGGCTTTTTTTGGTTGGTAGGCTATTTGTTACTGATTAATTTTTGATCTTATTATTGGCCTGTAAGGGATTCAATTTCTTCCTGGTTCAGTTTTGAGAGGGTGTATGTGTCCAGCAATTTATCCATTTCTTCTAGAACTTCTAGTTTATATGCATATAGGTGTTTATAATAGTCTCTGATGGTTATTTGCATTTCTGTGGGGTCTGTGGTAATATCCCCTTTGTTGTTTCTGATTGTTTTTATTTGGATATTCTCTCGTTAGTCTAGCTAGTGGTTTAATTAATTAAAAAAATAAGCTCCTGGTTTCATTGATCTTTTGAATGTTTTTTTTTTTGTGTCTCATTCTCCTTCAGTTTAGCTTTGAGTTTGGTTATTGTTTTCTGCTAGCTTTGGGTTTGGTTTGTTCTTGCTTCTCTAAAATCTCTTTTAGTTTTGATTTTAGGTTATTAATTTGAGATTTTTCTAAGTTTTTGATATGGGCACTTAGTACTATAATTTTCCCTCTTTATACTGCCTTAGCTGTGTCTCAGAGATTCTGGTATGTTGTATTTTTGTTCCCAGTAATTGAAAATAACTTCTTGATTTCTACCTTAATTTCATTATTTACCCAAAATTCATTTTGGGATCAGGTTGTTTAATTTTTCTGTAATTGTATAGTTTTGGGTGATTTTCTTAGTTTTGAATTCTGTTTTTATTGCACTGTGGTCTGAGAGAGTGGTTGGTAGGATTTTGGTTCTTTTACATTTGCTGAGGATTGTTTTACATCCAAATATGTGGGTGATTTTAGAGTAAATGTCATGTGGTGTTGAGAATATATATTCTCTTGTTTCTGGGTGGAGCATTCTGAGGTGTCTATCAGGTACATTTTGTCAAGTGTTGAGTTCAGGTCCTGAATTTCTTTGTTAATTATTTGCCTCAATGATCTAATACTGTCAGTGGAGTGTTTTGAAGTCTCCCATATAATTACATGGGAGTCTAAGTCTCTTTGAATGTCTCTAAGAATTTGCTTTATGAATCTCTGTGCTCTTGTGTTGCATGCATATATACTTAGGGTAGTTAGGTCTTCTTGTTGAATTGAACCCTTTACCATTATATGATGTCCCTCTTTGTCTTTTTTGACTTTTGTTGGTTTAAAGTCTGTTTTGTCTGAAATTAGGTTTCTAATGCCTGCTTTTTTCTGTTTTCCATTTGCTTGGTAGATTTTTTCACCCTGTCTTTATTTTGAGCCTATGGGTGTCACTGCTTGGGAGATAGGTTTCTTGCAGATAGCATACTATTGGATTTCTTTCTTTATCTACTTGTCTCTCTGTGTCTTTTCATTGAGGCATTTAGCATTTACACTCAGGGTTAGTGTTGATATGTGTGGATTTGATCCTGTCATGATGTTGCTAGCCATTTAATATGCTGACATGTTTGCAGGTGCTTTATAGTGTTAATGGTGTGTGTACTGAAATGTGTTTTTGTAGTGGCTGGTAATGGTCTTTTCTTTCCATATTTATTGCTTCTTTCAGGAGCTCTTATAAGAAAGGTATGGCGGTAACAAATTCCCTCAGCATTTGCTCGTCTGAAAAGGATCTTATGAAGCTTAGTTTGGCCGGATAGGAAATTCTTAGTTGGATTTATTTTCTTTAAGAATGTTGAATGTGGGCCCCCACTCTCTTCTGGTTTGTAGGGCTTCTGATGTGAGGTCTGCTATTAGCCTGATGGGTTTCTCTTTGTAGGCCTGTACTTTCTCTGTAACTGCTTTTAACATTTTTTTCTTTCACTTAGACCTTGGAGAATCTGATGATTGTGTGCCTTGGAGATGATCTTCTTGTGAAGCATTTGGCAGGGGTTCTCTGCATTTCCTGAATTTGAATGTTTGTCTCTCTAGCTAGGTTGGTGAAGTTCTTATGGTGATATCCTGAAATATGTTTTCCAAGTTGTTTCCATTCTCCCCATCGCTTTCAGCGATGCCAATAGGTCATGGATTTGGTCTCTGCATAATCCTGTATGTCTTCAAGGTTATGTTTGTTCCTTGTCATTCTTTTTTCTTTATTCCTGTCTATCTTATTTCAGAAAGCCAGTCTTCAAGCTCTGAGATTCTTTCCTCACCTTGGCCTATTTTGTTGTTATTACTCGTGATTGCATTATGAAATTCTTGTAGCGTGTTTTTCAGTTCTATCAGGTCAGTTCATGTTCTTTTCTATACTGGCTATTTTGTCTGTCAGCTCCTGCATTGTTGTATTGTGATTCTTAGCTTCAGCTTCCTGAAATGGAGTTTCATCACTCTCCTGAATCCTAATGATCTTCATACCTGTCTGTATTCTGAATTATATTTCAGTCATTTAAGCCTGGTTAAGAACACTTGATGGAGAACTAATGCAGTCATTAGGAAAAAAGAAGGTACTCTCTGGCTTTTTGCGTTATCAGTTCTTGCACTGGTTCTTTCTCATCTTCGTGGGCTGAAGTTCCTTCAGTCTTTTAAGTTGCTGTCTTTTAGATTTTTTTCTTTTATCCTATTTGATGATCTTAGGGGTTTGACTGTGGCATAAGGTGGGTTAACTGGCTTCATTATTGGAAGATTTTGGGGGGCCAAGACTCACCTCAGGAATGCTGGACTGCATGTTCTAACTCTGGGGAACTTGTATCAGGCTCCAGCTTTGTTCTCTAGCTCCTTGACATAAAGAACCTCTGGTGCTAGAGGGGCTGAGGTGCTCCCAGACACAACACTCTGATGGGAAATGTCAACCAAAGCACTTCATAGGGTGGTGGTAGCAAGATCCATCCTCGTTTACATGTGGCAGTGGGAGCACAGTGTGGTGCACACTCATCAGCTGCAGCATGGTGCCAGCAGGTGCCAGTTTGTGAGCTTCTATGTGGATATTCACAGAAGTGGCCATGGTAGTATGGCTTGTGTGGGTGGGGAGGAGGTGCCCGCCAGCAACTGTGTGCATATTCATGCCAGTTGTAGTGTTAGCACAGGGGCGGGGTGCTGATGAGTGCAGGACTGTGTGCCCTCTGTGTGCATTCATGCTAGTGGCCACTCAGGGTGGGTGTATTAGTCTGTTCTCATGCTTCTATAAAGAACTGCCTGAATACTGGGTAATTTATAAAGGAAAGAGGTTTAATTGACTCACAGTTCAGCATGGCTGGGGAGGCCTCAGGAAACTTATAATTATGGCAGAAGGGGAATCAAACCTGTTCCACTCTACATGGCAGCAGGAAGGAGAAATGCTGAGTAAAGGGGGAAATGCCCCTTATAAAACCGTCAGATCTCATGAGAATTCATTCACTATCATAGGAACAGCATGGGGATAACCACCCCCATTATTCAATTACCTCCAACTAGGTCCCTCCTGTGACACATGGGGATTATGTGAACTACAATATGAGATTTGCCTTGGGACACAGCCAAACTATATCAGTGGGGGTGGGTATGCTGTTTTCCATGACTAGTGGCAGTGTTGGCACAGGGATGGGGTGCTGGTGGGGGAAGGGCTAGTGAACTCTGTGCCTACCAATGCTCCAATGAAAACAGCAGTGTAGCCAGGGGAGGGTTATGGGGTGGATGATGGTACATTCATACTGGCAGCAGTGGCATAGCAGAGTGTGCATGCACACATACATGCTGGCAGGGAAGGGAAAGCAAGGTCGACCTGTGCTCACATGTGCTGGCAAAGTGATGTGGGGGGTATTTGTAGGTGAGTGTCCGAAGGCAAAGGGGATTTGGGGAGGCTGCAGTGTAGAGAGGGCACAGGTGGCACCTGTCTGCAGGGGTCACTCTGCTGGAACACTGTGCTAGTCAGGCATGGTCTGCCATCACAGGAGCTATGAGGTACCTGGGGACCGCACTGCAAGCAGGGATGGTTAGGCTGGGGCCCTGGGTGTGGCTAGCAGACTGAGGGGTGTACAGGTTGAACCCCATCTTATGGGCAAAACTGCCCTGCAGAGTTCAGGTCTGAAGTTATCCTAGGGTTAAAGTCTCCTATGGGAGCAAGCTGAACCTAGGGGGATGGGCATCCCTAGCCATGCTCCACTAAAAACACTCCCACACCAAACCCTCTTGGCTCCACAAGGGCTGGAGTTCTGCACCTATCACTTCTCTAAGCAGCTTTCCCCGCAAACTCAAGTGTTCACGGTGGTCAAGGGGGTCTCCTGCTGGAATTCCAGAGGCCCATGGCTCGAGTGGGTTGCTCCTTGCACATTCAATTCATCCATTCTGCAGGAGTTGTTGGGGACCAGGAATTGGCTCAGCGCATGATAGCTCTATGCAGGGTTCCCAACTTCCTCTCCCTTCAGCCCAGCATCTGTGTCTTCCTTCCATCCACTCTCATTACCTTCCCTCTGAAGATCTGCTAGAAGCACCCCAGTTAGCAGTCATCCATTCCCTTTTCCCCTGGCCCCATGGTAGATTCACATTTTCCCACGGTAGCCGGCATATAGCTAGTGGGACCAGCAGCGGGTAAGATGGTCTTTGCCCTCCGTTTATTAGGGATCTGTGTTCTGATTGCTGATTCTAATCACAGAAGTACAGACATAGAGATGGACAATACTTTTGCAAACCCCACCTCCATTGTTGCAAGTTTCTCTCTCTTTGACTGAAGTGACTTCTAGGGGAATATAAAAGGCTGGCACCTTTTGTTCCCTTTCAGTTTTTTCTTTCCTTTTTTTTGGGGGGAGTCATTCATATAAGGACTAGGACATTGAAAATCAACTTCAGTGAAGGGAGTAGGCTAAGAAAAAAACCTAAGAACATCTTAAGTTTATACCTCGGGGTGAGCCCCAGCACAGACACACCCTACAAAAGTTGAAACAAAGCAAAACAATCAAATGACAAACTCATGGCTGGGCATGTGGGCTGATGCCTTTAATCCCAACATTTTGGGAAGTTGAGATGGGAGGATTGCTTGTATTCAGGAGTTCAAGACCAGCCTGGACAACATAGTGAGTTCTCATCACTATTAGAATAAAAAAATTTAGCCAGGTGTGGTGGTGGACACCTGTAGTCCCAGCTACTCAGGAGGCTGAGGTTGGAGGACTGCTTAAGCCTGAGAGATTGAGGCTGCAGTGAGCTGTGATGATGCCACTGTACTTCAGCCTGGGTGACAGATTGAGAGACCCTGTCTCAAAAGCTAAACAAAACAAAAAGACTGCAAACTGGGAAATGGAGGGAAACTGATTCTAGAGTTATTGCATTATGATACATGTGGCAAAACTGGATACAAATGCCCAGTTTTAACAAAAAAGTCACAAGGCCCAGGAGGTGGAGGTTGCAATGAAGCAAGATTGTGCCACCACACTCTAGCCTGGTGACAGAGCAAGACTCCATCTCAAAAATAAATAAATAAATAAGTCACAAGGCATAATAAGAAAAAGGAAAGGATGGTCCATTCAAAGGAAAAAATAAATCAACAAGAACTCCCTGAGAAATATCAGATTATCAGATAGTGGATTTATTAGACAAAGACTTTAAAACATTTGTCTTAAAGACACTCTAAGAGCTAACATAAGACATGGACAAAGTCAAGGAAATGATTATAAACGAAATGGAAATATCAATAAAGGAAGAAAATGTAAATTCTGGACCTGAAGAGTACAGTAACTTAAATGAAGAATTCATTGAAGGGGTTCAAAAGCAAATTTGAGCAGAAAAAAAAAATCAGTGAACCTGATAGAACAATTCAGATTTCAAGTCTGAGGAACAGAAAGAAAAGAGACTGCAGAAAATGAACAGAGCTTAGGGGAACCTGTGGGATACTATCAAGTGATCTAACATGTATTGTGGAACTCTCAGAAGAAGAGAGAAAAAGGCAGAAAGAATATGTGAAAAAAAACAGCTTCACAAATCTGATGAAAAACATGAATATAAACAGTCAATAAATTCCAATGAGGATAAAGCCGAAGAGACTCAGACCAAGACAAATTATAATCAAGTTTTAGAAAGAAATACACAAAGAGAATTCTAAAAGCAGCAAGAGAGATGTGACTCATCATATACAAGGAGTGTTAGGCTATTTTTGCATTGCCATAAGGATGGCAGAAGTGACAGGGGAAAAAAAAAAAGAAAGATCTGAAGCTGGGTAATTAATAACATAAAGAGATTTCTTTGGCTTACAGTTCTGAGGGATGTACAACCATGGCACCAACATCTGCTTGGCTTCTGGTGAGGGCCTCAGGAAGCTTATGATCATGGCAGAAGGCTAAGAGAGAGGCCAACATATCAAACAGCAAGGAAAGGGTCAAGAGAAAGAGGGAGGAGGTGCCACATACTTTTGAACAACTAGATCTCGTGTGAACTCAGAGCAAGAACTCACTTATCACGAAGAGGATGATGCTAAACCATTCATGAGTGATCTACCAGTATGATCCAATCACCTCCCACCAGGCCACACCTCCAACATGGGGAATTGCATTACATGACATTTATTTTTTTTGTGTGTGCATGTGTGTGTGTGTGTGTTGCTTATGATTCTTTTTACAACATGAGATTTAGAGGACACAAACATCTAAACCATATCACAAGGTATACCAATAAGATCAGCAGCAGATTTCTTATCAGAAATTTTGGAGACCAGAAGGCAGTGAGTTGATATGTTCAGAATGCTGAAGGGAAAAAGAAAACTCTTTCAACCAAGAATCCTATGTCTGTATGGAGATATGTCAGAAAGATGAATGATTACATGTTCCTAGTGCTTTTCCCAAAGAGGAGGCTGGAGCTGCACCCCGTTTCCATGGCCTGAGCTGTTATGGTGCCATGACCTCTTGAAACTGGAGCTACTGCTGCTCTGTGACCTGCTTTGGAGACCTTAGAAGCCATTGTGTCTTCTATTACTGAGGCTTGCTGCCACTGCACCCCATACCCCCAAAGTCTGGGTTGTACAGTGATGCACCATTTTTAAGCTGAGTTGCTGCTGCTCCATCCTCCTGGGTCCCAGTTGCTGCTGTGTCTGGCCTCTCTGGGCATGAGTAGAGTCAGTGCCTGTCTTGCTGGGAATCAGAACTGTGGCTAAGTGATGCAGCCCTACTTCCTGGGGCTGAGCTGACACAGTGCCGACCTCTCTGGAAACTGTAGCTGTGGCTATGCTGTGCAGCCCCACCTCCTGTGGTTGAAGCGTTGTTGTACCCCCTAGCTACCAGAAACCAGAACCTCAGATGAGCTGTGCAGCCCCCACTCCCCAGGACCCCAAACTGCATTTGTGTTGTGTGATTCTGGTTCCTAGGGAGAACCAGAATGGTTCTCCCAATATTTGGAGTCACCATTGTGTGGTGCCCCACTCCCTGGGGCCGGAGTTGCTGCTGCACTCTGACACTCCTGTGACCTAAATTAATTCTCTGCCCCTGAGGCCTGAGCCTCCAAAACACCTGTTAATTCCCTGAGCCATACCACTACTGCACTCTGCTTCTCAAGGCAGTCAGAGCTACCACACCCTTTCTCCCTGGGCCCAAACTGCTGGGGGCACACCTCAGAGTCCTAGACTTTAGCTCTATGAGCAATCTGCATATGCTCAAACTGTGGTGAGCACACCCCTCCCCGGGTTCCAGGTGTCACAGTAGTTGCATAAGCCTAAGAGACCAGGACCTCAGCTCTATAACCACTTAGAGGGCAGGGGTCCTGGAATTTAGAGCCACTATGGCTACCTGTAGGCCATGTTGGACCTGGTACCAAGAGGGATCTCCTTAATTAGGACTTCACCTTGTGAGGAAAAGGAAAACAGGAGGCTCTCAAGAGACCTTGCCACTGAGGACCCTAACAGCTCATGCTTCTGTTGCTTATGCCACAGATTCCTTCAGCCAGGCCCCCAAAGTCCCCACAGTCTTTTCCAATGTTGACCTTAGCTGATGGAGCTGCATGAAGACTACAGTGCTATAGCCACTAAGAACTGGAGGGAGGTGCCACACCCCACTCAACTGGGACCCTTGGACCCACTTGCAGCTGAAAGTCTTTCCCCAAGAAAGCCAATCTACAAGGTTAGAGAGAGGTGACTGCACCATCAAATTGTACAGACATGAATGCAAGGATGAAAAAAGATATGAAAAAGGAAACATGATACTACCAAATGAATGCACTAATTCCCCAATAACAGACCCCAAGGAAATGAAGAGCCACAAATTGTCAAAAAAGAAATTCAAAATAATAATTTTTTGAAAGGAAGCACAGTGAGATACAAGAGAACACAGATAGACAAATAAAATCAGAAAAGTAATTCATTAATGGAATGAAACATTCAACAAAGAGAAATCGTAAATAAGAATCAAATAGAAATCCTGGAACTAAGAAATACAACAAATGAAATAAAAACAGCAATAGGGCCGGGCATGGTGGCTCAAGCCTGTAATCCGAGCACTTTGGGAGCCTGAGGCGGGTGGATCACGAGGTCAAGAGGTCGAGACCATCATGGTCAACATGGTGAAACCCTGTCTCTACTAAAAATACAAAAAATTAGCTGGGCACGGTGGTGCATGCCTGTAATCCCAGCTACTCAGGAGGCTGAGGCAGGAGAATTGCCTGAACCCAGGAGGCAGAGGTTGTGGTGAGCCAAGATCGTGCCATTGCACTCTAGCCTGGGTAAGAAGAGTGAAACTCCATCTCAAAATAATAATAATAATAATAATAAATGGCAATAGACAGCTTCAACAGGAGACCCAAGTATGCAGGACAAAGAATCTGTGAACTTATAGACAGGCATTTTGAAATTACCCAGTTGGTGTAAAAATAAATAAATAAATAAAAGGAATGAAGAAAGCCTATAGAACTTATGGGATATCATTAAGTGAACCAATACATGTTTTTTGGAAATTTAAGTAGCAGATGAGACAGAGAAAAGGGCAGTAAGCTTAAAGAAATAATGGATGGAAACTTTCCAAAATCTTAGGAGAGATATAGATATCCGAAGTATAAAGCTCAAAGTTTTCCAAACATGTTAAACCCCATAGGTCTTCTCTGTATCATTATAATCAAATTCTCAAAATCAATGACAAAGAGGCTTTGAAAGCAGGAAGAGAAAAACAGGTCACATAAAAGGGAATCTCCATTAGACTGTCAGATTTCTCAGCAGAAATCTCACAGGCTAGGAGAGAATGGGATGATATATTCAAAGTGCTTAAAGAGGAGGACAAATCTGCCAAGAATACTCATATGCTGCAAAGTTATATTTCAGTAATGAAGGGAAAATAGTGTGTTCCAGACAGGCAAAAGCTGAGCTGTATCAACATTACACCTACCTTAAAGAAATGTTAGGCCAGGTATGGTGGCTCATGCCTGTAATCCCAGCACTTTGGGAGGCTGAGACGTGTGGATCACGAGGTCAAGAGATCGAGACCATCCTGGTCAACATGGTGAAACCCTGTCTCTACTAAAAATACAAAAAAACTAGCTGGGCATGGTGGCGCGTGCCTGTAATCCCAGCTACTCGGGAGGCTGAGGTAGGAGAATTGCCTGAACCCAGGAGGCGGAGGTTGCCGTGAGCCGAGATTGCGCCATTGCACCCCAGCCTGGGTAACAAGAGCAAAACTCTGTTTCAAAAAAAAAAAAAATGTTAAAGGGGGTTATTCTAGTGGGAATTAAAAAAAATTAATAACATGGAAACACATGAAAGTATAAAACTCACTTGTAAAGGTAAATGTATAGTCAAATTCAGAATACTCTAATGGTATTAGATTATTGTAATACTCTATATAATATAGAGTAGATTGTATGTAATACATTTGTATGTAATCAATTGTATGTAAATAAATGTATTACCAGTATAAAGGTTAAAAAGACAACACTATTAAAAAATAATAGTAATAATGGAAGGACGCATTGCCTGGGGAAATGGCCTAGGTTTTTTTGCCATGTGGGCTCTCAAGTTTCCCTGCATGTACACAACCTCTTTATATTATTCTGGGTAAATTTTCAGGCTGCTCAATCCTTGGGTGAAGCTTAAAATTTTAGCTTATGCAACTTAAGTCCATTGCAAAATGAGACATATTTACACTGTTTATACAGTAATTTAGGCTGCATAGTTTTATAGTGAATGTGAATGAGGATTTTAGGTTTGCTTCAGTGTATATTTTTATTTATGTGACTTATACAACGTGGCATAGTAGTCTGTTTTAATTTGTTAGGTATATCCATATTATATTAAATTTAAAATAAGAGTCTAGTGCTGGATACAAACTCAGTTTGTTT
Source organism: Callithrix jacchus (assembly GCF_049354715.1). NCBI lineage: Eukaryota > Metazoa > Chordata > Mammalia > Primates > Cebidae > Callithrix > Callithrix jacchus. The sequence continues at coordinate 77,667,433 of NC_133502.1, forward strand.
CATTGTTTTAGAACCATGTAGGAATGAAGACTCCCACTGAAATGAATGTTCTAAATATTTGTTCTAAATCTTTTAATTTTTGTTTAATAATTTCTGGTGAATATGTGTTCAATCTGTTATGATACATAGAATAGAATAAACATGGAACGATCCAAGATGGCCGATCGCTAACATCCTGAGATTGCAGCTCTCAGGGAAGGCGCAGAGAACTAGAGGACGCCACACTTTCAGACAAAGTCTGGTTGCTCACGGAGCAGAAGATCCCCAGTGGAGGAAACACACGGGTCGCCAGCGTGACTCTCGTGGCCGGCGCAGCGGTTCTGCCCGCACCTCGGCGCAGCAGCTCTTGGAGCAGAGTAAACACATTTGGAGGACCCACATGGGCCCCCAGCACAATACCAGAGCCCGGCGCAGCGGCAGTGACGGCACCTCGGCGCGGCAGCGCTCGGCGCAGAGTAAACGAGACGGGTTCCCCTTCTGACCGCTGTTTGGAGCCCCGGGAAGGCAAAGTCGCCTACTATGGACACAAGAAGGAAGCCAGACAGGAGAATCCTGGGCAGAAAAGCACCATCAGTTTTAACGCCGCTGCTCTGGCCCTGGGAACTAACAACCTGGACGTCCACTCAAGAGACCTAATCTGAAAGTTGGTAATTTCAAAGACGACAGGAGGATAAATTTACAATGACGGGAAGAAACCAGTGTAAAAAAGCTGAGAATACTCAAAGTCAGAACGCCTCTCCCTCTAAAGATGATCACAGTTCCACATCAACAATGGAACAAGGCTTGATGGAGAACGAGCGCATCCTGATGACAGAAGCACTCTTCAAGGAATGGATAATAACAAACTTCGGTGAGTTAAAAGAACATGTTGTAGCCCAACGTAAAGAAACTAGGAACTTTGAAAAAAGGTTTGATGAAATCCTATTGAGAATAGACAACTTAGAGAGGAGTATGAGTGAATTAATGGAACTGAAGAATACAATACAGGAACTCCGAGAAGTATGCACAGGTTTAAACACTCGAATTGTTCAAGCAGAAGAAGAGATATCAGAGGTCAAAGTCCAACTTAATGAAATAAAACGTGAAGAAAAGATTAGAGAAAAAAGGATAAAAAGGAATGAGCAAAGTCTCCAAGACATGTGGGACTATGTGAAAAGACCAAATTTACGTTTGATAGGTGTACCTGAATGTGACAGAGAGAATGAATCCAAGCTGGAAAATACCCTTCAGAATATTATTCAGGAAAATTTTCCTAAACTAGCAAAGCAGGTCAACATTCAACCCCAGGTAATACAGAGAACACCACAAAGATATTCCTCAAGAAGAGCAACCCCAAGGCACATAATCGTTAGATTCACCAGGGTTGAAACGAAGGAGAGGATACTAAGGGCAGCCAGAGAGAAAGGTCAGATTACCCACAAAGGCAAGCCTATCAGACTTACAGCAGATCTCTCGGCAGAAACTCTACAGGCCAGAAGAGAGTGGGGGCCAATATTCAACATCCTCAAAGAACAGAACCTTCAGCCCAGAATTTCATATCCAGCCAAACTAAGCTTCACAACTGAAGGAAAAATAAAATCTTTTATGAACAAGCAAGAACTCAGAGATTTTATTACCACCAGGCCTGCTTTACAAGAGCTTCTGAAAGAAGCATTACACACAGAAAGAAACAACCAGTATTAGCCTTTCTAAAAATACACCAAAAAGTAAAGAGCACCAACATAAAGAAGAATTTATACCAACGAATGGATAAAACAGCTGGTCAACATCAAATGGCAGTAACCCTAAATATAAATTGACTAAATCCCCCAATCAAAAGACACAGCCAAAACCCAATGGCATGTTACATCCAGACCTGTTTCACATGCAAGGATACACAAAGACTCAAAACAAAGGGATGGAGAAAGATTTACCAACCAAATGGAGAGCAAATATAAATAATAAATAAATAAAAAGCAGGAGTTGCAATTCTCGTATCCGATAAAATAGATTTTAAAGCAACAAAGATACAGTGGTAAAAGGATCAATGCAACAACAAGAGCTAACGATCCTAACACCCAGATACGAGACTTAGATTCAATGAGACAGAAAATTAATAAGGATATCAAGGACTCGAACTGAGATCCGGAACAAGTAAACTTAATAAATATTTATAGAGCTCTCCACTTCAAATACACAAAATATACATTCTTGTCAATACCACATCACACCTACCCATAAGTTTAAATGAAACATTGATTGGCCATTATTAATACCCAATTTTTTTCAAAATAAAGCAATATTTCCATTTACTCTCCCTCTTTTTCTTCCTCTTTCTACCTCTCCTTTACTTATTTTTTTTTTTTCTTTCCTTCTCTCAAAAAAAAAGAAATCAACTTGTAAACCTCTAGATCAGGTCGGCAATGTCTCTCTCATTGCTTGATTTCCTTTCTTCCCTTCCCTCCCTCCCTCCTTCCCTCCCCGCTTCCTCCCTTCCTTCCTTCCTTCATCCCTTCCTTCCTCCCTACCGTCCTTCTTCCCTCCCTTCCTGCCTTCCTCCCCCCCCAAAAAAAAAAGAATAAACATAAGACCTTACTGACTCATCACTGAAAAAAAATAATAGTAACAATAGTTTGCTAATACAGACACAATATAAAAATATGTAAATTGTGACATCAAAAACATAAAATGTGGGGGTTGGAGGTGATGTCTAGAATTTTTTTTTTTTTTGAGACGGACTTTTGCTCGTTACCCAGGCTGGAGTGCAATGGCACAATCTCGGCTCACCGCAACCTCCGCCTCCTGGGTTCAGGCAATTCTCCTGCCTCAGCCTCCAGAGCAGCTGGGATTACAGGCACGTACCACTATGCCCAGCTAATTTTTTGTATTTTTAGTAGAGATGGGGTTTCACCATGTTGACCAGGGTGGTCTCGATCTCTTGACCTCGTGATCTACCCGCCTCGGCCTCCCAAAGTGCTGGGATTACAGGCTTGAGCCACCACGCCGGGCTAGAATTTTTATGTGATAGAGGTTGTTACCAGCTTAAAACAGATTGTAACTATAATGCTTTATGTAAGCCCTATGGTAACGATAAAGCAAAACAGCTACAGCAGATACTTAAAGACAAAGGAATCAAAACATAGGCCTACAGAAAACCATCAAATGAAAAAAGACAGCAAGAGAGGCTGGGTGTGGTAACTCACGCCTGTAATCCTAGCACTTTGGGATACCAAGGCAAACGGATCACCTGAGCTCAGGTGTTCAAGACCAGCCTGGCAACATCATGAAACCCCATTTCAAGTAAAAATACAAAAATTAGCTGGGTGTGGTGGTGCTTGCCTGTAGTTGCAGCTACCTGAGGGGATGAGGTAGAAGGATTGCTTGTACACAGGAGGTTGAGGCTGCAGTGAGCTGAGACTGTACCACGTTACTCTACCTTGGGTGACAAAGTGAGACCCTATCTCAAAAACAAACAAGAGAGAAAGGAACAAAGGCTCATAAACAACTAGAAAATAAAACACAAAATGGTAGTATATCCTTACCTATCCATAATTACCTTGAATGTAAATGGACTAAATTCACCAATCAAAGGACAAGAAGTGGCTGAATGGATACTGAAATAAGATCAAACTATATGCTGCCTATAAAAAACTTACTTTAGCTTTAAGGACTACTGTGTTCTCTCTCTCTCATCTCTTATGGTGACGTGAACACTGAATTTTGCTTTTTCCAAGGATGTTACCAAAGCATATGACACAAATGGAAAAGTAATGGGCTGAGCTCCCAACTCCCCATTAAAAAGATGTGGATATAAAGTATTAGTGAGGGAAAAAGGTTCAGCAGTTTAAATTGATGGCAACGTGATGGTTTTTGTTGCATAATTACATATATAAATTTCAATATTTGTTTTCCTATACGTTGTGGCTATTGTCTTTTTTTTTCCCTATTCCAGTCATTTTGATAGACAAATAAATTACACTAACAAATGAAATACTGCCGGTCTCATCACTCAGCTCAACTTCACCTCACCTCACCAGTACTGTCATATCCATATCACTGATAAAAATGTTTCCCTTAGGAATATGGAATGGCATCTATGAATTGAGTTCAGTCTCCTCTCAGAATCCTTGTTAAAATTCTACACTTAACTCAGAAGAGTTCCCAAGATGTGGCCAAGTCATGCCCCCATGAACTCTACACACTGGCAGGGTTCCCTTTACCACTTGAAATGATGGTGGTTATTTTTTCAGGTCCTGACATGTGTGAAGAATGTTTAGTCCATTTTGTGTTAACAGAACACCAGAAACTGCAGAGCTTATAAATAAAAGTTTATTTAAAAAAAAAATACTTTTGGAGGCTAGAAAGTCCAAGATCAAGGGGCCACATGTGGTGAGAGACTTCTTGCTACATCATAACATGGCAGAAGGCATCACATGTAAGAGTGTACCCATGAGAAAGCACAAGAAGGCTCAACTTGCTTTTATAACAAAGTCGCTGTCTTGATAATAAACCCACTCGTGTGAGAGAAATTAATCCATTCATGATGGGAAAGCACTCATGACCTAATTGTCTCTTAAAGATTTCATATCTGAACTCTGTTGCATTAGGAATTAAGTTTCCAGCACATGAACGTTGGGGGACACATTCAAAACATAGCGAACGTGAAACTTCATTCTTTTTGCCCACGATGAGGGCCAACTCAGCTGCCAGTCTCTGAATCCTCTTCTCGTTTGGAAATTGTTGTGATGTGATTCTACCGTCTAGATAACTCAATGCGGTTTCTGTGTAAAATGCATCATGGGACACAACTGAAATCACCTCCTGTGTAACATGGAAACTGAACTCAAGGCAAGAGTGGCCATTATATGCTGAAAAAAGCTAAGTGGTGGGTGTGTGCTATTATTCAATACTTGAAATAATTTTTCTCTAGAGTATTTATACATCTGCTGTGTAACTTCTATCCGGGAGTATAACAAAAAACCCAAGGTTGACAGTACTCCAGCTTAGTTCTGGATTCTTCAAACTTCTAGCAGAGAGAAGCTGGAGATGCATGAAGTCATGCCCGAACTTTTTGTGGAAAAGCAATTTGTTGGGAACTCAACAGTTATAAACTGGGCTAAGTCCTTTAGCCAGTTGACAGGAGAATAAAAGGCTTGAGATTTAAAAATTTTCAGAAACAATCTCATCAGAGAGTTTAAGAAAAATTGACGCTACTCTAGTATGAGGAACTCCAACACCCCCACCACATCGTGGTGGAATCTCCTTTAGGCCTAATTTATCTTTTTGTTTTATGAGTTATTATTTTTCTTTAGGCCCTTTTAAGGAACATAGGCATTTATATTTCTTTTTTTAAAAAATAATACTGGTAAAATATTTAATGCCGATAATTACCTATCGCTCACTTATTAAGGAACTGACACAGATTAACTCAGAAAATTCTGTCAAAAAAGATTATAGGTAATTACCTGCATTATGGTGATGAGGAAACTGAGACGTATTCAAGGAGAACTGACTCTCCCAGGTCACAGCCATATGGGAAGAAAGGGAATGAATACTCAAGCACTGCTGTCAATAAGCCGTTTAGTAAACTGAGAATCTACTAGGTTTCATAACATATTGGGGACCCTAAACTCACTTTTATTATTGTAAGAGTTAACTGTATAGAAGTGTACTTTATGCAACATATACAAATTTTTAGTATATTTTGATGGGTTCTAAAAATTTATACAACTTTGTAAACATCATCATTTATATATGGAACATTCCATCACAAAAAATTCCTTTCTTCCTCTCACCAGTGGATCCTCACACCCACTGCCCCCAGCCTTAGGCAATGAATGGTCTACTTTCTATCCCTCTAGATTAGATGTCTTTCCTAGGATTTTATATAAATAGAATATAATACAGTCTACCCTCTTGTGCCTGGCTTTTTTTTTTTTCAAGGCACATTTAATTTAATATCAAGAGTGCAATACAAAAGGCCCAAATACAATGAAGCAACACATTCCCCCATTAACACTGACAATGCTCTTTTAAACATGTGCCTGTTGAATGGAATGGGGATTTCATAAAATTCACTAAAAAAAATGCAGTGAGTCTCATCACAGCTAATATCCTTATACAATCTGGTTGTGAAATGAATGTTTATAATGCTTCAAACAGTTTATACCTGAAGTTTAATACCACACCTTCATGTTTGTACAGTCCTCAGTAAAATTATCTACAGTTTTTACAACCATTCAAAGAACAAACCATTGAATAAAACCACATTGATTTAAGGCTCAAGCAAGTACTATAGAGCCCCAAACTAAATGGTTAAATATATGTGCTACTTGTATGGACATCTTTTGATTCTCTCATGACTATTAAAAGTTTGTTCTCAGCAAATAAACCCTTTAAAGGTAAAATTCACCTCATTTGAGTTTTGACCCAGAAGTTCAACAACAATCATGAAGTCCACAGTCTTATTAGCAAAACTGATATACAGTGTCTCTAAGTCACTGTGCTCAAGGTTAAGAGCGATGCATATTCCATTTTTATATTTTACTGGAATTTTACATGTTCAATTCATGACTTAAAATCTCTAGGTTTTCATTCCTTCAAACTGTCTGAAGACACAGTGTGCCACAGACTTAAGACTTCTGTTTCTCCCTCTATTTTCTTCAAACAGAAACATTTCTCAAGTGTCTACATGTTCTAGAGGGGGGATTTTTCAGAGGTGGCCACTTCTTCGGAATAGTCCGACGCCATCAGGCCTCTGAAGCAAGGGGAAGGGGAAGAGAAAAAGCTGAAACACAAGGTTCATCTGGTAAGTTTTACATTAACCATTACAAGCTGGACAGTGTAAGAATGTGGCTTTTTTTTTTTTTTTGGCTCAAAAAGTCTGAGTCTTGGTGTGGAAACAAGTACTTGGCTGTCCCACCACAGCTTTCTCGCAGTGGGACTGTCAGGGAAGTCTAGACTGGGGAGTATGATTTGTTTACCTATCAGGCATAAACTTCCAGGCACTCAGTTCATTTTGGGCTTGTTCCAGTTTGTCTTTAGTCTGCTCCAGTTCACCTTTCATTTTTAGAAAAAACAGTTGATCGCTGGGTCTACCATTGTTGATCTCAGTTGGGAACGCTCGGCTGATGGACTTGCTTGAGGTACTGGTTGAGTAGTGCACTCTTGCATCTCTTGTTCCTTGGTTGCTAGTGGCATTCCAAGGATGTTTTCCCTGCGTGCAGACTCCTGCTGTTGTTGCTTTAGTTTTTCTTCAGACTCTCTTAGGCCAGTTACATCATTAGAGTTAAGATCTGTGTACTTGTCCTCCAAAGCTTGTACATATGCTTCATATTGTTTCCATCTTAGAATTAACTCATCTCTTGCCATAATTTTTAAGTCTGTTTCACTCAGTCGAACCTTTTTGGGAAGAGGTTCTTCGCTGGTCATCTTGAATCCGAAGAGTCGCCTTTCAGGCGTGGCCGTGGTCACTTGCCCGCCGCCGGGCCCTGCCAGTAGAGGAAAAGTGAGGGGAAGGTGGCCGCTGGCCTAGCCCGATCGCGGCCTCGAGGCGCAGTGGAGCAGCTGCTCCCCGGTAACATACGCCGTCTTTTCCCAGGAGCCTGGCGCCAGCCCCCGCGGCTGCGGGAGCTCAGCGAACGCGGTGGGGGCGGGAAGGGAAGTGGCTGTGCCTGGTTTCTTTTGCTCAGCACAATCTTAAGATTTATCAGTGTTGCTGCATGCATTAGTAGCTTCTTCTTCGTACTGATGTATTCCATTATACAGTAATATAACTGTTTATATGTTTTTCTGTTGATATTCTAATTATTTACAATTTGGGGTTGAGTAAAGATTCTATGAATGTTTGCATATAATTCTTTGTGTTTTTCTGGGGTAAATGCCTCGAATGAAAATTGCTGGTTGTAGGTAAGGTATTGTTATCTTTACAAGAAGCTATGAAATGGACGTGTACTGCTGTCACATGAACATGCACTTTCTTGCTGACCAAAGCTTTGGACATTATTTCTAGTATTTATTGACCAACTATATATCTTTAGTGAAATATCTATTTTAACATTTTCCCATTTTAGTCCATTATAACTGCATTGTCTGTATTATAAACATTCTTTATTTTTCCTTTAAGAGACAGAGTTTTGCTCAGTTGCCTGGGCTGGAGTACAGTGGCATGATCATAGCTCACCACAGCCTCAAAGTCCTGGGCACAAGCAATCCTCCCACCTCAGCCTCCCAAGAAGCTAGGACTAGGAGTATAGGCATGTGCCACTCGGCTTCATTATTTTTTGTAGAGATGAGGTCTCATTATATTGTCCAGGATGGCCTTGAACTCCTGGCTTCAAACAATCCTCCTGCTTTGGCCTCCTGAGGTGCTAGGATTACACAGGTGAGCCACTGTATGCCGTCAGTTTCTTTTGTTTTCTAACATAAATTTTGAACTTTAGGTGATTTTGTTTGGATCTGTGATTTATTTTGAATAAGTCTTAAATTATGGTGTAAAGATCAAGTTGCATTTACAATATATATCATTACTGATACAGTTTGGCTGTCTCCACCAAAATCCCATCTTGAATTGTAATCCCTAAATCCCCACATGTCAAGGGTGGGACCAGCTGGAGGTAACTGGATCATGGGGGGCAGTTTTCCCCATGCTGTTCTTGTGACAGTGAGTGAATCTCAACAGAGCTGATGGTTTTATGGCATCTGGCATTTCCCCTGCGTGCACTCATTCCATCCCACTGCCCTGCAAAAAAAGTGCCTGCTTCTCCTTTGCCTTGTGCGGACTATAAATCTGACGCCTCCTCAGCCAAGCAGAACTGTGAGTCAATTAAATCTCTTTACAAATTACTCAGTCTCGGGTATTCCTTCATACCAGTGTGAGAATGGTCTAATGCAATTATCATAGCATCATTTTTGAAAATAATAATAATTTCCCCATCAAATTACCCTGGAACATTTGTCAAAAAACAACTGATGATGTTCAGTTATAACTCAGAGAAATATAGAGCAGGAAAGAGCACTGCTTCCATCCATAAACCAAGAAGACAGCTGGGAAGACTTTAATTTTTCTTCAATGCACCCGGTATCTGAGGTCACAGAGCAAAAAAAACTATCTTGAAAACTAGGTGGTTGTAGAGAGAAATGAAGATCCAAGCAGTTGTTTAACTGAGAGAGAATGCCAACTGCCATATAAAGTGACTCCAGTGGGAAAACCAGACAACATGCCTTATCAGATAACTGTGGCAAAGAGGTCAAAACTATAATAAAATTTAAATGCTAAAAATGAAAAACAAAGCACCATGAATGAAGAATGCCTCCCAAGGGTCCATTACTACACTCAACACTGCTAGGAAAGAATCAGTGATATAAGTTATATATATATAATTTCCTTATATGTGATTATATATATAATTTCCTTATATATGATTATATATATATATAATTTCCTTATATATTTGTGTGTGAGACACACACACACACACACAGAGAGAGAAGAAAGAAAGAAATGTATTGGTGACACTGACACTGGCTTCTTTGAAAAGAGGCAGTTTAGTAACAGTGGGCTTTACTAGAGAGACACATCAGAAGGCAGCAGGAGACGGGAATGTGGTATCAGTAAAAACCCTTCTGTACAAGGTTTGTTATTAATACTCGTGGCAAATTGTGGCTGACGTCAGAGTAGTTATAAAGCAAGAAGAACACAATTCTCCTACAGTGATGTTGAGTTCTAAGACACATAAAACAAATGCCTGGTAAGTAGCATGCACATATACGAACATAAAAAATCAATAATTCACAAAATATTCACCTATTTGTGACGCTGCTTTTCAGTTTCTGCAGTTTATTTCTTGTTCGTTTTAGGCTTTTTATGATAGTGAATGCCTACCAATATGTTACATCATTAAAGGTTTTGATACTATATATGAAACAACAGTTCTCATATAGCAATATCTAGATAAAGGCTTTACTTACCTTTCTCAAACTGATAGATTTTCCCCTTGTAACAAGCTCTGATATAAAATATGATAATTTTTGAAAACTTTTACACATTCAAAACTAAATTATCAGATATTTAATAGGATTTTGGGTATGTATGTGCAACTGTGTGTGTGTGTGTGTGTGTGTGAAGAATTTCCTTCATTTGTTAAAATGTCAGATTTTTTCTGATATTACCTGACTGATGTGTAAGACTTGGAGATAGAAGCTATGGTCATTCAGGATGCTGTTGGAGGTTTGTTCTATGTGACTTTTCTGACATACACTGAGTTCAGACATCCTGAAAAATCATACTCATATGTTTTATTATGTGAGTATTGTTGAGTTTCTGTCAGTATCAAGTATACCGAGACCTTTAGAAGCTCAGGAGGGAACAAATTTATTTTCTCACTGCAAAAAGTCCATCCGTGTACATTGAGGAGAAAACTCCATGCCACAGGGTCCTTCTCTGACCTTGATTCCTACAATCGTGTTTTCCATCGTCAGAGTCTGAGTCCCAAGGTTTTCCTCCATTTCATTCTAATGAGGGACAGAAGAAAATATTGACAATTTGACTGATATATTTAAGACCTGTCTGCAATTGACCCCAATATTCCATTAGCTAGAGGGTAACAATATGACCCCATTTAGATGATAGTGTGATTGAGCATTTAGGCCAGGTGCGGCATGAGGGAGAAGTGAAAATGATTACTAGTAAACATTTCAATAGTTATTATATAGGGATTACCTCTGTGTAAGTTAAAATGAGGGTTGACATGGCAGAAGAATTTCCCACATCCATTATCTTCATTTCTTGCTTAATATACGATGAGGTCTCTATCCTGTATGTATTTTCTACTGTACTGACTTCTGGCTAAAGTTTATCACACATTTATTATATTCTAGCTTTTCTCATTGTGTGACTTTGATTATGAATGAGTTTTGATCGCTGGCACAAAGTTTTCACATTTTTATTACTTTCTCAGAGCTTTTCTGCAGCATGAGTTTTCTGAGGAATGAGTTCACAAAAGTATTTTCCATATTCATTATCTTTATAGGGTTTCTTTGCTGCCTGAGCTCTCTAATATCCATGGAAGATTGCACTCTGGCTGAAAGAATTTCCATGTAAAATACATTTCTTTTTTTTTTTTTTTATCTTCTTTTTTTTTTTTATTGGATTTTAGGTTTTGGGGTACATGAGCAGAGCATGCAAGACAGTTGCGTAGGTACACACATGACAGTGTGCTTTGCTTTTCTTCTCCCCTTCACCCACATTTGGCATTTCTCCCCAGGCTATCCCTCCCCACCTCCCCCTCCCACTGGCCCTCCCCTTTTCCCCCCAATAGACCCCAGTGTTTAGTACTCCCCTTTCTGTGTCCATGTGTTCTCATTTTTCATCACCCGCCTATGAGTGAGAATATGCGGTGTTTCATTTTCTGTTCTTGCGTCAGTTTGCTGAGGATGATGTTCTCCAGATTCATCCATGTCCCTACAAACGACACAAACTCATCATTTCTGATTGCTACATAATATTCCATGGTGTATATGTGCCACATTTTTCCAATCCAGTCTATTATCAATGGGCATTTGGGTTGATTCCAGGTCTTTGCTATTGTAAACAGTGCTGCAATGAACATTCGTGTACATGTGTCCTTATAGTAGAACGATTTATAGTCTTTTGGATATATACCCAGTAATGGGATTGCTGGGTCAAATGGAATTTCTATTTCTAAGGCCTTGAGGAATCGCCACACTGTCTTCCACAATGGTTGCATTTCAACAATTTATCTCCTAAGTTCTTTGATGTTCGGTGGAGGCTGAAATTGTAGAGGAAACTGCAATGCTCACTACATTAACAGTTCTCTCCTGTGGTTCATTTATGTATTGTGAGGTTTGATTTCCTGCTCAGAGTTTTTTCATATTCTTTATATGCACATGTTTAATCCCCTGAGTGGGCTTTCTGATGCTCTCTAAGGCTTGATTTTTGATGGAAAGTTTTCCCACATTTATCACATTTATAGGGTTTCTCCCCTGTGTGAGTTCTCTGATGTACTCTCAGATTTGATTTTTGACTGAAAGCTTCCGCACACTGATTACAATTAAATGGTTTCTCCCCAGTGTGAGTTCGCTGATGTTTTCTTAGGACTGACTTCTCACTGAAAGCTTTTCCACATTCATTACATTCATACGGCTTCTCCCCAGTGTGAGTTCTCTGATGCCTCTGAGATTTGATTTCTGCCTGGAAGTTTTTCCACATTCCTCACATTTATAAGGTTTCTCCTCAGTATGAGTTCTGTGATGGACTCTGAGGTTTGATTTTTGACTGAAAGCTTCCCCACAATGATTACATTTATAGGGTTTTTCCCCTGTGTGAATTCTATGATGTCCTCTGAGTTGTGATTTCTGACCAAAAGCTTTTCCACACTGATTACATTTGTAGGGCTTCTCCCCTGTGTGTGTTCTATGATGTTTTCTTAGGCCTGATTTCAGTTTGAATGCTTTCCCACATTCATCACATTTATATGGTCTTTCCCCTGTGTGAGTTCTTCAACAATTCCTTAGGCCTGACATACGGCTGAAAGATTTCCCACATTCACTACATTCAAAAGGTTTCTCCCCTGTGTGAGTTCTCTGATGTACTATGAGGATTGACTTATAGTTAAAAGACTTCCCACATTCATTACATTCAAATGGTTTCTCTCCTATGTGGGTTCTCTGGTGTATTCTTAGGCCTGACTTTGCACTGAAAGTTTTTTCACATCCATCACATTTATATGGTTTCTCACCCGTGTGAGTTCTCTGATGTTTTCTTAGGCATGACTTCTCACTGAAGGCTTTCCTGCATTCATGACATTCATAGGGTTTCTCCCCTGTGTGACTTTTCTGAGGCCAAATCAAGTGTGAATTCATAGAGCAGGATTTTCCACATTCATTACACTCATAGGGTTTTGCCCTTATGTGAGCTTTCTGATATATACTGAAAGTTGACTGGTAGCTGAATGTCTCTGTACATGTGTTATAATCAGATGATTTATCTGTTGCATGAGTTCTCTGATGCACTGGGAGGGCTGAATTATGGTTGAAACTTTTTCCATATTCAAAGGGTTTCATCCCTATATGAATTCTATGATGTTCTCTAATGTGTGACTTTGGGCTGAAATATTTCCCTTCTGTATCAGTTTTGAGAGTGATCCTACAGAAATGATTTCCAGTATCTTTAAACTCATAGTGACTCTTCTCTTGATGAATGTTCTGAGGAATAATAAAGGTTGATTTTTTCAATTTCTGTTTTCCCCAAATTTATTGAAGTCGAAAGATTTTTCTTTATGGTGGGTACTATTAGATGTAACAAGGGAAGCCGTTTCAAGAAAAGCTTTTCTACTTTCATTATATTCAAAATCCTTCCCCAAAGTCTGAATTATCTGATGTTGAATAACTTTCTCCTTATGACTGAGGGTTTTCACAATTTTACTGTAAGCGAAGATTTCTCTTGAGTGTTAGTTCTGCCATCCTTAATATTGATGAGACATTTGTCACATACGTTATGCTCATAAGCCTTTTCTTTTGAATATTGACAGTGTGGGGCCAATGGGCTCAGACCCTGGTAAGCAGACCCTGCAGTGTCACATTTAAAAGGCATCATTCTGGCAGGAAAAATGTTTATGTCCTGATTATGTGGTTTTCCTGAAATTTCTTACTCTGTAGTCAATAATTTATTGGTGAATAAAACTTGTCACAAATGTTTGCCTTGATTTTCTTGACTCTTCTCTGAGATTTCATCAGGTTGGGAGTTTTCTAAAAATGATAAAATTAAACAAACTTTATGATATTTAACACATTTCTTACGGAATGGAATATACATCTATATATGTGCCCTATTATGTATTTGATTCCTTAGTTTCTGGCTCGGTTTCCCAGCAATAAAGTAATTTCAAGTACACATTCCTTATATTCTCTTTTTAGTTTAAAATCTCTTTTTGTAGTAGAAAAAGCAATGGGAAACAAATATACATATGTATTTGGCATCTTAAATAAGAATTTCAAAATTGAAGAGAGAAGAATGAAATGACTAAAAATGGTGTATATGTAAGAGCACTGGATCCTGCAAACAGGCAAATCAGAGAATGGGATGAATAAAAAAAGGATTATCAACACGAAGTAGATAATAACAACAAAAATCAATAGATTCGTGGTTTTATCTGAGACAGGGTTTGCCTTAGGGAGTAACACTAGATTCTTAAAGAAACATAAATTGCAATAGTAGGATAATCATTAGCCTACAATAGTCCATCGGAGCTCCATTTCCATTCTACACATCAACACAAAATCAATTTATAATGGCACCAATTTCCTCACGTTAAAAGAAATAGTACTATAGACCACATTTTAATTCTATCTGTAGTATCATCAAAGGAATGCAAATATGTAAGTGGAAACATAAAATTGATAAAATTGTTGGGAATTAAAGTCATTTTTCTACCTAAATTGGATCTACCGCTCTGCCCTAGCTCTGGTGACTTCGTTTATTATATCAGGGTTGTTCAATACTGAATTCTTTTTGTTTTTTGAGATGAAGTCTCATTCTGGCTCCCAGGCTGGAGTATAGTTGTGTGATCTTGGCTCACTGCAACCTCTGCCTTCTGGACTCAAGCAATTCTCCTGTCTCAGCCTCCTGAGTAGCTGGGATCACAGGCATGTAACACCATGCCCAGCTAATTTTTGTACTTTTAGTAGAGACAGGGCTTTTCCATGTTGGCCAGGTTGGTCTCAAACTCCTGACCTTAGGTGATCTGCCAGTCTCGGGCTCCCAAAATGCTGGGATTACAGGTGTGAGCCACCACACCCAGCCAATAGTGAATCTTTTTAGATCCTCAAATCTTAACTTTTGTCTTTTCAATTTGCTCACTCATTTCCCCCAAACAAGTCTTGTTTTTGTCTAATCCTTAATTCTGCTTTCCATCTACTTTTTAACGTTGCTAGTTTTTACTGACTGTGAGAACCTTAAGGATCATATATTTTAACCTGCGCTTAGAAACTTTACAAGTATTCTTTATATTTATTTATCATAAATTTCTTGTATATATTTGACTGCTGTTGTCTTACTGCTACCCACATTCCATGCAAAAATGTCAGCCCTGTGCTAAAAATATTCCAAGGCCTTAAATACACTGCCCTAGTAACCTGAGCGATATTCAGGAAAAGGAGATTTTACACTAACCATAGGCTTATTACATGTTCTAGCTCTCATTGCAATAGCTCACAGTCTTTTCTGCTCTAGTCTTGACAGATGTCATCAGCAAATAGTTTTTTCTATTTTTCTAAAATAATAACAATATTATTTTCAGCAATAATCTTATATTCTTTCCCTGAACCTCTTTGCTTTTTAGCCTTAGATCTATGTAGACTCTGGATGCCCTTCAGGCAATGCTGAGCACTTCCCAAACTACACACACAAAAAAGCCTTCTTGTGTCTTCCCACAAACATAAGGAACATTTATTTAAAATCTGAAAGTAGTTACTGCCTATATTATTCATTTTAACAAGGGATATATGGATAGTACTCATATATCTGACACGATTTTTAAAGCAAGTTACCATGATTCAAATTAGGAAGCATTTTAAAACTTACAGCATCAGCACATTTAAATGGCATTTTCTCTTTCTTGGTTGTATGTAAAATAATAGTTCACTTTTTAATCAAGAGCAAAATTATTTTAAGCAGCTTTGTTCTCTTTTCCAAAATATAAACTTCATTCTGATATACTTTATACTCTGTAATAGAAATGAAGTCAGTGACTCTTAAAAAGCAATGTGCCTCAAAATTACCTCCTCTCTCCTACACAAGTGCTCAGACTCAATGCTAACCTACACCCGATTATTCAAAAGTCTCAGAAATTTGACTTGGGTGTTTGCATTTAGGGATAATGTTTTTTGAATGAATCAATATGAAATACCTCTCCCAAGTGGCTTTGAAGTTAATACACAATATTATTAAAAATACTTATATGTTATATTGCATGGACTCAATATATGGAAGAGCAAAGCAGAGAACCATTCTTTTTAGTGGATTATAATCCAGGTGGGAATGGAGCTCATTCAATAACTGTGTGCTCTCTGGCACAGTGTTTCACTTTGTTTTAATACATCTATGAAAGATTGTACTTTTACAGAAAGAAGAGATAAAGCATACACGAAAGTATTCCAAACTGTACCCTAGAAGAAGGAATTTAAATCAAAACTTTAAATGAGTAATAGTGCTTTCCCCCTTTTTCTAGTTGATATTATCTATTTTAATCAATTATTTTTATTCCAAGAACCACTTTTGGCTTTAAAATTTATACTACTGTAGGCTTATTTTTATTACATCTTAAACTTTCTCACTTTTAAAAACAAGTATAAGACTAAAATCTTTGTCTCTCTCTGTCTCTCGACATGGTTTTCACCATGTTGGCCAGGCTGGTCTCGAACTCCTGACCTCTGGTGATCCACCCGCCTCAGCCTCACAAAGTGCTTGGATTATAAGCATGAGCCACAACACCCGGCCGACTAAAAGTTTTTTCTAAGCACTGCTTTATCTATATCCCAAAGGTTCTAATATGCATGTTGTTTACCTTTGAAATTTTCTGGATATTGGACAATTTTGATTTTCATTTACTCTTTTATTAAATATGTTTTAAAAGATATATATATAGAGAGATATATAGATATATTCCATATTGATTTTAAGATAGAGATACTTTAATTCTTCTCATATTGTTTGCAGTTTGTAGTTTTACTGGACAATAATATTTTTACTTTGTGGAATCTATTAATATTTGCATGAAATATTTTTATATATTGTCAATGTCCCATGGTCATTTAAAGAGGGTTTATTCTTTGTTTCCAGAGTAGAGTTTTGAAAGACACATCAGATTCATTTTTATAAAATGTGTTATTTATAACTTCTAGTGCAGGAGTCAGTAAAATATTTCCATACAGGGCCAGAGAGTAAATGCTTTCCACTGCACTGATCGTGTGGTCTCTGTTGCAACTACTCAATTCTGCCTTGTAACATGAGCACCGAAATGAATAGCTATGGCTGTGTTCTAGATAAATCTTTCCTGACCAAAATAGGCAGCAGGTAGAATCTCACCTTTGTCCTTGTTTGCTGAGCACCAGTCTAGGATCTTAGCTGTGATCCACTGGCTCTGGTATGAAATCAAAGAGGTAAATTAAAGTCTATGCTACCTAATGTGTTTCCATTTTTCCTCAGAACACGCAGTTTTTATTTTATGAAACCTGATAAGTTAGTGCACAAATATTCAAAACTCTCGTCTACTTTAAAAATATCCTTTTAAAACTGTCTACTTTAGCATTATCAGAATGCTGTTTCTCTTCTCTGTTTTTTGACCTGAATTTAACTTTAGTGTTAGTTAGCTATTGAGTTTATAAAAAGAAGAGCTAAAGAATAGGATAAAATATTCCAAGATTATGTTATGTAAGCAAATAAACACAGAATTATTTTAGTTTATTGCCATAGCAATTCATAACCATATTTTGAACTCAACAGATTATTTTTTAAATGTACCTCTTTAACAAAATCGAATAGCATTTTCTCTTAGTAGGTGAATTTATTCCACTTACATTAGTTGGTATGGCAAATATATTTATCTTACTCTATGTTATGCCAGGGATTTGCATAGCTTTTGTGTACACAGGAGGTGATACCGCAGGCCTGAGACAGCTATTCTTAGAAAGGCTTTTTGCAAAGATTTGCCCTTAGCTGGCATCTAGAAACAAGATTCCCATAACTGCTGGGGAGCTCACTATGCTAGTTCTGTACAAATGATAGAGAACAGCAGTTTTCCATCTCAAAATCTGGAATTTTGGTACATGCTAGACAGAGGGTGTTTACATGGTTAGCCCACAACAAAAACCCTGGGCACCAATTCTGGGGAGAAAACATTTCATGTGTGTTTTCAGGATTCATTGCTTGGGGAACTGTGCTTGGGAAACTGTATGAACTCTCAGAAACTTCTTGTTTGTTTCCTATGAACTTTGCCCCATGTACCTTTTAGCTTTGCTGATTTTTCTTTGTATCTTTTCACTGTATAAATTTTAACCATTATTATGACTATATGCTGAATTGTGTGAGTTCTCTTAGTCAATGAATGGTCTGCTCATTGAATTCAATAACTCACCTCAGGAGGTCCTGCTTAGAAATCCTTTCTCTTTCTCTAATAACCATGGATCTTCTCCTTGTTCCAACGTGAAGGTCAGTTCTGGTTTTGTAAAGCAGTATCCTATAATGGGAAAAAATTTTATCAATTGCATTACTTGCATAGGTTCTACTGTTTCTGAATGTGAAAAAGGTACAACTTTTGTCTACATAAAAGCTATGCAAATTCAGCTAGGCATATTAAGGGTGCTCAATGGACCTTCTTTGGGGAAATAACAACAAAAAACATTTTCTTTATTTTCTTACTTTTTCTTTTCTTTTTTAGATACAGGGTCTCTATGTCACTCAGTCTGAAGTGCAGTAGTGTGACCATGGCTCACTGCAGCCTCAAACTTCTGGGGTCAAGTAATCCTCCTGCTTCAGCCTCCTGAGTAGCTGGGACTACAGGTAGGCACCACCATACCTTTTTTTTTTTTTTAAAGACAGAGTCTTACTATTTTACCTAGGCTAGTCTTGAACTCTTGGCCTCAAGCAATCCTCTCACCCTGGTCTCCCAAGTGCGGTGGCATGAGCCACTGCACCTGGCCAAAAAACATTTTCTTATTCTCATAAATGATCAATCTCCTTGAACTCCTAAACTGCAGACCTAAATAACATAAAATTCAAAAATGGCCAATGTATTAGGTGTCAAGGAAGAGATTTCATGAGGACTTCCACATATGGCCATAATAGGGTAAAAGGAACTGATTTACTGCTCCACAACATATCTCTAAAAAGCCATACAAAATATAAAAAATGGTAATTAGGTTTTAGCCAAGAGGCAATGCAGATGGTGAGTCAGGAAGACTGCCTGAGGCTGGGAGTTCAAGACCAGCCTGGGCAACACAAAGAGACTGGAAAATAATAAACAGAGGTATCTGTGACCTGCGGTTAAATAAATGTGTAGTCTAACATATGTGTAATCAGCATTCCTGAAGAAAAAAAGGAAAAGGAGAAAAAGTGTTGAAGAAACACTGGCCAAAATTTTCTCATTTTAGTGATGTGTATAAACTGTCAAATCCAAGAAGCTAAATAAATGCCAAGAAGAAACAAATAAAATCACAGCAAATGTACATTATGATCAAATTGCCAAAAACTGCTGAAAAAAGTAAATTTTATGCAGACAGAAAAAGACATGTGCGGAACAAAAAGAATTAAAACTGACTTCTTGTTAGAAATTTTACAGTCTGGAAGACAATGAAGTGACACTTAAAGTACTGAAAGAAAAAACAAAATCAACCTAAAATTCCATACTTAGCGAAGGTAAGATGTTTCAGATTAAAAAAGAAAAAGCTGAAACAACGTATCAGCAACTGATGTGTATTACAAGAAATTTTAATTTTCCAGATGGAAGAAAAATGATACTATGGAAATTTTTGATTTATATGAAAAGTTTAGTCGGAGCGGAAGCGGCGGCGAGAGGCTAGGAGGAGCTGCGGCGGCCAAACGGCGGGCGAAGAGGGCGGGCAACGGGGGCCGCGGCCCGGTCGGAGCCACTGCCATGGAGCCGCCGCTGCCGGGCTAGGCAGGTGCAGCCCCGCTGGGCCCGCGGCGATGTCCGGCTACCCGCGCCGCTCGGGCGCCACCCCGCTCTCCCGCGCCCGGAGCCTCGTCATTCCCGACGATGACAAATTTGAAGATCTTGAAGAGGCAAATCCGTTCTCCTTTGAAGAGTTTCTCAAGACCAAGAACCTCGGCCTGTCAAAAGAGGACCCGGCCAGCAGAATTTACGCAAAGGAAGCCTCGAGGCATTCACTGGGACTCATCGCAACTCCCCAACCTCCCAAACCCGGGCGTATGGCTTATCAGCAGCCGTTTTGATACTGATCAAAGTATCAAACAGGGGCCAGTTACCTCCTGGATGAGGAGGACACCGGATGGAGTGGGGCCTACCTGCCGTCCGCCATGGAGCAGACTCACCCCGAGAGGCTCCCTGCCGGCGCGTCGCCCTGCAGCACATACCTTTCCTTTCTCTCCACCGCAGAAGACCTGGCAGGGCCTGAGTCTCTGCCCCCTTGGGCATTGAGTGACACTGATTCCCGAGTGACTCCGGCCTCTCCAACAGGGAGTCCTAGCGCAGAGTTTGCGACTCATGGAGAGTCTCTGGGGGACAGGCACCTACGGACGCTGCAGATAAGTTACGAAGCAAAACGGGCTGTAAAGGCAGAAAACCACGTCATGAAACTGAAACAGGAAGTTCATTTGCTTCAGGCGCAGGTCTCCAACTTCCAGCAAGAGAACGAAGCCCCGCGGTGCGGCCAGGGCGCCAGCCTGACCGTGGTGAAGCAGAACGCCGACATAGCTTTGCAGAATCTCCGAGGGGTCATGAGCGGTGCACAGGCTTCCATCAAGCAACTGGTTTCCGGAGCCGAGACGCTGAATCTTGTTGAAATCCTTAAATCTATAGACAGAATTTCTGAGATTACAGATGAGGAGACCCTTGAGGACCCCTGGGTGTTTTCGGCTGTGTGTATGCCCCGAGATCACCACCGCTTGTCTAAATGTGCAGTTGTGCCCTTAAAGTGTTTATCGTGAGCGAGGTTCCAGTGTGGTGCCCTTGGCCAGTGCTGGCCACCGCAGCGGGAACAGCCCCTGGCTGAGTTGCCCAGGAGTTTCTGTGCGGCCCTTCTTGGTGAAATCCCTGCAAGTTTATAGATTCTAATGAGCTCTGGAAGACATTGTCATAAAAGCCAGTCATTTTAAGAAATTACTAAACACCGAAAGAGCAGTTCTGTCATCAGCGTTTTCCTTCTGATCCCAGAACAGCAGCTGTAAGATAACTACGATTGATTGTCCTTGATTTCCTAAGTAGAAAAAATATTCAATGAGCCTCAGAGGTGGCAGCCTGGGCAGGGACCTGTGCCTTTTGCTGGCACTCAGTGCTCCATCTGGCTTCCAGGTCACTCTTGGAGCCCCAGCGGGTGGTCTCTGCAGTCCTGGCCTGAGTGTGGAGGGGCCACCCTGTGGCTACTGGTGTCCTCCCCCCAGGACTCAGGGACCAAGACTAGGCATTCCATGCTGTGAAGCTGTCTAAATGGGCCTCATTGGCTGGGGGTTCTGATGAACATTTTCAAGCAGCATTTTGTACAATGCAGTTGAGAATTCGGGAATTTCAAGTATGAGCAGAGCCTGTCCAGGTTTGTGTGAGGTCCCAGCTGCCTTTCTGACTGCCTCCCACAGAGGGAAGGCCACAGGCACTAAATGCCTTTTTAACTATTTTCCTATAGATATTTTTTAAAACAAGTTTGTTTCCCCTCCTGTTCCAATTGATAGCTTTCTTATTTAAATAAATTCTGCAGTTCAAAAAAAAAAAAAGTTTAGAGATAAAGAGAACCATAAACTGAAAAATGAGGATGAAAATAAAATACACTTTTCTCATTTTTGGAATTCTTTTCTTTAAATAGTACATTATCTTTCAAGTTATCTTTTTAGATGATGTTATTTATAATGCATTTTATAATATATAAGTAGCACACATAAAAATAAATTATGCATAATGATCAAGGGAATAATTAACCAAGAGGAGATAACCACAAATGTTCTTCTATCTCATAATATTATCTCAAATTACATAAAGCAAACCTTGATGAAACCGGAATAACCAAATCCAAAATTGTAGCTGGACAGTAAAACTCTTTTCTCAATAATTTATGGAAGTAGATTACAAATAAATAAGGAGTACAGAAGACTTGAAGAATATTATCAACCAACACGATCTCCATTTATAGAACATTGATCCAAAAGGAAAACACATTATTTTCAAATACATATGGAACATTTAACCAAGATAAATAATACAATGGGCCCTGAAATGAGTTTAAATAAACTTTAAAAGGATTAAAAAATGTTGCTCTCCAAATAGGAATTAAATTAGAAATCAATAATAGTAAAACAATCTTCAAACAGCCAAAAATTTAAAATAAAAAAGCCATGTTCTATTAGAAATATGGAGTAGAGGTACTTTCTCCTAGCCTTTCTGGTAAGTATAGCTAAAAACTATGGATATCATATATTTAAAAACATACTGAAAGGTAGAGAGAAGACAGCAGATTGTTCAGGGACCTTCGGACTCAAGGAATGACAATGATGAGTTCCCTGCATCTTCTCTTTGGCCTCATATATTCCAAATTAGAAGCTGGAGAAGCTGGCAACAAGCAACATGAATGTGAAGGTGAAAAAACAAAACAAAACATAAAACCCAAAGCTTGTGCTCTCGAGCCAGAGGTTCAGGAGAGAAACAGCCTATGAAGATTGAAAACCTTTAGACAATAACTGTTCTAATTTCAGCCAAACACAAAATAAAAAACACGTCCTCCACCTCTACTGCTGCCATGAAAGGCCAAGTGGGGAACTCAAGTGTCTATGCTCACCAGGCTGTAAGAAGGCTCCCTTACTCCTCCACCAGGGTTCATGTCAGAGAGGGCTGACTGGGGCCTGAGACATGTCTCCAAGCCAGGCAGTGACAAGGTCCCCTGCCCCACAGTGTCAGTAGAAGCCCTGTGAGGAGCAGTAATGAGGCACCTTCTGATGCAGGGTGTTATCAGTGAAGGCCCAATGGGGATCCTGAACTGCCACTACCATTCAGCAGTAATGACAATCGCCTCCCCCTCCAGGTGCCAACAGAGGCTGAGTAGGAAACTTGTATTTTCAGCCCAACTGTTAATAATAAGACAGCAACCCACCCCTCCCTGCCACAGTGGTGTCAGAGAATGCCTGCTACATGAAAAGATTTCAGTAAGACACAGATATTATAACTTCCAAAATGTATAGGTTCAATCTAAAATTACTTGTCATACCAAGATCTAAGACAACTTCTACTTGATTGAGTGAAGACAATCAATAGATGCCAACACTGAGATAGCACAGAAGTAGCTGACAAAGACTTTACATAAGCCATCATATAAAAGTTTAAACAAACAATAAGAAACATGAAACAAAAAAACAGAAAGTCTCAGCAAAGAGAGAGAAGATATATGAAGTAGGTATTTTAGAGTTGAAAAATAACTAAATACTCAGTGGGTGGGTTCAACAGCAGAATGAAGAAGACAGAAGAAAGAATCCATGAATTTTAATATAGAAGAGTAGAAACTACCTAATCTGAACAAAGACAACAGACTAAAGCCACAGAGACCTGTGAGACTATAACACATATCTAATAATTGTGTCATAGAAGTTTCAGAAGGAGAGGAGAAGAGGGAGTGCCTGAAAAGTACCAGAATAAATGATAGCTTACCATGTTAGTGACTGCCATGAGTTAAGGGATAGTAAAAGGAGTCGGGGTGACGTGACTTTATATAAAGGGGCAGGACAAAGCTCTTTGTGGTGACTGAATAGTTCTGTTTATTTGACTATAGCTGTGGTTACATCAATCTGTACATATGATAAATGACACAGAACTATACACCTGTTGGCCAGTGTGAGCTTCCTGGTGCTGACATTGTACTACAGTTGCATAAGATGTATGTCTTGGAACGCTGAAGCATTTAGAAAATTGCTGTCTTCTTAGAAGACTGACATGTAACATCACTCTGTTACCAGTAATTTTCTGTGCTCTGAAGTCTACTTTTTCTGATATTAACATAGCCAATCCTACTTTTTTATGGTAATGTTCCATGGCATACCTTCTTCTATTCTTTTACTTTCAATCTACCTATAATTTTTAAAGTAAATTTCTTGTAGATGGCATATATTTAGGTGAATTTTAAAAATCAACTCTTTCAATCTATATTATTATTATATTATACTTTAAGTTCTGGAGTCCATGTGCATTCTGGAGTCCATAATGAATATGCATATTCATTACATAGGTATACACGTGCCATGGTGGTTTGCTACATCCATCCCCCGTCATCTACATTAGTTATTTCTCCTAATGTTAGCCCTCCCCAGTCACCCCACCCCCTCCTATCCCTCTCCTAGACTCCCCATCCCACAACAGGCTGTGGTGTGTGATGTTCCCCTCCCTGTGTCCATGTGTTCTCATTGTTCAACACCCATCTATGAGTGAGAACATGTGGCATTTGATTTTCTGTTCTTGTGTCAGTTTGCTGAGAATGGTGGTTTCCAGCTTCACCCATGTCCCTGCAAAGGACATGAACTCATCCTTTTTTATGGCCGCATAGTATTCCATGGTGTATAAGTGCCACACTTTCTTCATCCAGTCTATCTCTGATGGGCATTTGGGTTGGTTCCAAGTTTTTGCTATTGTGAACAGTGCCGCAATAAACATGAACAGTGCCGCATGTGTCTTTATAGTTGAATGTTTTATAATCCTTTGTGTATATACCCAGTAATGGGATTGCTGGGTCAAATGGTATTTCTAGTTCTAGATCCTTGAGGAATTGCCACGCTGTCTTCCACAATGGTTGTACTAATTTAAACTCCCACCAACCGTGTAAAAGTGTTCCTATTTCTCCACATCCTCTCCAGCATCTGTTGTCTTCTGATTTTTTAATGATCACCATTCTAACTGGTGTGAGATGATATCTCAATGTGGTTTTGATTTGCATATCTCTAATGACCAGTGATGATGAGTTTTTCTTCATATGTTTGTTGGCTGCATAAATGTCTTCCTTTGAAAAATGTCTGTTCATATCCTTCACCCACTTTTTGATGGTGTTGTTTCTTTTCTTGTAAATTTGTTTCAGTTCTTTGTAGATTCAATAATATATATTCACTTGGTCCACTTCCACATCTTGTACCATATTCCTTCTTGCTTTCTTTGTTCCAGGTGTGCTGGTTCTTTTTTAGGACTCTGTACTCACTATCTTCTCTTCTATCTGGGGTCTCTGTGCTTGTACTTTTCTATGCTTAGAATGTTTACATTTCCTTATTTAGCTTACACTTAGACTTCCTTAGAGCTTTTCTCAAGCACCACTTATCACTTTCTTTGAATTTGAAACTTTTCTTTTAAAAAGCAAATTCAGTAAACCCCTCCCCTCATATATCCTTCACCCAGCTTTAAAAACTATCACATTTTTTTAATACAAATGCTTTCTTGACTTCAGAAACTCTTCAAATTACCCTATGAAAATTGAGGCTGTGCTATTAAATAACTTGAGAACTGCATTGGTGTTTATCAAATAGTGGATATTAACTAGTTGTTAAGTTTTAATTGCATTTCTTCACAGTCTCATACTGTATGAATGAGTGTTCAAAGAGGAAGAAATATTAGAAGACATAAATAAAAGACATGTCTTAGTAACCTGATATGCAATTTGTATGATACAGTTAAAGCAGTGCTGAGTTTTTAATGGCACTAAGTGTGTACATTAGAAAAGAGAAAAAGTCTCAAATTAATAGTCCATGATCTCACTATAAAAGACTAGACAAAGAAGAGCACAATAATATAGCAAAAGAAAAAGTAGAAAGTGGAAATTAATTAAATTAAAAAAAAACAAAGGAGAAAAATCAATGAGAGAAAAATCTGGTTGACTGAAAAGAGCAGTAACATTGTAAAACTTCTAGGAAGAGTGAACAAAAAAATAAAAGAGCAAGAAGACAGAAATGACCAATATAAAGAAGAAAACAGGTCTATAAATACAGATCCTCAAGACATCAAAATGATAATAATGGAATGGTCTGAATACCTTTACACATATAAACCTGACAACTTAAAGTGGACTAATTGTCAGAAAAACAAAAATACCGCAATTCACCCAATAGAAATAATTTGAGTATCCATATATATGACTTAAAGGAATTGATTTGTAAAACTTCCGAAAAAGATGTCTCTAAGCCCAGATGGTTTCATCAGATAACTCTACCAAACATTTAATGAAGAATAAACACCACTTCTATACAACCTCTTACAGAAGATCTGAAGGAACACTTTTCAGCTAATTTTATGAGGCCAGATTTATCCTGATAGGAAAACTAGATAAAGGTAGTACAAAACTACGGACTGAAGTGCAAAACTACTTAACAAAGTATTAGCAAATAGAATCAAATAAATAAAAAGAATTCTATGACATCACCAAGTAAGGTTTATTCCAAGTATGCAAGGCTGTTGCAACATTTAAAAACTAGTCCACATTAATGTAGTAATGAAGAAAAACCATGTAATCACAGTAGATACATAAAAAGTAATTGACCCGCCAGTCTGGCTCGGCTTGGCTCTGCGCGCCGTGGCAAGCTCGGCTTCCCTGGAGACCATCGTGCCCCCGGCCTGCCCGCGCACCGGAGCATCGCCGGCTACTTCCAAGACACTGGCCTTCTCCATCTAGCGCATCATGGCCAAGACGTTGGAGCCCCGCAGGCCCTTTGAGCCCTGGCATGGAGCGCTAGAGGCGGATGGCAGCCAGGGCAAGAAACTGCTCAAACTTTGCTCACTGTATGATCCCCCTCCAGCCCCTAGGCTACGAGGTCCCGTCAAAGACACTGCTCAGTTACTCGGAGCTCTGGAAAAGCGGCCTCCGGGCGGGCGGTGGCGGTGGCCGCGGCGGCGTGGGGCCCAGTGTGCGGCGCCAGCGGCTTGTGCAAAACCAACTGTGGCTTGTGCTGCAAGGCCGAGCTGGGCCTGGCGCCCACTGCGCTGCCCGCGGGCAGGGTCATCAAGCCGCAGGTCATCAACCAGGCCATGGGACTGCTGGCCAGCGGCTCGGTCTACTATTTCAACTACCTGGACTCGACCGCGTACCCACTGTCTGAGCTCCTCAGCAGCGACCTCTTCCCTTCTGGCCTCCTCAATGTGCAGGCCCCGCCGCACTGGCTGCTCACCCCAAGCTCTTTCTGCTGGAAAACGCCAAGCTGGCCCGCCTGACTGCAGACAAGTTCCCCCATCTGGCTCCCTACCCCCATAAGTAGCGCTTGACGGCGCCGCTGGAGCAGGTACTGAAGGAGAACTCAGCCCTGACTGCCAAACGCAGAGGCGTTAAGGGCCACAGCAAGCTGCCAGGGGCTCCACAGACGGCAAGCCCAAAAACTTCACCTGCGAGGTGTGTGGCAAGGTGTTTAATGCTCACTATAACCTCACCTGCCACATGCCGGTCCACACCGGAGCCAGACCGTTCGTGTGCCAAGTCTGTGGCAAAGGCTTTTGCCAGGCCAGCACGCTCTGCAGGCACAAAATTATACACACTCAGGAAAAGCCGCATAAATGCAACCAGTGTGGCAAAGCGTTCAACCGCAGCTCCACGCTCAACATGCATATCCTCATCCACGCGGGCTACAAGCCCTTCGTCTGCGAATTTTGTGGCAAAGGCTTTCACCAAAAAGGGAACTGCAAGAACCACAAACTGACCACAGTGGCCAGAAGCAGTACAAATATACCATCAGCAACAACGCCTTCCACCAGGTCTACAACCTGACCTTCCATATGCACACCCACAATGACAAGAAGCCTTTCACGTGCGCCACTTGCGGCAAAGGGTTTTGCAGAAACGTTGACTTAAAGAAACATGTGCGCAAACTCCACGACAGCGTGGGCCCTGCTGCCCCCTCCACAACGGACCTGACTAGGACAGTGCAGAGCTGAGAGCTACTGCTTTGCCCTTCCTTCTCTCCCTGTACCACCTGAAAACAGATCATACATATAAACTTATTTCTAAAATTAAAAGAAAAGAAAACTATAGCAGAGAGGTGTTATCAAAACCAGCATATTTTTGGAAAGCTAAACATTTCCTCGATGACTGGCAGCAAACTCGTGGCCCCCCACCTTTGTATATTCAGGAAACTTATTTCAATCTAGGCCTCTGCTTCTCCTAGGGCAGCCAGTTTTAACCCCACCCTGTCACCGTGAGTGCCCCAGAAGATCGTGGTGCCCCTAGCCATCTTTATACAGCCATGTAAATCCTCCTGTACAAGTGAACATGGCATATATACATATATAACTCAATAAACAGATTAGTGTGAACAAAAGTAACTGACAAGATTCAATATCCATTCATAACCAGTATTCTCAGAAAACTAGGAATACAGTAGGAGTTCCTCCATTTGATGAAGAATATCCACAAAGGACCTGCTAAGATCATTTGGTGAAAGACTAGATGCTTTCCCCTTAAGGTTGTGAAAAGGCAAGGATGACTACTCTTACCACTCTTATTCTACACAGTGCTAGGAGTCCTAGCCAGTGTAATACAGCAAGAAAAGGAAATAAAAAGC
The DNA here is from genome assembly GCF_049354715.1 of Callithrix jacchus. Lineage (NCBI taxonomy): Eukaryota > Metazoa > Chordata > Mammalia > Primates > Cebidae > Callithrix > Callithrix jacchus. The sequence goes on from NC_133502.1 coordinate 77,695,682, forward strand.
ATACAGATTGGAAAGGAAGATAGTAAACTAACTCTGTACACAGACAACATGATACCTTATGTTAAAAAAGAAAAACCCAAGGAATCTACAAAAACCTTCCTAGAAAGTTCAGCAAGAGCTCAGAATGAAAGAACAAACACACAAAAATCAATTACATTTCTATAAACCAGCAACCTTTGTATGCAAACAGAAATTGAAAACACAATGCCATTAACAATTACTCAATGAAATGAAATACTGACTTCTCTAAATCTAACATGCACAGGACTTTTATACTGAAAACTACAAAACACTGAAGCAAGAAATCAAGATCTAAGTAAATCGAGAAATATATTGTGTTTATGAATTATAAGACTCAAAACAGTAAAGATGTTAACTGTCACAAAATTGGTAGCTTACGGCCTTAATTCCTATCAAACACCCAGTAAGATTTTCACATAATGAAATTGTTACAGTATGCATATGCAAGGGCAAAGTAACTAAAATAGCTCAAACAATATTGAAAAAGAAATATAATGTGGGAATATAATAGTTTCATACAAGTACAGCCAACTGATTTTTGAGACAGGTGAAAAGGCTATTCAATGAAGGGTAATGGTGCTGAATAGAGCAAATGGATATCCATAGGTGAAAAAAACCTTAAACTTCATGCCCTATACAAAAATTAACTCAAAATGTACCATAATTTAAATGTTGAATATATTATACAACTTTTTAAAATAGGAGAAAATCCTTGGCCCAAAGACTTAGTGAAGAGTTCTTAGAAATGACAGCATTTTTACAAAACTGATAAACTGGACTTCATCAAAATTAAAAACTTATACTCTGTAAAACACCCAATGAAGAGGATGAAAAGACATGCTACAGACTGGCATAAAAATGTACAAACCACACATCTTCTGACAAAGGACTCATATCTAGACTATCTAAATTCTCAAAAGTCAATGGTAAAATACACAAACTTCCAATTAAAAAATTAACAGAAGCCATGAATAGACATTTTACTGTTTAAGGATATATGGATGGCATATGAACAAATGAAAAGATGATTATCAGTAGCCATTAGAGAAATACAAATTAGGACCATTATGAGACATCACTACCTATTCAACCACTAATACCTAAAATAACAACAATGTCTAGTACCAGAAAGGATAGGGAATAACTGGGTCCCTCATACATTGTGGTGGAAATAAGAAATGGTACAGCAACTCTGGGAAATAGTCTGGTACTTTCTTAAAGAATAAAATATGGGCCGGGCACGGTGGCTCACACCTGTAATCCCAGCATTTTGGGAGGCTGAGGCGGGTGGATCATGAGGTCAAGAGATTGAGACCATCCTGGTCAACACGGTGAAACCCCGTCTCTACTAAAAATACAAAAAATTAGCTGGGCATGGTGGTGCGTGCCTGTAATCCCAGCTACTCAGGAGGCTGAGGCAGGAGAATTGCCTGAACCCAGGAGGCGGAAGTTGCGGTGAGCTGAGATGGCGCCATAGCACTCCAGCCTGGGTTACAAGAGCGAAACTCCATCTCAAAAAAAATGAAGAATAAAATATAACCTACCATACAATCCAACAATCACACTCCTTTGTACTTATCTCAGAAAAGAAAAGCTTATGTTCACAAAAAAATCTGAACATGAATGTCCACATCAACTTTATAATAGCCCCAAACTGGAACCAACCAAAACGTCCTTCAATAGGTCAATGGCTAAACAATGACAGTCATATAGTGAAATATTACGTAGCAATAAAAGGAATGAACTATGGATACACTACAACTTGGATCTCAAGAGCATTTTTCTGAGTGAAAAAGCCAGTCTCAACACATCGAATACTGTATGATTCCATTTATATAACAGTCTCAAAATGACGAAACTATAGAGCTAGCAGATTAGTCAGCAGAGATTAAGGACAATGTGGAGAGGGTATGGATATGACTATAAATGGATAGCACCAAAGAGACCTTTGTGGTGATATAACAGTTCTGTATTATAATTGTAGTGGTTACCTTAAATCTCCACATGTGATAAAATGGCACATTGTACCAGTGTCTATTTACTGGTGTTGATGCTGTATTATAGTTATATAACATGTAACCTTTGGGAGAAACTAAGGTGAGGACACAATTTTTGCTAATTCCCATAAATCTAATTATTTCAATATAAAAATATTTCTTAAAATATATGTAAAAAATTAAAAACTGAAAAGATTTTTCTCTTTAAAAAGGGAACCAAGAGATAGCAAGAAAAAGTCTGTAAAACACACATCTAATAAAGGTCTGAACGTCTGCAACTAAACAAACAATAATATTAAAAACTAAATGAAACAAAAATGAGCTAAAGATTTGATTAGTCACTTAAAGAAGATTCATGAGTGGCTGAAGAGCACATAAAAAGAGGTTCAATGCTGTCAGCCATCAGGAAAATGCAAATTAAAACCCAACTAGAATTGTTAAAAACAATTAGATTTTCCAAATAATGGCGACCAAAGAGTAATGAGAACTCGCAGACATTATTCACGAAAATGAAAAACTGTGGAGCTAATTGGAAAATACTTGGAATTTTTAAATAAAGTTATAGACAGATAAACTTATCAGAAGACCTGGCAAGCCCACTCCTAATTACTTACACAAGAGGAATGAAAACATATGTTGACACAAAGACTTGTTGTGAAAGTTCACAGCAGCTTTATTCATAAAAGCCCCAACTGGGGAAAAAAAATACGTTTACCAACTGATAAAGGGTAACAAATTACAGTATATGCCCACAAAGGAGCAATACTTAGGATAAAATAAACCATTTATACACACATGTGCATGAGTCTCAAAAGCATTATGCTAAAGAAAAGCCAGATAAAAGGGAGTATATGATTTATGATTCCATTTATATGAAACTTGAGAAAAAGCAAATTATTCCAATAGAAAGCAGACTAGTAGTTGCCAGGGGTTGTGGAGGAAGGGAGGGAGGGGACTCACTGCAAAGGGCTTCAAAGAATCTTTGAGGGGTGATGAAAACATTCCAAACCATTACTTGGATTGTGGTAATCGACTGTATACAGTTTTTCAAAACTCACTGATTTGTACAGCGAAAGTTGCTGAATTTTATTTCCTGTTAAATACACCTCAATAAAAGTGACTAACATAAAAAAGGAAAACCAGGGCTGGGCGCGGTGGCTCAAGCCTGTAATCCCAGCACTTTGGGAGGCCAAGGCGGGTGGATCACGAGGTTAAGAGATCGAGACCATCCTGGTCAACATGGTAAAACCCCGTCTCTACTAAAAGTACAAAAAATTAGCTAGGCAGGGTGGTGTGTGCCTGTAATCCCAGCTACTCAGGAGGCTGAGGCAGGAGAATTGCTTGAACCCAGGAGGCGGAGGTTGCGGTGAGCCGAGATTGCGCCATTGCACTCCAGCCTGGGTAACAAGAGCGAAACTCCGTCTCAAAAAAAAAAGGAAAACCAGAATTGCACTGTAGAGGGAGTCACATGGTACAGTATGGAGAGAGAGAAAGAGAGGAGAAACAGAACTGCACTCTGGAGGGAGCCCCACGGTAAGCTGTGCTCACCCACTGAGACGTGGTGGCTGTAGTTCTCTAGCATCACATCTCTGTACAGGGTCCTCTCAATAGGACCCATGTGCTGCCACTCCTCCTGGGTGAATTCCACAGTCACATCCTTGAATGACACTGATGCCTGTAACGGTGCATTTCTGATTAATCTGAGTGTTCAGAATTAGGGAAAGGAAAATGTTTTCGTTAACTAACTCATTATGCTTACTGTTGAGAATTTAAAATAAAATGGCATAAGGGATTCCTATCATGGTCCTGATTCTGCCTTATGCTTTTGAAATGCATAATTAGTGGCACAAATATTTGTTCTCATGTTTTTATTTGTATTTATTTTAAAATTAAACACATACATTGTCACTTAATATACTGAGGAAGCTTAGTGACTTTTTAGGTAAAATTATTGTAAATAGGATTCCTGTATACATTTCCCATATACCAACGGATTGTGCTGAGCACTCTGTGGAGCATGCTTTCCAACCTAGAGGTCTCTGCTGGGGTAATGGGGAACCCATAGAGAGATACATATAACCTGAGAGGTTTCTACACAACCAGATTTCTATTTCAGGAGCAACGCTCTAGAACAGGGTTTCTTTAGCTTGGTACTAGTACTACTTACACTGTAGACCAGATAATGCTGTTTTTGTGAAGAACTATCCTGAGCATTTTAGGATGTTTAGCAGTATCCCTGTCTTCTACCCCTTAGATGCCAGATGCAATCCCCAGTTTTGACAATCAAAAATATCTCCAAACATTGTCAAATGTCTTCTGGCGGACAAATACCCTCAGTTAGGAACCATTGTGCTATATGGAGAGTGAACTTAAGCAGCAAAACAAAAGACCAAAATTAAGAGATGATCTGTATTAAAGCAAAGCAACAGAGATAAATAAGGAAGTGAATCTTTTCAAGAATCAAAATCTGTTATTATCTCATGCAGCTGTACACAGAAATGTGGCATGATACATAACACAAAAAAGATTAAAAAGCTCAGAACAAAGAATTTAAAAAATGAACAAAGTCTCCAAGAAATATGAAATTATGTAAAATGGCCAAACTTAAGAAAAATTGATGTTTCTGAGGGAGAAGACAAAAAGTCTGGAAAACTTACTTGAGGAAATAATTGAGGAAAACTTCACTGACCTGGCTAGATATTTACATATCCCAATCCAAGAATGTCTAAGAACTATTGGAAAATCCACTGCAAAAAGATCTTCACCAAAGCATATAGTCATCAGGCTGTCTAAAGCCAACATGAAGGAAAGAATTCTAAGAGCACTAAGATAAAAGCTTCAGGTAACCTGTAAAGGCAAACTTATTAGATTAATAGCAGACTTCTCAGCAGAAACCCTAAAAGCCAGATAGATTGGGGGTCCTATCTTCTACCTCCTTAAACATGCAACACTCGTAGATTGAATCAGGAAGAAATTGAAACCCCAAATAGACAACAAGTAGGGAGATGGAATGAGTAATTTAAGAATTTAAAAATTGCCAACAACAAGAAAAATCCCAGGACCAGATGGTTTCACAGCTGAATTCTACCGGGCATTCAAAGAAGAACTGGTCCCAAACCTGCAGGAACTATTCCAAAAGATTGCAAAAGAGGGAATCCTTCCTAAATTAGTCTATGAAGCCAGTATCACCCTGATACCAAAACCAAGAAAGGACACAACAACAAAAAAGGAAACTACAGACCAATATCCTTGATGAACATAGATGCAAAAATCCTCAGCAAAACACTAGCCAACTGAATACAATAGCACATCAAAAAGCACATCATGATCAGGTGCGTTTCACCTCAGGGATGCAGGGATTTAACATATGCAAGTAAATAAATGTGATACATCACATAAACAACACTAAAAACAAAATCATATAAGCATCTCAATAGATGGAGAAAAAGCATTTGACAAAATCCAGCATCTCTTTATGAAAAAAACTCTCAACACACTTAGCATAGAAGGGACTTACCTCAAAATAATAAAAGCCATATGTGACAAACCCACAGCCAACATCATATTGAATGGGGAAAAGTTGAAAGCATTCCCCCTGAGACAGGAACAAGACAAGAATGCCTGCTTTCACCGCTCCTATTCAACATAGTTCTGGAAGTCCTAGCCAGAGCAATTGCTCAAGAGAAAGAGATAAAGGGCATCTAAATTGGAAAAGAAAAAGTCAAACTATTACTGTTTGCAGACGATATCATCATAGAAAATCCAAGACTCCTCCGAAAGACTCCTAGATTTGATAAATGAATTCAGTAGTCTCAAGGTACAAAATCAATGTAAAGAAATCGGTAACAATGCTATAACAACAACTACCAAGCTGAGACTCAAATCAAGAACTCAATTTATTTTACAAAAGCCACAAAAACAAACCAACCAAACAAAAAAACCTAAGAATATACTTAACCAAGGAGGTGAAAGAACTCTATAAGAACTACAAAACACTGATGAAAGAAATCACAGATGACACAAACAAATGCAACACAACCTGTGTTCATGGACTGGAAGAATCGATATTGTGAAAATAACCATTCTACCCAAAGCAATCTACAAATTCAATGCAATTCTCATCAAAATACCAACATCTTTTACAGAATTAGAAAAAACAATCCTAAAATTCATACAGAACAAAAAAGAGCCAAAATAGCCAAAGCAATCCTGAGCAAAAAGAACAAATCTGGAGGCATCACAAGACTTCAAATTATACTACAAGGCTGGCTATAATTTCCAAAACAGTACGGTACTTGTATAAAGGCAGGCACACAGACCAATGGAACAGAATAGAGAACCCAGAAATAAAGCCAAAAATGTACAGTCAACTGACCTTTGACAAAGCACACAAAAACATCAACAGGGGAATGGACACCCTATTTCAGCAATCCCAAACTTTTTTGGCACCAGGAACTGGTTTCCTGGAAGACAATTTTTCCATGGACCAGCAGCTGGAGGCGGGTGGTATGTGGATGGTTTCTAGATTAAACTGATTGACTTCAGATCATTAGTTAGATTCAGGCATTAGATTCGCTTAAGGAGCACACAACTAGATCCCTTGCATGTGCAGTTCACAATAGGGTTCCCTCTCCTATGAGAATCTGATACCATTGATCTGACAGAAGGCAGAGCTCAGAAGCCTGCTGCTCACCTCCTGCTGTGCTGTTCATTTCCTAACAGACCACAGACCAGTACCAGTCAGTGGTCTCATGGATTGGGGACCTCTGACCTATTTAATAAGTGGTGCTGGTAAAAGTGGCAAGCCACATGTAGAAGAATGAAACCGAATCCCTATCTCTTACTTTATACAAATATCAACTCAAGATGGATCAAAGACTTAAGTCTGTGACTTGAAACCATAGAAATTCTAAAAGACAACATTTGAAAAACTCTTCTAGACATCAGCCTATGCAAGAATTCATGACTAAGACCCCAAAAGCAAATGCAAGAAAAACAAAAATAAATTAACTGGACCTATTTAAAATAAAAAGCAAAAACTACACAGCAAAATAAATAATCACCAGAGTAAACAGCCAACCCACAGAATGGGAGAAAATATTTACAAACTAGGCATCTGACAAAGTATCCAGAATTTACAAGGAACTCAAATCAGCTGGAAAAAAATCCCATCAAAAAGTGGGCAAAGGACATGAATTCACATTTCTCAAAAGAAGATACACAAATGTCCAACAAACATATGGAAAAAAAAAATGCTCAGCATCACTAGTAATCAGGGAAATGCAAATTAAAGCCACAATGAGATACCACTTTACTCGTCCAAGAATGCCCTGTATTACAAAGTCAAAACACAATAGATGTTCTCATGGATGTGAACAAAGGGAATGCCTATACAATGCTGGTAAGAATGTAAATTAGGACAACCTCTATGGAAACACTATGGAGATTCCTTAAGGAACTAAAAGTAGATCTACCATTTGATCTAGCAATCCCACTACTGGGTATCTACTTAAAGGCAAAGAACTCATTATAAATGAAATACAAACCAGCACACATTTGTAGCAACACAGTTCACAATTGCAAAGATGTGGAACCAACCTAAGCGCCCATCCACTGAGTGAATAAAGAAAATGTGGTACCTATACACCATGGAATACTACTCAGCCATAAAAAGGAACGAAATAATGTCTCTGGCAGCAACTTGGATGGAGCTGGATGCTGTTATTCTAAGTAACACAGGAGTAGAAAACCAAACTGTATATTCTCACTTATAAGTGGGAGCCAAGATATGAGTATACAAAGGCATACAGAGTGACATAATGGACTTTAGAGACCAAGAAAGGGGAGGGTGGGAGGCTAGGAAAACGTGCTAGGCATAAAAAACTACCTATTAAGTAAAATGTACATTACTTGCTAGGCCACAGGTGCACTAAAAATCTCAGAATTCACCACTATATAATTCATCCATGTAACAAGAAACCACTTGTACCCCAAAAGCTGTTGAAACCAAACATTTTAAAGAAATGCTTTTAAGTATAAAGGAAAGACAGCATTTATTAGGATTTTGTAGTCTTGCTGTTTCATTTTAGTTAAGCCCTGTCTTGACTTAGACCCTGGGATAATAAAATACATGAAATAAAATGTAAAAGCAAAATGTTCAGATTCCTAGTTGAAAATTTCAAACACATTTTATGTTAAAATTAAAAGTCTTTCTAGTTTGAGTAAACGTACCTTATGAACTTTTGCATCTTAATAAATATATCTAAGTAAAGTGCTAAGTAAGCAGGCAAGTTGCATCTTCAGTGTTAAAGTATATTAGGACTAGGATGGTAAAGTTGTATGAAAATTATAATAAATCTTATAATTTGTGTATGCAAGGTGGTTTTTAAAATATCTTAATATCTCATTTTTTTTGGTTTATAACTTGTCTCTGTACATTTATAACTTAATGTATATTGAGAAAGAAAAATCTTGTTTGATAATGGTTAACCAACAATAAACAGTTACTAAATCTAAAAAGAAAAAAATAAATGATTACAATTTTCTATGAAAATGTAATGACAAAACTATATTGAGAAAGTACAAATCCAGTATACACTTATGATAAGAAGCTGATTAACCAACTAATAAATGTATTCAATAATCAAAATCTTCACACAAAAAGTCTTTGCAAGGTCCAAATTCATAGGTGAGTTTCACAAAATCTACATATAACACAATTTTCTCACTTTTCTAAATTATCAGAAAAGAAGAAACAAGTGCCCATTTCCTTTCATGAGACAACCATGATACCATAATTGAACAGGGAAACAGGAAAGTATAGTTTAATCCAATTTGTAAATACAGAAATAAAAATCCTAAATTATGACCAAAAAGTGCTAGGAAAACATGTAAGAAGCAACACTCATTAGAAACTAGGGTATGTACAGGAATTCAAGTTACTTTTACAAAATCCATTACATTATTCACAATATTTATAAAGGACACAGCTATAGATTTATTCTAACAGATATACAAAAAGCATTTAATGTAATTCAATGTACATTCATGACTAACATGAAATCTTGGCAAACTGGTAACTGGAGGGAACCCACTAACCCTGACAAAGGTTATTTATTAAAAGCTCACAGCAAACAGAGTTCAGAGTAAAACTGTATATATTTTCCCTCAAGATTTACTTATTTATTTCTCCTTTTCCATTTAATGCAAGGACCCATCTAAACCTCACAAATCCATTATGATAGAAAGTGGGGAATGAATAAAGAGCTCACCTGAAATGTGTTTATCTTCTGTGTGTCTTGGAGAGTGTAGAGAACTGTGAAGCCTCAGCTGGGGGGACAGAAAGAGGAAGTCACACGGTCTGGCCTACATCACAGCTCCTAGATTCACCTCCCCAAATCTAAGCAATCCAGTTGGGGAGCAAGATGCCGAAGTTAACAGGACCCTTCAGGCCTTGAAAAGGCATGGGAAGCACCACTTAGAGTTCTGGGCACTGTATCTATGGCAACTCTGAAATAATCATGGGACTTAAACTGCTATTTTTTAATTACGTGAACATGAACTTTTCCCAATTAACAATAATGCACGTGTGCTTCTAATGCACACAAAGAAATAAAGACAAGAGAGGATTAGTTGAATTAATGTACACCACAGGATAAGACACTATTCTTTCATTAAAATTAACTTAGCAGGCACCATGGTTCACATCTGTAACCCCAGCACTTTGGGAGCCCAGAGGAGGAGGATGGCTTGAGCTCAGGAGTTCAAGACCAATTGAACACAGTATTGACCCTGTCTCTACAGAAAATAGAAACTTAGAAAAAAAATTAGCCAGGTGTGGTGGCATGCATCTGTGGTCCCAGCTACATGGGAGGCTGAGGCAGGAGGATCACTTGAGCCCAGGAGGTAGAGGCTGTAGTGAGCCGTGTTTGTGCCACCGCACTCTTGGTTAGACAATAGGATAAGCTTTGGTCTCCAAAACACAAAATAAGCAGAAAAATATTCGTTGTGCATCATTTAACTATTTTTCTTACTAATACTGTTTACCCTTGGTATAGACAATCCACAGAAAGTCTTGTAAAAAGAGATGAGAAGGCTTTAAGGCAAACAGTTTTAGTTGTTTTAACTGGGATGTGTTTCTCAAAAGGTCATTTGGATAAGATGCTTTTGGTGACTCACCTGTGGAAGAATGTATGAAACTGTTGTTCTCCTAGCTCTGCCACAAAGGAGGGGTCCCTGGAAATTCACTGAACCTTTCATGCCCAATGTCTTTAAAGCTTTCACAAGAGTCAGAAGTAGATAACCATGGAAAACCTTTCACGTATCATCATGCTGGGATTCTATGAGGTAGGGACAAAGTCTCCAGTGTCACATGTGTTACCAGCAGTGTGCATGTGTAAAGAGTGGAGAACAAAGGGACTGGGGGCTGCAGAGCCCTCACAAGCTCTGCAATGATGTGGCCTTTCCTAAGCAGCCTGTCCCTAGCCCCCACCCAGCTCACTTTGCTCTTCTCAAAGCTGGCCCAAACCACCCACTGTCTCGCAGTCTGTGGTGGCTTCTGGAGGCTCCACCACAAAGTGTGGCTCATTCTGGGAAGAAGGATCAAGAACTGCTTCTGACCATATGAATCTAGGAACTGCTCCTTTGTGGGCTCTTCTGCCTCTGCTCTGATGCTCGGGAGAGGGATCTAGGTCTAAGAGGCGTTCTCCAGGTAAAACTGTTCACGGAGGCCCCTGCTTCCCACTTAGCAAGGGCTATTTGTTCAAGGAACCGGCTACCTGACTTGAGAAACCATTTCAGTGGCAAAAACCTGACTCTCAGAATTCATTACATCAGCCTTTAAAGAGAGAGACACCCTGAAGGTGCAGAAGGGGCCAGGAACTTGTCTGATCCAAGATATCTAAAGACACGCTAGAAATTCAGAACACATTTGACACATGGTATGATTCCATCTACATCCACTCCCTGAGTATTTGGGGACATGCCACTCTGCTAAGTGCAGTGCAGGCTGCAACGCTGGTTTCAGGCAGGTGTGATATTAGCGCCTGAAACGGGAAATAAATCGCACCTGACCTTGAACCCCAGCTCCCTCACTGCTAGCTGTGACCTAAGCCTCAGTTGTTATATTTAATGCAGATGTGGTTGTGAGGTTTACATAAGGCACCCAGTGAACAGAACAAAGTGTTTTCTAAATATAACAGCAGCAGTCGCTCATGGCTTAATAGCCTACAGTCGGCTGTTTGCTTTACAGGCGGCGACTTAAGTTTTAAACCAACACCATGAAGCACTCATTAATACCCTCATTTTCAGACGAGAAACCTGACTCTCACCCAGGTTCCTGCATTTGTCTCGGCTTCCAGTTGACAGAGCTGGCACTTACCCGGGTTTTTCCAGCTCCAGAGCTCAAGGTCTCGATGCAGACCCACGGTCCGGGGATTTTGGGCACGCTGTCGCCCGCGTTACAAACGCGCTTTCCCCTCCCGCCGCCGCTGGCGCCAGGCTCTCGTCCCGCACACCGCGGCCAACACCGCGCACCTGCTCCAGACCCACGCTCAGCCCCAGCCGCCCCCGGCGCTCGCGGTCGGAGTCCCTCTCCACCGGCCTTCCCGGCTGAAGGCCCACCGGGTCGCATCCACTGGCGCTGGGGGCAGAGATCCCACAAACTTCCCGATTCCCCTCCCGCTCCCGGGCACAAAGGCTTTGGTTTTGACTTACTAAATTAGTAGGTATGATTATTTTCTAGTTTTTGGTTATTAAACCTTAAGACTGTTAAGTAATCCCTTCCATTTCTTGTTAAAGATTGTAAAATTTCATACTCTGTTATCTATGCTGACTGAAGTTAGAGTATTTGTCTCTATTTTGTGACTACCTTAAATAATATCTATAAACAGTAAGCTGTTAGTAGTGTTTTTGCTGTAATTAAATGTAGTAAGAATTATCTTCCAAATTATAATTTGTCAAACCCTTGTTGAACTTTTTGATTTATCCAAAATTCTATGCTTAGCAGCTAGAGGTAGGAAGAGTAAGGGCCCTCCCTTCCATGGAGAGGCATACTTTCTCAAAAGGGGAATACTCTGCAAGAATTAGTGTCATGTGACAAGGGGTGGATTTGACCAAATAGTATACAAAAAAACCATTTTTTGGTGTGGCTGCTGGCAAAGAGATTCAAGAGGGTAGACAGAGTCAAGCTTGCTGGAATAAGGAAAGAGAAAAGAAGTATTCTAGGCAGAGAGCAGGAGTGTAGCAGGAAAATGCTACAGGTCAAATGATTATAGAATGAAATTAACCAACATTTGAAATGAATGGCAAGTGTTCTCTGAGAGTCTCCCTTGAGTAATGTCATGGCAGTCTTGCTCTTTTTGTTCTCCGTATAAGGAAACAGGACTGGAGAAACCTGTGGCTTCCTCACTTGTTGGTGGCCCAGCAGCCCTGGCACATAGAGCCTCTGAATCTAAAACACTTGTTTTGTCACAGTATCTCCTGAAATAATACATTTAGGATTAGTAACTTAGTAAATGCCCTAGTCTTGTATTCATTGAAATAAAATGATTTTGTACCAATATTATTTAATGAGTTACTTTTTGTTTTTTTTTTTTTTTTTTTTTTGAGAGAGAGCCTTGCTCTGTCGCCCAGGCTGGAGTGCAGTGGCACGATCTAGGCTCACTGCAACATCTGCCTCCTGGGTTCAAGGTATTCTCCTGCCTCAGCCTCCTGAGTAGCTGGGACTATCGGTGTGTGCCACCATGCCCAGCTAATTTTTGTAGTTTTAGTAGAGACAGGATTTCACCATATTGGTCAGGCTGGTCTCGAACGCCTGACCTCGTGATCTGCCCACCTCAGCCTCCCAAAGTGTTGGGATTACGGGCATGAGCCACTGTGCCTGGCCTTTAATGCATTACATTTTATTGCAGTAAATCAATAATAGAAATAGAAATTCTCAGCTGATTTATATTGCTTAGGAAACAATGAAATCTAATTTAAAATGTTTCTCATTTATAAAGGGAATTCATAAAATCCTTGCCAGGTTTGATGATAGGTACCATGTGAAGGGTAGCATAACAACCCTTTCTCAAACATCATCTGTGGAAGTTGAGTCTACAATGAGTTTTCCACAGAGTACACATGATACCACACTCAGGCAGTTCATGGAGTGTAAGAAATATCTTAGCACTTTGTCATTTTACATTTTAACCAAGTAAAAAGTACACTTTGGTAAGTTTGATTTATACTTCCCTTTCCCTTCAGATATCTACTGAGCATCTTTTTGAAAAATACAGTTAATGCTTGACCATATTCCTTGATGACAGCGCAGCCAGCCAGCCTCATCTTACAGTGACAGTAAAATAGTGAGAACAACTACAATGCCAAGGGACAGACTCCTGATTCTAAAATTATTTCAACCATTTGGCTGTCCTTTTCAGCAATCAGTGTAAGAAATTGGAGTCAACTATACATTGATACCAGATTCTAAATATTAAGTATCAATTTCTCTTTTAATCTTAGATGTCACAGTAGAAGGAAAAATCAGTTAGCAAATAAACAATCCCAGAAAAAGTGTAACTATTTATTTGATGCCTTTTTGCCATAAGACAATGTTGAACACAATGAGAAGGTAGGTTCCCTTTATGAATTTCTTTCGTGAAAAATTAGTTTTTAAATGAGTTACAGGCCTAGATCAATGTATACTATTTTGGACCCTAATCTTGGAAAAAGGAACAACCTTTTCTCTTAGCTGGCACCATCGTGTACCTGCATTTGAATTTCCCTTATTGTCCCTCATGGACCACAATCAAAGATACACTTTGAGAGCACCCTAAGGTGAAGTTTATTTTATTTGTATTATTTATTTATTTTGAGACAGAGTCTCTGTCACCAGGCGCCAGGCTGGAGTGCAGTGGCGCAACCTCGGCTCACTGCGACCTCTGCCTCCTGGGTTCAAGCAATTCTCCTGCCTCAGCCTCCCGAGTAGCTGGGAGTACAAGTGCATGCCACCACACCCAACTAATTTTTGTATTTTTAGTAGAGACAGGGTTTCATCATGTTGGCCAGGATGGTCTCAATCTCTTGACCTCGTGATCTGCCCGCCTCAGCCTCCCAAAGTGCTGGGATTATAGGCGTGAGCCACTGCGCCCAGCCCCGAAGTTTATTTTAAAAAGAACACCACCACAACCAGCAGCTCCATTGGGGTTGTCCAGAATACATCATTATCATCTCCTTGGATTATGAGTGTTGGTTTTTAAAACACAGTTTGGAAAGTGCTAATTTAGAATATTAACATCTTTATCTTTAATTTCACTTTTTATTCAATAAATATAGCTAAATTATAAACAATTTTGTTCCTAATGTGCTTGTTTTTAGCTAATTCAATTGTCAGTAACTTTTACTTGAAAAAATGTCAGGTTTATGCTCATAATGTCACTTTCCTCTCTCACTTATAAAAATAGTTGAGATAAAATTGTGTTTCAGCAAAAAGTGGACTCAAACTCTGTCTCAAGCCCAGAGCTTCGGGACCTATTGAGTAATCACTAAATGTCTGTATTCAGCCAAGTCTATAAATCCTCGAGCAAAATAAATAAATAAATAAATATTACTCTACTTTGGCTAGAGTCCCTGGCTTCTTTTGGATTCAAAAGATTTTGATGTGTTAGTGTACAATTCAAAAGTAGTTTTACAGATTAGTCTTGCTCAAACAAATAAATATCATGCTTTTATCCTCATTTTACTAAGCTTTAGCAGTCTACTTTTGGAAGTAAACTAAGTTTTAATTTGCCATCAGCAAGTTTGAGAAGTGATCATTTGGTATAATCAACTACTGGTGAAATAAAGGTTTATTGAGCAAATGAATAGGGGAAAATGCCTTCAAGAAAAGATTTAGAAAAATGTTTATCATGGGTTAGTAGTGCATTGTTGTTAATGGATAGGTGGAACTCATTGGGATCACTTATGCCAGGTTGTTTTCAAATATATGTCTGCAAACCAATGTATGTTTCCACCACCTTCCTATCTCTAGGCACTGAGAAGCCTTTTAGGAAAATGGGGATGAATCTTAGGCATTTTTTTTTTTTGAGACCAAGTCTCACTCTGTCACCCAGGCTGGAGTGTAGTGGTGCAATCTCGGCTCACTGCAACCTCTGCTTCCCGGGTTCAAGTGATTCTTCTGCCTCAGCCCCCTGAGTAGCTGGGACTACAGGTGCGTGCCACCACACCTGGATAGTTTTGTGTATTTTTTTTTTTGGGTGGGGGGAAAGATGAGGTTTCACTGTCTTGGCCAGAATGGTCTCTATCTCCTAACCTCATGATCTGCCTGCCTCAGCCTCTCAAAGTACTGGGATTACAGGCGTGAGCCACTGCACCTGGCCAGATGTGAGGCATCTTTATATGGGGAAAGCATCCCAGAAGCTTCTGGTTTTAACCCCAACTCAATCATTCCCAAACTTTGCTTCACATTGAAATCACCTGGAAAACTTTTAACACCAACCCCAAAGTCATACTCAATGCTAATTAAATCAAAATGTCTCATGTTGAAAGTGAGGCAGTTATTAAAGCTCCTCTGGTGATTTTAATGTGCAGCAATGTTTGAGAGCCACCGCCTCATTTGAGTTTAGGGTGACAAACTGTTCCTATTTGGTGGGAACTTGGGCAAGTCAGTTTTAATGTTTGTTACCCTTAACTCTAAAATGAGTGTGGATTAAGTGTCATGTAAGGTCATTGGTCCTTTTCAGCATGTAACATCAAATTCTGTGTTTTTAAAGTTATTTCAAAGATGAAAACTACTTGAAATACTATAGAGATATCCATTTTAAATGTTACTATTACAGGCTTTTAAGAAAGTGCTAATATTGTATAGACCTATTATTGAAATTCAGATTTGCCTTCCCTCAATTATTTTGAGTCTCATTTTAGATGTTGATGGCAAAGGAAAGCACATAACTTATGTAAGAGAACCTCTTGTTTTCTGATACACAGTATCTGTGGAAACTTAAAGATACAGTAACATAAATCTGAAGAGTTGTGTCTGTTCAGAAATATTTCACTTGGACTAAGCGAAAGTACCTGCCATCAATATTATACTGTGTTGTGTTATACTGCATTGTTAGCACTGCTTATTGTAGGATTGCTGTACCTAGCATTGATTTCATGTGTACTTGCTTATGAATACATTTTGTAATAATTATGCAAAGTGATTTCAAATAATTTTATTCATTATAAATCACTTTTATTATGTATTTTTAGGGAAATAATAAAAAACGGGTGGTAGGAGATAGTGAACTAAACTAAAATGCAGGGCCTGACATCTTAAAATAGAAAATTACTTAAATTTAAGCATATGTACACATTGATATAAATTGCAATGGATATCAACTGTAGTCTTATGTTTTCCTCTGATTCCACCCACAAAGCGCCTCACTTATCATGTTTTATGGTATCATCAGTGTGTCTTTCACTTCCACTCTTTGTCCTTCTCTACCCTGTTGTCTGCTGTCAGGCCTGTAATCCCAGTACTTTGGGAGGCTGAGGCGGGCAGATCACTTGGGGCCAGGAGTTTGAGACCAACCTGGGTGTCATGGCAAAACCTTGTCTCTACTAAAAATATAAAAATTAGCTGGGTATGGTGGTGCATGCCTGCAGTCCCAGCTACTTGGGAGGCTGAGGCATAAGAATCACTTGAATCTGAGAGACAAGAGGTTGTGATGAGTTGAGATTCGGCCACTGAAGTCCAGCATGGGCAACAGAGACTCTGTCTCAAAAAAATAAAATGAAATAAATAAAATAAATTGTGTGGTACATATGGTTTTGTGGGTAGAAGAGCATATAACAGGGAAATATGTTACTATTTATATATTATAATCATCAACAAAAACGTGTCTTCTAACAGCATATTGCCTAGCATTTTGGTTCTCATATTTTTGCTAAAGCCAAAAAACTAAAACAGCAAAGTGCCCTCATGATACTGTTCTAACTAGAAGATTCGAATTTCAGGGCCGCTAGGAGAGTTTTAAAAAACTCCCCACTTTAGAGGAAGGCAGCAAATCGCACTGCCATGTACGTACCTATGCAACAATCTTGCATGTTCTTCACATGTACCCCAAAACCTAAAATGCAGTGAAAAAATAAACAAATAAATAAAAAACAAAAACAAACAAACAAAAACTCCCCACTTTAAAAAAATGTCTCCGAGCCTAACAAATGATAACATCTATTGTTATGAATACTGTTTCTTTCCACAGTGTCACCATAGCAATATACTATTATACCAGACACAGGTGAGCTTTTTAAACACTTGTCTTGTCATTCCAGCTAATCACTTTGCATGATGTCAAGCCCAGTGTTAGGTCACAGCTCTAGACATCATCAGCTGTATTCTGCCTACTGAAATATTGAAGCAAATTATTTACTTTTTCTTTGGTCCTTAAGACTCTTTTAATCCTTAAATTATTGAGAATCCCAAAGGGTTTGTGTTTATATTGATTATACTGATATTTACTCTGTTAGAAATATAAAATAGACTTTTAAAAAATCTATTTCACAACCTTACCACTATTGATATTATAAGCTAGATAATGCTTCGTTGTGAGGAATTTCCTTTTCATTGCAGAAAGTTGAGCAGCATTGCTGGCCTCTACCAACTAGATGTCAGTAGTAACCCATATCCCAGGTTGTGATAAGAGAATATTCCTTGAGAAAGATATTGCTAACATTTTTTATGAAAAATAACTTTTATACACCACGTCCATGAGTAAAAAGTGTGTCATGTATTTATATTATTGAAAATCTCTAATGTTGAAATTAATAGAAGATGGCTGGATTCTCTTTCTTTGCAATTTGTTTCAAAGAAGCAATAAGATGATGTGGACTTATGCAAATATGTTGATAAAAGTATATTTTTAATGCTTCAGACAGTTGTGGGTATTCTTTCATATTAAATCACAACTTTACAAGTGCTAGTTTCTTACAGTGGCATCTTACTTATTAATAAATGTATTCCATCAATGCTCACTGATCTCTCTTGCACAGTAAATGAATCTTTCCTGCCATACTTGCTTTCATAATATCATGCATAAGTTATTGGGAAAATATTGGTTTATGTTTTATTGTATAAAAAACTCACTTTTGTTTGCATAACCACTAATCTTATTTTTAAAAGTCTTTAAGTATTGAGAAGCTGTCATGCTTACAGTAGAAGGAACAAGTTTTTTGAAGTCCTCATGAAAGCTTAAATTTTATCATTGGGAACAAATACTTATTTTCCTTGAAGTGACGGCCTCACTTCAGTTTTGAGAATGACGGTTGTACTTTTTTTTGTTAGACCAAGTTTCACTTGGAGCCAGTGCGTTTGGGGGCATGTGACCTAGAAAGATAGCAGCTGCGGCAGCTAGGGAGGGCTTGCCTCCTCCAACCCTAGACAGTTCAGCTCGCAGCTCTGACAGCTTGAGGAGAGGAAAGAGGACTTTGTCTTGAAACTTGGATACTCGCTCAGCCACAGTAGGAGAGGGCACTGGTCAGAGTCATGAGACCCCATTTCAGGTCCAGCTTCAGGGTAACATCTCTAGACAAACTCTTACCCGGGGGGGAACCTGCTGCCTTGAAGGGAAGGACTCAGTAATGGCGGGATTCTTCACTTTCTGACTAGCTCTAAGCAACCTAGCACAGAGAGAGAGAGACTTCATTTGTTGGAAAGTAAGGGAAGAAGTAAGTCTCTTCCTGCCAATCCAGAAAATTCCTCCAGATCTGATCCCAGACCACCAATATTGTGCTTCCACAAGTCTGCAAAAACCAATGACATTCTTCACAGAAATAGAAATTTAAAAATGAATCCTAAAATTTATATACAACTACAAAAGATTCAGAATATCCAAAGCTATCCTGAGCAAAAAACAAACAAAACTGGAGGAATAACATTATCTTATTTCAAATTATATTATACAGCTATAGTATCCAGAACAGCATGGCATTGGCATAAAAGCAGATACATAGGCAAATGGAACAGAATAGAAAACCCAGAAACCAATCATACAGCTGCAATGAATTCATTTTTAACAAAGGTATGTAAAGGTCACATGATGCAATTGTCATGTGAATTACAGACAAATGATCCATGTCCATGATTGAGATTCAAGGATATTTTGTAGTCTAGAAAGACACCGAATGTCCAGATACAATGTAAAGATGTGAAGTGTTATGCCAGGAAAATAATTAGATGAAGATAGTGAAATTCAGAGAACAGTGTAAGAGTAAACATTCACCTTCTGTGGCCCTTCACTGAAACCTCTGATTCAGTTGATCTTGAGTGGCACCTGAACACCCATTTTTTCGCAGTTCCTGTTATGATTTTGATGTACAGCAAAACTGGAGAACCATTGCAACGGATATCAACTGTAGTCTTATGTTTTCCTCTGATTCCACCCACAAAGCGCCTCACTTATCATGGCTAATGGTCACATGTTTTATGGTATCATCAGTGTGTCTTTCACTTCCACTCTTTGTCCTTCTCTACCCTGTTGTCTGCTGCTGACCTGTGGGGCTTTGGTCATGAACAGGTTTCTGCACCTCTGTTAGGTTTTCAGTGTGTTCTGTTAGGTTTTCAGTGTGTTCCCCAAAGTTCATGTGTTAGAGACTTGATCCTCAATGCAGAGGTATTGAGAGGTGAGATCACCAAGAGGTGTTTAGGTCACAAGGGCTCTCCCCTGATGAATGGATTAATGCTGTATTTCAAGAGTGGGTTTAATATCACAGGAGTGGATGCCTCATAAAAGGACAAGTTTGGCGCCCTTTTTGTCTCCCTTGCCCTCTCTCTGCCCTTCCAATATGAGATAACACAGCATGAAGGCCCTTACCAGATGCCAGCCCCTCAATCTTAGACATTGCAGCCTCCAAAACTGTGAGGAAATAAATTTGCCCTTTTATTTTAATTTTATTTTTTGAGACAGAGTCTTGCTCTATCACCTAGGTTGGAGGGCAAAGGTGTGATCTCGGCTCACTGCAATCTCTGCCTCCTGGGTTCAAGTAATTCTGCCTCAGCCTCCTGAGTAGCTGAGATTACAGGTGTGCACCACCATGCCTGGCTAAATTTTGTATTTTCAGTAGAGATGGTGTTTCACCATGTTGGTCAGGCTTGTCTCGAACTTCTGAACTCCTGATCCATCCTCGGCCCCACAAAGTGCTGGGATTACAGGCATGAAAATGTGTCCTTTTAAAAGTATGCAGTCTGTGGTACTTTTAAATAGTATGCTCAGCATAGAGCAGCACAAAATGGACCAAGACAAACTCCACCTTTTTTGGGGGTTCAGCTACTTGGGAATCCTGGAAAGACAATGGACACAAGGGGCAGGGTGAGGCCAGTGCATTTACCTTCCTGGTTCCTTCTGGACAAGGCTGCCTAGGCCTGGCTCTGTCCATGGGCTTACGGTTGTGCTCCTCTTTTAGGACTGACTCTACATAGCTCTCTCCCTCATGGATCTACCAACAAACCCTTCCCAGTGACTCTTGAGGCCTGGAGGTGGTGACAGCTGCACTGCATCTATCCCCAGGTTCCTGCCTGTATTCACTTCCTACTGCTGCTGTACCAAATTTCACAAACTTGATCGCTTAAAGTAACACAAGTTTGTTATACAGCTCTAGAAGACAAAAGTGCAAAGTCAGTCTCACTGAACTGAAAATCAAGCCTCAGCAGGGTTGGCTCCTTCTGAAGCTTCCTCCTGCCTTTGGCAGCTTCTAGAGACCACTGCATTTCTTGGCTTGTAGCCCCTTCCTCCATCTTTAAGGCCATCAACATAGTATCTTCTCTACCCTCTGATCCCTGGTCCCGTCTCCCTCTTAAGGACTCTTGTGATCACAAATATGCTCACCTGGCTTAAGTAGGTGATCTCTCTGATACCAGGCAGCTCTCTAACAGTTCTATTTTTTGCTCCACGTTCGCATAGGATTGGATTCGCTGCTCTGACCTCTTCTGGAGCCTTGGTTTATATTAATGTTGCACAAAAGGGAAACTCTCCTGATTAGGAAATCTTCAACATGCTTATTCATTTTTCTGAATCCAGCCTTGGCCTCTGTCCAGTTCTCAACTGTTTCCAATCTACTTTTCCACTTATGCAGTTTTTATTATTTGTCAGAATCTTAGGAACCACAAATTTCATCATGTTCCAATAAACTTTAGAACTATCCTTAATATTTATTATAAAAGTTCTTCTATCTATTTGAATGCTATTGTGCTCATGTTACCACATTCCATGAAAAATGTCAGGCCTGTGCCAAAAATTGAAGATGTTACTGAACCCACAGCATTTTTATCAATGGATGAAAGAGTTTTGAGATATGAGATATTTTTCTGGAAAACAACATTTTTCAGCAGTTGCATGCACAGTAGATTGATGACCATTCCACAAGACCGTTATAACTTTGACTTCCCCAACCCCTGGCCACCACCATTCTACTATCTTTATGCATTTGCATTTTCTATGCACCTCATATGAGTGTACTCATACAATATTTGTCTTTTTGTATCTGGCTTATTTTAGTTAGCATTATATTTTCATGTTCCTCATGTTGTGGCATGTACCTGAATTTCGTTATTTTTAAGACTAAATAGGCTGGGCACAGTGGCTCCTACCTGTAATCCCAGCACTTTGGGAGGCCAAGGTGGGAGGATTGCTTGAGCCCAGGAGTTTGAGACAAGCCCGGGCAACATAATAAGACTCTATCTTTATAATTTTTTTTTTAAATTAGCCAGGTGTTGTGGTGCACACCTGTAGTCCCAGCTACTTGAGAAGCTGAGGCAGGGAGGTTGCTAGAACCCGGGAGGTTGAGGCTGCAGTGAGCTGTGATTGTGCCTCTGCACTCAGCCTGGGTGACAGAGTAAGGCCAGAATAATAGAAAACAGAAACAAGACTGAATAATATTCTGTTCTATGCATGTGCCACATGTTCTTTTTCCACTTTTGTTGATGATTTGGGCTGTTTTAACCTTTTGGATGCTGTGAATAATGTGGCTATGAACATGGGTGTGCAGGTACCTATTTGAGTTCCTGCTTTCATTCTTTTGGTGATATATCTAGGAATCGAATTGCTGGATCATTTGGTAATTCTGTGTTTAACTAAGGAACCACCTATTTGTTTTCCACAGCAGCTGCACTATTTTGCATTTCCACCAGCAGCGTACAAGGGCTTAAATTTCTCCACATCCTCATCAGCACTTGTTATTTTCTGTTTCGGTTTTGTTTTTTTAATAAGAGCCACCCTAATGGATGCAAGTGGTATCTCAGTTGGGTTTTAGTTTGCATTTCCCTAATGATTAATGATATTGAGCACCTTTTCATGTGCCTATTGGTCCTTTGTGTATCTCTTTTGTATTCTTTTACAGTTCTGGAGGCTGGAAGAACTATATATTCAAGTCCTTGCCCATTTTTGAATTGGGTTAGTGTTTATTGTAGTTAAGTTGCAGGAGTTCATATAATTTCTATGTTTAAGTCCTAACCCACCAACTGACTGTATTTGGAGATCGGACCTTTAAGAAGGCAATTAAGGTTAAATGAGGTCATAAGGGTAAGGCTCTAACCCAATAGAACTGATGTTCTTCTAAGAGGAGGAGACACCAGAGAGCTAGTGTGCTCACACATGCGCATTCTCCCTTCAATCCCCCAGAGGTGTGCTCAGAGGAAAGGCCGTGTGAGGACACAGCAAGAAGGCAGCATGCCAGGAAGCCTGCAAGCCAGGAACAAGGGCCTCATCGGAAACCAAGCCTGTCAATCCTTGATCTTGGCCTTCCAGCCTCCAGAACTGTAAAAGAATACATTTCTGGGCAGGGTACAGTGGCTTACACCTGTAATGCCAGCAGTTTGGGAGGCCCAGGCAGGTGGAACACTTGAGTTCAGGAGTTCGAGACCACCTGGGCCAACATGGTAAAACCCCACTGTACAAAAAAAAAAAAAAAAAAAGAAGCCAGGCTTGGTGGTGCGCGCCTGTAATCCCAGCTCCTTGGGAGGCTGAAGCAAGAGAGTCACTTGAACTCAGGAGGTGGAGGTTGCAGCGAGCTGAGATTGTGCCGCTGCATTCCAGCTTGGGTGACAGAGTGACTCTGTCTCAAAAGAAAAAAAAAAAATTCTGTTGTTTAAGCCATTCAGTTTACAGTATTTTCTTATGGCAACTTGAGCAAATTAACAGACTCAAAGAAAAAATTGAAAAGTTATAAAAAATTGATCAATAAAAAATATATGTTCCTTGAAAGGCACAGTTAAAGATATGGAAAAAAAAATACAAGCTGAGAGGAAAATATCTACAAACCACTTATGGAAAGAAAGGTTTTTATAAAATATATGTAACTCTCCAAATCAGCAAAAAAAAAAAAATTTTTTTTTAAATGAGAAAAGGAATCAAACAGGCACTTCCTCAAGAGAACTACGGTAAACAAACAAAAAGATGCTCATTATTAAATATTAGAAAAATGCAAATTAAAACCAAAATGAAATACCATTACTAACCTGATATAATGGCTCAAATTAAAAAAAAACTATTATTAAATGCTGGTGAAGAAGAGAAGCAACTAGAACATTGCTAGTGGGAATGCAAAGTGATAAGCCACTTTGAACAGTTTGAAAGTTTCTTATGACGGTACACGTACACTTATGAGACCCAGCAATTCCAAGAGAATAAAGACATAGGTCCATAGACAAAACATCTTTATATGAATATTTATGGCTAGAAATAATCCAAATATACATCAACTGAGGAATGAATCAACTGTGGAATATCCATGCAATAGATGACTACCTAACAATACAAATGAACAAGCTACTAAAACATGCAGGACCTGGACCTGTGACAGGCTAAATGTCACTGTCTTTGACTCATGGATCTGACACAAACTAAGTGGCTCTGGATAATTCGTGGACACTCTCAGATTCAATCTCGCAGTAGTTTAAGTGAGTCACAAGTAGATGACCATAAATATCATGAACCATCACTCTGGAATTCTGTGAGGTTATCAAGACTAGCATGACTAGTGTCACATGTGGTTATGGACAGGCGTGAGAACAGTGTAGCATTTTTCAAGAGTGGGGGTTGTTTAGAGATGGAGGAAACAGTATTTTCACCCTCTGCCAGTGTACCCCTTGCCCCTAGACCTCCCCACAAGCTCTCCATTGAAGTGGCCCCCCATCTCCCCCTGGTCTTCTCAAAGCTGGTCCAGGCATTCCACTGTCACAGACTCTAGTGGTTTCTGGAGATAGGGACATCACCAGATCCAGCTCATTCTGGCAGGGAGGATCAAGCGCTCTTTCTGGCTATGCTCCATCCTGTCTCGGCTTTTCTGCCTCTGTTCCAAAGCTCAGGAGAGTGGTAAGATCAGAGGGGTGTTTGCTTTTCAGGCAAGAGTCCTGTTCCCAGCTTCCTAATTTGCAAAAGCTGCTTTGCTCTACGGTGAAATTATTTCCTAGGAACAGGGACCAGGGCCTGGGAAACTAATTTTAGAGACACAAACCTGGCCCTCTGGAATTCAGTACTTTAGAATGAAAACATAAAGGGTGTGGTAGTGCATGAGTGGCTAGGAGCCTTCCTGTGACCCAAGGGATCTGACCTGACACTATCAGAAAGGCTTTAGCCTTCTGACACAAGGTAAGGTTCTACGCACATTCACTTCTCATTATATCTCTGTGTATTTTGGGTCATGTCACTTTGCTCAGTGCTGTAAAGTCTACAGGGCTGGTTTTAGGCAGGTGTGATATTCAACAGCACCTGAGACCAGAGATATATCGCACCTGTCCTTGAACCTAAAATATCCTCATTGCTGGCCTGTGACCTGGGCACCCTGCTCCACCAACCTGAACCTCGGTTGTTATTTTTAATGCAGACAGTTATGCCGGCCTCATACAGTGCTTGTGAGGTTTAGGTGAATCATCCAATGAAAAGAACAAAGAGTCTTTTAAATACAATACCAGCTGTCACTTACTCAGGGCTTAGTAATTGCACTTGTCTTTGCTTTACAGGTATGACTTACCTAAGTTTCAAAACAACACCATAAAGCAGTCATTAATACCCTCATTTTCAGGTGAGAAACCTCTTTACACGGGTTTTTGCCCTCGTCCCGGGGTTACAGGTGGCAGAGCTAGAATTTACCCAGGTCTTTCGGTCTCCAGAGCTGGGGTCTTGCCACAGACCCAGCGCCCACAAGTTCTGGCACTTTGGTCAGCCTTATACACCGGCTCTCCTCTGCCGCCTCCGGCATGGGCTTTTTACAATGAGCACCTGTTTTTTTTTTTTTTTTTTTTTTTGAGACGGAGTTTTGCTCTTGTTACCCAGGCTGGAGTGCAATGGCGTGATATCGGCTCACTGCAACCTCTGCCTCCTGAGATCAGGCAATTCTCCTGCCTCAGCCTCCTGGGTAGCTGGGATTACAGGCACGCGCCACCATGCTCAGCTAATTTTTTGTATTTTTAGTAGAGACGGGGTTTCACCATGTTGACCAGGATGGTCTCCATCTCTTGACCTCGTGATCCACCCGCCTCGGCCTCCCAAAGTGCTGGGATTACAGGCTTGAGCCACAGCGCCCGGCCGAGCACCTGTTCTTAAAGGGGGCGCAAGCCCCACCTGCGTCCCCGGTACCTCTAGAATGAGGGTCGAGCCTGGGGTGCCCGGGGGCTTTCTGTTCCCAACCCTCTGGATCACAAGTCCACTTCTCACTAGAAGTTGACAGGCTGTGGGGAGACCCGGTCTCCCTGCGTCCCACTTCAGGTGCGCACCTACCGCTCGCCACACCCAGAGGTCCCGGGTCCACCTCCCTGCGGAGGCCTGGCTTGAATCAGCGAGCTAAGCTTGCACAAGCACAGATGTCGCCCAGAAAACCCCTCCCCAAAGTGTGGCGCGCTAGCCATCTGGATTTAAGATCACGTTTCCTGGAAACTCCACGCCGAGACAGTTTGCAGCGGTTTCTCTATTGGATGATTGGAAGATGTCCCTGACTGCCTCGCCTGCCCAGGTTCTGCCAGCGCCCCTAGAGGTTAGGGGTTAAGTTTGGCCTTTGCTGCCAAATACAGTACGGTCCTCCATAAAATCCCGATGGGAAAAACAGCCACCAAACATGTTGGAAACAATTTGGGAAATTTGGATGTGTGCTGGCAACTATAAACATTAAAGAATATTGCGGTTATTCTTAATTATTAAGTGGAACTATATTGGAAAATACTGGTTTTTATAAAGACATGCACAGGGAAGCATTTAATATTGAAAGGATCGTTAATTCACTTTACAATTTTTTGGCTAAAACTAATTAACAAAGCGGATATGGCAAAAGGTTAAGTTTTCTTAACTCAAGGCCAGGCATGGCTACAGATAGATGCTCATTTTACCGTTTCCTGCGTTTCTATGTGCTTAAACATTTTTCAACACAAAGGAAGAAAGGAAGAAAAACAGGGATCCTCCCTCCATCAATTTGCCTTTTCAACTCTAAGCTGGTCCTAGACGTTAGGGTACATACAAGTAATGTCTTGAAAATAAGGCTGTGAAATTTAAATTAAATACTTGGACACGGAGCACAGCGTTATTATAGAGAAAGTAGTATCTGTGATTGTGACCAACAGGGTTTCAGGAAAGGGGAACAAAAGAAAAAAAAAACCTTCAAAAACACAGAATAAATGAAAACGCACAACGCAAAATTAGAAAACATGCTATCAAGCAAATCATGGCTCTCCCAGAGATGTCCCTACTTAAATCTTACATGAGCACCCTGTTGATTTTTTAGCCAATTCAGGGAAATACGGTCATAATATCATAGGAACATCTTTTCACTAAATTATACAAATAGAGCATTCATCCGCTCAATATTATTCCATAACATCAATCATTTCTTCTGTGAAATGATAAATTTAAATAGTAGAACCTATACACCCCGGGGTTGGTCACGAAGTCAGTACAATCCACGTGAACACACGCGTGAAGCTTTGCTTCTCAGCAACTTTCCTGGGGGCGCCGGCGAGAGGACGCCCCGAGAGGCAGCTGCTTCAGGCCAGGGGACGCGCTGAGACACAGGGGCCCCGACCTCTGAGTCCTGGTGGGGCACCCAGGAGCCCGGCTTCGGGGTGCTCAGCGGGGCGAAGCCGACCCCGGACCCGCGCTGCTGCAGTCTCCTGGGGGTACCTAGCGGAGGGGCTGCAGCCAGCGCCCCGCTCCGCCGCTCCCTCAGCTCCCTCCCTCCGCGCGTCCCCACCTGGCTCCGCCAAGACTGGGGCCTTCCCCGCCGGCCGGCGTCCGAGCGAGTCCCCGGGCTTCGCTCCACACGATCTGGGGGCCCGGTGGCTGGGGTTGGGGCGGGGTCCGTTCTTTTCGGTCCGCCGTCTTGAGGCAACTTCGCGGGAAAGTCCCGGGACCGCAGGAAAGGAATCTGGTCTCCCCTGCCTGCGGTCGTTCCAGGTGAATGTGGCCCTTCCTCAGACGGAGTTTTCCATCTGTGCAAAAATGAAGCTTACTATGTGTGCTTTTTGGAGGGGGGGAGGACAAAAAATATATTTTCTATAAACAACTTAATTGGCTTATTAATACTCGAATACTCTACTTTTGTTTCATGAAATGCAGTTTTCCATGTAAGAATCCTTGAACTTGTAATGCGAAGGCTAAAGGTAACGAACGGTATGATAAACGGTCTACCCAACCATATTTGTTCTCTATTAAGCCTGGCAACTTGTTACTTTGTTATCCTTAAGTTCTGTACTAAGAAAGTCTGTTAAATAAGACTAGTTATTTCTTGAACACTTGAGTTTCCCCTGTTTATTGTTTAAAGTAGATATATTTAAAGGTTTCTCTTAAAAATTTAGACAATGTAAATTTGGTTAAAATATAGCAGTGCGAAAAGCAATATACTCTTCAGCCCACTTCCCAAGTACAACCAATGTCCACTGATACCTAACTCTAGACTTTAGCCTACAGTAAACAATGCATTTCAAAAAACATGGTTACAACTTCTTTACAACTTGCTTTTAACAGGTAAAATTGTCTCCTAATCGAGTTACCTGGTCAGGCTATATATAGAGAAGGAAATCATTCTTTTCCTTAATGGCACTGTAGGGTATATCATGTTAATTTCCTCAGTTCTTTGTGATGAATGTTCAGTTTGTTTCCAGTTTTCACTATTATAAATAATTGATATATTATTTATAATATATAAATAGCATTGTTCATACATCTGTTGATATTTGTGTGATTATTTCTTTGCACAAGCGCCAAAATGATGAAATTGTGCAGTTAAGATGCGTAGGTATGAACACGTTACAGATGCTAACAAGTAGTCCTCAAAGAGGCTGTATCAGTTGATGCTGTTTCCTCACATCCACTCCAATACCAGACAGCATGCATTTTTGGTAACTGATTAATAGAAATGCTTAAGGTTAAACATCAAATGGTGCACCATAAATTTCTTTAAAAACAACAACAAAAAATGCTTAAAGAATTAGCACTTTGGGAGACCGAGGTGGGTGGATCACGAGGTCAAGAGATTGAGACCATCCTGGTCAACAAGGTGAAACCCTGTCTTTACTAAAGATACAAAAATTAGCTGGGCATGGTGGTGCGCGCCTGTAGTCCCGGCTACTCGGGAGGCTGAGGCAGGAGAATTGCTTGAACCCAGGAGGCAGAGGTTGCGGTGAGCTGAGATCACGCCATTGCACTCCAGTCTGGGTAACAACAGCGAGACTCCGTTTCAAAAAAAAAAAAAAAAAAAATTAGTATTCATTTTTTAATGGAGAGAAAGTGGTCCAAACAGACACTTACTGAAAACCTGCCATGTGATGGGCATCATTCTACATGCTGGCATAATAACAGAAATAAAAGACATAAAAATCCTCACTTTGGTAGTCAATTGTTAAGAAACAATGGGACACTTAAAAACACCAAATAAAAGGGACTTTTACAAAGACTGGGCAGAGTTGATGAGGCACCCTGTGACTAGTGACAATGGAGTCATTATCACCACCAGGGTTGATGTGAGGGGAAGGAAGTATTACCAGAGCCTGGCAAAAAAGACCATCCCGACAGGAGCTATGGCCTTAAAAAGAAGAACATTGGCCCAGTGCGCATGCTTACGCCTGTAATCCCAGCACTTTGGGTGGCTGAGGTGGGTGGATCATGAGGTCAGGAGATCGAGACCAGCCTGGCCAACATGGTGAAACCCCGTCTCTACTAAAATACAAAAATTAGCTGGGTGTGATGGTGGGCGCTTTTAACCCTAGCTACTTGGGAGGTTGAGGGAGGAGAATTGCTTGAACCCAGGAGGTGGAGGTTGCAGTGAGCCAAGATGGTGCCACTGCATGCCAGTCTGGTGCCTGGTGACAGAGCAAGACTCTGTCTCAAAAAAAAAAAGTTTGGTATAATTGCACAAGGAAGACATCTATGCATGGAGATTTCCTTTTCAGCATGTTTTTAACTATGAATTCAATTTCTTTAATATAAAACTACTTAAATGATCTATTTTATATTGGGTGAGTCTTCTTTGTGTTTTTCAAGGAATTAGAACATTTGCGTTATTGAATTTTGGGTAGACTTGTTCATGTTATTCTCCTATTAAGTTTTTAATGTCTGTAGGTTCTATAGTTAGAATCCCTGTTTTCTCCCTAATGTTGGTAATTTATATCTTCTCTTTATGTTTGTCAACATTGCTGGATGTTTATCAACTTTATTTATCTTTTCCAACCCCCCCCACAGCTTTTGGGTTGATTTTCTCTTGTTTTCATGTTTTTTATTTTCTTGATTCCTTGTATCTTTTTATCATTTCCTTTCTTTTTCTAGTTTTTAGTTTATTTTGCTTCCCTTTTTCTGTCTCATGGTAGAAACATACATTGTTAATGTGAGACTTTTCCTTTTCTAATATAAACATTTAATGTTCTAAATTTCCTATGAGCACAGCTTTAGGTGCATCCAACAGACATTGTGTTGTAAATGATGCCAATAGTGAACGGATGAGTGATCAACCAACAGCTCTGCTGGTAACTGATTTACTTTTCTTCAATGAAGTTTGGTAAACTAATAGAAAAACTTAAAGACTACAATCCATTTTGTGTACAATATGGAACATGTAGTAAGGCTTGAGCTTTTTTGTTTTTCCTCTACAAATATCCAATTGTTCCATCACTATTTATGGAAAAGACTATCCTTCCCTCGTTGAGATACTTTGGAAAGCACTCTTCAGGATATTATCCAGGAGAGCATCCCCAAACTAGCAAGGCAGGCCAACACATCCAAAAACAGGAAATACAAAGAACACCACAAAGATATTCCTTGAGAAGAGCAACCCCAAGGCACATAATTGTCAGATTCACCAAGGTTAAAATGAAGGAAAAAATGCTAAGGGCAGCCAGAGAGAAAGATTGAGTTACACACAAAGGGAAGCCCATCAGACCACAGCTGCTGTCTTGGCAAAAACCCTACAAACCAGAAGAGAATAGGGGCTAATATTCAATATCCTAAAGAAAAGAATTTTCAAACCACAATTGCATATCCAGCCAAACTAAGCTTCATAATTGAAGGAAAAATAAAATCCTTTATGGACAAGCAACTACTGAGAGATTTTTGTCACCACCAGGCCTGCTCTACAAGAGCTCCTGAAGGAAGCACTAAGCATAGAAAGAAATAACCAGTACCAGCCACCGCAAAACATACCAAACTGTAAAGACCATCAACACAATGAAGAAACTACATCAACTAACGGGCAAAACAACCAGCTGGCATCAAAATGGCAGGATCAAATTCACAAATATTAACCTTAAATATAAATGGGCTAAATGCCCCAATCAAAAGACACAGATTGGCAAATTGGATAAAAAGCCAAGACCTATCAGTGTGCTGTTTCAGGAGACCCATCTCACATGCAAAGATACACATCAGCTCAAAATAAAGGGCTGGATGAAGATTTACCAAGCAAATGCAGAGAGAGAGAGAGATAGAAAAAAAAGCAGGGGTTACAACCCTAGTCTCTGATGACAGAAAATTAAAAAAGATATCCAGGACTCAGATCTGGACCGAGCAGACATAATAGACATTTACAGACCTCTCCACCCCAAAACCACAGAATATACATGCTTCTCACCACCACATTGCACTTATTCTAAAATCGACCATTGGAAGTAAAACACTTCTCAGCAAATTCAAATGAACAGAAAGCATAACAGTTTCTCAGACCACGGTGCAATCAAATTAGAACTCAGGATTAAGAAACTCACTCAAAACCGCACAATTACATGGAAACTAAACAAGCCGCTCCTGAATGACTACTGGATAAATAATGAAATGAAGGCAGAAATAAAGATGTTCTTTGAAACTAATGAGAATGAAGACACAACGTACCAGAATCTCTGGGACACATTTAAAGCAGTGTCTAGATGGAAGCATATAGCAATAAATGCCCACATGAGAAGCAAGGAAACATCTAAAATTGACACCCTAATATCACAATTAAAATAACTAGAAGAGTAAGATCAAACAAATTCAAAAGCTAGCAGAAGGCAAGAAATAAATAAAATCAGAGAAGAACTGAAGGAGATACACACACACACACACACACACACACAGACACACACACCTTCAAAAAATCAATAAATCCAGGAGCTGGTTTTTTGAAAAGATCAACAAAACAGATAGACTGCTAGCCAGACTAATAAAAAAGAAAAAAGAGAAAGATTCAAATAGTTACAATAAAAAATGATAAAGCGATATCACCACTGATCCCACAGAAATACAAACTACCATCAGAGATTACTACAAACATCTCTATGTACATAAACCAGTAAATCTAGAAGCAATGAATCAGTTATTGGACACTTACACCCTCCTAAGACTAAACCAGGAAGAAGCTGAATTTCTGAATAGACCAATAACAAGGTCTGAAGTTGAGGTAGTAACAATAGCCTACCAATCAAAAAAAGGCCAGACCAAATGGATTCACAGACAAATTCTACCAGAGGCACAAGGAGGAGCTGGTACCATTCCTTCTGAAACTATTCCAAACAATACAAAAAGAGGGAATCCTCCCTAACTCATTTTATGAGACCAACATCATCCTGACACCGAAACCTGGCAGAGACACAACTAAAAAAGAAAATTTCAGGCCAATATCCATGATGAATATTGATGCAAAAATCTTCAATAAAATACTGGCAAACTGAATGCAACAGCACATTAAAAAGCTTATCCATCATGACCAAGTTGGCTTCATCCCAGGGATACAAGGCTGGTTCAACAAACACAAATCTATAAATGTAATCCATCACATAAACAGAACCAGAGACAAAAACTACATGATTATCTCAATAGATGCAGAGAAAGCCTTCGACAAAATTCAACAGCCCTTTATGCTAAAAACTCTCAGTAAACTAGGCATCGATGGATCATATCTCAAAATAATAAAAGCTATTTATGACACATCCACAGCCAATATCATACTGAATGGGGAAAAACTGGAAGCATTCCCTTTGAAAACTGGCACAAGACAAGTATGCCCTCTCTCACCACTCCTATTCAACATAGTGTTGGTAGTTCTGGCTAGAGCAATCCGGCAGGAAAAAGAAATAAAGTGTATTCGAATAGGAAGAGAGGACATCACATTGTCTCTGTTTGCAGATGACATGATTGTATATTTAGAAAATCCCATTGTCTCAGCCCCAAACCTCCTTAAGCTGATAAGCAACTTCAGCAAAGTCTCAGGATATTAAATCAATGTGCAAAAATCACAAGCATTCCTATACACCAATAACAGACAAACAGAGAGGCAAATTATGAGTGAACTCCCATTCAGAATTTCTACAAAGAAAATGGGAATGCAACTAATAAGGGATGTGAAGAAGCTCTGCAAGAACTACAAACCACTGCTCAAGGAAATAAGAGAGAACACAAACAGATGGAAAAATAGTCCATGCTCATGGTTAGGAAAAATCAATATGAAAATGGCCATATTGCCCAAAGTAATTTATAGATACAATGCTATCTCCATCAAGCTACCAATGACTTTCCTCACAGAACTGAAAAAAAACCACCTTAAACTTCATATGGAACCAAAAAGATCCCACATAGCCAAGACAATCCTAAGAAAAAAAAAAAAAGAAAAGAAAGAAACCAAGCTGGAGGCATCATGCTACCTGACTTCAAACTATATTATAAGGCTACAGTAATCAAAACAGCATGGTACTGGTACCAAAACAGAGATATAGACCAATGCAACAGAACAGAGGCCTCAAAAATAACACCACACAACTATAACCATCTGATATTTGACAAACCTGATAAAAAAAAACAAGAAGATTTCCTATTTAATAATGGTGTTGGGAAAGCCGGCTAGCCATATGCAGAAAGCTGAAACTAGATCCCTTCCTTACATCTTATTCAAAAATTAACTCTAGATGGATTAAAGATTTAAACATGAGGCCTAACACCATAACATCTCTAGAAGAAAACCTAGGCAATACCATTCAGGATATAGGCATGGGCAAGGACTTCATTACTAAAACACCAAAAGCAATGGCAACAAAAGCCAAAATAGACAAATGGGGTCTAATTAAACTTAATAGCTTCTACACAGCGGAAGAAACTATCAATAGAGTGAACTGGCAACAAACAGAATAGGAAAAAAGTTTTGCAAGCTACCCATCTGACAAAGGGCTACTATCCAGAATCTACAGAGAACTTAAACAAATTTACAAGAAAAAAACAAACAACCCCATCAAAAAGTGGGCAAATGATATGAACAGATACTTCTCAAAAGAAGACATTTATGCAGCCAACAAACATATTTTAAAAAGCTCATCATCACTGGTCATTAAAGAAACGCAAATCAAAACCACATTGTGATACGACCTCACACCACTTAGAATGACGATCATTAAAAAATCTGGAGACAACAGATGCTGGAGAGGATGTGGAGAAATAGGAACACTTCTATACTGTTGGTGGGGGTGTAAATTAATTCAACTATTGTGGAAGACAGTATGGCGATTCCTCAAGGATCTAGAAATAGAAATTCCATTTGACCCAGCAATCCCATTACTGGGTATATACTCAAAGGATTATAAATCATTCTATTTTAAAGACACATGTACACGTACATTTACTGCGGCACTGTTCACAATAGCAAAGACTTGGAACCAACCCAAATGCCCATCAATGATAGAATGGATAAAGAATATGTGGCACATGTACACCATGAAATACTATGCAGCCATAAAAAAGAATGAACTCGTGTTCTTTGCAGGGGAATGGATGAAAATGGAAACCATCATTCTCAAAAAACTGACACAAGAACAGAAAACCAAACACTGCATGTTCTCACTCATAAGTGGGTGTTGAACATTAAGAACACATGGACACAGGGAGGGGAACATCACACACTGGAGCCTGGGGGGTAGGGGGTAAGGGAGGAATAGCAGAGGGTGGGGGGATTGGGGAGTGATAGCATTAGGAGAAGTACCTACTGTAGATGATGGGGCAACGGATGCAGCAAACCATCACCATAGCACATGTATACTTATGCAGCAAACCTGCACGATCGACACATGTACCCCAGAACTTAAAGCATAATACAAAAAAAAAAAAATACAAAATTAGCCGGGTGTGGTGGCACATGCCTGTAATCCCAGCTACTTGGGAGGCTGAGGCAGGATAATCACTTGAACCTGGGAGGTGGAGGTTGCAGTGAGCCGAGATCATGCCATTGCATTCCTTCCTGGACAAGAGTGAAAGTCCATCTCAAAAAAAAAAAAAAAATCCTTCCTATTACACATAGAAACCTATTTCTTTCTTTCTTTCTTTCTTTCTCTCTCTCTCTCTCTCCTCCCTCCCTCCCTCCCTCCCTCCCTCCCTCCCTCCCTCTCTCTCTCTCTCCCTCCCTCCCTCCCTCCCTCTCTTTCTTTCTTTTTTTGGAGACAGAGTCTTGCTCTGTTGCCAGGCGCTAGACTGGAGTGCAGTGGCACAATCTCTGCTCACTGCAATCTCTGCCTCCTGGGTTCAAGCAATTCTCCTGTCTCAGCCTCCTGAGTAGCTGGGACTACAGGCACATGCCACCACGCCCAGCTAATTTTTGTATTTTTTAGTAGAGACGGAGTTTCACCATGTTGGCCAGGATGGTCTTGATCTGTTGACCTTGTGATCCGCCCGCCTCAGCCTCCCAAAGTGCTGGGTTTACAGGCATGAGCCACCACGCCTGGCCTGTACATAGAAATCTTTCTAAACAAAACAATAAACAAGCATTGCAAAACTCGGAAAAGATACATGGAAGAAGATGGGCTGACCAGAGACATCAAGAGTTGATGAACTGTGGGGTGATGAGTTCTCTGTTTCCTTGTGCTTCTGGACATGGACAGGGCACTGCAGAAACCTCCAACCCAGAACTACCAACAGGTACAGACAATGAAACAAAAGACCTAAGAAAAGTGTGTTCTCTTTAGCCAAAGGTCTTGTAATGGATGGCCTATGAATAGAAAACCTTTTACCAATATCAGCCCTACACCAGCCAAACACCAACAGAAAATCTGTGCTACTCTCTACCCTGTGGAAGCAAGCAGGGGAACTCTGATTTCCCAGGCTGGTGGCCTTGGTAGGGCTGAGCATAGAGCTAATCGTGCATCACCTGCCTGGCAGAAGTGGGTGGCAGGAGGAGCTGAGATTCCATCCCCTGCCTGGAAGCAGAAAGTGCTCTGATTCCCCAACAGGGGTAGTGTCAGTGGGATCAAACGGGTTGAGCCTTCACTCAACTCAGGAGCAATGAAATTTGATAAGGCAGTAAAAGGCAGAACTGGTAACAGTGAGGCTCCACCCATCCAGGCCCTGTCATCAAGGTCTGTTGGGTGCTGACCCTTCACCTCTACTTGGCCTCAACAAGGCAGAATAGAGTGCCATCAGGAAGGGTAACTGATGCTCTGTTTCTCCCCTTTCCTGTTATCAATGATATGCAGAGGGGAGCTGACTCTCTACCCCTACTCATAGCACGAGGTACTGTGAGTCAGCCTTCTACTTTTCCTCCCTTCCCTCCCACCCTGCAGCTTTAAAGGCAGTGGAGCCAGTCAGGGAGGTAGTCACATGATCCCACTCAGAGGCACCAAGGTGGTGTGAGTCAGTGTCCCACTTTGATCAGGAAGGTAACTGTGGGGTGAGGAAGGATTTGAACTTTCACCCCACCCATCTGCAACAATGCAGTGTGAGTCAGTGCCCCATATTTACCAGGATGGTTTGGAGGAGTCTATTAGGAAGCTGAGCAAACACACCCGCCTGGCCCTGGCATCATACCCACTTAAAAAAAAAGATTCAATAGGATTCACAGTCTCATACAAAATATCCGGGATACAATAAGAAAAAAACACTTGTCATGGCAAGATTCAGAAAAAAACCCACAGAAACAAGAAAAAAATAGCAGACAGTAACACAAAGATAAATATCTAACAAGGGTTTTTAGGCAACTGTCATAAAAATGTCTCAACAAGCAATTGCAATTTTTTGGAATAAAAAATTAGAAAATTTCCCTAAATAAACAAAAATTACAAAAATAAACAAAATGGGAGATAACTGAAAAAATATGATAACTGAAATGAAAAACTTGCTAGATATGCTCAGTAGCAGAGTGGACACAAGACAGGATAGAATCAGTGAACCTGAAGACAGATCAATAAAATTTACCCAATGTGAGCAGCAGAAAAAAAAGGAGATTAAAAAAAGAGAAAAATTACAGCATGTCAGGGCGTGGTGGCGCATGCCTGTAGTCCCAGGTACTCAGGAGGCTGAGGCAGGAGAATTTCTTGAACCAGAGAGGTGGAGGTTGCAGTGAGCCAAGATTGCACCACTGCACTCCAGCCGGAAGGCGGTGGGGAGCAGAGGAAACAAACAGAAAGCAAATAACAAAATGACACACTTCAGCCCTCATACATCAGAATTGCTACAAGGCGTTTCTTCAAGTGGTCTATATACAGTAATTAAAAGAGATTGACAGAGTGGATTAAAAAACAAAAAATCAAACATGATTCAACAATATGCTGGATCTACAAATAACTCACTTCAAATACAATGTCATAGGAAGATTGAAAGTAAAAAGCATTAAAATAAGTATACCATGCAAACATCAACTTAAATGTAGACGTCACTATATTTATACTGATATAGTGGACCTCAGAGCAAAGAATTGCTGAAGACAAAGAGGGACATTACAGAATGATTTAAAAAAATTAATTTACCACAAAGACAAAATGATCTTACACGTGTACATACCGAGAACAGAGCCTTAAAATGCACGAAGCAAAAACCAATAAAGCTGAAAGGAGAAATAAACAAAACTGCAACTGTAAGTTTGGACTTCAACACTCCTCTCAGCAATTGATAACACTACTAGACATAATTTTAAAAACTGTAGTGATTTATCAAAAAATGGAGTAAATAATATAAAATAATACAAAATTAACAGTGTGTCTGATAATGAGAAGCGTCATTTGCAGATTCCTTCCTTTGGCAGACCTTGATTGGGCAGGTTTGATGTGCATGAGCTTAGCACAGGATGAACTTGGATGTGTTCCAGAGCTAATGTCTGGACTTGTGTCTGCAACTGTGGCCACTTTACCCTCCTTCAGATCTGAAGCCACTCTTGCTCTCAGAGGCACACAGAAGAGACATTGGGCGCATGGGAAGCACTGCTCAGCAGCCTCAGTGGTGCACCAAGCACATTAGCAAAAGCACCTGCCATGAATTCCAGGCCTTCAAAAGTCACTGACCACCATAACCATCAACCAGATGGATCCCACAGCTGGGGGACACATAGATGCCACATAATTCCCGGCCTTGGACTGGCAGGTGATACCAGAAATCCCAGGAGCTTCCGATCCTCAAGAGCTTTTTCTGAAACTGGTCTGGGAAGTCACCCAACATCTGTAGCTAAACCTGTGCTTTCAGGGCTTTGCAAAACTGTGAGTCCTGCCTGGTCAGTCTGTTTGATGGAAAGCAGGAATTTCTCTATACTATGCACCGCAGAGCTTACTTCTTTCTAGATTACTCTTCCTGCCATGCATCAGTAAGCCCCCTCCCTTCACCAAGCCACCATTCCTAGCGAAATGTTGTCTCCTCTGGACGCTCAGCAGCTCCCTTCCTAAAATGCAGCTTTCAGGCCTGGACACAATATTCCAGCCATGATACCAGGAAGCAGGCATTCATGCCACCATCTCCTTCTCTATCCAGCCATTTAATGCCATTATTGCAAAATTATGGGGTGCCCAAGCCATGTTGTTTATAATATTGAAATTTTTGGTATCCACAAACTAAGATTTTTAAAGAGTACTATTAATTTCTCCTTCATCCTGTACTTGTGTCGTGTGTGTGTGTGTGTATATATATGTTTAAATAAAATTCAACTCATACAAATAATCTCAACAAAGAGCTTTACATTTATACACAAGACATTTCATTCTATTAGTTTTACACTTTCTAGAGTTTGGAAGTCCTTTTCTTCCTGTCTCTTTTTAAAAATCCGACTTTTTGTTTTTTTGAGACGGAGTCTCACTCTGTCGCCAGACTGGAGTGCAGTGGTGCGATCTCTGCTCCCTCAGCCTCCCGAGTAGCTGGGACTTCAGGCGCGCACCGCCACGCCAGGCTAATTTTTTTTTTTTTTTTTTTTTTTGAGACGGAGTTTCACTCTTGTTACCCAGGCTGGAGCGCAATGGTGTGATTCGGCTCACCACAACCTCCGCCTCCTGGGTTCAGGCAATTCTCCTGCCTCAGCCTCCTGAGTAGCTGGGATTACAGGCACGCGCCACCACATCCACCTAATTTTTGTATTTTTAGTAGAGACGGGGTTTCACCATGTTGACCTGGATGGTCTCGATCTCTTGACCTCATGATCCACCCGCCTCGGCTTCCCAAAGTGCTGGGTTTACAGGCATAAGCCACCGCGCCCGGCCTTGTAAAGTGTCTTCTTACTGACTGTCCATTAGAATTCACTCTATCTGCCATACTTCTCCAGCCAATCAGCCTTTTAACATTGGTGCTATAAAAACAATCAACGAGGAAATTAGTACAGAGAAAAGCAACAGGTTAGCACAAATCAGGGGGTTGGGGAGGAAGTCAAGGGCTCGTTTTTCTATCCCCAGTTAGAATTAGCACATGTAAGAACAATTCTGGAGAGAAACTCCAGATTGCAGTCATTCATTAAAAACCTTTCATTTTGGCCAGGCGCGGTGGCTCATGCCTGTAATCCCAGCACTTTGGAAGGCTGAGGCGGGTGGATCACGAGGTCAAGAGACGGAGACCATCCTGGTCAACATGGTGAAAATCTGTCTCTACTAAAAATACAAAAAATTAGCTGGGCTTGGTGGCACGTGCCTGTAATCCCAGCTACTCAGGAGGCTGAGGCAGGAGAATTGCCTGAACCCAGGAGGCTGAGGTTGCGGTGAGCCGAGATGGCGCCACTGAAGTGGTTTCTGGAGGCCCAAGATGTAAGCCAGCTGCTTCCCTGCTGCTAGCTTTGGAAACAAAGTTACTTTCCTCTCACTAAGCCCTTCCTCCTCCTGACTGATTTTGCAAGCGGTGGGCAGCCTAGTCTGCGCTGCGTTACATCAGGTCTTTGTGTGTGGGTGTGGCTGAAACCGGTGTTTCTCAGCTTGATCATCAGGGCTAGTAAGAAATATTTGGCCCCTTCCATGAACCAAATCCAATTGTAAAAGATGAAAGCATATATTAACTTAGATACATCTTGTTTACCTTGATCTTTTTTTTTTTTGAGTCAGAGTTTCATTCTTGTTACCCAGGCTGGAGTGCAATGGAGCGATCTCGGCTCACCGCAACCTCCGCCTCCTGGGTTCAGGCAATTCTCCTGCCTCAGCCTCCTGAGTAGTTGGGATTACAGGCACGCACCACCATGCCCAGCTGATTTTTTGTATTTTTAGTAGAGACGGGGTTTCACCATGTTGACCAGGATGGTCTCGATTTCTTGACCTCATGATCCACCCACCTCAGCCTCCCAGTGCTGGGATTACAGGCTTGAGGTACCGAGCCCGGCTGATATTTTTTTAAAAGATCAACAAAGTTACAAACCCTTAACTGGGCTAAGAAAAAGAGAAAATAAATTAAGATAACACAAATTTTAAAAAATGAATTTTTTGTTTCTGTGGCATTACAACTGATGCGGAACAAACAAGAAGAATTATGAGAGAATACTGCTAATATTTAAATGTCAACATATTGGCCGGGCGCGGTGGCTCATGCCTATAATCCTACCACTTTGGGAGGCCGAGGCGGGTAGATCACGAGGTCAAGAGATCGAGACCATCGTGGTCAACATGGTGAAACCCCGTCTCTACTAAAAATACAAAAATTAGGTGGGCATGGTGGCGTGTGCCTGTAATCCCAGCTACTCAGGAGGCTGAGGCAGGAGAATTGCCTGAACCCAGGAGGCGGAGGTTGCAGTGAGCCGAGATGGCGCCAATGCACTCCAGCCTGGGTAACGAGCGAAACTCCGTCTCAAAAAAGAAAAAAAAAAAAAAAAAAGAATCAATACCAGTCTTCCTCAATTCTTCCAAAGAATTAAAGAAAGGAAACACTCTCAAACTCATATGAGGCCGAAATTACCTTGATTCCACAACCGAAGCCACAAGAAAAGAAAACGAAAGACCTTTGCAGCTTCTATTGGCAGCCCTAAGCGTAAACAAAACAAATCCAGGGAACACTATCTCAGCAGTATCAATTACACGGAGTAATTGACTAGCAATTACACGGACTAATTGACTGCATTTCCTCGCTGACAGGAAGCAATGGCTGTAACCTAAATAGCTCTTTAAAAGGCTCTGACCTCCCCGACCTCTTCAGCAAACTGCCTGGGCAAATACACAGATGTCTTCCAGCAACAACGGATCGATCCTCAGACATTCCTCACTCTCACAGATGAGGATCTGAAGGAGCTGGGAATAAGCACTTTGGTGCCAGGAGGAAAATGCGGCTTGCAATTTCAGAACTAAATAAAAACCGAAGAAAGCTTTTTTTTTCTTCCTCGAGACGGAGTTTCGCTCTTGTTACCCAGGCTGGAGTGCAATGGTGCTCACTTGCTCACGGCAACCTCCGCCTCCTGGGTTGAAGTAATTCTCCTGCCTCAGCCTCCTGAGTAGCTGGGACTTCAGGCGTGCGCCTCCACGCCCAGCTAATTTTTTATATTGTAACAGAGACGGGGTTTCACCATGTTGCCCAGGCTGGTCTCGAATTCCTGAAGTCAGGCAATCTGCCTGCTTCGGCTTCCCAAAGTGCTAGGATTACAGGCGTGAGCCAC
The DNA here is from genome assembly GCF_049354715.1 of Callithrix jacchus. Taxonomy (NCBI): domain Eukaryota; kingdom Metazoa; phylum Chordata; class Mammalia; order Primates; family Cebidae; genus Callithrix; species Callithrix jacchus. The sequence continues at coordinate 77,736,946 of NC_133502.1, forward strand.
CGCGCCAGGCCAAAAATCTGAATTCTTTTATTCAGAGTACACACCCTCTGTTATGGGCATCGGCTGCTCTTGCCTCTGTGGTGAACCTGTCCTGATTTTCCTGTGGAACGTCACCCTTCACATAGTACTCCATGTGCTGTAGCTGGAGTGACTGCCCTTCTCGTCCCGAGGCAGGTGTGTGACCCAGGCACAGCCAAGCAGCATCAGCCTGGCACTTTCCTCCAAGGAGGATAAAGGGATGAGCCTGGCTCAGGATGACAGCAGGTCCGCAGGCGGAAGACATGGAGTGCTGATGATGCGCCGTGAGCCCTGCCTTCAGCCAGGCCTGTGCCACCAAGCCCTCCTCTTGCATAAGCAGTCCAACATGAGTTTCTGCTCCTTTCGGCGGGCAGACTAGTCTAGCAGAGCGTCTCTTCAATTCCGTCACTGCAGCTTCAACCATCGTTTTCTTACAGAACGTGCTGGTGATGACAAGGGGTCCAGGGGGGTTGTTTCCAGAGCTGTGTTTCCCTAGCAAGGCCAGTTTTTGTGTTTCATGTGTGTTTGGGTGGCTTAGTGGGGTGCGACAGATTTGTGTGTTCACGTATTCATTAAGGTGCCCTCCAGCCTCGGCCAGTGTCACCACCACTCTCCTCATTCAAATGACTGCAAAGAATCATTGGGAGATCCAGTCAAGGACACGGGTAGATGATTCGCCACTAAAAACCAGACGCAAATGGGCACTAACAGTATTTTATTTAACTGTGCCTTAGTCACAGTTAAATAAATTAGCTGGGCGTGGAGGCGCATGCCTGAAGTCCCAGCTACTCAGGTGCTATTGCTGGTTTGGATGTAAAATGTTACAGCTCTGTGGAAAAGTTTGACAGTTCCTCAAAAAGTTAAATGCAGAATTACCATGTGATCCAGCAATTCCACTCAGATAGTTGTATACCAGTGTTCACAGCAGCGTTATCAGTAGTAGTCCCAAGGTGAGAACAGCAGAAATGTTCATCAACAGATGAATGAATAAACAGACTGTGGCATATTCACACAATGGAACATTACTCCACCTTAAAAAATAAAATTCTGATACATGTAAAACATGAATGAACCTTGAAAATACTATGCTAATGAAAGAAGCCAGACACAACAGGATAATACTGTATTCCACTTATATGAGGTAAGTAGCACAGGCAAATTCGTAGAGATGGAAAGTTGAATAGAGGTTACCAGGGGGTGGGGCAGAGGAGGGGGGGAGCTACTGTTCTTTGGATGGAGAGCTTCTGTTTGGAATGAGAATTTTAAAAATCTGTGGATATGAATAAACATGATGGTTGCACAACATTCTGAATGTATTTAATGCCACTGAATTGTACACTGAAAATAATGTACTTATGTATATTTTACCACAGAAAATGAAAAAACGTTTGTTTTGCAGAAAAAATAGTACTCCTTAAATACTTTATCATGCATATATTTGTTCAATATTTGTTTACATTTTTATGTAAAAAATACATAAAATGAAATGCACAAATCTTGAGTATACATTCTTTGAATTTTGACAGATGTGTATACCTGTACAACTCAAATCTTTATCAAGATACAGAATGTTACCATCACCCCAGGTGATACTCCCTCATGGCCCTTCCCCCTGAAATGCTCTGAGAAGATTTTTCTTTTTTTGAGACAGGCTGGAGAGCAGTGGGTGATCTCCGCTCACTGCAATCTCCACTCCTGGGTTCAAGCAATTATCTGCTTCAGCCTCCTGTGTAGCTGGGATTACAGGTGACTGCCACCTCACCCTGCTAATTTTTGTATTTTTAGTAGAGACGGGGCTTCACCATCTTGGCCAGGCTGGGCTTGAACTCCTGACCTCATGATCCACCTGCCTCAGCGTCCCAAAATGCTGGAATTACAGACATAAGCCACTGCGCCTGGCCTTTGCTAAGATTTTTAAGAGCAGAATCAAGAACCCAGAGTGAAGGATGTGCTGTTACTCCTACCTGTATTGGATTCTCCCCCGCCCCCTTGGGTAAGTAGCAATTTGTTGCTATTTCTTGATATGAAGGAAGAGGAAAGGGTTGAGAAATCCAGACAAAGAACACTTCTGTTAATAGCTCAATCTGCTGCCCCATGGTTGGGGTAGGGGAGTATGCCACGGTGGTTGTGGGGCAGTCAGAGAAGCTCTAGGGAACAAGTGTTCTGATTCTGAGCAGAACCACTCTGTGCTCTCACTAAAGCAATCATGGTTAGAACACTGGGTATATGACCTTTGCCCATCCCTCCTTTAGTTCTTAGCAAAGCCACCTTACTATTTCTCTTGCCTAGGAATGATAAGTTGGAGCCAACAGTTTACATCCTCATGAAGGTTCAGTGTGACTGTTATGCATGGACCACCCTGGAGTCCAGCCGGGCAGTGGCCCTTCTTCATGCTATATGATGGACTGGCTGAGCTGCATCAGGGCAGATGGGAGACGTGCCTTACCAAGTTGTCTGAGGCCCTCTTTTCACACTCTCTTCCTCCTCCTCCTTCTTTACCAGTTCTTCAAATTTTTTTCTTGAACTATATTCTTCTGAATCTGTTATTTCATGAGAATTATGCATCTTAATTTTTTAAATTGAGATAATAGCACAAAAAGAAATACCATTTTGCAAGCACCTCTAAAAATATATTTGGTTTATATCCTTCGTGAACATTAAAAAATGCACATACAGGAATGTGCATGTCTGTATTTTTTAAAATTGTACTAAATTGTTCAAACCGCCCTCCAAATTGCTTTTTTTTAACCTGAAAATGATAATTCTGTGTTTCTTCTGCTACAATATGATCAATTGGCTTTGAGAGAATGACTCTCATAACACCTTCAGGGCTCTCTCTTTTTAAACAGTTTATTCTTTTCAAAGTCGTGTGCATTAAGTCCAATATGTCAAGTCAAACTTATAAAATGACATAGTTCACCAAGAAAAACACTTATGTGCTTACAGTTTTCCACCTGGTGACTTCCGAACATTTTTAAGGAGACTCCCTGCTCCCCCCGCCCCCCTGCCATGAAGTCCTATTTTGAAAATAGTTTAAAAAATATATTCAAGAAATCATACTGAATCTTTTCTTTACTGGGAGATGAGAATAAAAGAATTAGAACTCACAACAAAGCAAGGAAGAGAAACTTTGAACTCTCTTACCACACCAGAAGCAGCAAATTCCAACTCCTAGTTAAAAAATAGGAGGTCCTAATTGTGACTTTTGCTGGAGTCTGTTTATTATCAAATGAAATTATTAACATAAAGCATTTTGTAATCCTCCATGAATTGCCTCAATTATTATTTTGGGAAGCGGTCTTAAATTCGGGAAATAAACTTTAGATTATAGAAGGTCTGATGATGAAGAGGCCTCAAACCTGAAGCTTGAAACCTTGAAGACCCTTCTTGTTAAAAATCACAGGGTAAGGAGAATTGCAGTCTATAAAAGGTATTCCATAAAAGGCATTGAAGAAAAGAATACCTTCACCCAGACTGTATTAGACAGGAAGTGCATACTTTCTAAAAGCTATCTAAAACTAAAAAATAAAAAGAATAAAAAATATTTTAAGAATATGTGTGTGTTGAGGGACATAAGGTGGAAATGACAGCAAGAGAAGGAGCAAGTGGGAAGGTGGGGAAGGGATAATGGGGGAGGAGATGCCTCAAGGATAATGCTCCCAAGATGATTACATTTTATGTGTCAAACTTCACTAGGCTGTCGTCCTCAGTGATTTGGTCAAACACCAGTCCGTATGTTACTGTGAAGTATTGTGTAGATGTGATTAGCATATACAATCAGTTGCCTTTGAATAAAGCAGATTTCACACCATAATGTATGTGGGCCTCACCAATCAGTTCAAGGCATAAAGAGTAAAAACAGATTTCCTAGAGAAGAAGAAAACTCTAGCTGCCAGAGTGCTGCTCTGACAAATTCCGGATTTGTCAGCACCCACAATCCTGTGAGCCAATTTAAAAAAATACAGACTTTCCTACTGACAGTGGTTCTAGAGGAAAAGAAATTCAAGAATGAGTTTTCTGAATTGGTTCTGGAGTTTCTGAAATTGATTCTCTAATCTGATTCAATCTAAAGTCAAGAATGACTCTATTTCCAGTAGTAAAGGAAGCATAGATAGTCCATGGTGTGATATGATGCCAAATACTACCATTGGATATTCCTAATCAAATGCTTACAAGAGGCACATTTCAGGGTCACCAGTATTTGGTACCTTAGAACACTTTTGTTAAACTAACCACTGTGAGAGTTAGCTGGTTGCTTATCACTGCACTGGATAAAGTAGGCAAAGAAAAGGATCAGCTCGGGACTCTGCTCAAGTGCCACATAAATGACCTGAACTTTTCCATATATGCTCTGAAACAAAACCCTTAACACCTGCAGCCACACAGCCAAGATTTCTGAAAACCAAACACGAAGTCTTGTCTTGTGAGTGGGTGAATTACAATGCAAACTGGTTCCCCAGTCTCACAGGGTGTGGGTTGTTAAGGTGTTTGGGAAGCATCTGCATCCTGGAATTTGGAATGGCATATATGGGCATATCCGGATGAAGCTGGGGACATTGAATCTCTAAACTCTTCTGCATCTTCTTTTCCAAGAGAAGTAGCCCTTCCACTTCTGTCTGAGGAGGTTAACCTGCTTTGCCTAAGAATCTGTAATAGTCTCCCTTTGAGTTGTCCTGCAAGACATTGCTGTCTTTCTTCAGTGCCTTCCAGACCCCTCTTGGTTTCCAGACTAAAGTAGATTAAAGTCCCAGCAGTTCTTAAAGGTGAAGTAGAAAGTGTGCCCCACAAAGAGGTGAACTAGATGCCAAAAGAAATGCAAAATTTTCTGACTTACATGTCATAAGTATGAGGAATAAGAGTAAAAATGGATGTTAAGGAGTGAGACAATGGTGGAAGGAAGACAATGTTGGATCAGATTAAATTTATTGCTATGGGCTCATTAAGCAGAGATTATTTATTCAGTATTGTAGCGTGAGGCATTAGAACGGGCTCTGGTAGTTTGGTTGGTAGGTTGAACCATAGACCCAAAGGTCGTCTACACTAAAATAGTTGAGATGCTGGAACTGCCTTTAGTATACCATAAAAGGCATCAAAGAGACTAGCATGTGAGAGTGAATTTATAATGTAAGAACTGCTCACTCACCCAATGAGGGTACAGGGTGACAAAGGTCCTCTGCTTGTCCAAATTTTAGTCAGGCTTTGAAACTTCACATAGGCCCATCTGTGTGCTTCCTTGTAAAATTCAGTTTTAGAATAGAACCCTGCTAAGTAACTTTAGCAAGAACCCCCCATGTTCAATATCTGATCATCCTCATATCTGATCAGGGCTTCATCCTCCACCATCCCCCAGGTGATGTCGCAGCACCCCAGCCTGTTTTCAGCAAGAATCCTGTTAGGTCAGGTTAGCCAGAATCCTTCCTTACCTTGAAGTTTCCTCTTAGTAATTTTCAGTCCACTGACCCCCACCCTGCTCCTTGGCAATACATTCCCACTTACCCATGCTGTATTCAAGTTGAGTCCAGTCTCTCTCCGTCACTGTAAAATGCTATTGCAGTGGTCCCTATACCTATTCTGATAACTGAAAAAAGTCAGCCTTACCATCCTTGAACAAGTATCATTGAAAAATCTTTTCTTTAACAAGAGAACACACTTTCTTTTCTATTTATTATTATTTTTTAAAGTCAGGGCTCAGGCTGGAGTGATAATAGCACACCATAGCCTCAAACTCCTGGGCTCAAGGGACCCTTCTGCCTCAGCCTCCTGAGTAGCTGGGACTACAGGCATGCATCATCACACTTGGCTAATTTTAAATTTTTTTTATAGAGGTGAGCGAGGTCTTGCTATGTTGCCCAACCTGGCCTCAAACTCCCAAGCTCAAGCAATCCTCCTACCTTGGCTACCCAAAGTGCTGGGATTATAGGTGTGAGCCAACACATCTAGCCAGGACACACTTTCTGTCATGACTGTGAGAAATAAATTTGTGAGGGAGTTTCAATATTTTTAAAGAGCTCTGTGGTTGCTCTACTCTATAGGTCCAAAATTACAGTGGGAAGTGCTGCCTCTCAACTGGGATCATTAAGTGCAAGGAGAGTAATTAGATCCCAGGATGGCAGGAGTCAAGTGGCAGCATTTAACCACCAAAGACAAGGTGAACATGGTTACTGTAATGGACAGTAGAGTCAAAACAGTAGTTAGAAAGCCTGATTTACAGAGATTTATGGCATTGGCTAACTGGTCATAGTATCCATAGAAGTAAAATAGATGGAAAGCCTACCAAATTCTTATTTGTTCTGTATAAACAGAAGACTCAAATGAATAAAAGTCTAACTCAAATCCAAAAAATGGAGTCACAGCTCCTGAATCAATTCCAAGATCTGGGCCAGTTTGCAGACCCATTGCTCCTTAAATAATGAGGAAGCTTTGTCCCCACGGCACTACCAAAATTTCCTACTGTTCATTTTTCTCTCAGCCTTACCCAAAAGGACCTAATATCACTTTACCAAGATAACTGACTGTGCTTTTGGGGAAAAGGGAATAATCAGACTTTGGGGAGAGTACTGGACATTGGTTCTGAACTCAGACTCAGAAAACCCCAGGAAAACTGATACATCACTCTGGTCCACAAGTGAGAGTAGGGGCTTATGGAGGTCAGGTGATCAATGGAGTTTTAGTTCAGGTGTGTCTTACAGTGAGTCCAGTCTGATTATCTCTCTAGCTGCAAAATTAATAATTGGAATAGACATACTCAACAATGGCAGAGTCCCTACACTGGTTTCCTGACCTGAGAAGTGATGGCAATGATGGTAGGGAATACCAAGTGGAAGCCACTTAACTGCCTCTATCTAGAAAAACAGCACACCAAAAACAATATTGCATTCTTGTAGGGCTTGCAGAGATTAGTACCACCATCAAGGACTTGAAGGAAGCAGAGGTGGTGCTTTTCATCATATACCCCTTTGACTCCTGTACTTAGCCTGTGAAGAAAACAGATAGATCTTAGAGAATGAGAGTAAATTACTGAAAACTTAATCAGAAGGGGACATCAATTTCAGCTGCTGTTCCAAATGTGGCTTCATAGCTTGTGTAAATTAACACATCCCCTGGTACCTGGTATGCACTTATTGATCTAGAAGATACTTTTTCCCTGATATCTGTTAGTAGAGACCACCAGAAACAGTTTGGTCTCAGGTGGTAAGCCCGCAATACACCGTCATTGTCTTACCTCAGGTGTATGCCAACTCTCCAGCCCTATGTCATAATTTAATCTGAACAGATCTTAATTGCCTTTCCCTTATTTAAGATATCAATCACCGCTGGTCCATTACATTGATGACATAATGCTGATTGGAACTAGTAAGAAGTAGCAACTATTCTAGACTTTGTTGCTAAGACATTTGCATGTCAGAGGTGGAAAATAAATCCTACAAAAATTCAAGGGCCTTTCACTTCAGTGTAAGTTCTAGGAGTCTAGTGGTTGAGATATCCCTTCTAAAGTGAAGATATCCCTTCTCAAGTGTTACATCTGCCCCTTGTACAACCAAAAAAGAGAGGCATAATACCGTTAGGCCCTCTTTGGATTTTAGAGGTAACATGCAACATACTCCTCATTGGAGTGTGTTACTCTATTTACCGAGTGATCCAAAAAGCTGCTAGTTTTAAGCCCAGGATAAGAGCAGGCTCTGCAACAGATCCAGGCTGCTGTGCAAGCTGCTCTCCCACTTGGGCTTTATGTCCCAGGAGATCCAATGGTGCTTGAAGTGTCAATGGCAGATAGAGATGCTATGTGAAGCCACTGGCAGGCCTCAACAGGCAAATCACAGAGTGGACCCTATGACTTGGAAGCATGCCATCTTCTGCTGGTAACTACTGTGCTTTTGAGAAGCAGTTTGGCCTGCATCTGGAGCTTAGTAGAGACTACTCAATCATGGGCCACTCAGCTGCCCTGCAACCTAAGTATTGTCTGACCACCAAGCCATGCAGTTAGGCAGGCAGAACAGCACGCAACATCAGATGAAGTGGAATACATCTGGTCTTGCACATCCATGGGTTTTGCATCTGTGAACCCTTGCAGTTCAAACTGTGTGGGATGCAACCAACTGGAGAGAAATTTTCTTTTAAACAAAGGATAGTAGTATCTGTGCTAAATATGTACAGACTTCTTTATCTTGTCACTATTCCCTAAAAAAATACAGCGTAACAACTACTTACATAACACTTACAATGTGCTAGGCATTATAAGGAATCCAGAGATAAAAGTATAAGGGAGAATGTGTGTAGGCTGTATGTAAATACTACACCATTTTATATGGGGAACTTGAGCATTGGTGGATTTTGGTAACTGCAGGGGATCGTGGAGCCAATCCCCCATGAATATCAAGGGATGACTGTATGTGTGATGGGGCATGGGGAGGCCCTGAAGGCACAGGTGTTACAGGAACAAGTGGTCCCGACACTGACAGTCCTCAATCCTGCTACATCATGTTTTCTTTCCCAGCCCACACCTATGGGAGTTCTATCATCATTTGGCTGAGGAAGAGAAAACTCGGGCCTGATTTATAGATGGTTCTGTACCAGGTGCCAATCAGCGGTGGACACTGTGGCATTACAGCCCCTCTCTGAGACATCCCTGAAGAACAGAGGTGAAGGAAAACAAAACTTTCAGCAGTGTACTTGCCTGTTCATTGTCCTTGGGAGAAGAAATAACCAGGTGTATGATTATATACCACTTAGTGGGCTACAGTCCATTTGGCTGGGTAGCCATGGACTTGTCATGAACATGATTGCAAATTGGTGATAAAGTGGTCTGGGGAATGCATATCTAACAGACCTCTCCAGGTTAAAAAAAAAAAAAGGTGAAGATATTTGTGTACCATGTGAATTCTCACGAAGGGGTGACCTTGGCAAAGGAGGATTTTAATGACTGAGTGAATAGGAATTCCGATCAGCCTCTTTCCCCAGCCACCCTGGGGCCCATGAACAAAGTGGCCATGGTGGCAAGGTGGAGGTTATGCATGGGCTCAGCAACATGAGAATGTAAGCTCCAAGGGAGGGATTTAAAATTCAGTGACTATTTGCTTCACTCTTGTGTCCCCCGAGCCCAGCACAGTGCTACAGTGCTGTTGCATAGGAGCCCAATAAATAGAGTTGACCGTTGAACAACGTGAGTTTGAACAGAGGGTCTACTTATACACAGAATTTCTTCCACCTCTGCAACCCGAGACAGCAAGTACAACCCTGCTTCTTCCTCCTCCTCAGCCTATTCAATATGCAGATGAGTGATAAAGACCTTTATGATGATCCACTTTCACTTAGTAATTTATATTCCTTATGATTTTTTAATGATATTTTTTCTCTAGCTTATTTTAAGAATGTAGTATTGTATAATACATACACAAAGCATGTATTGACTGGCTGTTTATGTTATCAGCAAGTCTTCCAGCCAACAGTAGGCTATCAGTAGAAAAGTTTTGGAGGAATTAAAGTTATATGCGGATATTTGGCTGCACAGGGATTGGTGTCCCAACCTCTGCGTTCAAGGATCAACTGTATCTGAATGAATGAATACACTGCAGAAAGAGAACATGGTGAAGCTTAGTAATAGTTTTACTTACTAACTTACTTAAAAATAATGAACATTTGTGAAATTGTTTACAATTGAGATATACATACAAACAAGTCACGTGCCACATGAGGTTTTGGTCAGTGACTACTGCAGATACTATAGTGGTCCCATAAAATTGTGATACTATAGTTTTACCGCACTTTTCTCTGTTCAGATATACAAATACCACTGTGTTACAACTGTCTATGGTATTCAGCACAGTGACATGCTGCACAAGTGTGCAGCCTAGGAGCAACAGGCTGCAGCATACAGCCTAGGTGTGTAACAGGCTACACCATCTATGTTTGTCAGTGCACTCTGTGATGTTCGTGTCACGATGAAATCACCAGAGACAAATTTCTCAGAATGTATCCCCATCATCAAGCAACACACGACTGTACATACACATTTACTAATATTTATTTTTAATACAGAGAAGTTTTTTCTTTGCTTTTTAGAATTTTGTATCAGTTAAAAGGGAAATAAATTTAGAAAACACAGTTTTGACTTTCGCAGGCAAAACACACACGTGACACACATGTAGGGCTGAGGGGATGTTTCCCAATTACTGAGTCCATTGCCTCTAGTATGATGCCCAAATGTCATAACTACACTCCCATATCAGCAGACTCCTCCCTCTTAATATGCTGAATCATTTCTATCTCACCCTTCCTTATTTCCTTTGCAATTTAAGTAGGAAAACAAACAACTTAAATGTTTGAGTATAGGAAATATTGGTTAAGTTTATGCTTCAGACTAGATTTTTCAAGTCTACTGGCTTGTTTGAAAAATGCTTTTAGATAACACACAAGGTTTCTAACTTTTCACAAGTTTAAAATATTTCAAAGGTCTTTGAAAATTATAAAATCTTGATTTTAGCTTTCTGAGGGGTGTTGTTTTGACAGATTTGAAATTTCATTATTTGATTAAAAAGCCATCGCTCTTTCATTCAATTTAGTGCTTAGATGTTTCCTTCAAGCCTTGGGTTGTTGTTCTAGAAATCTGTGGAGGATATTGACTCAGCCTGCTGCTGTAAAGACAAAGGAATCCTTTCTCAGAGAAAACTCAGACTGAATCTGCTAGGTTGGATTTTTCAGATGGCTATGGACACAGGCTATGGAAGGGTTTTTGGGATATACAGTCCCACATGCCCTGTATCTCCCATTGTCTTCACAATGGATCACCTCTCAATTAAATTTCACCAGCTCGTCCCACGTTTTCTTATTTGACTGGAAACATGGTATTTTTAAACACACACGGGGCTCTCCATTAGCCTGCAGAATGTGGGTATATCTTTACTATGTTTTCCTGCTCATAAAATTACATGCTTTCCCCTAAACAAGTTAAAGAAAATAATTGCCCATAATTCACCCACAAGTTTGGTGTACTTTCTTCCAGTATTTTAAATATGCAAAGATAGTTTTATTTGTTTTATTTGTATTTACTACCCATGTGACTATATGCTTAGCCTTTTCTTCCCCCGTTTCGAGTTTATTTTTAATTCAGGGATTAGGTAGCCACAGTCTGGCCTACTGACTTCTGACCTTTCACTTGTGATCTCTTATCCATCTTCAACCAGGGGCCACTTTCTGTAGCCCAGCCTGATCTCTTAGGGGCCCTGAACCTACTTTCTAGCTATTGCCAACTGCCTGAGATTTGTTAACCACATCAGTAAATTTATTTTTGCTAACATTAGTTAACAAAGAAGCTTTTCTAGAAGAGCTAGGTGGAATATGTCATCAGAGACTTAGAATGAAAACAAAATAGATGTGGTAATCTACTGGCACCTGATTCTTCCTCAGACTGCAAGGTGGTCACCAGCAATTCAGAGAGAGGCTCCAATAACAAGCAACTTCACTTTCTGTCACAGACCCTAACCATCCTGAAGTTATGTGTCAAAGGAAGAAGATATCTCCCTTCCTCCTATCTAAAACCTACGAATCTGTGCCTATTCACTTTTCTAAAAAGTCAACTGCTTTTTCCTTTACTAAAAAAAAAATTTAGGTTTGTCCTTCCAAATAGTTTGTCAAATTTTAGTAGCTTCAAGAGTTGGGTCACACACAGTTCTGGGCAGCTGATATAAAATCTGTATTTTTATAACTAGAAGAGCCAGGAAGCCACCCAGTGTCTTTCTCCTAATATATCATGTAGTTATTAACTTGGAGTTATTATTTCAGAGCTCAATTGTATTTCCTGACTACACAAAAAGCCGATGCATTAAAAATAGAAAAGGATTACCTTTACATATGGATTAAAATTTATTTTAAACTGTTTTGTATATCTTTTCAAAAAATGAAAATTCAGGCCAGGTGCAGTGGCTCATATCTGTAATCCTAGCACTTCGGGAGGCCAAAGTGGGTGGATCACCTGATGTCAGGAGTTCAAGACCAGCCTGGCCATCATGGTGAAACCCCATCTTTAAAAAAAAAAAAAAAAAAAAAATTCAAAAGTTTTAGAATTAAGTAATGAGTCTTCAACATCATAAAGCTGTGTATAACAGTAATTAAAGTAGTGGTAACATTTTACCCTTGTAAAAGTCTCACAGAATTCAAATCACAACTTGGATCCTCAATGATTCAAGTGGTTCATCTTACACAATAAGCGTTTGGTCAGTTTCAAGATAAAATTCCCCTGACATGCTGTCCTTAAGTCCTTCTTCCTCACCATCCATCAAGTTCACACAATGGGGTAGCTGGCTGCTGTGGCAATTCCACAGTGGTTGTTCCTGTCTTTGGCGATTTTTATATAGCCATTCGAGCCCCATTCTGGACCCCAGCTGAAAGAGGAGCAGGTTTTCCATTTTATACAAGGAATCAAAAGAAAATTAGCTCCATTAATAATAATAGCTAATACTTAAACAGTGCTTCCCATGTGTCAGGCACTATTCTAAGTCATGTTAATATCCATTTATAAATGTATTGAGGCTGGGCATGGTGGCTCACCCCTGCAACCCCAGAATTTTAGGAGGCCAAGGCGGTCAGATCACTTGAGGTCACGAGTTTGAGACCAGAGGGGCCAATCTGGTGAAATCTAGGCTCGATTAAAAAAACAAAAATCAGCCAGGTGCAGTGGCTCACACTTGTAATCCCAGCACTTTGGGAGTCTGAGGCAGGTGGATCACCTGAGGTCAGGAATTCAAGACCAGCTTGACCAACATGGTGAAACCCAGCCTCTACTAAATTAAAAAAAAAAAGGTAGCTGGGCATGGTGGTGCATACCTGTAATCCTAGCTATGTGGGAGGCTGAGGCAGGAGAATAATCACTTGAACCCTGGAGGCAAAGGCTCCAGTGAGCCAAGATTGTACCACTGCCCTCCAGCCTGGGCAACAAGAGCAAAACTCTGCGTGTCTCAAAAGAAAACAAACAAATCCCACAGAAATTGCTGTGTGTGGTGGCGCATGCGTCTAGTCCCAGCCACTTGGAAGGCTGAGGCAGGAAAATCCCTTGAACCCAGGAGGTGAAGGCTATAGTGAGCCAAGATCTGCCACTGTACTCTAGCCTGGGTGACAGAGCAAGACTTCATCTCAAAATAAAACTGGCTGGGCATGGTGGCTCATATATGTAATCCCAGCACTTTGGGAGGCGAAGGAGGGTGGATCCCATGAGGTCAGGAGTTTGACAGCGGCCTGGCCTACGTGGTGAAACTCCATCTCTACTAAAAAATACAAAAAAAATTAGCCGGATATGGTGGCGTGTCCCTGTAGTCCCAGCTACAGGCAGGAGAATTGCTTGAACCCGGGAGGCAGAGATTGCAGTGAGCTGAGATCGTGCCACTGCACTCCAGCCTGGGTGACAGAGCAAGACTCCATCTCAAATAAATATATAAATGTACTGATCATTGTGGGTCTTTAACTTTTTAAGATACTGAGGCAGAACTGGAATTCCAATGTAGCAGTCTGTCTCCACATGCTACCTTATATCATATCTCAATTAAAGAATGCTAATTGTGAGAAAATGGATTCTGACAACCTTCAAAGCCTGAGAGCTGGGGAGTGAAATTTGATGACGGGGCATCCAATGACAACGGAAGGATGCACAGACCACTGGATTCCCGGATGATCTTTCAGACTTAACAAAGAACCAGCAGAGGCAGATGTTTCTGCTTACTATTCCTTGTTGAAAACTTAGAGACAGATAAAAGCTATCAGCTCTCAAACCTAGAGGTCCACAGTCCTTTGTCTGAAACCCTGGAGGCCTAATGTGCTTCAGAATTATAAAAATTTTTAAAACTTAGTAATAAAATATTACCAATACATAGTAATAACCCCAAAAAGCTAAACATTAATATTTCTGTGTTCACTCTAAGTAGAAGAAAGACTTCTGGGATCTCAAAATTGAGCTTTTGTGAACTTGTATCCAAATACTGATTTGAAACAAAAATTCCCTTTTCAATTTAAAATATAATACTTTGAGTTTTATACCTGTTTTTGATGAGCCAATAGTTGTTGTTGTTTGAATTTGTTCCTTCAAAACCGTAGCCAACCACCAGAACACCATGATCTAGGTTTTTGCTGCTGCAGTCTTGTTCAAAATAAATGCCTGGAAGAGTAAAAATCAATGCTGGGGTGAGAAGCTCCCAATGACATGTGACAATAACTCATCCTACCACCCACTGTAAGGGAGGCATCTCTAAATTCAATGAAATGTCATAGACAAATATTAAATAAGGACCCAAATAATATTGGTCAGAATACTTTAATGGCTGATGAAGGAAAAAAGTCAACCTCATCTAACTAGAAAGCAACTAACTTCAACTAATGTTCCAGATATTTTCTACCTAAAGAAAAAGAAAACCCAAAAGATAAAACTTATTGTTTACAGCTAAGGTGGTTTAGATACTTATCTCTGAGCACAAATACCAATCAGCATAATTCCTTTCTACTCCTAGGATGTCAGTCTAAAACAATACCAAAATAAACAAACAAAAACTTGAAGGGGGTTCTTTGTAGTCCTAATTACAGTAGTAAAAAACTTTGAGAAAAGCAGGCCCAGCAACTGGAAAACCGTTTAGAAAATTAGGTTGTCTCTATATAATTACATAGTTATTTAATAATATTTATGAAAACTTTAACATAACTAAACATTTCTCATGTCAAATGGAGACATCACTATGTTAAATGCACTCTCTCAAAATACTACATTCCTGCAAAGCAGGATTTCATATCAAAGAATCAATCATGGTAGCGTTGCCCAATTCTGCTTAAATTTCTATAATAAAATGACAAACACTTACCTGATTTGTAGAACTGGAAGGACGAATGGCTTGCATCAACAGCAACAGAGATGGGCCCCACAGTTGCAACTGCCTTCATTAGTTCCTTCTCATGAGCAGGGATCACCACGAAGCCGGTGTCATTAGCAACAGAATTCTCAGGTTTGTACTTACAGCTTCCATCCTTTAAAAGTTAAAGGGGGAGAGACTTGATCACTACCATCTACCTCCTGGGGAACATCAGTTCTAGAACCAAAACATTCTGATTTGCAACTTAGGATTTCCAAATCAACACCCTTATAAATCATCCCAGGAAACAAAACACTAATTGTTGATCTGAAACTGAAAAATTAGTTGACATTTCTTCCATGCGAACCCCGAGGTCAATCTGTCCATAAAAAAATTCTCACAATTGATAAAGTTCTATTATATATAGACTGGTTTGCTTATTCTTCATGTTATGTGGAAGCAGGAACAGCTATGTGTTAACCATCTAATATTAGCTAGGTGTTAACCATTAGCTCTTGACCATCTAATCAGAGAACTGTGGAAAAGCTAATAATTTATAATGACAATACTCACAGTTTGCAGATGTAGTAGATTCTACCATCTAAAATGTGAATTCTGAAAAAAATATCTGTTATCTCTGAAAGGATTCCACTTTCCAAAAGCAGAGAGTGAATAACAAGATAAGGACCTCCACTTACCTTTGCTACATATGGATAGGATGCCTCAGAGTCCAGGCCTCCATTCTCCTTCACATACTGGAAGGCGTTATTCATGAAGCCACCGTTGCAGCCCTGATTGCCTTGAGGATGTGAACAGTCCACCAGATTCTGCTCGCTCAGTGAGACAAGTTTCCCTGTTTTCCGGAACATCTGTCCTTCAAGAGCACCAGTAGCACTAAATGCCCAACAAGAACCACACTGTTTCTAAACAGGGAATAAAAAAGCCGTCAGTTTACAAGACCAATACAAAAACGGACAGTAGCCCATATATCTGAATTATCTTTAAAAACACCCATCACCATATGTTGTGCCGCCATCTACCAAAGCAACGATGCCAATTTTCTTCTTGGCTTTCCTGTGGAGACCGGAGGTCTGAATCTGACGCTGTCTCACCTGATTCTTCACTGGAGTCACGTAGCCTTTCTTTCTCCAATCCACAGATTTAGGGAGATTAAGAAGCAGAGGCCCACGGAACACTTTTCTGTTCTTATGTTTCTGGTTTCGAAAGCAAACCATCACCTGCCTGAATTCTTCATTGGTCTTCAAGGAGAAGTAAATAAAATGTTAAAAGCAAGACTATTTTGGTGAGGAATCGAGGAGAAGTGGCACAGAGTTCAGCAATCCTCGCCACACTCACCATGTCACCAAAAGCATTCATGGCCATTGTGAAGCCATGTTTCCCTTGGCTGTATTCCCCATTGTGCAGTTCAATCATTTTCATATTCTTTTCCCACACGGCTCTCCTCCATCCTTCTTCATTCTGGAGACAAACATAAAGCTGATGGACATCATGTCTACTTACCCAACCCATGCTCACTGAGCCGATCTGTGGGCAGAAATGGAAGAGAAATCATGGCCAGGGATGGCTTGATACTTCAGCTGTTCTCTAAGCCGAGACACAATGGAGATATATGCCCATACTGCACTCATAACGGGTGCTGTTAGGTTATTGCCTGGTAAGGTTTGGTCTCTAGAAGCTACTCTCTGGCTGTCAACTCCGAACAGCAAGGACCATTCTCTCCCGAGTCCCTCTGGACAGTTTCAGATGTTACCAACCGTGCCGTATAACCTCCTGTGTGTTGCCTTCCACTGATACCACTGTGTATCTAAATTTTGGTCAAATTTTGGAGCAGCGGAGGCTATTCCCAAGCAAAAGGCAGCCAGGACGAGTGAAAGATTCATGTTTCAAAAACCTAGAAAAGGAAAAGAAATGAGTAGCTGATTAGACGAGTCCTAAAAAGCCATCTTACAGCCCCAGTGGAATAAAAATATTTCAATTATTCTCCTTAGCATCTCCCCAAGGACTGTGGAAGAGGCTGCGAGAAACAGGCCAAGTCAAGGTATTTGATGGGCCCACCAAAATGGAAAGCAGCCCACACAGAGTTCGAGGAGTTGAAACAGCATATGCGATGATAATTTAGGGTATCAGATATGAGAAGGGTGTGAAGATACCTGACGGGTGAGAAGTTTAAGGCAACAACTAGGAAACTAGGAAACAGTTGGTCCAGGTTTTGCACCAATTGTACTGAGGTCATCCAGGCAAAACGTCACTAATGAGGACACACCATTCCAAGTAAGGGCAAGGGGATCCCCAAGGAACACCACCTCACACGTTCTTGGCTGATACACAGCAGGAGATGAGCGAGGTCTTCCAATCTCTCCTCCTGGAATAAAACCTTTCTGGAATGCCTTTCCAGGAGACCCGCTGCTCCACCGTCCCACGCTTGGGTCTGTGCTACTAACATCCCCATTTACTCCCCTAAACACCGACAGGGTCACAAGGCCGCGCCGTTGGAAATCAGGGGCCCCAGGGCCAGGGCCCGGACCCGGGCAGGAAACTCACGGGGCTCTGCAGCAGGCCACCAGTGGGCGCTACGGGCGGGTTAGGGCCGGGCGGTGGGTGCGCCGCCTGCTCCCGCCCTCCGCACGCGCCCGCCACGCCCTGAGGATGTTTGCGGTGGCGCAGGGAGCTGGGGCTCCGCGGCCGGGCTGCCGAGGTGAAGCCCGCAGGGTGACTGACCTGCACCGCCCGGGCCCTCCCTGGGGTCTCCAACCGCCCTCCCCGGTTCCCAACTTCGAGGACGGCAGAGCTCGGGGCAGAAGCTCTCACTTCCAGGGGTCGCGCCCGACTCCTCTACCTTGTCCCTCTAGGGGGTTCCCTCCTCCAGTCCCCGTTCGCCCTGACCCTCGGTCTGGTCGGGGGCGCTCACCAGCAGCCGTCGGAGATGCGCAGGCGCTCTCCGCAGACAATTCTTGAGTTTACAGCAGCTGGCGGTTCTGGACCAGGTGAGCCCCGCTGGGGATTTAAGTTTCCAGGCGGCCTCCCCCGCCCCCACCTCCTGCCCGCGCTGCGATTGGCTGCGCCGGCCATTGGCCGGGCCCCTGGCGCTCTGAGCCCGCACGTGACACCGCTCAGTCCTAGCCTGTCTCAGGTCTCGGCGCGTCTGCCTCAATGGACCCGGGGTGCGGGGAGTGGAGCCAGGCGCCCCGGGGCTGCGCGGAGGAGGGGCAGGCGCCTCCCGGGCGGGCTCAGATCTACTGAGTATTCCGATTTACTGCACTGGGCGGGTGGTTCCTGGAAAGAAGTTTACAGCGAGCCCTGTGTGGCTTTTCAGCCTAATCCTACTTTTCCTTAGCCCTTGAGTTTTTGGTGAAAGTCTGCAGGGCCCGGAGCCAGGGTGCTTAGTCCAGTGGCTCCTGTTTACGGCGAAGGTGGGGCCGAGTGGAAGAAGTCACAGCTCCCGGCAGAAGCATTACCTCCCTCCTAAGAGCGGGTGCAGCAGGGCTTTAGAAGAGTTTGGTAGGGAAAGGCATCCCCAAAGAACGGGACGGGATGGTCGAGACGGCACCCCAGGAGGGAGGGGATTGGATGGTAGGGTGTCCAGGGACAGCGGGGCGTTTGGTCGTGCATCCTTTCCTGTCTCTTGCATTCAGGGATTCTTCCTTCTCCCATGGCTTTCAATTAAAAAAAAAAAAAATTACAGAAATATTTGGTTAATAAAAAGGAGAAAAGCGTTGAGAATGGTGAAATTGTGTTTTTGTAGAGATGGAGTCTGGCTATGTGTTACCTTAGGCAACTCTTGAATTCCTGGCCTAAAGCAATCCTCCCTTCCTGGCCTCCCGAAAGTGCTGGGATTACAGGTGTGAGCCACCACGGCCAGCCTGAGAGTGGTGGAAACTGCTTTTACTTCCCTACTGTCTGCTTATGGGTTACAACGTCTTCCTCAGTATTCAAAACGTGCTTCTTCTGAGATTTAATAAATTTACTTTAAAATTATTTAATATCAGGGTTGAGGTGAAGCAGTTTGAGGAACTGCTCTTTATGGAGAAATATATATAGCTAAAGATTTAAGGAAATCATTAATAATTCAGAAACGTTTCTTTTTAAAGTTATATAAAAAACATCCATTATGGAAAGAAAGTAATGTTTTAGAAAACAAACATCCCAGTCAGTTGCGCTGGCTTATGCCTGTAATCCCAGCACTCTGGGAGGCCGAGGGGAGTAGATCACCTGAAGTCAGGAGTTCAAGACCAGCCTGGCCAACATGGTGAAAACTTATCTCTACTAAAAATACAAAAAAATTAGCTTGGCATGGTGGCAGGTGCCTCTAACCCCAGCTACTTCTGGAGGCTGAGGCAGGAGAATTGCTTGAACTTGGGAGGTGCAGGTTACAGTGAACCGAGATCACACCATTGCACTCCAGCCTGGGTGACAAGAGCAAATGTCTGTCTCAAAATAAATAAATAAAAACATCTCTTGTCCCCTCTCCATAACTCTTTTCTAGGCATATCTTTTTTTTTTTTTTTTTACAAAAATGAAGTTATAATGCATATTGATTAATAAACTTTTTTGTTTTTTTAGACGGAGTCTCGCTCTGTTGCACAGACTGGAGTGCAAAGGTGTGATCTCAGCTCACTACAACCTCCACCTCCCAGGTTCAAGAGATCCTCCTGCTTCAGCGTCCCCTACAGGTATGCGCCACCACGACTGGCTAATTTTTGTATTTTTAGTAGAGACGGAGTTTCACCATGTTGGCCAGAATGGTCTCGTTCTCCTGACCTCATGATCCACCTGCCTCAGCCTGCTGGGATTACAGGCGTGAGCCAAGGCGCCCAGCCGATTAAACTCTTAAAGATTAAAGTGAATAATATCCATAGTTTTTATTTGTTAATTTGAAAATTTGTTAAATCAACTTTAGCCTAAAGCTGCTTCCCTATGTTATTTAAATTTGGCCTAAAGCTTTCTCTGTATTTAGCGAGCTGTAACCTAGATGGAGGTGTAAACAGACTGTAGTCTACTCTTGTGCCCATCCACAAGTTTCCATAAGTCAGAGGTTCAGCGAGTTTCAGCTGTTCACACCACATTGAAATAAGGCAAACTTGGAGCTGTAACCAACCCTGCAGTTTCTGTGCTTCACTTTCCCTTTCCTGTCTGTAAATCTTCCCCCACAGGCAGCACTGGATTCTCTCTGAGCCATAGGAGACTGCCAGATTCACAAATTGTTCTGTGCTCCATTAAATTCTCTTAAATTTAATTTGGCTGTGGAATTTATTTTTACAAATTAAAAACAAACTGACAACTTTTCAGAAGCACAATCAGGCAAATACATGTTTTAAAAAATCAACTTGTTAATAGTTATACGTACTTTCTTTAAAAAATTGCAGCTTTTTCTGTGTTGCTTGTGCTGGAAAAAGAAAAGAAAAGAAAAAAAAAATGCAGCTTTTCCCTCTCAAACAACTAGGGGCCAAAGCTCTCAGGTGGTTATATACAAAATATAAAAGTATATTGTATTGCAGACCAAGATAGATGGATCTCCTGAGCCTAGGAGTTTGAGAGCAGACTGGGCAACATGGTGAAATCCTACCTCTACCAAAAATACAAACAAACAAAAAAAATTTAGCCAGGCATGGTGACCCATGCCTGTAGTCCCAGCTGCTCAGGAGACTGAGGTGGGAGGATTGCTGGAGCTCAGGAGGTGGAGGTTGTAGTGAGCTGAGCAGGGCATGCAACGCTGCACTCCAGCCTGGGTGACAGAGTGAGACACTTCAGAAAAAAAAAAAAAAAAAAAAGATATTGTATTGCAAATTGCTGGAGTTTTTTTTTCTTTTTTAAAAAATTAATCATTGTGTTTAACACAATCATCATTCACACATGAAAATAAATGAAGACCACCACATAAGAACAAACAGAGGCTCTATATTCAGAACTTGATATTACAAAGGAGATAAAGACAGGGAGAGGAAAAGTTTTAGTGGCAAAAGGGGGCTGAGTTCAGGTATGTCCTCTTTGCAGAGTGTTGTCACTCTGGAGAAGCTGGAGGAGGGATAACTAGAGATGGAATATATTATGTCACTTGTTTGTGGAGTGTATTTGGGTTTTCTGGTTTGTCCTGGGTTAGAAGCAGAGGCAAAAGTAAGGAAGTTGTCAGCCGTTGAGTAAGTCCTGACTGCTCTGAGTTGGTCTCTGCAGGTATTATGCTTCATTTCTTCCGTGGGGCAGAGTTCTATTGCCATATACTCAGGCCATTGTCTGTTTGTTTACTCAGTATCACAAGAAAGCTAAGTTATTCTAACACGTGGGTTTTGCAGTTGCCCTTGGGCCACAGCTCCCTAAGACTGTAGGGTGGAGAAACCTGCCAGGGCATTCAGATCTGCACCTTAAGCAATAGTCTGACAGCAGGCCACATGGCTGTGCTGCTCTGAAGAATGGCATCCCCTTTGTTTTTTGGAATGTGAGACAAATGTAGTGACCCTTTTCATACCAAGTGTGCCCCAAATCTGAAATTATACCAGAAAAAAACATAAATGTAGAAGAAATATGGGAGAAAGCCAATAAGCAAGAGGGCGAAAGACATTATTGCTCTAACTTAGGACATCTGTTTATATCTATTTATACGTATCTGTGAAATAATGTGTTACAGAAATATGGTATTACTAGCCAGGACAGATATATTTAGATAGTTGTTTCTTTTCCTACTCTTCTATTCATATTTCTTTACAAAATAATTTTGATGACTGATAATTTTTTAAATGGTCACATTTTAGCGAAGCAACCAAACCTTGGCCATGCCTTAATAAAATGCAGTAGGCGGAACTTTCTGACTCCTATTTAAAATGCAGTATCTGTGAAAGTATATTCTCACGTGCATCTGTGTAGCTTTCTTTTAACTTACTATTAAAAGAGGATATAGGCCAGGTACGGTGACTCACGTCTGTAATCCCAACACTTTGGGAAGCTGAGGCAGGTGGATTACTTGAGGTCAGGAGTTCGAGACCAGCCTGGCCAACGTGGTAAAACCCTGTCTCTACTAAAAACAGAAAAAAATTAGCCAGGTGTGTTGGTGCATGCCTGTAGTCGCAGCTGTTGGGGAGGCTGAGGCAGGAGAATCACTTGAATCCTGAAGGCAGAGGTTGCAGTGAGCTGAGTTTGTGCCATTGCACTCCAGCCTGGGCAATGAGAGAGAGAGAGACGCTGTCTCAAAAATAAACAAACAAACAAACAAATAAATAAATAAATAAATAAATAACAGAGGATATAATTCTTTACCCAGTCTCTGAAAGGTTTAAACCATAGGGGAACTGGCAAACACAGTGTAGTGACATTCAAGGAATTATGGTGAAGCATTTTTGTATAGTAGGTAACAAGGGAACCAATTCACAAGAGAAATTGTGGAATTTCTCCCTTGCTCTACAACAGTAATCCAAAAACTCTCGCGAAATCTGAAAAATTCCTCAAACCTCACAAAGTCTTTTCAAGAAACAAGATGTATTCATTTCCTGTGTCTGCGGTAACAAATCCCCACAAACTTGAAGCCTTGAAACAGTAGTCCTTTATTCCCTCACAGTTATGGAGGCCAGAAGTCCTAAATCAGCATCACTCGGCTAAAGACCAAGTGTGATGGGGCTCCCTCTCTTCCTTCCTCCCAAGGCTCTAGGGGAGAACCTGTGCCTCACCTCTCCCAGCGCTGGTGGTTTCTCACATTTCTTGACTTGTGGCTGCATCCCTCCAATCTCTGTGACTACACTGCCATCTCTCTGTCTGTGTCTAATCTCCCTTCCTCTTGTAAGGACACCTGTGATTGCATTTAGGGCTCACCCAGGTAACCCAGAATAACCGTTCCATTTCAAAACTCTTCATGGAATTACATTTTCAAAGTCTTTGCTGTATAAGATAACAGCTTCAGGGTCCAGGAATTAAGACCTGATGTCAGTGGGGGCTATAAACTCCCTGCTACACATGGCATAAGTAAAAATCAGTTTCTTGACAAAGCTGATGAAAACTGTGTTTATTACAACTCGAGGCTGGCTTGACTAAGGGAGTTGGGCCCTACACTCCATAGCAACTTCCCACACTGTGGCTTCTTTGCTCCATCTCAGCCTCAGACCCCTGCCTCAATGTACCTGAGTACTGACAACATTTCTCACTTTACCTTTCCCTTGCAATGCTTGACACAGCTTTTTAAATTTCAGGACCCTGGCGGGGCATAGTGAGTGGCTCACACCTGCAATCCCAGCACTTTGGAAGGCCAAGGCAGGAGGATTGCTTGAGCTCAGGAGCTTGAGACCAGCCTGGGCAACAGAGGGAGACCTTGTCTCTACAAACAATAAATAAAAATAGCCAAGCCTGGTGGTGCATGCCTATAGTCCCAGCAACTCTGGAGGCTGAAGCGGGAGGATAGGATGGTTTGAGCCCAGGAGGCTGAGGGTGCAGTGAATTATGATTGCACCACTGCATTCCAGCCTGGGCGACAGAAGGAGAATCTGTCTCAAAAAACAAGTTTCAAGATCCCCACACGGCAGCTTTTACCACCCCTTCTTACTCTTTTTCACAGACAGCGGTCCCATGGTCTCTGCATATAAAAGCATTGCTTATCCACCCTTTTCCGGAGACACTTCTGGTTTTGTCTTTGAGCATCTTCTTCTTGCAATATTTTGCATTAATAAAGTCTTTCCTTACTAATGTAGGAACTTTTCCCCCTTGACACCCTGTGTCACTTTAGTGAGTGGTGAAGACAGAGAAGCCTCTGTGCTGTGAGAGGCTCAGCTTGCCGATGCACCTGCCCTGGGGTTGCTCCAGAAGAAGAGCGTCTCTGTGACTTCCTGGGATGCCAATAGCTAAAGAAGTCTTAGGTGCAAGCACTGTTCTGAGCATGTCACACATGCTTCTCAAGTCATCTTCCAACAACCCTGTGATGCTGGTTCTCAAACTCCAGCTGTATCGGAATCCCATGGAGGCCGCTGAAAGCTCAGATGGCTGAACATATCCCCTAGTTTCTGACTCAGTAGGTCTGGGATGGGGTTCCAGAATTTGCTTTCTAAAAATTTCCCAAGGTGGGCCTGGTGCAGTGGCTCATGCCTGGAATCCCAGCACTTTGGGAGGCTGAGGCAGGCAGATCACTGAGGTAAGGAGCTTGAGACCAGTCTGGTCAACATGGTGAAACCCCATTTCTACCAAAAATACAAAAATTAGCTGGGTTTGGTGGTGCACACCTGCAATCCCAGCTACTCAGGAGGCTGAGGCAGAAGAATCCCTTGATCCCAGGACATGGAGGTTGCAATGAGTTGAGATCATGCCACTGCACTCCAGCCTGGGTGACAGAGCAAGACTCCATCTCAAAACAACAATAACCCCCCTCCAAAAAAAAAAAAAAAATGAAAAAAACCCAAAACTTCCCAAGGGATGCAGGGGAACCCACTTTGAAAACTACTGCCCTAGGAGATGGGGCTCTTCTATGCCCCATTTTACAGATGAGCAGGGTTAGAGCAGTGGGAAATTCAGAATCAAGGGTGGGGACAGGCTCCTTTCTAAGGTGAAGAAATAGCTTAAATGCACGTTAGGCCAGCAGGGCTTAGAAAAGAAAGCTGAGCTTTTGGGCTCTTGCCTTATCCCTCCCCCAGTGCCCATCACTTGCTTGGCAAACTGGACCCTGGGAGCCAGAGGGTAGGAGGAGAACTGGAATGTGAGCAACAAGGCCGTCCAGGTAAAGCCCCGAGGTTCTCCAGGGCAGTCTCTCCACTTCAATGTGAATGAAGCTCAGAAAAGGCAGGTGAGTCACACAGAAGGTAGGCTGCCGGGACAGGGCTGGGCCTCTGTGTCTTCTTACCCCACTGGCTTCCAGGAGGGTGTTTTGCCCAGTGCCTCCTGAGTGTTTTTGTGCTTGATAGTTTCTAGAAGATGAAGACTCTGCCCCTCAACTGTGCTCATTAGACATCAGATTTTAAGCCTGGCTCCAATGATAACACATCAATGACTCAGGGTTCTGAGAAGCCCAAGTATTACAAAAAGTGAGGTCTGTTCATTCACCAGTTTTAAAAACAAACACATAAAATATTATTTAAAAAAATTTGAGACCACAGAAAGGAAACAGAACCAGATAATCAAGCAATTCTGATTCTCTGTATGATCCCCCAAACCAGGGAAATCTTCTCCAATAAAAACTTGGAAGGTTTTCTGAGTCACAAATTCCACACCGGTGGTTTTAATTTGGTTTTTATGTTCCTTGTTTTCTCCTCCCCACCTCTCCACACAAGTGGTTGCTGCCCCCTTGTTTTGGTTTTCTCGTCCTCAAATCAGACCTGCAGCTATGGTCCGGAGCACTTCTAAACATCATCCCCAAATCCAGAGGATCCACTGAGGACCCAGCTTCTTACTTATAAGGACTAACCCATCTTCTACAAAAGGAATCTGATCTTTTTTTTGAGATCGTTGCTAAGATAGAAAGAGGAAACAAATGTAAGAGTTAAGCATAAAACTCACAGTTCTGATCTGAGGAGGAACATCGCTTACTTATTTATTTTTGAAATGGAGTCTCACTCTGTCACCCAGGCTGGAGTGTAGTGGTGCAATCTTGGCTCACTGCAACCTCCACCTCCTGGGTTCAAGTGATTCTCCTGCCTTACTGTCCTGAGTATCTGGGATTACAGGCGCCCACTACCACACCCAGCTAATTTTTTTATATTTTTAGTAGAGTTGGAGTTTCACTATGTTGGTCAGGCTGATCTTGAACTCCTGACCTCAGGTGATTTGCCTACCTTGGCCTCCCAAAGTGCTGGGATTACAGGCATGAGCCACCACACCTGGCCTCAATTGTTTCTTTTAAATGCATTTTCTGTTCAGAAGATCCTTTGCCCAGATGCTGATCTGGGTGTGTAGCTTTGGAATGTAGCTATTTCCAATCTCATTTCTCGTACGAATAAATTTTGAACAAATCACCTACTTTCTCAGAGCCTTGGTTTCATCAACTACAAAATGTGGACAGTATCAATTACCCCATAGGTGGTATTGCAAATTAAATGAAAGGCCGGTCGCGGTGGCTCATGCCTGTAATCCCAGTACTTTGGGAGCCCGAGCAGGTGGCTCACCCAAGGTCAGGAGTTCAAGATCAGCCTGGCCAACATGGCAAAACTCCACCTCTACTAAAAATACAAGGAGGAGGAGTTGGGCAGTGGCAGAAGGCACAGGTATTCCAGGTTTGCAACCCCACTCCACGGTGATTTAGCAAGGCTTGGAGTTGGGTGGTTCTGCCTGTGTTCCCTCGGCCAGCACCTAAGGTTTGCTGTCAGTGGAGCAGGGACCATACAAGCTGGCCTTTCTCAGCCTGATTAGCCTCTACACTGGGGATATGGCCTGTGTGTCCTCTCAATCCATCCACACCTCTGCACACCACCCTTCTCATGTGCACTTCCCCAGCTTCTGAATTTCCATATGCTCTACGTAGAAAGTTGCTGATATGCAATATTCATGAGTAGTGTCCAGTGATGGCTGCATGGCTCTGAAGAAATTGAGAGAAATTTGGCCAAGAAAAATTACATAATGGTAGGCTGGTGTGGTGGCTCACGCCTGTAATCCAAGCACTTTGGAGGCCAAGGCAGGCAGATCACCTGAGGTCAGGGGTTCAAGACCAGCCTGACCAACGTGATGAAACCCCGTCTTTAAAAAAAAGAAAAAGAAAAAGAAAAATTAGATAATGGTTAAAAAAGAGTTTTTCTCCAAGTTCAAAGAGAGAAATGGAACTAAATGATAATTTGAATGATATAAAAAAAAGTGTTTTAGGACAAGTAAAACTAAGTTGCATATTCTATTTCTTTAACCAAGTGAATTGAGGACAAAGACTGTTTTAGAGCATTGGGGACCCCAGTGTATGATAGATGCCCAGTAAATAGCATCACAGAATGGCAATTATTAGGCTAAGAGGAATGGTTGCTAATTTGGCTGTAACTTTATGGAACCTAGCACTTGGCCTAGAGCTCAGTGGGTCTTGGGTGGATTTGGGGAACTTCTTCTGCCCCCAGAACACAGAAATCCTAGACCCTCCTTGCTGTCCTTTAGATGCTTAGAAATGCCTCAGGGAGCTTAGAAGCCTCTGTCTCTTTTTTTTGAATGGAGTTTCTCTCTTGTTGCCCAGGCTGGAATCCAATGGCATGATCTGAATTCACTGCAAACTTTGCCTCCCATGTTCAAGAGATTCTCCTGCTTCAGCCTCCTAAATAGCTGGGATTACAGGCGTGCGCCACCACGGCCAACTAATTTTTGTATTTTTAGTAGAAGTGGAGTTTCAGCATGTTGGCCAGGCTGGTCTTGAACTCCTGACCTCAGGTGATCTGCCGGCCTTGGCCTCCCAAAGTGCTGGGATTACAAGTGTGAGCCATTACACAGGGCTGAAGTCCTCTGTTTCTTAGAGTCCCCACTACCTAGAGCCAGCCAGCATCTTCAGCAAGGGTTCTATAAGGCCTTACGCCTATCCTCAAGAATGCTAGAACTCTGCCAGAATCCACCGGGACAATGCAAAAGTCCCGTAGAGGTGACCTCACAGGACGGCCAGCCAGGTGGCTCCTACTCGTGCCTGATCCCAGTAGTTTTCACACCCAGGGAGGTGGGACCCTCTTCTGCTGCTCCTCCCCCCGAGAGCCCTGGAGGGACATTGAGAAGAAAACAGTTTGAGTTGCATGAGGTTAATAGTATACAAATGAGCACAGAGGATACTTGAGGTGAGACACATGTTAACCTGCTGTCTAATCTAGAGATATCTAAAAATATGCAGCATAATAAAGCCATCTGAGATAAAATGCCCTAGGATCTCCTAGATCCTAGGGCATTATACTCTAGGCAACAGAGATAGAAATCTTTGCACCCAACAAGCAACAAAGCCTTTCTATAAGCACAAAGGGGAGTTGTCATCTGAAAATGGATATTGGTTATTTTGCCCAGTTAATAAAAGAGAAGAAAATTGGAGACTTGTGTGATCTTTCATGTGTTTTTGTACTTTTTTCCCTTTTGGATTAGAGAAGCACTGAAAAATAAATCATGTATGCTACCCCTTCTTTCTAGTTATTATTTTGATTGTGGTAATAAAAGAGTGAGTTGATAAGTGTTTGCTGGAAATACTAAACTTTGATAATAGAACTAACAGAATAACGAAAAGCTTTCATTTTAAAGTCTGTCTATGTAGCTATGGCTACACTGAAACAGTGACATCACATTGTACACTTTGAATAGTTACAATCTCTGTTAAATATTTTTAAATTAAAAAAGCTCAGTGGTTAGTCTGAACCATGGTAAAGCAATTAAGCTTTAGAAGCTCCTACAAAGACGAGGATTGAGCCAGAAACTAGGTGCTTTTCGGAATGTGAACCCATAATGTTGTGATTAACAAACCAAAAGATGTTAATAAAAGTAATAATAGTAAGTGAAAAAAAAGTTCAGTAGAAAATGACAAACCAATAGCAACAACAATTTTCAGTACCCCTTGACCCAATTTACCCTGGCTTTGGAATGTAGCTATTTCCAATCCCATTTCTTGTAGGAATAAATTTTGTGCAAATGACTTACTTTCTTAGCGCTTTGGTTTCATTGACTACAAAATGTGGACAATATCAACTACCCCATAGGTGGTATTAACAATTAAATGAAAGGCTGGGCACAGTGGCTCACACCTGTAATCCCAGGACTTTGGGAACCTGAGCAAGAAGCTCACCCAAGGTCAGGAGTTCAAAACTGGCCTAGCCAACATGGTGAAACTCCACCTCTACTAAAAATACAAAAATTAGCTGGGCGTAATGGCACATGCCTCTAGTCCCAGCTGCTTGGGAGGCTAAAGCAGGAGAATCGCTTGAGTCTAGCAGGCAGAGGTTGCAGTGAGCCAAGATCATACCACTGCACTCCAGCCTGGGTGACAGAGCGAGATTCTTGTCTAAATGAATGAATGAATGAATAAATAAATAAATAAAAGTTAAATGAAAGAACACACGTATTGATATAGTCAGCCGTCTATAGGAATTTCTCCCGTGAAAATTGGCATATCTTTGAGAAGTGACATTCAATTCAAAGGCAGAGTAACTTTGCCGTGAAAATCGTTGCTATGGAAATTCTGTATACTGGCCATATTTATTGCTTTGACCACTCTTGCCCATCTGTGATCCCACTTGTGATACTGTGAAGTGTACATTTGGTTTCAAGCCTGTTTCCTGATATACAGCTCCAAAAATCCTTTGACACACCACAATGGTGTCTTTTTGTTTGCTAATGATTGACGGGTGGCTGGCAGCCCCTCGGTAGCTTCAGAATGGGGCTGGCCATAGGAAAAACCAAGGCAGGATTAGAAGTGTAGGACCTTCAGCCTCACCACCCCCAACCTCTGGGGAGGGGAGAGGGACTGAAGGTTCAATTGATCATCAATGGTCAGTAGTTTAATCAATCATGTCGACATAATGAGGCCTCCATAAAAACCCAAAAAGGGATTCAGAGGGCTTCCAGATAGCTGAACACATGGAAGTTCCTGGTAGGTGACATATGGAAAAGGCGTGGAAACTCTGCACCTCTTCTCCCGTACCTTGGCCTGCATGTCTCTTCAACTGGACCCTTTATAATAACCTAGTAAGCAGAAGTAAGTTTTCCTGAGTTCTGTGAGCCACTCTAGTAAGTTAATCAAACCCAAAAAGGTGTTGTGGGAACCCCCACTTGAAGCCAGTAGGGCAGAGATTCCAGAGGTCGAACTTCTGACTGGTTTCAGGAGTGGGGTTTGGTCTTGGAGACTGAACCCTCAACCTGTAGGATCTGATGTGGTATCCAGGTAGACAGTGTCAGAAGTAAATTGAAGGACACCTTGCTGGTATCCACTACAAAACTGATTGCTCATTTGCTGGCGAGGACACCTATTTAGCCACAGAAGTCTTCTGTGTTGATTGTTTGGGCATGAGAGCAGTGAAAAACACATTTTTAGTTTTTCCACTTTCACATTTGGCGTCAGAGGAGTGGGATTTGTTAGAATGGCTCTGGCTCATGGAAACGTGGTTTGGTGAAAGAAAGGCTGAAAAGATACAGACAAGACCAGAATCCTTTGATTCCTGGGTGGCCGCAGGGTCATACACGGTGTGGAGCTGTTGAGTTATTAAAGGTAAAATTTACTGGTGTAAGGATTAAGAAAGAGGAAAGAAACCTGAAAGGTGGCTCGAGAGTCACCTATTTTTGAGAAAATAAACCTAAGAGGGGCTTCGGGCCACGTTAGATCAGAGGCTCTTTTTTTTTTTTTTTCAGCTGGAGTCTTGCTCTGTCACCAAGCTGGAGTTCAATGGCATGATCTCAGCTCACTGCAACGTCTGCCTCCCAGGTTCAAGTAATTCTCCCTGCCTCAGCCTCCCAATTAGCTGGAATTATAGGCACCACCATCATACTGGGCTAATTTTTATATATTCAATAGAGACATGGTTTCACCATGTTGGCCAGGCTGTTCTCCAACTCCTGACCTCAGATGATCCACCTGTCTTGGCCTCTCAAAGTGCTGGGATTACAGGGGGTCTGCTACTCTCTTACAGACTAAGAGTGCTGTAATCCCAGCACTTTGGGAGGTTGAGAGGGGTGGATCACATGAAGTAGGGAGTTCAAGACCAGCCTGACCACCCCGTAGCTACTAAAAATACAAAAAATTAGCCTGGTGTGGTGGCACATGCCTGTAATCCTAGGTACTCAGGAGGCTGAGTCAGGATAATTGCTTGAACCTGGGAGGTAGAGATTGCAGTGAACCTGGATGGTGCCATTGCACTCCAGCAGGAGTTCAAGACATGTTCAGAAAAACAGAAGGCATGTAAATCCATCCTAAAAGCCATATTAATTGGACATGCTAAAGGGGAACCAGTAAGATTACAAAAGTAAGATTACACAGAGCAGAGCAGAAGCTGGAGTGCCTGGAGGGACAGATTCTCCACTCGAATACCCAGTACCCAGAATAGTTTCCTTCTCATGAAAAGAAAATGGTTGGCTGGGTATGGTGGCTCATGCCTGTAATCCTAGCACTTTGGGAGAACGAGAGGGGTGGATCACGAGGTCAAGAGATCGAGACCATCCTGGCCAATATGGTGAAACACCATCTCTACAAATATGCAAAAATTAGCTGGGTGTGGTGGCGCGTACCTGTAGTCCCAGCTACTTGGGAGGCTGAGGCAGGAGCATCACTTGAACCCAGGAGGCGGAAGTTGCAGTGAGCCGAGGTTGTGCCACTGCACTCTAGCCTGGTGACAGAGCAAGACTTCGTCTCAAAAAAAGAAAAAGGAGAAAGAAAATGGTTAATACAGGGACATGCTATTGGGGAAAATCAGGGAAGCACCCACTGTCCCCACAAACGGGTGGCCTCTTTACCTCTAGGGTTGACTTTGAAACCATCTGAGGAGCTGCTGGTATCTATTTCCATTTGCCCTACAAATATCTCAACTGAGTGATAACTGCTTGGTTTGTGGACAGTAGGTAGTTCCAGGCAAGGGAACAACATTCTGTTTGGGAGCTGCCACTCTGATCAAAGAAGCCGAAAGCAAATCAGCTGGTGGCCGCCCTGCACACTGCTTTCCTAGCAGTGACCGAGCAGTGGCGATGCCCCCGTGTCTGGGTTTTCACTGACTCGAGAACAGTGTCCTATCGCCTGGCCACGTGGTCTGGCAGAGGGGCAACGGAAACCGGGCCTATTAAAGGGATGCCCGGATGAGGCACGGCCCCCGGGGAAGTCTGAGGGTGCGTAAAAGTAACACATGCCGATGCCCATTAGAAAGTCTCCCTTCCAGGTCTGAAAGGTGCCTGGCATTGGCAGACACTCCTGTTTACCATTCTCACATACGGTGGCCACCTGGGCTCATGAAATGAGTGGATATGGGAGCCACAGCAGTGCGGAGATGGGCTGAGTGTAGACACGTTCCTCTTGCACCCTCTCAGGCGCAAAATGCCAGTAAGAACTGTTCTGTCTGCCCGCAAGACAGAAGCCTGCCAATGGCTCCAGGATAGGGTCCCTGGCGGGAAGGCCCTGAACACACCTGGCAAGTGAGACTGATGGAGTGGCTGAGGGCTACACATAGGTTCTGATGGGAATGGATGCTGGCTCTGGACTGGGCTTGGCTTACCTGGTGGGAAATGCAAGGGCTCAGAGTGATCTCCAAAGCAGGAGATACTGCCAAATGTGGAAGCCTACTGTCATTTCTCCAGAGGGAGGAATGCACAGTACAGCCCATGCTGTCTGACAGTGCGGAGGAGAGGTCCTCTTCACAATCATAGCTTGAGAGGGAAGTGGAGCGGGCCTTGGTTGTCTGAACCAGTGGGAGATAAGAGCATGAAGGACTGGCTGATGTGCCTTCACAAGCGTGCGCTCACATACACCAGGAGTGGCGCTAAAGAAGGGTTCCCATTCAATTTTCCTCTGTTTTTCTAGTGGATCCAGGAAAGGAGGGGCGGGAGGATGCTGGTATGACTGCAGTTCTTGACAACGGTGAGGACACTGGTTTAATGGCTATGGTTTTTCCCTTTTCCTCACATCACCTCAGTTTCTTTCTCCCCTACCTGATGCGGTGGTCCCAGGAGGAGGGCTACATGTACAAGTGCAGAAAGCAGGGATGACGCCTAAACAACAAACTGTAGCTGTGTTTCTCAACTTTATGCCAGCATTTCTAAGGGCCTGATGGAAGTGGGCTGTACAAAATTGGGGTTCACTAGTCTACACCTATGTAACATTACCCTCCTGAGTGGGAATGGGAGTGGACTGGGAAAAAGCACATGCTAGTCTAGCATTGCTCTGCGCAATCTAAACTAGCACTGTGGTGAGATATATATATGTATATATATATATACACACACACATATACACACACATATATATATATAACCTTCCATATATATATATATGCCTGTGAGATGGCATCTTGCTCTTTCACCTACGCTGGAGTGCAGTGGCAAGATCTCAGCTCACTGCAACCTCCATTTCCTGGGTTCAAGTGATTTTCCTGCCTCAGCCTCCCGAGTAGCTGCAGGCGTGTGCCACCAAATCTGGCTAAATTTTGTATTTTTATTAGAGACAGGGTTTCACCATGTTGGCCAGGCTGGTCTTGAACTCCTGACCTCCAGTGATCCGCCCACCTCGGCCTCTCAGGCGTGAGCCACTGCTCCTGGCCTTTATATAAATTTTACATAATTTTTTTGAGACAGGGTCTTGCTCTGTCACCCAGGCTGTGATGGCTCACTGCAGTCTTGACCCCTTGGGAACAAAAGGTTCTACAAAGGCTGTAATGTTTCTTCACCTTCTTCAAGCCAAAACAAAAGTTATACATGCTGCTAACTAGCAAGTCTTCAAACTGCTCAATCACAAGTTCCAGCAAGGTTTTTCCTTCTTCAGCCGGTAACTCGTTGGAGCCCCATCTCTCCTTGAGCTTCTTGACCTGCTCCAGGCTCAGCCCCGTGCTCTCGTTGACACCGAAGTGGTCCAGCACCTCCTCCACTGTCTTTGTGTGCGCATTCTCCATGGCTTCGGGGGCCCGGCTGGCCTCGCCTCCAGTCCCCGCGGCCTCCTCGCCTCCGCCTCGCACTGGGGCCGCGGGCTCGTGCCACCCCGGGAGCCCAGGCGCGGACGGGCGCTCCCCTGCTCCTCCTCCTGCGGCCGCTTCCGCCTCGCCGGGCGCTGAATCACCTCGCGCCCCCTACCCCAGACAACCGCCCCTTGCGCGACCCGAGGCTCCGCCGCGGGTTGGGGGCTGCTGACCCTCCCTCCTCTCGCCAGAAGGGAGGGCCTCCCTCGTCCTCAGCCGCCTGCCGGGAGAGCAGGCCGCAGCCCCGGAGCCCCTTCCCCGCTCTCCAAAGGCGATCAGAGGCCCCGCCCGGGCCGGAGCGGGGGGCGCCCGGCAGACCCTTGAGGGCGGAATGCGGCGAAGGAGGCGAGCAAGCGGGGCGGGGCGCGGCAAGATCGCCCGGGTCTCTCAGCCCCGCCCAGCCGGCAGCGGCGGAGGAAACTGCGGCGGAGGAGAAGGAGGTGGCGTCGGGGACTGCTCCGCGGCGGCCGCTCTAATAGCATTTATCGGCCACTGTGTCCGCTCTCGCCGCCGCCGCGGCATGTGGCCTCCCTAGTAGCTGGGACCACAGCTGCATGCCACTATGCCTGGATAATT
The DNA here is from genome assembly GCF_049354715.1 of Callithrix jacchus. NCBI lineage: Eukaryota > Metazoa > Chordata > Mammalia > Primates > Cebidae > Callithrix > Callithrix jacchus. The sequence continues at coordinate 77,770,913 of NC_133502.1, forward strand.
CTTGTATGTTTTGAAGAGATAGGTCTCCCTATATTGCCCAAGATGGTCTCAAACTCCTAGGCTCAAGAGCTCTGCCTGCCTTGGCCTCCCAAAGTGTAGAGATTAGAGACAGTGGCAACTTTAATTTCCCTTCTAAAGGTGGAAAAGTTTGAATATTAATGGAGAGAGAGGAATGGTAGCTGAGTGTAAATAAATGAATAAATGGGTTATAAATTGAGGGAAATTCAATATTACATGAAGACCTTGAAAGAGGTTTGGAGCAAGACACTATACTGTGTCTTATCTCAGTGATCCCAGATGCACGAAAGGGTGAAAGATGTGTGTGCCAAGACCACCAACTTTTGGAGTCTGGCAAGATGGACAGGAAGCCTGCAAATCTGAGTGGCCTTGCCCTGTCAGATATTCATACAGTATGATGGACTGGACTAATTATTAATGACTGAATTGGATTCCACTAAGGTCGCAGTATCTTTTGAGTTGTATGTCCTTTGGTTGTAAGAGACCCTGGTTCAAAGGCCAGGGGTGGACTGTGATTGTTCTTCAACCCAATTCCTGACTTACAACTCCTAAAATCCTTAGAAACACCAAAATGATGTGGGTTTTTTTTTTGTATGCTAATTAGTTGACTGGTGGCTGGTAACCCCTAGGTAGCTTCAGGATAGGGGCTGGTCACCAGACAAACAAAGGCAGAGTTAGGATTGGGACTTTCAGCCCTGTCAGGGGAGGGGAGAGACATCTAAGGCTAAGCTGATCACAAGTGGTCATAGTTTAATCAGTCATGCCTACGTAATAAAACTTCCATAAAAACCCGAAAGGACAGGGTTCGAAGAGGTGGTGAATCCAGGAAGAGCATGGAAGCTCCACACTCCTTACCCCATACAGTGCCCCATGCGTTTCTTCATCTGTATCCATTGTGATATCCTTTATTATAAATGGGCAAATGTAAATAGGTGTTTCCTTTAGTTCTGTGAGCTGCTGTAGCAAATTAATCAAACCCAAAGAGGGAACCCCATGGGAATCCCATCTTGAAGCCAGTTGTTCAGAAGTTCTGGAGGACTAGACTTGTGACTGGTGTCTGAAATGGGACAGCCTTGTGGGACTGAGCCTCTGACCTGTGGGATTTGAGGTTATTTCCGTGTCAATAATGCCAGAATTGAACTGGGAGACGCCCAGATGGTGTCCACTGCAGCAGTGATGGCTTGTTTGCTGGTGGGGCGAAATCCATGTACATTTGATCCACAGAAGTCTCCTGTGTTGATTGCTGTTGTTGAGAGAGTAGAAAAAGCACTCTGAGCTTGTGTGTTTTTTCCATACTTATACTATTTTAATGCACTAGAGAAGTGCGTAACTTTATTCAGGGAAACACCCTCGATACCCATAAAATCATGAGAGCTGTCTCCTGTCCCTTCAGGATGGTCCTCTGCCAGTTTTCTTCTATTTTAAAACTCACTGTCATAGAAAACTCTCCGCTCCAAGGATTCCACATGGACCTTTAAATCAATTTGAAGTCTTCTAAGAAGGATAATAGAATTGTCAGCTATGCTCCCAATTCCACTTTGGAAAAGGGAGTAGGTGTGAAGTAGAGGGTCTTGAGGTGTCCATGAAGATATCTCATCCCCTGATAGAAGGAATCTTAGAAGCTATGGCCACCTACTTTTCTCCAGGTCTCATCAGGAAAGAGTGAAGCCTGAGTGATATTACATAAAATACACCATGCTACACATTGTCTCAGAAGACATTCTGACCAAGGCTACTGGTGCTGCCTTTCTTTCTCTTTCTTTTCTTTTCTTTCTTTCTTTCTCTCTCTCTTTCTTTCTTTTTTTTCTTTCTTTCTCTTTCTTTCTTCTTTCTTTCTTTTTCCTTTTTTCTTTCTTTCCCTTTCTTTCTTTCTCCTCTCTTCTTCTTTCTCCTTCCTTCCTTCCTTTCTTTCTCTCTTTCTTTCTTTCAGAAAGAGTCTTGCTCTGTCACCCAGGCTGGAGTGCAGTGGCGCAATCTCTACTAACTGCGACCTCCACCTCCCAGGTTCAAGCGATTCTCCTGTCTTAGCCTCCCAAGTAGCTGGAACTACAGGCGGGCACCACCACATCTGGCTAATTTTTGTATTTTTAGTAGAGACGGGGTTTTACCATGTTGCCCAGACTGGTCTCGAACTCCTGACCTCAAGTAATTCATTCCACCTTAACCTCTCATAGTGCTGGGATTATAGGCATGGGCCACTGTGCTTGGCCATCCTGGCACCTTTCGTCATGGATGGAACGTGCTTTGCTGATTCAGGTTTTCTGCCCTAATCATGTGTCGGGTGACTCTGCTCTAGTTCACCCTATTGTGACCTGGTGTCTGGTCTCCATTTTCAAGGAGTCTTATCACTTGCACCATGGAACCCCAGACTCCTGCACAGCGACTCCTGTTGGTGATTTCCAAATCATGGGTGAGGTTCCCACTCAGGGATAACAGGTTATGGTGTGAATGGGGCAGCTGTTGGAGGCCTGCAGCCTTGGAAGTTTCAACCCAAATGCCATCACTGCCTTAGAGTTCCTCCTCAAGGACAAAGCATCTATTTTAACAAATGAGTAAAGAAGCCATCTGCTGTCCACCTCCAAAGGTAGCAGAAAATATCTAACATCATAAGAGGCATCAAATAACACACACTATTCTATTTTAGATCTAATATCATACTATGGACACCTTTCTTTGTCGATATATGTAGAGCATTCTACTGTTAGACCACATCATAATTCATTTAACAATCTCCTTTTCTCCTGTTCATGAACATTTAGATGTATTTTTACTTACAAACAACACTGCAATAAATATCTTTATGCATGTGTTCTTATAGATGTGTGAAAATATTATTATAAAACTAATATCTGGGCTGGGCATGGTGGCTCATGCCTGTAATCCCAACATTTTGGGAGGCTGAGGTAGGCGAATCACCTAAGGTCAGGAGTTCAAGACCAGCCTGACCAACATGGCAAAACCCCATCTCTACTAAAAATACAAATATTAGCCAGAGGTGGTGGCACATGCCTGTAATCCCCACTATTGGGGAGGCTGAAGCAGGAGAATTACTTGGACCCAGGAGGTGGAGGTTGCAGTGAGCCAAGATTGCACCATTGTACTCCAGCCTGGGCAAGAAGAGTGAAACTCCGCTTAAATAAATAAATAAATAAAACATATCTGGAAATGAAACTACTTGCTGAAAAAAGTTATTTTAACATGTACTCCCTCTGTAGTTAAAGAGAATGTCTGTAACCCTCACAAATAATGAATCAGCTCACTTTATAAGCAGAACATGACCTAATAGCTCTGGTTTGTTTTTTTTTTTTTTTTGAGACGGACTCTCCCTCTGTCACCCAGGCTGGAGTGCAGTGGTGCGATCTTGGCTTACTGCAACCTCCGCCTCCTGGGTTTAAGTGATTGTCCTGCCTCAGCCTCCCTGAATAGGCCCATGCCACCATGCCCAGCTAATTTCCTTTTCTTGTATTTTTAGTAGAGACAAGGTTTCACCATATTGGCCAGGCTGGTCTCGAACTCTTGACCTCAGGTGATCTGCCCACCCTGGCCTCCCAAAGTGTTGGGATTACAGGCATGAGCTACTGCACTCGGCTGATGTTTTTTATACAAAATTGAGGGGCTGTACATACATAATTGGCATGAATTTAATTTAATTCACTCCTCACAACATCACACCAAGTAGGAATTGCTAATTCATTCTACAGCTGAAAAGCAAAAAGTGAGTTAGCTGTGTGTCCTTAGGTAAATAATTTATGTTCTCTCTGCTTCTAATCCCCCAGCAGAGAAGAATAAATGGCAACATCTTCCTTCTCTACCACAGAGGCATGATGATCAGTTTTGTTTGTTAATTTGGGTGAGTTACAGTTCACAGTTATTCAGTCAAACACAAATCTAGGTGGTTTGCCTGGATTTTGTAGATATAATCCAAGTCCATATTAGTTGGGTTTAAATAAAGATCATTCCAGATAATCTGGGTGGGTCTGATTCAATGAGTTGAAATATTTTAAGAGCAAGGCTGATGCTTCCCTGGGGAAGAAGAAATTCCATTCATGGACTTGGCTGTCCTGGACAGTCCCAGCATGGTTTTCCTGAGAGGCCGCCCTGCAGATTCTGAACTTGCCTAGCCAGGCCCCACAATTCCATAAATCTTGTAATGTATATCTCCCACTGCTCTACCTCTCTGAGCACAATGGGGATGTGTTAAAAACTAAAGTACTATATATATGCAAGGTATTTTATGGTCCCTCTGGATTGTGTGAGAACACAGTTTATAGTTTCAGTGTGCTGGGGAGGAGGGCAAGATAGAAAGACTGAGAAGATCTCTTGTTGCGCGCTGCAGCCGACTGAGTCTTATCTGGAGAGCAAGTCATGGTGGTGGTTCTAGAAAGGACTCTGCAGACACAGACTAAAGCTGGCGTCAGACCCTGTGTCATGGTCTAGATTCTCTGGAAAGAAAGAAGAAAGAGAGAAAGAAAGAAAAAAGGAAAGAAAGAAAGAGGGAGAGAAAGAAAGAGGGAAAGGAAGGAAGGAGAGAGAGAAAGAAAAGGAGGGAAGGAGGAAGGGAGAGGGGGGAGGGAGGGGAAGGAAGGAAGGGAAGAGAGAAAGAGAGAGAGAGCTAGAAGGAGGGAAAGAGGGAGAGAGGGAGAGGGAGGGAGGGGAAGGAAAGAAGGAAGGAAGGAAGGAAGGAAGGAAGGAAGGAAGGAAGGAAGGAAGGAAGGAAGGAAGGAGAAAGATAAAAGAAAGAGAAAGAAAGACAAGACTGAAAAAACACAGGTCCGAATGCTGGAATGTGGCTTAATCTCTAGCAGGCTGCATATTTAATAATAATAATAATAATAATCTCTTTGGAACTCCATTTTCTCATTTATGAAATGTAAGAGGTGGGAGTTGGATCAGATGGTCTCTAAGGACCTTTTCATTAGAGCTAAAAAGGCTAGGCTATGTGTTTGCTTAATATCCATGATTAGGCCTTAAAATCTTTTTTTATTGCCAGCTTTATTGAGTATTATTTACATGCAATGAAATTCACCAAATTTAAGTACACAGGTTGATGAGTTTTGAATACATACATGCAAAATGCATACAATTGTGTCATCACCAGCACCATCACAATCATGATTTAGAATATGAGTCTCCTCCCCCAAGCTTGGCCCCTGCCAGACACCGATCAGCTCTGTCCCTATGGCTTTGCCTTTATTAGAATCTCATCGGATGGATGTATGAATTTTTTTGTGTCTGGCTTCCTTCACTTAGCACAAAGCTTCTGAGACTCATGTCTGATCATTTGTGTGTTTGGTTATAACTTCACATTGGCTATTGTATATCTTCTAAAATAGACAGTTTATGTCCTTTGCCCATTTATTATTGGGTCATTGATTTTTTTCACTGGAGATGTATGGAAGCATATATTTTGAAAGGCAATGAATAATATGAAAGTTGATTTTATTTTCCTAAATCTTCTTGAGTGCATCTTGTCCCATAAAATTCCCCACTTGGAGCCACCAGTGGCTGGAGGCGCCAGTCTTCTTTCTCTCTCTGCCACCCTGGAGGTGCTTGCTCCATTCCACTGCCCAGGTTGCCACAGAGGAGCACACCCTGGTGCCCCACACTGACCTGATTCTTACCAGTGTCCAGGCTGGACAGAGGCTGGGTCATCGAAGGAGAGGACAGAGCAACAGCTTCTACCCTGCTCCTTGGCTCCCATCTTTGGGTGGTTTCCCCAGCTGCAGAGTTAAAGACTCTGGCCTTTGTCATTGTCCCTGAGTCTGTGCTCCTGGTCCTGGGCCCAGAGACCCCACAAAGCCAAATGGGCAAGAGGGGCTCTCCATCTCATTACATTCTGCTTCCTTACTGGCTGCAAACACTCAGGAAAACTTACAGGGCTGGGGATTCTCCACCGAGGCTACTTTCAAATCCTTAACAAAAAAGAATGCTAGACAAATCTGTGGGGCTGGGGGAATGGGAAATGTACTTGAACAAACACGAAGATTATTCCAGCCCCACTCACCCCCAGAGGCTAACTGAACCCCAACCCTATTTCTCCCCGTTCCTAGCCTGCACCGTTAGGACATGGTGCTGAGAAGGGCCCATCATCTCTCAATGCCCTGCACTGGGCAGCAGTGAGGCAGGGAGGCCTTGATCCTACGGCACTGGGACAGGCGTGTGCTTGGATACCTAGGGAAATGCTGTGGCCCACAAGGACAGGTCTGCGTGGGGGTCATTGATGGGCAGCACCCTTCAGGTGCACACCCAGTTAAGCAGACTGTCACATGCCAGCCTCTGCACCCTATCACTAAGTGCACAGTCTCTGGGGGAAAATATATCTTGTTTTCCACACAGCTGACTGACCACACACTGAAGACACACAACCTGTTTATAAACTGGGACTCCGCTATTGGAATCTTAGAGAAAACTTGAGTGTGCTTCTCAGGCAGGAGTTTACCCTTTAAGCGGAGAAAAAATGGATTTTGTGGCTCAGTTTTTCTTTCTATTCTAACTCTATCTAGTCCAAAATGGAATTGAGAAGGAATGAAACAGCAAGAAACTCTGTGAAATTAGAATAGCAACAATGGAAGAACATTGTCTTGGTTCAACTTCAGGGGCCACCTAAGATCTCTTATTAAGAGATATTAAGTGGAAAGCAATTGCATAGTAGCCTTCCCATGGTAATTCCAAATTTGTTTGTATTTCAGAATGTCTTTCTAGGATGCTCCAAAATCCCCATGAAGCTTTTCCTAGAATCTGCAAATTCTGAGTCTTTAGAGACTTGCCGGTCACTTGCTGGACAGGGCATCTGTAAAAGGGTTCTGGGGAATTTGACTCAGTGTTCAGCCAAGATCCTTCCAAACCTTTAGGGTCTGATTCTGGGATTCCCAAGGGGACCTGGAGCCTTTCTCAACACCTTCCATGTGGAAGAGCATCTGCTTCATCCTCTGTTGCAACACAAAGAACCATTGTGAAGCTCCGTGGTGAATTTCAATGAGTTTATTCCACCACATACAGCTCAGGCAGGCATGGATTTATAGGTATGCTTGTGCTATGTTTCATATTCAAATGTATAGTTCCAACAGTTTACTTTATCAGCTGTGGCCTTTGTCTTCCTTGTGTTCTGTCAAGCATCAAATGCAGTGTCATCTCTGTGTGGGTGCTCTGCAAATGCTAATTGGTGGTGACAAACATAATGATGTTGACAAATGGCCCCATAAAACTGATGAATCATTCGGTTGGAGAGTCCCAGGTTTGGCAGTTATGTAATGTCGCTTCACCAAACAGGTAATGTTTCATACCTCAGAGCAAGACGGAACATTCTGCCTGCCAGGGCCTCATTCATTTCTATTCACAGCCAAAAAAGCTTCTCTGATGAGTAGAACTTTTTTTTTTTTTTAAAGAAAACATCAACCTGGTAGGCAGATGTTTCGTGTTAGAGATACAGCTGTTTGCTTTGATTCAGGCTTCTACCAAAACTGCTGCTCAAACTCCCACACCAGTTGGCAGTCAACTCAACAAACAGGAAGGAGCAAGAGGCTGAATCAGATCATAGAACAAATAAATGAATTCATGTGAGTCTTAACACCTCAATGATATTGTTCCCACCTTCCTGTGCAAAGGTATGGACATCTTAAAATAAGGAGGCCATGGAGTAGGTAAGTTTTTGGTTAACCAAAAATTTGACAGTTTTTGACCTCCAAAAGCACAATTTTATATGGTTCAACCTAATGAAAGATTTAAGAATTCTCAGAATGTATATATTTCAGTATAGGTGTCTGTTAATATAAAATTTAGCATACTCCTAATACTTGCTTCCTGGAAAATTCATGCTTATTCTTACTTGGTATCCCATTTTAGGTATTTCACATGTTTTCTAAAAATTCAAAGTCAAAAATTTTAATTGAAAATTAGAATTTTAAACAGAATTTTTTTTCCTTTGCTACAGAATCTAAAATCCAGTACATTTTCCAAATTGGTGCAAGTTGTGCAGATTTGACCCACTGTCCTGTGATATTCAGTTTACACAATCATGTTCAACTTTTTTATTTTTGAGACAGAGTCTCTCTCTCTCTGTCACCCAGGCTGGAGTGCAGTGGCATGATCACAGCTCACTGCAACCTCTGCTTCCCAGGTTCAAGCTATTCTACTGCCTAAGCCTCCTGAGGAGCTGGGATTACAGGCACATGCCACCACGCCTGGCTAATTTTTGTATTTTTAGTAGAGACAGGGTTTCACCATGTTGTTCAGGCTGGTCTCGAACTCCTGACCTTGTGATCTGCCAGCCTCGGCCTCCCAAAGTGCTGAGACTACAGGTGTAAGCCACCACACCTGGCCATGAACAATTTTTAAAATGTGATTTTTGTTTGTTTTTTGAGACAGGTTCTTACTCTGTCACCCAGGATGAAGTGCAGTGGTGTGATCTCAGTTCACTGCCGCCTTGACCTCCTGGGTTCCAACAATCCTTCTACCTCAGCCTCCTGAGGAGCTGAGACTACAGGTGTGTGACACTGCACTTGGCTAATTTTTATAATTTTTGTAGAAATGGGGTTTGCCATGTTGCCCAGGCTGGTCTGAAACTCCTGAGTTCAAGCAATTTGCCCACCTCAGCTTCCCAAAATGCTGGGATTACAGATGTGAGCCACCACACCCAACTGTGAATCCTTTTGATAAGATATGCTCTCTCCAGTTGCCAAAGTCCTCTATGCTATCTACAGATTTGCTTGAACATTTGCATGTTCCTATTGGGCCCTCCAGTATTTCAATTTTTCACCTCTGTCTTAGATGACACTGATATCTCATTGCTCCTCCTCCAATGTGATGAAACTTTGATGAAGTCAAGGTGTTAGGAGGAGAAGCCATACTTCCTCCAGGGATTCCCCCTTATGGCTCCTATTTTTTCTCAGAATGAGAGCAAAAGGAGACAAGATTCCAGGAGAAGATGCTCAGGTTCTCTTAAATCCAAAAGATGCAAATTAAAAAAAGGTGTCTTCTTATTTTTAACCTATAAGTTTTATAAAAGTAAATAGATTAAATAATATTTAGGTTTGGTGAGAGTGTGGAGAAATGGGTCCCCTCATTTACTGGTAAATTGATGTAATTTTTTTGACCAAAAAAATTGGGAATGTTTATGCTTTTTAAAAAATACATATTGTTTGCCTCAATGAATCCACTTATAGTCTTCAAAAGTAGTCACACAAGCATGGATGTTACATACTTCACATATTCAAAGATTTTTCTTGTAGCATAGTTTATAATAGAAAAAAACTGAAAAGAACCTATAAGTTTATTGATAAAGAGATTTTAAATTATGGTTACATATGATGGTTAAACAGAATGAGTTGTATCTGTGTAGATAGTTGTATCTGTGTGTAATGAAAAGGTGTGCAGGACAACTGTAAGTGCAAAAAAACAAAGTTCAGAGCAATGTTTATAGTATGATCCTATTAAAAAACAAAACAATAATACTTTGGTTGGCAAAACTCTTCTTCATAAATAAGGGAGAGATAAAGACTTCTGCAGAAAAACAGAGGGAGGGAGTTCATTACCACTAGACTTGCCTTATAAGAAATACTAAAAGGAGTTCTTCAAATTGAAAATGAAAGGCTGCTCATTAGTAATATGAAAACATATGAAAGTGTAAAATTTATTGGTAAAGGTAAATATGTAGTCAAAAATACAAAAAAACTCTACAATAACCCATTAAGTGATACACAATATAAAAAGATGTAAAGTGCAACATCAAAAACAGAATGTGTATGTGTGTGTGCAGAGCTTTTATACAGGATCAAAGTTAAGTTGTTACTAGCTTAAAATGGGTTAGTATAACTATAAGATGTTTTAATATGCCTCATAGCAATCATGAAGCAAAAACCTACAGCAAATACAGTAAGATGAAGGGAAAGGAATCAAAGCACATCACTACTGAAAAGCCTCAAATCACAAATGAAGACAGCAAGAAAGGAAAGTAAAAGGGCTGCAAAACAACCACAAAACAATGAACAAAATGACAAGAATCACTCCTTCTCTATCAATAGTTACTTTAAATGTAAATGGACTAAATTTGCTGATCAAAAGACACAGGATGGTTATATGGATTTAAAAAATACAAAAACAAGGCCAGGCACAATGGCTCACACCTATAATACCAGCACTTTTGGGTTCATTTTGGGTGGATTGCTTGAGGCCAGGAGTTCTAGACCAGCCTAAGCAACATGGTGAAACCCTGTCTCTACTAAAAATACAAAACTTAGCTGGGTGTGCTGGCAAATGCCTGTAGTCACAGCTACTCAGGAGGCTAAAGCAGGAGAATTGTTTGAACCTGGGAGGCTGAGTTGCAGTGAGTCGAGATTGTGCCACTGCACTCCAGCCTGGGAGACAGAGTAAGACTGAGTCTTAAAAAAAAGAAAGAAAAGGCTGGGTGTGGTGGCTCATGCCTATAATCCCAGCACTTTGGGAGACTGAAGCGGGTGGATCATGAGATCATGAGACCATCCTGGCCAACATAGTGAAACCCCATCTCTACTAAAAATACAAAAATTAGCTGGGCATGGTGGTGTGCCTGTAGTCCCAGCTACTTGGGAGGCTGAGGCAGGAGAATTGCTTGAACCCAGGAGGCGGAGGTTGCAGTGAGCTGAGATTGCGTCACTGCACTCCAGCCTGGCGCCTGGCAACGGAGCAAGACTCTGTCTCAAAAAAATAAAAACAAAAAAGGAAGAAAGAAAAGACAAGACCCAAAAATAAGTTGCTGCAAGAAACTCGCTTCACTTTTAAGGGTGCGCACAGACTGAACATGATGGGATGAACAAAGATATTCTGTGCAAATGGAAAGCAAAGAGCACGGGGTAATTATACAGATAAAATAGGCTTTAAGTCAAAAACTAGGAGGTCATTATGCAATAATAAAGGATTCAATTCATAAAGAGGATGGAACAATTGTTAACAATATGCACTCAACATCAGGTACACATACATATAAAGCAAATATTCACAGATCTAAAGCGGGGAGTAGACAGCAGAGGCTTCAGTGCTCCACTTTCAACAATGGATAGATCATTCAGACATGAAAACAGTAAGAAAATATTAGACTTGAACTAAACTTCAGACCAAATGGACTTAACAGACATATATAGAACATTCCATCCAATGGCAACAAAATGCACATCTTCTCAAGTACACATGGAACATTCTCCAGGACAGAGCAAATGCTGGCCCCAAAGCAGAGGCTAATAAATTTGAGAAGATATAGCTCATATCAAGTATCTTTATGTACCACAATAGTATGAAACTAGAAGTCAATAACAGGAGAAAAACTGGAAAATTCACAGATACATGGAAATTGAACAACATGCTTCTAAGCAATCAATGGGTAAAGGAAGAAATCAAAGGGGAAAATACAAACATTTGGAGACAAACAAAAATGGAAACAAAACATACTAAAACTTAGGAGATGCAGCAAAAGCAGTTCTAAGAGAGAAATTTATAGCAAGAAACACTTGCATTAAAAAAGAAGAGGCCAGGCATGGTGGCTTACCCCTGTAATCCTAGCATTTTGAGAGGCCAAGGTGGGTGAATCACTCAAGCTCAGCTGTTTGAGACCAGCCTGGGTAACATAAGAGATCTCTATCTCTACAAAAAACAAACAAACATAAAACATAAAATTAGCTGGGTGCTGTGGTACAAGCCTGTCATCCTAGTTACTCAGGAGGCTGAGGTGGGAGGATCACTGGAGCCTGGGAGGTCAGGGCTGCAGTGAGCCAAGATTGTGCTGCTGCACTCCAACCTAGGCAGCAGAGTGAGACCATGTCTCAAAAAAAAAAAAAAATTTGGATTTGATGGTTCTGTGGAAAACAAAAGAAGTGAGGTATATGCCACCACGTACAGCTAATTTTTGTAATTTTAATAAATTTTAGTAGAGATGGGATTTCACCATACTGGTCTGGCTGGTCTTGAACTCTGGACCTCAGGTGATCCACTTGCCTCAGCCTCCCAAAGTGCTGGGATTACAGTGTGAGCCACCATGCCCTGCCACAAATCAGATTTTTAAAGCAGCATAAATCCCGTGGGTTAAACTTCGCTTTTGACCCAACATCCCTTCCTAAGTGCCTTCTGTAGTTCCAGCTCAGTAGGGAGACCATGGAGTAATTATGAGATTTGTTTTAAAACTTTTTTTTCCATTTTTATAAATAGGTCAATATTAAACTTTTATAAATTTAACTTATGGCAATTTACTTTTTTCTTTCTTAAAGGAAAATATACCTTAAATTTTTTTAGCAGTGTGAAATATACACAGTAGAAATTCTGTTATTCTCTGTTATTAGTACATAAATGGAAATACATTGTTTCCCATACTGGTGTGTTTCTACAAATATTAAAGGAGGAGAAAAGCTAATATACTTTCAAGTTTACCAAATACGGTGTGTATTCAAGTAACACATGATAAGCTTATCAAAATTGTGCAAAATATTTGAACTAACTTAATTTGATTTTAATTATTATGTTCAAAAGCTTGGGATATTAGATATTATTTTGCATCTGTAACTAACTGTGATCCTCATTTCTTGTAATTTCTTGTGCTTGTATATTACTTGTTCTTAATAGATTTTACTTTTGGAAACAAGACTTTCTTGAGGTCAGTTTGGTTTTGCTGTTAATTTACTTGTTTGACTTTATAATTTCATTTAGTTTTGCAGATTAGAAAGCTTTTCATAAATCCCCTCACAGACAAAGAGGAGAACTTGCCACTATTTTATTTCCCTCATAGGAAGACATACTGGAAAGAAAATGTTTAGCATTTTAGTACAGTGTAGCTGTTGCAAACAGTTCATGACTTGATCTTCATTTGGAAATCTGTACTGACAAGGACTAAGTTTAAGGATTGTATAAATCATTAAAGTTGTGGTCGTTTCATACGAAGGTTGATAGAAAATATTTTTGTCCTAAGTTTTATTTGCTGACTTTTTCTGTCAATGAGGGAGGTTGTTGAACACACTGTATATATGGGCTATAGCAAGTAGCTTTGCAGCAGCTCTTACAATGCTTTTAAGTGGGTACCACTTTTTCTGTTTAGAATAATAAAAAACCTATTTTCACAGGTTCCTTAGAGCACGTTTGCTCTCACACACCTTAAAGGCCACTGTTGCAAAGTCCATTTTATCATGCCGAATCTGCATTCTTCCACACACCTGTAGAAAAACCTCAGCACATGCTTTCCACTCTCCTTTGCACCCTTTCCAATTTCTTATTGCAAATCATTTTGATGTAGTACAGAAAACAGCATTTTAAAATGTCCATGTTGCCAGGTGTGGTGGCTCCCGCCTGTAATCCCAGCACTTTGGGAGGCTGATCACCTGAGGTCAGGAGTTCAAGATTAGCCTGACCAACATGGAGAAACGCTATCTCTACTAAAAATACAAATTTGGCTGGGTGTGATGGCACATGCCTGTAACCCCAGCTACTGGGGAGGCTGAGGCAGGGAAATCACTTGAACCAGGGAGGCAGAGGTTGTGGTGAGCTGAGACTGCACCATTGCATTCCAGCCTGGGCAAGAAGAGCAAAACTCCATCTCAAAAAATAAAATAAAATGTCCATGTTAAGAACTGGCCCACTGGTACCAACTCACCTCTATTTTGTCAGTTCATAATTGAAGCTTTTGTTTTTATCGTTTCCAAAAATAAAGTATATTTTTGAAATAATGAATTTAAGAATGAAAAAACAAGTGCGAAAAACACCCAAATTACCATATATGTGTATTTTGATATGCAGATGTAGCAATATGCATGGAGAGTCTAGTAAAGTGGTCTTTAACTGGGGGAGATTTTGGACCCTTCTTGTGGACATTTGGCAATGTCAACAGACATTTTTGATTTTCATGCCTGGGTGAATAGGCCAGGGGTGCTGATAAACAACTCATCACAAAGAATGCACTGGCCTGTAAAACAAAAGGACTGAGGTTGACAAGCCCTGGCTGAAAATTGCTGTAAGAATATTATCAATGATCTCTAGCACTGATAGGGACATTAGGGTGCTGTGTAGGGAACAATTTTTTAATTTTTAAAAATTATTTATTATTTATTTATTTTTAACATTTGAGACAGCATCTCACTATGTCTCCCAGGCTGGAGTGCAGCAGTGCAATCTCAGCTCACTACAACCTCCGCCTCCCAGGCTCAAGCTATCCTCCTGCCTCAGCCTCCTGAGGAGGTGGGACTATAGGCATGCACCACCACATCTGGCTAATTTTTGTTGCCTGAGGCTTCCACAGCACTGGGATTACTGGAGTGAGTTGCTGTGCCAGGCTTATTTTGCTGTAAACAAAGTACTTTTCTTCAGCAGGTAAGTTCCTAGTTTAACACCTCTTCAAAAAATGTAAGAAATGAAAAATTTGAAAAAATCTGGGTTGCTTCTCCACCCCCATTCCTATACTATGTATTGTTGGTTTCTTTATGCACCCTTCCAGATATATTTATGCATATCAAACTATGTAGAAATATAGCTTCTTATTCTTTGTCTTTTCCACCATAAGGTACGTATGGTATTTGGTTTAGCACTTTTTTCTTTAACAATATGCCTGACACTGTTATATTGTTTCTGAAGTCATTTTACAATCATGTATATATATATGTGTGTGTGGGGGTGTGTGTGTGTGTGTGTATGGTTTGAGACAGAGTCTCACTCTGTTCCTTAGGCTAGGCTAGAGGGTAGTGGCACAATATTGACTTACTGTAACCTCTGTCTCCTGGGTTCAAGTGATTCTCCTGCCTCAGCCTCCCAAGTAGCTGGGATTACAGGTATGCACCACCACACCCAGTTGATTTTTTGTATTTTTAGTAGAGATGGGGTTTCGCCACGTTGGCTTGGCTGGTCTCGAACTTCGAACCTCAGGTGATCCACCTGCCTCAGCCTCCCAAAGAGCTGGGATTACAGGTGTGAGCCATGGTGCCAGGGTGTGTGGATGTGAGCGATAGAAGCTGGGGCCTGCAGCTTGTGTGTGTGTGTGTGTGTGTGTGTGTGTGAGCGATGGAAGCGCTATCCTGATGAGTGTTTTTGCTTCAGAATAGCTTCAGATCTTATTGAGTGCAGCCATTCTTGAAAAATATATATTCATTTGAAATTAAACAAACGAGAAATATTGAGGAAGGGAGTTGGAATGGTTGGGAGGGGTTAGTCATTTTCATTCACAAAGATGACTGTTCCACTTCTAGCAGCTGGGAAGCTAAAGAATAATTTCAAAATTGAGACGAGAGTAGCTATTGCAGGCATAGAAGTATGTACCAGTAGATGATGAATTTGCCTACTCAGTATTGATATTGCTGTATTAAGAATGATAATTCCATGTCTTTAGACACTAGTGCTTCTTTATCCAGGAATAGCTCTCTAAAGCACTCCGGTGTTACATGCTCACATATCTGCTCCTACTCACTGCACTGAACTTAGAGGGTCCACGTGCCCAAAGAGCAGGGCACTGAGGGCAGCCTCTTGCCAAGAGCCAGTGGAAACTGAGGCCCTCACTCCTTCAGCCCCGTGGAACTGAAATTCTGCCGACAACCGATTCTTCCCTGGTGCAGCCTATCACACATCTGGATTACAGCTTCAGGGAGGCCCCTGAGAAGAGGACTTGCTAAGCTGTGCCTGGACCTCTCACTCATAAACACTGTGTGATAAGAAATGTGTTGTAATTTTTATGCAGCAATAGATAACTATCACAGTTGTGAAATCACCGCTTTTGATAACGACTAAGAGCCAAACCAGGTGCCAATCACCAAAATTTCCTTGTCAAGGAGGGCACCCTACTGTCATTCTACTGGGGAATAGAACATGGCGCATACTTCCTGAGTTTCAAGGAATCAGGAAACAGAATTGCGTCCACTGCAAGCTGGGGCCTGCAGCGTGTGTGTATGTGAAACGAGTGAGCTGGGGCCTGCAGCATGTATGTATGTGAGAGGTGTGAGCTCGGGTCTGCAGGGTGTATGTATGTGAGAGGTGTGAGCTCGGGTCTGCAGCATGTGAGTATGTGAGAGGTGTGAGCTCGGGTCTGCAGGGTGTATGTATGTGAGAGGTGTGAGCTTGGGTCTGCAGCATGTGAGTATGTGAGAGGTGTGAGCTCGGGTCTGCAGGGTGTATGTATGTGAGAGGTGTGAGCTCGGGTCTGCAGCATGTGAGTATGTGAGAGGTGTGAGCTCGGGTCTGCAGCATGTGAGTATGTGAGAGGTGTGAGCTCGGGTCTGCAGGGTGTGTGTATGTGAGAGGTGTGAGCTCGGGTCTGCAGGGTGTGTGTATGTGAGAGAAGCTGGTGTCTGCAGAGGGTATACACTGTGAGTGATGGAAGCGCTATCCTAATGTGTGTTTTTGCTCCCGAATAGCTTCAGATCTGGAGTGTAGCTCTTCTTGAAATATTTTTGGGAATAGATAGCAGTGATGGCTGTGCAACGTTGTAGATGTTGTTAATGCCACTGAATTGTACACTTAAAATATTTATAATGGCAAATTTTGCATGTTTTTATTAAGACAATATAAATACGAAACAGTGTAGAGTCAAATTCTCAACGTCACAGCACAGTCTCCAGTCTCCAAAGGGAAAAGTGCATGGAAGGCCTGTGTTATTTCAGATCCTGAAGAGTAAATTGGGCAAAAACCAAAAAGCTCAGGTGTTGCCTTATGTTTTTCTTTTTCCCTCCAGGTAGAAAAAAAAGGGGCCCAAACATTCCCAGAAGTGAACCTCAGGTGGACCGAAAATGCTACAAGTTTGTGTTGTTCTCTCCTACAAAAAGGTAGACTAGGTGGGCTGGGACAAAGCTTTAGATAAACTCAAAAAAGAAAAGAAAAACCCTTAAAAACAAAGAAACAAAAAATGTTTAAAAAAAGAAGAAGAAAGAAAAGAACAACCTATTTACAATGTTACTAGAGCCTCCCATCCCCCATTCTAGGCATTTCTTGGTTAACCCTCAGATGCCAATTGCGCTGTTGGAGTTTTGGGTAAATTTGCAATGGAATGGAAAATTTTAAAAACTTGAAATGAAAGGAAGTTTTTAAAAGCTGGCTACTATGGCTACTGCATCTAGATATATGATAAAAAACATATATTCTATGCCTGTAATTTTGTAAATGTTGGAGGAATCATCCTGATCGGTAAAGCTGCCCAAAACAAAACCCAGGATGGTATACAACTGGCTTGCTTGTGGCAGCTGGTGACTGAACTGAAATGCAAGTTTTCGAGTATTAGAAGGGAAATAGGTTTCCATAACTGACAATTGTTGGTATAATTTTCACCTATGGGGACCTCTGAAAAAACAGAGACAACATAAAAAGCAGGCAATCTCTAATTGGAGATTCACTTTTAGAATTTTAAATATTAGTTTTTAGTTCCTATGAGCTCTGGTAAGATCAGATGCCTGCGCCTTAGAGGCTGATAAATTTCTGGCCTCTGAGCATATTTTTGAGTGGGTCCGTTTGGACTCAGCAAGTGACAAGCTAAAAAGCCTTGCTTGTCACTGGGACCAGGAACACCGCTTTCCTGCTCTGCAAGGCTTTGGCTTTGCTTCAGCAGAACAAAAGCTGTTGGCTTTTTGGGGGGAATCCTAACTTACAGATCCTAGTTGCCTGGACCTGACTTTGAGATGAAACCTTACACTATCTGCTGCTGATTCTTTCAGCCTCAGCACAAAGCGTGCTGAAGAAAAAACTTTACAAGCACAATAAACAGAACTCAGACTCTGCTATCAACTCAGATTCGGGCATGCCTGCATGGGATCCCAAACCATGAAAACAGCATGGACGCTGGCTGGAATGCCTGCATCACACACAGATGTCCACAAGAAAGGGCTTGTTCTCTTATGGGACCATCTGCAATCAGGCTTCTGATCAGCTGCATACGTCTGACACAAAAACTAATTGCATTACTAAACTTGTGATTTCTGCCCAAACAAGTTTGGGGTGGACACATCACAGGGACTCTGAACTCCCTGCCCACTCCTGGCAGGTTGGACTCTTGACCCACTTTGGAATTATGTCTCTTGCCACTGTCGGCTGATTATTTTATTTGGCTTTCCTGGTTACTTGTAGCTCACAACACCTGTCTCTCCTGGTATACACACTTCAGAAAAGCAAGTTGATCTGTGTAAACCCATTTTGAATTTTTTTTAAATTCAGGATTTTGTCCTAATTTCTGAACACGGCATGTCTTTTCACTTAAATTGCTTAATAATGTTTTCCTGTGACAATGTGTTTATTCCTCTTGCAGATGATCCTTCCTGACAACATGTTTGAATAAAAGCAGAGTATGATTTCAAAAATATAGAGTTATGATTGCTGAAAAGGACACACCGATTTTGCAATAAGAAAAACAAAATCCTAGTGACTGGAAGGTACAGGAAGGGGGAAGGCATTTGTGACCTTTGTTGTTCAACACTGTTCCGCAAAGCTTTCTTCTCCTTGGAAGAAAAACTCCCTGTGCTGCCTTTCCTAGCTGCGGAGAATGTTTTGAATTCAGCTGACTGCTGAGGCAAAATTACTGGACAGGGCAGACTATTGTCAAAGAAAACCAGTGTCAGACAGAAGTTAAAGCAGCAAAGGCAAATTTTATTCAGAAACTATTGCAGTTGTGGAAGACAGACATCAGCACGGAACTGGGCTCTATTCCAAATAGAATAAGCACAAGTAGGAATTTATGGCCAAGGGACGGGAGTCACTGGGCAGACAATTACTAAGAGGGAGCATCAAGGATAAGGAGAACTCTGGTTAAACCAACTTAACAGATTGTCTCTCTCTCTCTCTCTCTCTCTGGCTGGAGCAAAACTTTACTGTTCAGAGGCTCTGCTGGGCCACAGGTCCTCAGGATACCAGGCCGGTCTGGCCTCCTCTAAGGCATTTAATAATATTAGTAATTAAACAGCAAAGCTCATCCCCCAACTGTAATGTACAATAGAGGTCCTGTTGTGACATTCCTGAGGGGGTCTGATACACAAGAAGCAGAGGGGGCCCCCTGATGCAGAGGGGGTTAAGACCACAAAGGAAATGGAGAAGGCATATGGTTTGGGGGCAGCTGGCCTGGTCCAGGAACCTGGCTCGGGCCATGCCAGCCCCTTCCCCTCCCCTGTGCTCTGTGGGTCTGGAAGGACCCGCGGGAGACCTTAGGAATGGGGATGCCTGAGGGTTTACGGTCTGGCTGTGTGTCCATCCTACCCGGTGCTCGGGTCCTCGAGTGTTCTGGGCCAGCGAGGGGGCTCCCAGGCGCATCTAGTAGCCACCTTCCTGGCACCCTTCCTTCATTGGAGGAGGAGCTGGATAAGGCTTGACTGCAGGCCGGGCAACCCGTTGCCCTTAAGGTCAGAGTCCCCAGGTTGGCCACATTTGCCACACAAGACAAGGAGGGACGAAGAGGAGAAACCGGAGGAACAGTAGGCCGAGTCAGGTGCTAGAGGGTCTGGGGCTGGAGCCCCGTTCTGGGCTGGTCCAGTGGGGATCCCGCTAGCAACAGCCTCAAGGGTCCCGGCGAGGGCCAGGATCTCCTCTTCCCAGCGGCAGAGCAGCTGCTCGGGTGTGTGCGGAAGACGCTGGCGGGTGTGGTGCTAAACTCTAAACTGGTGCTGGAGACCGGGAAAGCTGGGGTGCTTCAGGGCGGCGGGCATGGAGAGTCTGGGGGTGCTCCTGCCCGAACCCTGCTTCCCCTGCCCTGTGGCTCCCACGAGCGCTGCCCATCTCCATCCCTCGTGCCTGCTGGGCAGGGCTGGGGGCCACGGCTGGGCTTCCCTCTCTCTTGGAGCCCCTTCCCCCATTCTCTCTACACCTCTACACCCCACCCCCCACCCTGCTACCCCCCACCCTCCTACCCCCCACCTCCCTACTCCCTTCCCCTTCACTCCCCTCACCCCCCCTCACCCCCATCCCCACCCACCTCTGCCTGGGGCCGACCTGGATTCAGCGGATCCCAGGACTGGCTGCGACGGGCAGGGGGCGGTCTCGGAGAAGCCAGGTGCCAGTGGCCAGCCCCCAGCTGGGTCGCTTCCTCTGCGGCCAGTGTCTGATCGCCGCTGCGGGCACGAAGGGCGTGGCTATAGGCTGAGGAGGCTGAGAACTCACTGTCCCTGGAGTAGGAGCGGGGATGAGGGGGCAGCAGATCCCAGGGCCTGGGTGAGGTCTCGGCCCCTCCTTTGTGCTTCCTAAGCGAGTAAGGGTCACCTAGAGCCTGGTACCAATCAGAAACTGTACCACCCAAGAGGAGCATGGGCTTACATTGATAAAAAAGTATTTAGCTTACATATATTGTTTGCCAGATTATTTCATTGGTGGATTAACCCAAGAAGTCTTTCATTCTTAGTAGCGGGGTCCTTTTGCATCAGGGGGTCAGGAAAAACCTGTCCGCCATTTGTAAGGACAAGGACCAGAGTTAGGAGTTACAGTGGCCCCTTGGAGGCTCCTTTGACCTTTCCAAACATATGTATATAAGATACCCTCTGGAAAATAAAACGGGTTGCACTTCCCGGGATGAGTGGGAAGCATACTTTAATCAGCATTCAGAAGGGATACACACAAAAAGACCATGAAATCTAAAAGAGTTTTTCCAAGACACAGTTAACTAAATTATTAAAAGAAAATAAGCATTTAAATTAAAATCTTCAGGAGGCTGGGCATGCATGTTCCTATAGTCCCAGCAACTCAGGAGACTGAGGCGGGAGGATCACTGATCCTAGGAGCTCCAGTCCAGCCTGGGCTAAATATAGGAAGACACTGTCTCAAAAAATAACAATTAAATCACTTTAAATCTTCAGGAGAACGTTCACTCTAAAACTCATCATATGTCCCACCAGTAGAACTCTGACATTCCTATTCGCTCCTCTTTCCAGCCACCCAAAACAGCTGAACCTAAACTTAGACTGGCAACCCCTATGGTGGCCTTCCCTACCCCATCCCAATTCCTACACACCCCTTGCCAATACTCCCCAAATAGAATAGAGAATTTACTGATGGTGTCTTACACGGTCTGGTCCAGTTCTGAGTTCCTGTGATACAATAGCCAGACAATTTGCCAAGGTGACTTAGGACCCCTCAGCTTTGCTGAGAAATTCTTGACAGTCTATGCAAGTTATGTCCCAGAATTTTCAATTTCTATCAGTTGACACATTTGCTGGTGGGACCAGGAGGAGAGAGACACTGGGCAAAAATTGGCAGGATGGGAAAATCCTTCTGATGCTTTATTTATTTATTTAGATTTGGGGACTCACTATGCTGCTCAGGCCAGTTTTAAATTCCTGAGTTCAATGATCCTCCCACCTCAGCCCCCTGAGTAGCTGGCACTATAGGCACACACCACCATATTTTGCCTCTTCTGAGGATTTAAACCAAAATTTGCTTCAAGATATAGAAAAAGCCAAAGAATTGGTTAACATATTAATTAAAGCTATTCTCATGGCTTTTCCAAAGCCGGTAGATTGGAATAAAATTTGGGCTTGTGCTCAAATAGAAGGCAGACTAGTTCATGATTATTCCAACAAACTAGAAAGTAATATGTAAAGAAAGTTCTGGTCTCTCAAAAGAACAGACTGATGCCACTAAAGTAGCACTTAACTCCATGTTTGTCAATGGTCTCAATGAAGACTTAACCATTTTAGCTAAGAGAGCACAGAAAATTAACGAAGATATTCAGGACCTGAACTCAGGTTTGAATCAAGTGGACCTGATAGATATTTACAGAACTCTTCACCCTAAAACAACAGAATATATGTTCTTCTCATTGCCACATGGCATTTACTCTAAAATTGTGCACATAATCAGAAATAAAACACTCCTCAGCAAATGTGAAAGAACTAAAATCATAGCAAACAGTCTCTTAGACCATACTGCAATCAAATTAGAATTCAAGATTCAGAAATTTACTCAAAATCACACAACTACCTAGAAACTGAACAACCCGATCCTGAATGACTCTTGGGTGATTAATGAAATTAAGGCAGAAATCAAGAAGTTCTTTGAAACTAATAAGAACTAAGATATAATGTGCCAGAATCTCTGGAATAAAGCAGTGTCAAGAGGAAAATTTATAGCACTAAATGCCCACATCAAAAAGCTAGAAAGATCTCAAGCTAACAACCTAACATCACAACCTAGAAGAACAAACAAACCCCAAAGCTAGCAGAAGACAAGAAATAACCTAGGTCCAAGCTGGACTGAAGGAGACAGAAACACACACACAAAAAGCCTTCAGAAAAATCAATGGCTCCAGCAGTTGGTTTTTCAAAATTAAAGTAGACCACTAGCTAGACTAATAAAGAAGAAATGAATGAAGAGTCAAATAAATACAATCAGAAAGGATAAAAAGGATATCATCACTGACCCCACAGAAATACAACCACCAGAGAATGAATACTATAAATACCTTTATGTGGATAAACTAGAAAATCTAGAAGAAATGGATAAATTCCTGGACACATACTCCCAAGACTGAACCAGGAAGAAATTGAATCCCTGAATATACCAATAATGAATTCTAAAATTGAGGCAGTAATAAATAGCTTACTAATCAAAAAAATTCCGGGACCAGATGGAGTCACAGTTGAAGTCTACCAGAGGCACAAAGAAGAGCTGGTATCTTTTCTCCTGAAACTATTACAAACAGTTGAAAAGGAGGGACTCCTCTCTAATGCATTCTATGAGGCCATCATCATCCTGATACCAAAACCTAGCAGAGATACAAGAGAAAAAGAAAACTTCAGGTCAGTATCCTCAATGAACCTTGATGCAATAATCCTCAATAAAATACTGGCAGACTAAATCCAGCAGCACATCAAAAAGCTTATCCATCACAATTAAGTTGGCTTCATCCTCAGGAAGCATATACAAATCTATAATGTGATTCATCACATAAAGAGAACTAAAGACAAAAACCACATGACTATCTCAAGAAATGCAGAAAATGCCTTTGATAAAATTCAGCATCCCTTCACAATGAACTAGGTATTGAAGGAACACACCCCAACATAATAAGAGCCATATATGACAAACCCACAGCCAATATCATGCTGAGTGGGCAAAAACTGGAAGCATGCCACTGAAAACTGGCTCAAGACAAGGATACTCTCTTTCACCACTCCCATTCAACATAGTATTGGAAGTTCTGGCCAGGGCAATCAGGCAAGATAAAAAATAAAGCATGTTCAAATAGGAAGAGAGGAAGTCAAATTATCTTTGTTTGCAGCTGACATGATCCTATATCTAGAAATACCCACTAGATAATAGATATAATAGATATCAGCTTATTCTTAAGCTGATAAGCAAACTTCAGCAAAGTCTTGGGATACAAAATCAATGTGCAAAACTTACAGCCATTCCTGTACACCAAAAACAGGCAAGCAGAGAGCCAAATCAGGAATAAACTCCCATTTACGATTGCCACAAAAATAATAAAATACATAGTAATATAGCTAACAAGGGAAGTGAAGTACCCTTATTCAAGGAGAACTACAAATCACTGCTTTAAGAAATCAGAGATGGCACAAAGAAATGGAAAAAAAATCCATGCTCCTGGATAGGAAGAATCAATATCTAGAAAATGGTCCTATTGCCCAAATCAATATATAGATTCAATACTATTCCCATTACACTGCCATTGACATTTTTCACAGAATTATAAAAAACTATTTTAAAATTCATATGGAACCCAAAAAGAGCCCAAATAGCCAAGACGATCCTAAGCAAAAAGAACAAAGCTGAAGGGATCATGTTACCTGACTTCAAAGTATACTACAAGCCTACAGTAACCAAAACAGTATGGTACCAGTACAAGAACAGACACATAGACCAATGGAATAGAATAGAGAGCACAGAAATAAGACTGCACACCTACAATCATCTGATCTTTGACAAACCTGACCAAAACAAGCAATGGGAAAAGGATTCCCTGTTTAATAAACAGTGCTAGTAGAACTGGCTAGCCATCTGCAGACAATTCAAACTGGACCCTTTATTTACAAAGTAACTCAAGATGGATTAAAGACTTAAATGTAAAACTCCAAACTATAAAAACCTAGAAGAAAAATCTAGGCAATACCATTCAGAACGTAAGCACAGGCAATATTTCATTAAGAAGATGCCAAAAGCAATTATAACAAAACCAAAAATTGACAAATGGGATCTAATTAAACAAAAGAGCTTCTGCACAGCAAAAGAAACTACTGTCAGAGTGAACAGACAACCTACAGAATAGGAGAAAGTTTTTGCAATCTATCCGTCTGTAGTGTACCTCCTCATGGGTCACCTCAACTGGTGGGACCTCCTGGGACTTGAGTATGGTAGGTGTAGAAGCAAAGAGGAGTCCTGGGGTGGGTTCTGAGGAGAATGGAGATTGTCTTTCAAGGCAGCCACCCAGGGGAGCCATTACAGTTTATGCAAAGCAGGATTAATCTCTTCAGATGGAGCCACCTCCTGGCAAACAGACTCTTCAGACTTCGGGGTTCAATGTCCCTATGTTCATTCTTATATATCCTTTTTCCAGTTTTCAGGATTCCATTTCTTCTCCATCAATGCCTTCACTTTAACAGCATATACCCTGTGAGTCAGGAAATTCAATTTGTGTTGTAATTCAACCACTCACAGGATGAAATTCTGGACTTGGTTTTCAGCAATCTCAGCTCTATGGCTGCAGGAAGTAAGGGTTTATTTCAGGCAGACAAAGAAGCTTTCAGCTCATTTATGTGGCCCTTGAGCTGGGAATTTGAATCCCCGAGTTCATCCTTTTCTTTCCCCAATGCAATTAGAAGCAATCAGCAGATTTTATTTTATTTATTAGTTTGACAAAAATATTATAAGGCATTAAATATATGATCATCTAGTAACTTGCCTTTTATGAGTTTTTGATTAAGAGTATCTAATGGTGACATGTGTGTGTCTCTATTGCCATATCATGCCAGTGCTCTCTTTACTAATGGAAATAGAATAATTGGAGTCTTTAAACCTAATCTAATTAGAGAACCAATTCCGGAAACCTTAGAGCCAATTCAGAAAATTTATTCTTAAGATTTTGTTCCTGTAAAACAGTTCTTGGTACCAAACTCTGTATTAGCATTATTGAGAGAAATAGAATCATTATGATGTGTGTGTACATGTTACAGTCTTGAATCTGAAGGTAATCTGGAGGCAGAACCCCTTTCTCCTTGAGGGGACCTCAGTATTTTCTCTTTAGGCTTCCCACTGATTGGCTGAGGCCCACCCGTACTATGGAGGGTGGGATGTAATAGACTTTGTTCAAAGTCTCAAACCATCTTAATCACATCTAAAAAATACCTTCATGGCAACATCTAGACTGGTGTTTGATGAAGCAACTGGGCATGTTAGTCAGGGTTCTTTAGAAAAGCACAATAGGGTATGTGTGTATGTATGTTTGTTTGCGTGTCTATGATTTCTGTATGTGTGTGTGCATATGTATATTTACTTACTTAATATTTGTTTCCGTTTTGTTACTTATCTATTTATCTATTTACTTATTTGGAATTGGCTCATGCAATTATGGAGACTGGCGAGTCCCAATATCTGCATGGTGAGTTGGCAGGCTGGAGACCTAGAAGACCTGCTGGTGTAGTTCCATTCTGAGTCTTAAGGCTTGAGAACCAGAAGAGCCAATGGTATAGTTCCAGTCTACAGGCCAGCAGGCTCGATATCCTAAAACAGCCAATGTTTCCGTTTGAGTCCAAAGGCAGGGAAAAAAGAAAGCCACTGTCCCTCTTTGAAGGTCATTAGATAGCAGAAGTCCTCACTTGGGGGAGGGTCAGCCTTCTGGTTCAACTCAGGCCTCTCACTGATTGGATGGGGCCCACCCACATCAGGAAGGGCAATCTGCTTTACTCAGTCAACTGATTTAAATGTTTATCTCACCCAATAACACCCTTGCAGAAACACCCAGAATAGTGTTTGACCAAAGAAATGGGCACATTGGGACCCAGTTAAGTTGACGTATAAAATTAACCATCACAGGGCACTATAGTTTACTTGAGTTGACAGATGTAGCTATGATACTTGTTAAATCTCCAAGCAACATTGTGATTTGTCTGTTTTTTCTTTTAGTTCTCTCAGTTTTTATATTGTGTACTTTGAAGTTCTTTTATTAGGTATAAACATATTTATAATTATGATGCTTTCTGGAGAAATTAACCTGTTTTAAGATTATAATATTTCACCTTTTATCTCTTGAAATAACCAGCTGTTAATGCCCACTCTCCCCACTTCAGGATGAATAAAAATTTTTGATATGATTAAGTGTAAGATTACCTCTTAAAAATTCATTTTCTAGTTATCCCTGTGTTTTGTTTTTCATTTATGCCTCTGTTTTACTTTTCTTGCCATCTTTTGGATTAATCAAATATTTTTTAGTATTCCATTTTTATTATTCTATTGGATTTTTAGTTGTACTTTATTGTATTTTTTTAGTGGCTATGTTAGGGATTACAATACAATTTCTCAGTTTATCACAATCTATTTAGAGCTAAAATTGTACCACTTCACATTAAGAGCCTTTCAACAATAGAATTCCACTGATCCACCTTCCTTTTTGTCATTGTAGTGATGTATTTTATAGCTACCTATTCATAAACCCTATATGACGGATATAATCCTATAATTTGTGCCTTAAACTGTTTTCAAAAAAGTTAAGAAAAATGTAGTATTGAAAAATCTATCCTTACGTTTGCAATTTCTAATGCTCTTTCTTCATTCTTATGTATCCAAGTTGCTGTGTGTGATACGACTTCTCTTCAGCTCAAAAAACTTTTCTAGTTTTTTGTGTTTAGTGTAAATCTGCTGGCAATGAAATATCTTAGTTTTCACTTATTTAAATGTTTTTATTTCATCCTTGCTCTTGAGATAAAATTTCCTTGATAGAGAATTCTAGGTTTACACTTTTTAAAAATTTCAACATTTGAAGACATCATTCCCTCATAGTCTGGTATCCACTGTTTCTGATGAGAAGCCTGCTGTCATCTGTAGGGTGTTCTCTATGGTGTAACTTGCCTTTTCATTCCCTCTTGGAGCATTTAAGCTGTTCTTTTCCTTTTTTGGTTTTCAAAAGTCTTTCTGTGTTGTGCCTAAATATGGTTTTCTTCATATTTACCTTCTTTGGGTTTTACTGAGCATCTTGGGTCTATAAGGGTATTTCCCACTATATTTTGAGAATCTTTAGTCACTATTTTTTCAAAGATTTTTGCCATTAGTCCTTCCCCTGTGTCTAATTACAGATAGGTTTCATAATTTGTGAAATTAGTGCTTTCCTACCTGAGGCTCCGTTCACATTTGTCCAATCCATTCTTTTCTCTAATTTTCAGTTTGGACACTTTCTATGGATTTATCTTCAAGTTCACAAACCCTTCCTCCATAGTCTCCAACATGCTAATAAGCCATTTAGTAACGTTTCCTTCCAAACGCTCAACTTTAAAGTTCAAGGATTTCCTTTTTTAAAAAAATAATTTTTAGTGTACTGAAATTTCCCATCTGCTCACTCCTTATAAAAATATTTCAGTCCTTAAACTCAAAAGAGCTCCTTCAAAATCGGTGCTAATTCCAAGTTCTGGGTCCTCCCGTGTATTTTTATGGGTCCTTTCCTCCCTGGATTTTGGATACCATTGTCCAGCTTCTCAGGTCTAGTGGTTAATGACTGGATGCTGGACAGTAGGGATGCAATATTGGGTGGTTTCTGGATTATGTTTGTATTCATCTCCAGGACCTTGAGTTTTGTTCAGGCAGTCAGTTGAATTACTGGAGACTGTTTGTCTGGCTTTGTTCCTACTCTGATAGGTTGGGTTTAGTATGGCCTTGAGCTTAATCTTTTGCTGAGAGCTAGTCTTGACTCTTTCGTAGTTTCACTGAAATGCCAACGTGCTCATTAAGTCTCTCCTCTTTGAGTAGCCAGAAGTGCTTATATATCTCAGCAGTGCATTTCATCTGGTGCCATGATTTACATCTCAGCCCAAACAGGTGACCTCTGCTAGGCTCAGGAAGCCTCAGCCTGTGTAATTAGACTTGCTCTTGCTCAGTATTACATGGTGAAATCTGTGGTATAATACTATATATATATATATATCTGCTCTTTGTCCCCAGAACTTGACACAGTGCTCCTAAACTCTTGGAGTTTACTGAGTGACAGGAGTGTCTTGTGTAATTCGTAATGAGCCCCTTTTCATCACAGCTTATGCTAATGAGGTGACTTCCAGTGAAGCCTCAGCACGGGACTAGCTAGTAGAAAAGCCAAGTTGTTGGAGAGTTGGAACTTTCTCCCCTAATTTTCAACCTCCAGGAAAGGGATGAGGGGTGTTAGAGATTGAGCTCTATATAAATGCTTAAACAATGATATTCAGAGAGCTTCTGGGGTGATGAACAGACACCCTGGGCTGCTGAGTGGGCGGCATCCTGGAGAGACATGGAAGCTCCACACAACGCCCCTATACCTTGCCTTATGCATCTCTTCCATTTGGCTGTTCCTGAGCTGTACCTTTTAGAATAAACCAGTAAGTCTTAAGTAAAGTAGTTCCCTGAGTTCTGTGAGTCATTCCAGCAATTTGTCACACTTGAAAGTGTGCAGTGCTTTGGGAATCCCCTGACTTTGTAGCCATGCTAGACAGAAATGTGGGTTACCTGGGGACTCAATACTTGCAACTGGTATCTGAAGTGAGGGGGCACTTGTGGGACTGAGTTCACTTCCTGTGGAGTTGGACACTGATGCTGGGAGCTTAGTGTCAGAAGTAAACTAAGTCACTGGACAGGTATTTGGGGCCTGGAGAGTTGGATAATTGGTTGGTGTGAGAAACCCACACACACACATTTAATGTCCAAATTGTTGTGAGTAAAAACAGCACAAATTCCGGACAAGGTTTTGCCATACCTCTCCTTCCCACACACCAGAGATTCCATTTCTTAATCCTGACTCACATTCAAATTTGTTCAGCAGTTCAGCAAGACCATTGCTCCATCTGAACTTAACCTCATTGTGATATAGCAGGAAGTGTCCACAAAGCAGAGACAGAGGATCGAGGGACCAATATCACACATTTCTCTTCCTTCAAGGATCACTGTCCCCAAATGCCAGCTGTGTGCAATGCTTGAAAACAGTTGTGTCATACGTTGTCAATTCTGATAGTTGTTTTTGAGTGCAAGTAGCTTGGTATGTTACCATCATCAGCAGAGTGGTAGTCACAGGTGTTGTGCCTTTTATTTATTATTATTATTATTATTATTATTATTATTATTTTTTGAGACCGAGTCTCGCTCTGTAGCCCAGGCTTGAGTGCAATGGCATGCTCTCGGCTCACCACAACCTCTGCCTCCTGGGTTCAAGCAATTCTTCTGCCTCAGCCTCCCAAGTAGCTGGGATTACAGGTGTGCACCACCATACCTGGCTAATTTTTGTATTTTTAAGTAGAGACTGGGTTTCACCATGTTGGTTAGGTTGGTCTCGAACCCCTGACCTTGTGATCTGCCCATCTCAGCCTCCCAAAGTGCTGGGATTACAGGCGTGAGCCACCGCACCCGGCTCTATTGTGCCTTTTAGAGTCACTGCGGCTGTTGTGCAAACAGTGGACTGCAAGATCTAAGATTAGAAACAGTTAAGAAGTTTCTGAAGTAAGTCCTGGGGTTGCTGGAGTAAATGATAGCCTCAGGGATAAAGAGAAGGAAGGAAAAATGTATCTAGGAGACAAAAATGGAAAAGAATGAATTTTTGTTTGGGAGAGCTAGCAGAAGGAGGAGGTAAAGGGTTTCTTCTACGGCTCCTGCGTGAGCATCCTGAGTTGGTGCTATCCAGTGAAACAGGTCAAGTTGGATTCCCATATTCAAACTTTCTTCTTACAAAATATATTACATTTAAAAATGAGTAATAAATTTTGTTTAGTAAATATTAAACGTTATTAAATCATACACTGAGTTAACTCAATGTCCAATTGTGTGCTCACAAGTTACACTTTCTTTTTATAGAAACATACATTTTTATGCTAATTCTACAGGATGCACACACCGCTATGCAGAGCACAAACACACATGAGTGTAATTCTACAACACAAATGAATGGATGTTTTCAGAGACAGAAATCTATCTAAATTATCTTCTCAATGATCATTCTCAAAGGTGCACCTCTCTTAGCTCCAGCAGGATGGTGTCCTATCAGGGTCGTTTTCCCTGAGTTGAGAGTGAAGAGCATCTTCCGTGAAGGGAGAAGTCACAGTCAGCTGGAATAAGGAGGCCACCAGAAAGACAGGCTGTCAACTCTCCTGAGTTTTCTTTGGAAGACTTCAGTCCAGACCTCCCATCATGGATGTTGAGTGGGAATAACGAAAAGAGTCCCCTTCGAACAACAGAGCTTTAAGTGGCGTTCTCCCTCTCCTCTTGACCCCAAAGAGCAGCAGAGTGCATTGCAGTGGCTGCTAAATGGATTTTGAATAGATTATAATGTTCATAAGCTTTTTTGGAGGGTCTCTTTCGAGTAGTGATTTTTTTACAATTTTGGGACATTTAAGTTAGCAATGACATCAAGAATCTGATGGAAACTAAGAGCTATCACCATAGAAACATGCACACACCCACAAACTTGGTGGCTCATGAACTCTCTGCAGGTCATCGGTAGTTCTTAGGTTAGGAGGAGGCTGGAGGCATCTCAGAATATTTATTTCCTGGTTACCTGATCCTAGCATTGGTAAGTGTGCGCAAGTGATTGGATGGGCATGGATCTGGAATGCAGGGAGTCCAAGCATGAAGCAGCAGCACAGGCAGAAGCTTGCTCTGATAGCACACCTGACTTCTCTGATGGGTGGGTTACACAACCCCACTGGCTGTCATCCTGACCATCAGGTTGGAAATTATTGGTGTAAATTTAGTCACTCAGTCACTTAGTTAAGTGGGCAGGCAGTGAAGTCTGCTTCATAAACTACTTATTAAGTTTAGTTGCAGTGCTAGGCAAGCAGCTGAGATTCAACATCATTCATTTAAACATTTTCATTTGTCTTGAGATTTTTTTTTAAGTTCCCTTTTCATTTCCTCTTTGACTCACTGGTAGCTCAACCGTGTATTATTTAGTTTCCACTTATTTGTGAATTTTCCTGTTTTTCTTCCAATATTGGTTCTGATTTTCCTCCATTGTGGTAGGAAAAGATACTCGGTATGATTTTAAACTTTTTAAAATTAGTTGTGATTTGATTTGTGACCTAATGTGATCCTGGGAAAGTTCTGTGGGCACTTGGGAAAAATGTATATTCTGCTGTTATGTGGAAACTTCTGTATATGTCTGTTGGGTCCATTTGGAATATAGCACTGATCAAGTCAGCTGTTTCTCTGCTGCTCTTCTGTCTAGATATTCTACTATTACAAGTGGACAATGAGGGTCTCCTGCTACTATGGTATTGCAGTCAATTTCTCCCTTTGGATCTGTCAATATTTGCTTTATGTATCAGTATATTTGGGTGCCAGTCACATAAATTGCAGTTTTTCAAATGGATTTTTGACTTTTCATCAGCTTAGAAGAGATTTTTATCATACATATGAACTGTGAATACATTTTCTTAGTAGATTTGGGTTGTTTTAGTTCCTCAAAGGTATCTAACTAAAATGAGAAAAATAGAGATATTGAATGACTAGTTGCAAGAAGTCCATCATGACATCTGACATTAAAAATTATCCACCTCTTAAATGATTATATCTATGTATACAACATTAAATAACAAGCTATGCAATATTGTTTTTACGGAAGGTAAAGTTTATTAGATTATATTTCATGCAGTGAACTGAGAAATATCTCACTTTTCAGACTTAAATCCCATCATTTCTTCAGAATACCAACTCATCATAGAATGTTGTTTTGGAATAAGACTATATTGGTGAAAGTTGCCTTTGACATATCTCTGGAATAAGATGAATGAATGTCTCCACTTCATAGATTTGAACTCAGGATACAACTTTCTGTACCAATGAACGAAAATGGACAAAAAAATGGGGTCACACAAGGAAATCAAGTCTGACATGGTCCACAACTGATCCTTTTTCTTCACCATACTTAGGTAAATGCTGTGGCATGGATTGCTCAAATTAAAGACAGCGAAGCAAATCCTAGGAAGCAGCACAGTTCTGACATTCCAGTCTCATAGGAGGCTCTGGAGTAACAGCAGTGGTTGTAAAGATGTTGATTATTTTTCTGGTGTCCATGAAGAAAAATCACAATGTAGCCACCAGCCAACTCATGAGAACCAGAAAAATGAAGTCCTGGAGCCTGATAACACTCATATGGGAGATGGCAATTGCGTTACCCATGTGTGGTGTAGCTAAACACATTTTCACTGAGAGATTCATGGTGACACTGCCATATTTGATAGCGTCAGCAAATGTCACAAGCCTGACGTAGATGAGGCTGTTGATGACCCAGAATGTAAGAAGAAACGCAGTGGTGTCTTGAGCATTTTGTCTTTCACCCAAGTCCACCCGGATTTGCTGGGGCTCGCCTGAGGGCCTGCACCATGCTTAGGGGATATGCTGTACATAGAAAGAGTCCCTGAGATACTCTATATAAAAATTCAAATACCTTACATCCAATGTAATTTAAAAGATTTTTAATATTAAAAGATTATATTGACAATGGAAAAACTTCGCAGAGAAGTATCAGCATATTAGCGACAGACAAGTGAAGGCAAAGCAAGCCCATGGGCTTCGTCCACTGGGGACATATCAAAAAGATGTAAATACACATCAGGAGGAGCGGTAAGTTTCCCCAAATCCCAATGCCAGTATGGCAGAGGAAAGAAATTCCCGTAATTGTATTGCTGGAAAGCATGGTGTTATATGCTCTGAGAATGATACAAATATTATATATCAGCCAGAAAGACTGAAAAAATAAAATTAAAATGTAAATTAAAAGCAGAATGCAAGAGGATACATGCCCCAGGGAGAAAGGATTTCATTGTTTATATAGTTCCTTTAAAAGGGAATATAAAAGGAATATAAGTATATTAAATATCATGTTGGAAAATTCCATGGTGACCAATTATTCCTTTGAATGTTCACAGGTAATTCTGGGATATGATGTAGCCAATAGGAAATAATGAGTATTTCCATAGCCAATAAGCCCTCATTTATGACCCACATTTATTTTGGCAGTAATAATTAGTCTCT
Source organism: Callithrix jacchus (assembly GCF_049354715.1). Taxonomy (NCBI): domain Eukaryota; kingdom Metazoa; phylum Chordata; class Mammalia; order Primates; family Cebidae; genus Callithrix; species Callithrix jacchus. The sequence goes on from NC_133502.1 coordinate 77,804,033, forward strand.
CTCCAGAACTCAGAAAAAATCAGAAAAACCAAGTGGGTTTTGATATGCAGTGCCATTTATATTTGATAAGATTTCTCATTAAGTTAGTCAGTCTACAACAAATTCCAGTGGAGTGTGGCAGGAACATGGATTACGAACTAAATAAATACTCACGAATGCACTCATCATCCGATTGTATGAAAACGTTCAGTGTATACTCTGACGGAAGCCAAACATGCTGATCATAATGATATCAAAACCATCAGTACCTGATTCCCATTCTTAAATTTCCTTAAAAATACCAGGAGGCTGAAAGAGGAAAGTGGAAAAGAGAAATTAAAATAATAGAAGGCTTATATGTCTCACAGAAGATGAGTTAGTTCTTTGAACACAGGATATGTGACTCTTTCCTTTGTTCTCTCTAAAGAGTGCTTTCTAGTTTGTCTTTAACTGATAGTCAACATACACTAGCTGCCTGGTTAGTTTACCCTTAACCAATGAGAGAACACAGAGCATCCGCTTGTAAAACTTGTCACTGGAAAGTAAAGAAGAAATACGTAGGTCAGAGTCTCCTCTCAGCTGTCAGATGAAAATGCTAGGAGACCCCTGATCCCTACTCTGAACCCACCTTTTACTTTGTATCTCTGTGCCTATTTCTTAATTCCTTCAGCACCGCCTGGGTTGGGGTCTTCACTGCTGAGGTGGTCTTGGCATTAAACTAACCGCAAATATTGGTAATTAAAACAGTAATAATGGCCCATGATTAAACAAATAGATGAATGAGATTGAACTAAAATCCAAATATTACAGAAATAAAACTCAAATAATATGGAAAATAAAATCCAAATATGAAAAATTAGTAAATCATAAAATGTTCATATCCCAAATCATTGGGCTAAAAAGATAATTTTTAAGTAAATGATGTAGCCATTTATTTTTCTAATGGCATAGCCATTTGAAAAAGTCACATTAGTTTCTCATACTATACACAAGAACAAACACTGTAACAATGGGAAATATAAAGAAGTTGTATATGGTCTCTGTTCTGGATGCTTAAACTGTATCTGGGAACAATACAATCTAGAATTTGCCATTCAGCCCCCAAACACCCCTCTCCATTTTGCTCCAGCCCCTTATTTGTCCTCTCTGCACTCTCAGGGTCTTGCCTAGTGTCCTTCTGCATGTGCAGCTTAGTGTACAACCAGGACATCACATGACCTGTATGCAATCCTGGGGATCCTTCTCTGCCCCGCTCTTTCCTCTCTGGTGACTTGTCACATAAAATCCAGCCACTTCAAAAGCCCCAACATCTGATAGGTTTTGTCACCCAACAAGATCTCTGCTCTATGTTTGGACTCCATGTCTTGGCTCATGGCTCTGTTCCCTTCACTTGAGAAATCTAGCCATTCAGCCTAGCCAACATAGTGAGATTCTGTCTCTACAAAAAACTAGCCAGATGTGATGGCATGTGGCTGTGGTCCCAGCTACTCAGGAGGGTGAGGTGAAAAGATTGTTTGGGCCTGGGAGGTCAAGGCTACAGTGAGCTGTGATGGAGTCACTGCACTCCAGCCCGGGCCACACGGCAAGATTCTGGCTAAAAAAAATAATAAAATAAAATAAAAGGAATTATAACCTTTACTGTCTGTTTTTCAAAACCTGGACACAGTTGCTTATTTTCCTCCCTTTGACAGTGTTGATGTGAAACAATAAATCTAATACCTATTCCCCTGAGAGGGCTGGGCCGCCCCTCTCTGTTTTAGTTATTATATTTACAAGTTGAAGATATCATGCCACTATTACTGTAGAATTTTCCTTTTTTTATTTGTCATATTTTAGAACAGGGTCTTGCTGTGCCACCCAGACTGGAGTGCAGTAGTGCAATCATAGCTCACTGTAACCTCAAGTGATCCTCCTGCCTCAGCCTCCTAAGTAACTGGGGCTACAGGTGTCAGCAACCACATCTAGCTAGTTTTTAAACTTTTTGTAAAGTGAGGGTCTCACTATGTTGCCCAAGCTGGTCTTGAACTCCCAGCCCATGCAATCCTCATGCCTTGGCTTCCCAAAGTGTTGGAATTACAGGGATGAATCATTGTGCGTCGCCTACTGAATTTTTCATAATCTGGATTTGACAGAGGGTTTCCTCATGGTTTCACTTTACTTGTTACCCTATCCTCTATATTTTGTATGAACTTTTAGCTGTATCTACAGATTAGATGTATTTCATTTTTGTTTTATTAAGAATATTTCAAATATAGTACTGTGTACTTCACCTTGCATCAAACTCAGAAAGCACAATGTCTGTTTAATGATACTAAAATTGATTATTAGGTCCAAGTGTTACCAGCCTAAGTCATCCCTTATACAGGTTCCTCATCAACCTATTAAATGCTTAGAATCCATTCATGTTTGTTGCCTAGACATAGTTCTCACTGGAGTTACAAATTAGTAATTTTCTAATTATTCTGTTTCTCTGTTAGCTGAAATGTTTGGTACTAGAATATTCATTAGTAAACTTCATTCCTAAATAGAGAAACACAGTGAACAAATTCAAATGATAAATGGTAAATGACAAATGGAAAATCTGCAACTCTTACCAGATACAAAGGGTGAATTTAAATATCTTTGAGTCCTAAAAGTGATCAAGATATAAAACAAAAACCCAGTAGAAAAAAATGTGCAAAGAATATGAGGTTACAGTTCACAGAAAAAGAAAATACAGATGACAGTTAGATGACCATATTTTCATACATATGTATAATGAGATAAATGCAAATCAAAACTTCGATTCCATTTCTTTGACAATTAGAATGACTAAGATTAAACTTTTAATTAAAACATTTATGGCCAACATAAGATGACTCTGGTTTCTTTCTTTCTTTTTTTTTTTGTTATTGTGGTTGAGGTATTTTTTTTTTTTTTTTTTGACTCTGGTTTCTTAACAAAAAGGGGGTTATTTGTTTCTGTTGGTAGAGTTGTCGGGTAAAAGATAATTTCATAATGTTTCCTACAAAAGGTACATTTTCTCTTACCATTTCAGTCAACTGTTCCATATTCAGAAATTTATTCTGAGTATACTTGCATATGTGTAAAATTTTTATTTAAAAATTATCTACTGTAATAAACTTTTCACTATAATGAATTCATTCATTTTCTATAGTAGCAAAACACTAGAGCAACCCATTAATTATGGATTGAGTACACAGAGTGTATCAATACATGAAACAATATAATTTTGTGTATTTATTTACTTATTTTTATTTTTGAGACAAAGTCTTGCTCAGGCTGGAGTGGGTCGGCATAATCTAGGCTCGCTGCAACCTCTGACACCTGGGTTTAAGCAATTCTCCTGCCTCAGCCTCCCAAGTATCTGGGATTACAGGCATGTGCCATTGCATCCATCTAATTTTTGTATTTTTAGAATAGACAGGGTTTCACCATGATAGCCAGGCTGGTTTTGAACTCCTGACCTCAGGTGATTCACCTGCCTCGGCCTCCCAAAGTACCAAGATTACAGGTGTGAGCCACTGCACCTGGCCAATAATTTCATGTGCTTAAAAATCAGAAAGCTCTTTATGTAGTTATCTGGAATTATGCAAGAGATGGTTAGAAAAAGATATGTGAGAATTACTCTTTAACTAGTGTCCAGTGTAATGTTTCCAAGATTAAAAGTTCATATAAAATAAGAAAAAGGTTGTTAAAAATTGGCTATATCTTTTGCTGTGCAGAAGCTGTGGAGTTTGATTAGGTCCTATTTGTCTATTTTGGCTTTTGTTGCCAATGCTTTTGGTGTTTTGGTCATGAAGTCCTGGCCTACTCCTATGTCCTGAGTGGTTTTGCCTAGATTTTCTTCTAGGGTTTTTATGGTGCCAGGTCTTATGTTTAAGTCTTTAACCCATCTGAAGTTAATTTTAGTGTAAGGTGTCAGGAAGGGGTCAAGTTTCTGCTTTCTACACATGGCTAGCCAGTTTTCCCAACACCATTTATTAAACAGGGAGTCCTTTCCCCATTGCTTGTTTTTGTCAGGTTTATCAAAGATTGTATGGTTGTAGATATGTTGTGTTGCCTCCCATGCCTCTGTTCTGTTCCATTGCTCTATATCTCCGTTTTGGTACCAGTACCATGCTGTTTTGATTACTGAAGCCTTGTAGTATAGTTTGAAGTCCAGTAGTGTGATGCCTCCCGCTGTGTTCTTTTTGCTTAGAATTGACTTGGCTATGCGGGCTCTCTTTTGGTTCCATATGAAGTTCAAGGTGGTTTTTTCCAGTTCTGTGAAGAAAGTCAATGGTAGCTTTGTGGGGATACTGTTGAGTCTGTAAATTACTTTGGGTAGTATGGCCATTTTCACAATTTTGATTCTTCCTAACCATGAACAAGGAATGTTTCTCCATCTGTTTGTGTCCTCTCTGATTTCGTTGAGCAGTGGTTTGTAGTTTTCCTTGAAGAGGTCCCTTACATTCCTTGTAAGTTGTATTCCTAGGTATTTTATTCTCTTTGTAGCAATTGTGAATGGCAGTTCATTCTTGATTTGGCTCTCTTTAAGTCTGTTATTGGTGTATAGGAATGCTTGTGATATTTGTGCATTGATTTTATATCCTGAGACTTTGTTGAAGTTGCTTATCAGTTTCAAAAGTTTTTGGGCTGAGGCGATGGGGTCTTCTAGGTATACTAACATGTCATCTGCAAATAGAGACAATTTGGCTTCCACCTTTCCTATTTGAATACCCTTTATTTCTTTTTCTTGCCTGATTGCTCTGGCTAGAACTTCCAGTACTATATTGAATAGGAGTGGTGAGAGAGGGCATCCTTGTCTAGTGCAGGATTTCAAAGGAATACTTCCAGTTTTTGTCCATTCAGTATGATATTGGCTGTTGGTTTGTCATAAATAGCTTTTATTACTTTGAGATACGTTCCATCAATACCGAGTTTATTGAGAGATTTTAGCATAAAGGGCTGTTGAATTTTGTCAAATGCCTTCTCTGCATCAATTGAGATAATCATGTGGTTTTTGTTTTTGGTTCTGTTTAAGTGAATTATCAACCAACAGAATGGGAAAAAATTTTTGCAATTTACCCATCTGACAAAGGGCTGATATCCAGAATTTACAAAGAACTCAAACAGATTTACAGGAAAAAAACAAACAAGCTCATTCAAAAATGGGCAAAGGATATGAACAGACACTTTACAAAAGAAGACATACATGAGGCCAACAAACATATGAAAAAATGCTCATCATCACTGGTCATTAGAGAGATGCAAATCAAAACCACGTTGAGATACCATCTCACACCAGTTAGAATGGCGATCATTAAAAAATCTGGAGACAACAGATGCTGGAGAGGATGTGGAGGAATAGAAACACTTTTACACTGTTGGTGGGAGTGTAAATTAGTTCAACCATTGTGGAAGACAGTGTGGCGATTCCTCAAGGCCTTAGAAATAGAAATTCCATTTGACCCAGCAATCCCATTACTGGGTATATATCCAAAAGGCTATAAGTCGTTCTACTATAAGGGCACATGTACACGAATGTTCATTGCAGCACTGTTTACAATAGCAAAGACGTGGAATCAACCCAAATGCCCATCGATGATAGACTGGACTGGGAAAATGTGGCACATATACACCATGGAATATTATGCAGCAATCAAAAATGAGGAGTTCGCGTCCTTTGTAGGGACATGGATGAATCTGGAGAACATCATTCTCAGCAAACTGACACAAGAACAGAAAATAAAATACTGCATATTCTCACTCATAGGCAGGTGATGAACAATGAGAACACATGGACACAGGGAAGGGAGTACTACACACGGGGGTCTATTGAGGGGAATAGGAGAGGGCCAGCTGGAGGGGGAGCTGGGGAGGGATAGTCTGGGGAGAAATGCCAAATGTGGGTGAAGGGGAGGAAGGCAGCAAAACACACTGCCATGTGTGTACCTATGCAACTGTCTTGCATGTTCTGCACATGTACCCCAAAACCTAAAATGCAATTTAAAAACATTGACTATAATAAAGAACTTTTGCATGGTGAAAATAACCTAAGTCAAAATGCATATGATAAATCTGAAAAATATTATCAACCGCTTTATAGATAATTTGTTAACATCCTGTGTGTGTGTGTGTGCGCATGCATGCATGTGTGTATAAACTTTTTAAAAAACTGAAGAAAATCTTCAGTTTTTTAAAAATTAAAAACAAAACCAAAAACTAAAAACAAAGCAAAAGACATGATTAGAAATGAATTCATGGGACATGATTAGATGGGGCAAAGAGAAAACAAATAGTAAAGTGATACATTTAAACTAAACTATATTAGTGATTATACTAAATGTAAATAAAGTAAATAAATAAAACACAGACATTATAAAAATAAAGTAATACCTACAAATATACTAAAACATATACAATTTGAATAGACAGACACAGATATATGAAACATAATAAAGCTTGTATGACTATATTCATTTCAAACAAGCTGGAAATGCCAGAGAAAGAGAGGTTGACTTCCTAATGACAAAATTGTCAGTCCCAAGTCTCTTCCCCTCCTTCTTTCTTTCTTTCTTTTTTTTTTGGAGACGGAGTTTCGCTCTTGTTACCCAGGCTAGAGTGCAATGGCGCGATTTCGGCTCATGGCAACCTCCGCCTCCTTGGTTCAGGCAATTCTCCTGCCTCAGCCTCCCGAGTAGCTGGGATTACAGGCATGTGCCACCATGCCCAGCTAATTTTTTGTATTTTTAGTAGAGAAGGGGTTTCACCACGTTGACCAGGATGGTCTCGATCTCTTGACCTTGGGATCCACCCGTCTTGGCCTCCCAAAGTGCTGGGATTAAAGGCGTGAGCCACCGCGCCCGGCCCTCCCCTCTTTCTTTCTTTTCCTTTAGAGAACGGGAGACAATTCTCTCCCCCTCCTCTCTCTTTTCCTTCAAATCCCAAGGAGACAAGTCTCTCCCTCTTTCTCTCTCTCTTCCTTTAAATCTTTCTCCTTCTAGTAGAGATGAAGAGACACTATCTGTGGGGAGCCAGGGGAGACAAGTCTCTCCCTCTCACTCAAAAACTCCAACGTCCGTCATGGACTCAGGAAGACAAGACTCTTCCTTTGGTGTCTGATCAATCACAGGGATGCCTGCCTTCATCACTCACCTGCGTTACAGCCCAGGAATCAGTTGGGATGCCTACTGAAAACCTGGTGGCTGCTCGCTCCTTCTCCTAGTGTCTACTCTGCTCCTTTCCTTAAAACTTACCTCAGCTAGGCGCGGTGGCTCACGCCTGTAATCCCAGTACTTTGGGAGGCCGAGGTGGGTGGATCACGAGGTCAATAGATCGAGACCATCCTGGTCAACATGGTGAAACCCCGTCTCTACTAAAAATACAAAAAATTAGCTGGGCATGGTGGCGCATGCCTGTAATCCCAGCTACTCGGGAGGCTGAGGCAGGAGAATTGCTTAAACCCAGCAGGCGGAGGTTGCGGTGAGCCGAGATTGCGCCATTGCACTCCAGCCTGGGTAACAAGAGCGAAACTCCGTCTCGGGGAAAACAAAACAAAACAAAACAACAACAACAAAAAAACAATGTTACTAATGTAGTCTGATTGGATTAAAGCTGTGAGCTAAGATAATTAACAACAATAAAAATGAATAGCAGTGGTTGTTCTAACCCATATCTAAAATTTTTATCCCACATTTAATGTTCTATTTTACTCTTCGATGGAGATGGGGAGAAAAGAGAGTAAGGAAGATAACTAGATGAAGGAGAGTTATTTTGGAACAGTTTCAGGTTGTCTTTTTTATGTTCTCATGCCTGAATGTATTATGTGAAGTGACATACAGGGAGTCTTCTGGACTTTCCTGAGGGTATATAATGTTATATTGGATTTTGCATATCTGAAGTAGAGAATCATATTGAGTAATAATATGAATGCTTTAGTACTTACATCATCATCTTAGGATAGATTTATATCCATTCGTTTTTACATGATTAAAGTTTTCTTATTTTCTCTTAATTTTTAAAGGTGATATATACTCACTGTAATAAGGTGTAATATCAAATTGTATAAAGAAGAAAAGAAAATTCAACTATAATATATACATATTATGTATAATCATAATTACTATTTTTCATATAGTTTTTTAAAAATTTATTTTTATCTTTATATTTTATTTTTTTAAAAGATGGTCTATGTTCTCCAGGCTGGCCTCAAACTCTTGAATTTTAAACAATCCTCTCATCTCAGACCTCACCAAGTAGCTGGGACTGTTGGTGCATGCCACCATGCCCAAACTTCCAGCCTTTTTTGTTTTAAAAAAGTAGAGTTATGAACCAGGCACAGTAACTTGCACCTGTATTCCCTGCTACTTGGATGGCTAAGGCAGAAAGATTTCTTTAGGCCAGTAGTTCAAGACCAGCCTGAGTAACATAGTTAGCTCTTGTCTCTAAAACACACAAACACAGAATTATAAATACTATCTTGTAAACTGCCTTTTTATTTATTCATTTTTTGAGATGGAATCTTGCTCTGTTGCCAGGACTGGAGTGCAGTGGCATGATGCCAGCTCACTGCAATCTCCCTGTCTGGGCTCAAGTGATGCTCCTGCCTCAGCCTCCTGAGTAGCTGAGACTATAGGTACCTACCATTATGCTCAGCTAATTTTCTGTATTTGTAGTAGAGACAGTGTTTCACCACATTGGCCAGGCTGGTCTCGAACTCCTGACCTCATGATTTGCCCACCTTGGACTCCCAAAGTGCTGGGATTACAGACATGAGCCACCGCGCCCAGCCTGCCTTTTTACTTTTATTTATTTTATTTATTTATTTTGAGGCTGAGTCTCACTCTGTCACCCAAGCTAGAGTGCAGTGGCATGATCCCGGCTCACCGCAGCCTTGATGTCCCGGGTTCAAGTGATTCTCATGCCTCAGCCTCTTAAGTAGCTGGGATTACAGACATGTGCCACCCACGCCTGGCTAACTTTTGTGTTTTTAGTAGAGATGAGGTTTTACCATGTTGGCCACGCTGGTTTCAAACATCTTACCTCAAGTGACCCTCCTGCCTTGGCCTTCCAAAGTGCTGAGATTACAGGTGTGAGCCACCACACCCAACTTAAACTGCCCTTTTTACAGACTGTAACTTATTTAACCATTTTCTACTGTGGACATTTAGCTCCTTTCCAGTTTTAAGGTATTGTAAATAATGTCTACATATAGAATTTTAAATTTTCATGAAACATATTTTAAAATATTCATATAACATTAAATGTTAAATAAATTTGCTAATAAATTGAATAACAGTATTTAATAATTCAGACATTTAAAAAATAATGAAATTTTTACAAATCAAGTAAATTCTGGTGTTTTTTTTTTGTTTTTTTTCATTTCTTTTCTTTAATGCATCTTTCCAGGGCAAAAAAAATATCCAAAGATATTTCGGCACTAACAGCGTGATCTGTAGCAAGAAAGTTGAGCAGTCTATTTGAACTGTTGATTCTTCCAAGGAGACCTCAGAGAGCCAAGACAGTGTAAAGGAAAATACGAAAAAAAGGCTTCGTAGGCATTATTAAGGGCACGAAAGTTGAATTGAGCACAATTAATGTACAAACAACAAAGCCACCCAACAGAAGACCACTTAAAACTACAACTGGCAGGCTTCAAAGAGCTACAGAACATGCTCCAAAGAAGTGATAAATTTAATTGTAATTTGAATGTTGTCTTTGCAGTCTTACAATAGCAGATGTACAGTGTTTTTTTCCAGTTTACTAAAAATGAAATCTTGTTTGTCATTTAGATGCCACCTGGGACAGCAAGGCCAGGTTCTCGTGGTGGTCCCATAGGGATGGGTGGAGTTCTGTCTTCTCAAATCAAAGTTGCCGATCGTCCTGTGACACAACAAGATTTGACTGAAATAAAAACTGGGATGAAAGGTACCTATTTTAAGATGAGTATCCACTTGGGTCTGTGTTTTGTAAGAAATAAATAATTGTGAACAATAAAAGAAAAAGAGAATGTTGAGTATATTTTGTATAGTAAGTATTACAGTACCATTTTATTAAATCAGAATTATAGCATATAAGAATTATTACATGAAATTATGGCATGTAATCAGAATTATAGTATGTAATTGTTATTTAATTCACAACATTATTGTAAGGTATAAACAACAGAATGAACATGGAAAAACATTCTGAATTAGCTATATACAGATGTGAGCTCTTTCGATCATTTTTCTGACATGGAGCTGCAGTATAACTTGAAGAACTTTGAAATAATATTCAAGAAAAGTTCAAGATTGAAAATTAGATTTTTAGTACTATATAGAAATACTTTGAAATAGTTTGGATAGTTACTATATCAAAATGATACTTAAAATACTTGTGTATTTATGAGAGTGAGTCAAGAAATGTTTTTTTTCTAATAATTAGTATCTGTTCTAATACTTATATAAGGAAATGAGGTGAACACGTAGATTTATATTAAATCTCTCATTATTCTTCTGTATATGTATTTAGAGAAGTATAAGAATACAAATATATATTATAGTTTAAAATTTAGATCTGTGGTATATATAAACCAAAGTAGGGCAAATGCCTTATTTTTTTTCCTTTTTGTTATAGGCACTGGTCAGTAGCCTGTGATGAACTGTTTTAGACTTTTTTGTTTTCTGTAGTTTTGACAGATGATTTATCAGGAATGAAGATATTCTGCTAGTCCAAAATTAATTATAATATATCATATATACTACTTTCTATAATATAGTTTATCATTCCTTTCAAGAAACTTAAATTTTCTCACCTTCATTCTAATAACATTTAGATCACTAAATATTAAAAATCAATTGATTGTTTAGAAATGTTTGCTTAATGATTATGAGTACCATGAAAAAATAATTCAAAATTACATAGTCACTTAACTAGTCTTTGAAAGTGTATGCACAGAAATATTTATATGCTTAATATTATTTTAAAACATTAGGGTAGAAACATATTAAAATTCTACAGTAAATTATCAAATGTTTATTTCTGTATTAATTTATCCTTTAAAACAGAACCAATATAATTTAAGATTGTTAGTTTCTACCAGTATACGTCAAAGCCTTTTATGAGAGAATTCTGAACATTACCGCTACACACAGCTATCCTCTGTGAATTTCATTCTTACCTTCTCTAGTGCCCCACTTCCCAGTATAATATATTACCTCTACTACTCAGCATAAACCTTTTAGTAAATACACCTAGTCTTCTCATACTTTGCAGGGCACTTTTTATCTCTTACCAGGTTTAAGACATTTAACCTAGGAATAGTTTCTTAGTTCTACTGAAATGTAAGACCATTTCTAAAAAAGTCTCTGAGACAAGTTGTAAAAAATCAGAATCATTTAATCACATTGAGGAATGTCTGCAATGTCTAATATGACAGCCAATAGTCAGAAATAGCTACTTAAATTTAAATCAGTTCCCCAGTAGCACCAGCCAAATTTTAAGTGCTCTATAGTACCACTGCCCACTTTATTGGACAGTGTTTATTTAGAATATTTCTGTCACTGCAGAAAGTTACTTTGGACAGCACTGTTCTGGATTCCCTTAGACTCAATTTTCATTCCATCAGGCTGTTCTGTAGAGTCTACTGTCTTAACAGCCCCACTTCTAGCCCCATCCTTGTAGTTTTAATTGAAGCTTCCCCTGTGTCATGGTTCTAAGATACTAGTTTTCTTTTCTGTTTGCGCGATTCTTCTTGATTCATTGGGGCATTCATGAAGACTGTCTTTAGAACTGTGGAGTGTAATTCTGATTGTGCTTTGGACTTGCTATTTTGTTGGCATTTCAAAACTGAACACTAACATTTAAAACATTTCTTTTAGGTCCCCAGAGGCAAATTTTAGACAAGTCTTACTATCTTGGGCTTCTTAGGTATGTTAAACATGTCTTTACATCTGTATGTTTCACTTAAAATATTGTGAACATTCTGTCAAAATAGAGTATATAACTTTAATATGAAATTTTAGCTATGGTACTTATTAGGATAATTAGGTGTCTATTGATTTCTAAGAATTATTTTATATTCCAACAATTTCTGGTTAATTTGGCTATGTTGTAAAATAGATGTGATAGTATAATTAGGCTAAGTTTTATAATTTTATGAATTTGCATGTATATGAGTTTGTTTGTGCTGCTATAATAAAATACCTGAGATTGGGTAATTTATAAGTAATAGAAATTTATTTCTTACTGTTCTGGAGTCTGGGAAGTCCAAGATCAAGGTGCCAGCAGTTTCAATGTCCTCGTGGCAGAAGAGTGGAAGGGCAAAAGGTGCCTAGCTACTTCAACCCTTTTATAAGTCACTAATTCCATCCATGAAGGCAGAGCCTTCATGGCCTGATTATGTCCTAAAGTTTCTACCTCTTAATACTATTGCATTAGAGATTAAGTTTTGATATGAATTTTGGAGGTACACAAATATTCAAACCATAGCATACTTTTAAATTAAATTACATTTATAGTTTAGAGACAGAGTCTCAGTCTGTTGCCCAGGCTGGAGTGCAGTGGCATGATCACAGCTCACTGCAACCCTGAACACCTCAGTTCAATCGATCTTCCTGCCCTAGCTTCCCAAAGTGCTGGGATTATGGGATTATAGGCATGAACTACCAGCACACCTGACCTCATAGCTTTTTTTTTTTTTTGAGACAAAGTCTCACTCTGTTGCCCAGGCTAGAGTGCAATGGTGTGTGATCTTGGCTCACTGCAACCTCCACGTCCTGGGTTCAAGGGCTTCTCCTGCCTCAGCCTCCCAAGTAGCTGAGATGATAGGCGTGTGCCACCATTCCTGGCTAATTTTTTTTTGTATTTTTAGTAAAGATGGGGTTTCACTGTGGCCAGGCTGGTCTTGAACTCCCGACCTTGTGATCTGCCAGCCTTGGCCTCCCAAAGTGCTAGGATTACAGGCATAACCCACCGTGCCAGGCCTCCATGCAGAGTTTTATATAAGTAGGTATTTGGTCAATTGCTACGAATGTGGCCTAATTTTAATTAATTCATGTCCTTTTTTTTTTTTTTTTTTTTTTTTTTTTTTTTTTTTGAGACAGAGTTTTGCTCTTGACTCAGGCTGGAGTGCAATGATGGGATCTCAACTCACTGCAACCTCCACTCCCCAGTTTCAAATGATTCTCCTGCCTCAGCCTAATGCCTACAATCTGTGAGTAGCTGGCATTACAGGTGCCTCCCACCATGCCTGGCTAATTTTTGTATTTTTGAAGAGATGGAGTTTCACCGTGTTGGCCAGGCTAGTCTCAAACCCCTTGACCTCAGGTGATCCACCTGCCTAGGCTTTCCAAAGCTCTGGGATTAGAGGCGTGAGCCACTGCACCCGACCTCATAAATTTTTGTTATGTGTCTCTGGGGATGCATGTCTAAATCAACAACTTTTTCTTAATCTTAGCATTTTCTCTGCTTATATGTTCTACTGTCCTATCTCCAACTTTCCATTTTACTTTATTTTCTTCTTGGCACATTATTTGTATCTTCTTTCTCTTTATTTCTCTTTTATTTAATCCACCCTTCCATTATGCCCTGAAATCCCTGCTACGTTTTCTTCTTCTTCTTCTTCCTCCTCTTCTTCTTCTTCTTTTTTTTTTTTTTTTTTTTTTTTGAGATGGAGTCTTGCTCTGTCACCAGGCTGGAGTGCAGTGGAGCAGTCTTGGCTCACTGCAACCTCTGCCTCCTGGGTTCAAGTGATTCTCTTGCCTCAACCTTCCAAGTAGCTGGGATTACAGGTGTGTGCCACCACACCTGGCTAATTTTTGTATTTTTAGTAGAAATGGGGGTTTTACCATGTTGGTCAGGGTGGTCTCAATTTCCTGACCTCATGATTCGCCCGCCTTGGCCTCCCAAAGTGCTGGGATTACAGGTGTGAGCCACTGTGCCCAGTTACCAGGATCCTTTTGATTTTCAAACTCCTAGAAGGCAATAAAGAAAAGTACAATTTTCCTTCATCTGTTTTCAAAGCTTAGTAAGAAAGACAGTAAGGCCATCAGTTTTTTAGTATTTCTGATATTGAGCCACTTTTTAATCAAAAGAAGGAAAGGAAATATAGTTATTCCTAATGATTATATTGCCTTTTTCCTCCAGGATTTGTGCTTCCACATCAAAGAATAGTTCTAGCTGTTTGTGTTATATATTGAGACTGACAGTTATCAGGGAGAGCTAATGAGTTGATCCAAGTGATATTTAAAAATTATAGTTAGATTCATTTAGATGAGGTTGTAATTCTCATTTTCATCATGGATTTTATTTTCCTTTGTCAAAGATGTAATAATACTGAATAGACTAAATGATTTAAAGCCCCATAATAGTTTCAGTGTTTATATCTCATTAATTACTTAACATCATAATGATGGCCAACCTCATAAATAGAAATACAAAAATAGGCCACAATGATAGAACATAGCCCTTGCTTTTAGCTGAGATAAATGTGAAGAGATCACAATATTGAAGATATTTCAATACTTAACAATCAAAGAAAAGAAAAACTTGCAAAAATTGAATTCAGTGCTGTTTCCATGATTAAAATAATGATAATTTTGCAAAGCATTATAGAATCTTTTTCTCTCAGGTCTATATTTTTTTCTGGCATGTCTTCTAATTGTGTTACAAAACAAATACAGTACATTCTATGTTTTGTCACGTGGGGTATCATATTGTCTCTTTCCTGGCATTGCTGTAAATACGTGAGGAGAAGAAAAATTAAAGTAGTAAATGGAGCGTGTGCTTGTATGTGTGTGTGAGTTTGTGTGTTTACCACAAACTTAAGTTTAAGTACTGCAACTATTACAGAACTCCAATTGTCAAGCTGGATTGAATATCAGAATAGTCTTAGAAGTTGTCAAGATGTAGGTTTTGTGGCCCTGCCTTTTTCCTACCAAATCAGAACATCAGTATCAGAGTGCCCATAAACCTATATTTGTAATACTCTGCATGATGATCCTGATGCACAACTGCATTTGAGGACCACCGATAAGATATTTATATCAAATATTAAATGTGTGTACATATTTGATACTGAAAATATATGTGACGTTTCTTTGAAATTGTAAAATATCTAAAATAATGGTGTTATAAGTAACTCCCTGTCCAACATCACCACAGTAAATGCTGCAAAGTATTAAATACTTAGCACAGTGCCTCTTAACAGTTTATTGTGTTGGTTTGGGTCATGGGTGATAGTCAGCAAGAGGGTTATCAAATGTGAACTGGATTATCAAATGCAAAGTTGATGAACTCTTCTATATGCAGGAAAAGGGGGATCAGTGACTTCAGGAGTAAAGAGCATATGTCATCAGCTCAACAGTAGCTCAAAGGGCCCCTTCAGTGTTTTCCACATCCCTTCATGTAATAATGGTAATAATCACTGATTATGCTCAAAGTTTTTACTAGGTAGTCTTTTAAACATTTGCATAGATTATTTGACATAATTCTCACCAAAAGTACTATATGTTATTAAATCCACTTTACAATCTAGGAAACTGAGGGTTTCATATGGACATCTAACTCCATTACCTATATTTTTTAACTACTAAGAGAATGTAGTAACTACAAAATGCAGTCACTACAGATAATACAGTTAGTACAAAAATACTCTGCAGGTAACAATGATAACAAAAGGTTGACTTTAAAAACACAGATAACAAAACTAACAGCAAGATAACAGACTTACTTCCCTCATTGCCAGAGTACAAGGACTCCTTCCCCATACTTCTTCCCATGCCTCCGAAGTGCTTGGTTCAATGAAGGTTAGCCTACTTTAGTTTGGGACCACATCAATCAGGTACTGGAGGGCCAGTGGGCACTAGACACCTTCTATTAAGTTTTCTTATGAGTCATTGGTGAAGCACTGGAGTTCCTTGCCTTTGGCACTCTACAGGAAAGAAAGAAGGAAAGAAAACAAGGAACAAAAGAAAACAGGCAATTTGCCCCTATCAAATAGATTAATCAAGAAAGGCATAACCTTTGTATCTTTAGTTTGTCTCCAATAAGGGTAAAAGGGCATTATGATAGATACAGACAGGAATCACTTCAATCATCTTTAAGAGTCCTAGGACAGAAGGCAAGGGGCTTAACGCTTTTATTTATAACATGTATTCTTTTTCTCTTGAAGTTTCTATAATTATTACCTGTGCTTCTTCTATCATGCTGTATTGTGAACAACTTCAGAGAAAAGAAGCAAGTTCTATAGATCAAAGAAAAAATTGACTGGGAAAAAATAGGATTGTTTTTCTACTAAATACACACACATATTCTGTCATTACAGCAACAAAAGATCTAAGAATGGTACACCAAATAATAAAGTGCCAAGGCACATTATTACACTATCATCAAATGTCACAATAAATGTGCTTCAGCTCCTGAATATAATATACAGTATTGTTTTCTGTTCTCCTCAGTACTTTCACTTGAGGTCAAAGCAACTTTTTTGAATGAAGAACAAATATCACCCATCACCCTTAGTGGATCTTTCTTGCATAAAGACATCCACTAATTTCACTGAAAATATATGCAGTAGATTGAACATTGGGTTATTTCTTCTGTTTCCTAAGGAAACAACTGTTTGTCCTTCAAAACCTATTACACTATATCTATATAGCAATATTCTTAGCTGAGGGATTCATTTGTGTGTGTGTGTGTGTTCTATGTATTATATCTATATATAATATTGTATGTACAAATAACTATGATTGACTAAAAATTGGCTACAAATATGTAGAGAAAGTAAATCATACTGATTTCAATAAAACAGATTGGTTTAGTATATCTTCCCCCATGCTTTTAATTTTTAAAAATATATTTATGTAAGAGAGCAGTGGTGGAAATTTTACCATTTTTTGGATTGTGCTGCAAATTTATATAGTTGCTTTATCCTTCGTATTTTCTCTAATATTGGTATATATATGTAGATATATATGTTAACATTCTATTATGGTATCGATTCACAACTATATTATGTGACTTTGCCAATGGGACAGCCAAAAAATGAGGTAGAATGGGTTGCAAGTCAGCAGCGATTTTCTGCAGAAGAATATGGAGAGATTGCAACAACAGCAAAAAGGTGAGATATCTAGGATGTGTTAGAAATGATGGGAAAAGATCACATACTTTAAGCAAGCATGAAGTACTGAGAACTTACATGGGGAGGGGTTGAAATGGACTTTAGGTACTGTTTCCTCTTTCATGTGGGAGCAGAAGAGGAATAAAAAGGAAAGGCTAGGTTGAAGGAGAACATGAGGTTTCAAAGATGTGTCCTTGGGTGTATGTCACCCTCATGCCCTACTGCCCTTCCACCCCTATATTGCACTCTAATTCTGTACTTAGATGTTTTTATTTGTAAACCAAGAATTTGTCACCAAATATGTAAAAGTGCAGATGACCCCCAACTTACTGTAATTTGGCTCATTATATCTCGACTGCAATAGTGTAAAAGCAATACCCATTCATTAGAAACCATACTTGGAGTACCCAAACAACCATTCTGCTTTTCACTTTCAGCTCAATGTCCAATAAATTACAAGAGATATTCGGTGCTTCATTGTGTAATAGGCTCTGTGTTAGATTATTTTGCCAAACTATGGGCTAAAATAAATGTTCTGAGCACTTTTAAGATAGACTAGGCTAAGCTATGATGTTCAATAGGTTAGCGGCATTAATTGTGTTTTCAGCTTAGAATCTTTTCAACTTAGGATGTGTTTACCAGGATGCAACCTCATTATAAGTCAAGGAACTTCTGTAGATTTCTGAATTGTACCAGTTTATTTCCAGAGTCTTCTACATTTACCGCTAGGAGCTCATTTCAACAGAAAAAGAAATCCATAAAATTGCCATTCAGGGTTCTTTTTCACAACGGGTTTGCCGCCAGAACATAGGTGTCGTGAAAACTACCCCTAAAAGCCAAAATGGGAAAGGAAAAGACTCATATCAACATTGTCGTCATTGGACACGTAGATTTGGGCAAGTCCACCACTACTGGCCATCTAATCTACAAATGTGGTGGCATCGACAAAAGAACCATTGAAAAATTTGAAAAGGAGGCTGCGGAGATGGGAAAGGGCTCCTTCAAGTATGCCTGGGTCTTGGATAAACTGAAAGCCGAGCATGAACGTGGTATCACCATTGATATCTCCTTGTGGAAATTTGAGACCAGCAAGTACTATGTTACTATCATTGATGCCCCAGGACACAGAGACTTCATCAAAAACATGATTACAGGGACATCTCAGGCTGACTGTGCTGTCCTGATTGTCGCTGCTGGTATTGGTGAATTCGAAGCTGGTATCTCCAAGAATGGGCAGACATGAGAGCATGCCCTCCTGGCTTACACACTGGGTGTGAAACAACTAATTGTTGGTGTTAACAAAATGGATTCCACTGAGCCACCCTATAGCCAGAAGAGATATGAGGAAATCATTAAGGAAGTCAGCACTTACATTAAGAAAATTGGCTACAACCCCAACACAGTAGCATTTGTGTCATTTTCTGGTTGGAATGGTGACAACATGCTGGAGCCAAGTGCTAACATGCCTTGGTTCAAGGGTTGGAAAGTCACCTGTAAGGATGGCAATGCCAGCAAGACTACACTGCTTGAGGCTCTGGACTGCATCCTACCACCAACTCATCCAACTGACAAGCCCTTGCGCCTGCCTCTCCAGGATGTCTATAAAATTGGTGGTATTGGTACTGTTCCTGTTGGTTGAGTGGAGACTGGTGTTCTCAAACCTGGTATGGTGGTCACCTTTGCTCCAGTCAACCTTACAACTGAAGTGAAATCTGTTGAAATGCACCATGAAGCTTTGAGTGAAGCTCTTCCTGGGGACAATGTGGGCTTCAATGTCAAGAATGTGTCTGTCAAGGATGTTTGTCGTGGCAATGTTGCTGGTGACAGCAAGAATGACCCACCAATGGAAGCAGCTGGCTTCACTGCTCAGGTAATTATCTTGAACTATCCAGGCCAAATCAGTGCTGGCTATGCCCCTGTACTGGATTGCCACACAGCTCACATTGCATGCAAGTTTGCTGAGCTGAAGGAAAAGATTGATCACTGTTCTGGCAAAAAGCTGGAAGATGGCCCTAAGTTCTTGAAGTCTGGTGATGCTGCCATCATTGATATGGTTCCTGGCAAGCCCATGTGTGTTGAGAGCTTTTCAGACTATCCACCTCTCAGTCGCTTTGCTGTTTGTGATACGAGACAGACAGTTGCCATGGGTGTCATCAAAGCAGTAAACAAGAAGGCTGCTGGAGCTGGCAAGGTCACCAAGTCTGCACAGAAAGCTCAGAAGGCTAAATGAATATTATCCCTAATACCTGCCACCTCAGTCTTCATCAGTGGTGGAGGAAGAACAGTCTCAGAACTGTTTGTTTCAATTGGCCATTTAAGTTTAGTAGTAAAAGACTGGTTAATGATAACAATGCATCGTAAAACCTTCAGAAGGAAAGGAGAATGTTTTGTGGACCACTTTGGTTTTCTTTTTTGCGTGTGACAGTTTTAAGTTATTAGTTTCTAAAATCAGTACTTTTTAATGGAAACAACCTGACCAAAAATTTGTCACAGAATTTTGAGACCCATTAAAAAAGTTTAATGAGAAACAAAAAATTGCCATTCAGTTAGTGTCAGCTAATTCTGCTGCTGTGGTCCCTATTTATTTGAAAAATGTGCTAGCCCACAACACAGTCTATTTGTGATTGAACTAAATTAAGGGTGATACTACTGAACCTACTAATTCAAAATATATGCTGGGGCTCTTAGCTTAGTCAAACATATTTAATGTTTCTCTTCTCAATGTTATTCTCCCAACTATCCATTTCAAGAAATAATATAACACTCAGTGGAGAGCTGTACAATGATAAAGGAGGTCTATTGTCCCCAAAGCATTTCCTATCAGTTTACTCAGAGTATTTTAAAATGCCAAAGAAAATGAAATTCCAACCCAGTAATTCAACCATGTGCTAAATGTATTTTCTGATGAGATCACTGCATATTACTGAAGTCCAAATTAGAAAGTCAGTGAAAATTGATTAGAAAATCTAACTATTGCATTAAAAAGACAAAGACATTAATGGAAATAACATAGACTTCAGTGCATGTTTGAAACAACATTTAAGGATTCTATTTTTTTTTTTCAGTTGGCACTCTTTCTTTTTTTTTAAATTTTTTATTGCATTTTAGGTTTTGGGGTACATGTGCAGAACATGCAAGACAGTTGCATAGGTACACACATGGCAGTGTGTTTTGCTTCCGTTCTTCCCTTCACCCACATTTCGCATTTATCCCCAGGCTATCCCTCCCCAGCTCCCTCTCCCGCTGGCCCTCCCCTTTTCCCCCCAATAGACCCCAGTGTTTAGTACTCCCCTCCCTGTGTCCATGTGTTCTCATTTTTCATCACCCACCTATGAGTGAGAATATGCGGTATTTCATTTTTTGTTCTTGTGTCAGTTTGCTGAGAATGATGTTCTCCAGATTCATCCATGTCCCTAAAAATGACACAAACTCATCATTTCTGATTGCTGCATAATATTCCATGGTGTATATGTGCCACATTTTCCCAATCCAGTCTATCATCGATAGGCATTTGGGTTGATTCCAGGTCTTTGCTATTGAAAACAGTGCTGCAATGAACATTCGTGTGCATGTGTCCTTATAGTAGAACGATTTATAGTCTTTTGGATATATACCCAGTAATGGGATTGCTGGGTCAAATGGAATTTCTATTTCTAAGGCCTTGAGGAATCGCCACACTGTCTTCCACAATGGTTGAACTAATTTACACTCCCACCAACAGTGTAAAAGTGTTCCTTTTTCTCCACATCCTCTCCAGCATCTGTTGTCTCCAGATTTTTTAATGATCGCCATTCTAACTGGCGTGAGATGGTATCTCAATGTGGTTTTGATTTTCATCTCTCTGATGACCAGTGATGATGAGCATTTTTTCATATAATTTTTGGCCTCATGTATGTCTTCTTTTGTAAAGTGTCTGTTCATATCCTTTGCCCACTTTTGAATGGGCTTGTTTGTTTTTTTCCTGTAAATTTGTTTGAGTTCTTTGTAAATTCTGGATATCAGCCCTTTGTCAGATGGGTAAACTGCAAAAATGTTTTCCTATTCTGTTGGTTGCCGATTCACTCTAGTGACTGTTTCTTTTGCTGTGCAGAAGCTGTGGAGTTTGATTAGGTCCCATTTGTCTATTTTGGCTTTTGTTGCCAATGCTTTTCGTGTTTTGGTCATGAAGTCCTTGCCTACTCCTATGTCCTGGATGGTTTTGCCTAGATTTCCTTCTAGGGTTTTTATGGTGCCAGGTCTTATGTTTAAGTCTTTAATCCATCTGGAGTTAATTTTAGTTTAAGGTGTCAGGAAGGGGTCCAGTTTCTGCTTTCTGCACATGGCTAGCCAGTTTTCCCAACACCATTTATTAAATAGGGAATCCTTTCCCCATTGCTTGTTTTTGTCAGGTTTATCAAAGATTGTATGGTCGTAGATATGTTGTGTTGCCTCCCATGCCTCTGTTCTGTTCCATTGCTCTATATCTCCGTTTTGGTACCAGTACCATGCTGTTTTGATTACTGTAGGCTTGTAGTATAGTTTGAAATCCGGTAGTGTGATGCCCCCTGCTGTGTTCTTTTTGCTTAGAATCTACTTGGCTATGCGGGCTCTTTTTTGGTTCCATATGAAGTTCATGGTGGTTTTTTTCCAGTTCTGTGAAGAAAGTCAATGGTAGCTTGATGGGGATAGTGTTGATTCTGTAAATTACTTTGGGCAGTATAGCCATTTTCACAATATTAATTCTTCCTAACCATGAACATGGAATGTTTCTCCATCTGTTTGTGTCCTCTCTTATTTCGCTGAGCAGTGGTTTGTAGTTTTCCTTGAAGGGGTCCCTTACGTTCCTTGTAAGTTGTATTCCTAGATATTTTATTCTTTTTGTAGTAATTGTGAATGGCAGTTCATTCCTAATTTGGCTTTCTTTAAGTCTGTTATTGGTGTAGAGGAAGGCTTGTGATTTTTGCACATTGATTTTATAACCTGAGACTTTGCTGAAGTTGCTATCAGTTTCAGGAGTTTTTGGGCTGAGGCAATGGGTCTTCTAGGTATACTATCATGTCGTCTGCAAATAGAGACAATTTGGCTTCCACCTTTCCTATTTGAATACACTTTATTTCTTTTTCTTGCCTGATTGCTCTGGCTAGAACTTCCAGTACTATATTGAATAGGAGTGCTGAGAGAGGGCATCCTTGTCTAGTGCCAGATTTCAAAGGGAATGCTTCCAGTTTTTGTCCATTCAATATGATATTGGCTGTTGGTTTGTCATAAATAGCTTTTATTACTTTGAGATACGTTCCATCAATACCGAGTTTATTGAGGGTTTTTAGCATAAAGGGCTGTGGAATTTTGTCAAATGCCTTCTCTGCGTCAATTGAGATAATGTGGTTTTTGTTTTTGGTTCTGTTTATGTGGTGAATTACGTTGATAGACTTGCATATGTTGAACCAGCCTTGCATCCCTGGGATAAATCCTACTTGATCATGATGGGTAAATTTTTTGATTTGCTGTTGCAATCGGCTTGCCAATATTTTATTGAAGATTTTTGCATCTATGTTGATCATGGATATTGGCCTAAAGTTTTTTTTCTTGTTGGGTCTCTGCCGGGTTTTGGTATCAGGATGATATTGGTCTCATAAAATGATTTGGGAAGGATTCCCTCTTGTTGGATTATTTGGAATAGTTTCAGAAGGAATGGTACCAGCTCCTCTTTGTGTGTCTGGTAGAATTCAGCCGTGAACCCATCTGGACCTGGGCTTTTTTTTGTGTGGTAGGCTCTTAATTGCTGCCTCAACTTCTGACCTTGTTATTGGTCTATTCATAGTTTCAGCTTACTCCTGGTTTAGGCGTGGGAGGACACAGGAGTCTAGGAATTCATCCATTTCTTCCAGGTTTACTAGTTTATGTGCATAGAGTTGTTTGTAATATTCTCTGATGATGGTTTGAATTTCTGTGGAATCTCTGGTGATTTCCCCTTCATCATTTTTTATTGCATCTATTTGGTTGTTCTCTCTTTTCTTTTTAATCAATCTGAGTAGTGGTCTGTCTATTTTGTTGATCTTTTCAAAAAACCAGCTCTTGGATTTATTGATTTTTTGAAGGGTTTTTCGTGTCTCTATCTCCTTCAGTTCAGCTCTGATCTTAGTTATTTCTTGTCTTCTGCTGGGTTTTGAGTTTTTTTTTATCTTGCTCCTCTAGCTTTTTCAATTTTGACAATAGGGTGTCAATTTTGGATCTCTCCATTCTCATCATATGGGCACTTATTGCTATATACTTTCCTCTAGAGACTGCTTTAAATGTGTCCCAGAGATTCTGGCATGTTGTGTATTCGTTCTCATTGGTTTCAAAGAACTTCTTTATTTCTGCCTTCATTTCATTGTTTATCCAGTCAACATTCAAGAGCCAGTTGTTCAGTTTCCATGAAGCTGTGCGGTTCTGGGTTGGTTTCTGAATTCTGAGTTCTAACTTGATTGCACTATGGTCTGAGAGACTGTTTGTTATAATTTCAGTTGTTTTGCATTTGCTGAGGAGTGCTTTACTTCCAATTATGTGGTCAATTTTAGAGTAGGTGTGATGTGGTGCTGAGAAGAATGTATATTCTGTGGATTTGGGGTGGAGAGTTCCGTAAATGTCTATCAGGTTTGCTTGCTCCAGGTCTGAGTTCAAGCCCTGGATATCTTGTTGATTCTCCGTCTGGTTGATCTGTCTAATATTGACAGTGGAGGGTTAAAGTCTTCACTATTATTGTGTGGGAGTCTAAGTCTCTGTGTAAGTCATTAAGAACTTGCCTTATGTATCTGGGTGCTCCTGTATTGGGTCCATATATGTTTAGGATCATTAGCTCTTCTTGTTGTATCAATCCTTTTACCATTATGTAATGGCCTTCTTTGTCTCTTTTGATCTTTGTTGCTTTAAAGTCTATTTTATCAGAGATGAGAATTGCAACTCCTGCTTTTTTTTTGCTCTCCATTTGCTTGGTAAATCTTCCTCCATCCCTTTATTTTGAGCCTTTGTGTATCCTTGCATGTGAGATGAGTTTCCTGGATACAGCACACTGATGGGTTTTGGGTTCTTATCCAATTTGCCAGTCTGTGTCTTTTGATTGGTTCATTTAGTTCACTTACATTTAGGGTTAATATTGTTATGTGTGAATTTGATACTGCCATTTTGATGCTAGGTGGCTGTTTTGCCCGTTAGTTGATTAGATTCTTCATTATGTTGATGCTCTTTAGCATTTAGTGTGATTTTGGAATGGCTGGTACTGGTTGTTCCTTTCTATGTGTAGTGCCTCTTTCAGGAGCTCTTGTGAAGCAGGCCTGGTGGTGACAAACTCTCTGAGTACTTGCTTGTTTGCAAAGGATTTTATTTTTTCTTCACTTATGAAGCTCAGTTTGGCTGGATATGAAATTCTGGGTTGAAAGTTCTTTTCTTTAAGGATATTGAATATTGGCCCCCACTCTCTTCTGGCTTATAGTGTTTCTGCTGAGAGATCTGCTGTGAGTCTGATGGGCTTTTCTTTGTTGGTGACCCAACCTTTCTCTCTGGCTGCTCTTAGTATTTTCTCCTTTATTTCAACCTTGTTGAAACTGATGATTATGTGCCTTGGGGTTGCTCTTCTTGCTGAATATCTTTGTGGTGTTCTCTGTATTTCCTGCATTTGAGTGTTTGCCTGTCTTGCTAGGTGGGGGAAATTTTCCTGGATAATGTCCTGAAGAGTATTTTCCAGCTTGGATTCATTCTCTTCGTCACATTCTGGTACACCTATCAAACGTAGGTTAGGTCTCTTCACATAGTCCCACATTTCTTGGAGACTTTGTTCATTTCTTTTTGCGCTTTTTTCTCTGATCTTGGTTTCTCATTTTATTTCATTGAGTTGATCTTTGACTTCTGATATTCTTTCTTCTGCTTGGTCAATTTGGCTGTTGAAACTTGTGCATGCTTCGTGAAGTTCTCGTATTGTGTTTTTCAGCTCCTTTAATTCATTCATATTTCTCTCTAAGTTATCCATTCTTGTTATCATTTCCTCGAATCTTTTTTCAAATCTTTTTTCAAGGTTCTTAGTTTCTTTGCATTGATTTAAAACATGTTCTTTTAGCTCACAAAGGTTTCCCGTTATCCACCTTCTGAAGTCTAATTCCATCATTTCATCACAGTCATTCTCCGTCCAGCTTTGTTCCCTTGCTGGTGAGGAGTTTTGGTCATTTCTAGGAAGCAAGGTGTTCTGGTTTCGGGTGTTTTTCTCCTTTTTGCGCTGGTTTCTTCCCATCTTTGTGGATTTATCCACCTGTCGTCTGTGTAGTTGCTGACTTTTCGATTGGTTCTCTGAGTGGATGCCCAGATTGTTGATGATGAAGTATTTCTCTTACTTGGTTTTCCTTCTACCAGTCTAGCCCCTCCACTGTACAACTGCTGAGGTCCACTCCAGGCCCTGCTTGTCTGGGGTGCACCTATAGCAGCTGCAGAACAGTGAGGGATGCTACCAGTTTCTTTTTCTGCTATCTTCGTCACAGAATGATGCCTGCTAAATGTCAGTCTTTTGGATATAGAGGGCTCAGGGAGCAGCTTGAGGAGACAGTCTGTACTTTATATGAGCTCAATTGCTGAGCTGTGAGCTCTGTTTTTCATTCAGGGCTCTTAGGCTGCTATGTTTAATTCTGCTGCAGCAGAACTCATTAAAAAACCCTTTTTTTCTCAGATGCTCTGTCTCGGGGGGGTTGGGGCTTTCTTTGTGAGTGTCTGTTGTGCTGTCCTCCTCAGCTAGGAGGCAGTCTAGTCAGTATTTGCCTGCCGAGGCTCCACCCTGCTTGTGTGAGGTTCGCCCTGTTGCTGCGGGCTCTGCCCTGCTGCTTCGGGCTCCGCCCTGCTGCCACAGGCTTCGCCGTTTGGCGGAGTCTCTCTGTTGTAGTGGGTTGCCTCGGCAACGGCAGGCTGCATCAGCAATGGGCGTGTACCTCAGTAGGGGCGGATTGCCTCCGTAATGGCAGACGCCCCTCCCCCATGGAGCTGCACCGTCCTGGGTTCAGCTGTGCCCTCAGGGAACCTCTCCACCCGGAGAATTTGGAATCGCCATTTTGTTTGTCCCACTGTGCTACCCCAAACGCTGTTTCTCTGGAATTTCCTGGCCTGGCTCACTGTCCAAGTCCCGTTCAATCTCAAGTTCAGCCCTCTCAAGTCTCAGATTGCCGGTTCAACAGGGCACCCGGACCAGTGCGCTTTGTGCGGAGCGCTGTGTAGTGCCGCTGCGCTACAGTGCCGGCCGCCGGCTGCACTGGCGAAAGCCTCTGCCTGGCATTTCGCGTCTCTTTTATACCTGGGAATTTCCCCGTTCTGTGGGCAACAAAGATCCGCCTGGAAATGCGGCCCTTACTCACCCTCTCTGCGCATTCACTGAGAGCTTCAATCCTGGGTTGTTCTCACCGCGCCATCTTGAGTCCCCTTGGCTGTAAACAACTTCTTTTATGTTCCATAACAATTTTTATTTAACTAGATTTGATTCAACTTAAATAGAATTTTTTTTTTGAGACAAAGTCTTGCTTTGTCACCCAGGCTGGAGTTCAGTGGTACCATCTTGGCTCACTGCCACCTCTGCCTCCCTGGTTCAAGCAATTCTCATGCCTCAGCCTCTTGAGCAGCTGGAATTACAGGCATGTGCCTTGTGCCCAGCTAATTTTTTATATTTTTGGATAGACAGGGTTTCACTATGTTGCCCAGGCTGGTCTCAAATTCCCAGCCTCAAATGATCAGCCTACCTTGGCCTCCCAAAATGCTGGGATTACAAGCATGAACCACTGTGCCTGGCCTTCTTTAACTACTGAGTTTTAAAGTGTGTGTTTGTGTGTGTATGTGATTTTTTAATTGAATTATATTAAATGTTTCTCTGTGTCTGGTCTGCATGAGAAAATAGTATAAAATATAGTTTAATCTTTTGTTTCAAATATCATAGGATTATTGTTATGAACAGCATGTATTTCTGTTCTGATATTATCTGTTTACAATACTCTCTGCTTCTTAGTTGTTTTTGTGTGGGGGTGGGTTGCCTCTGCCTCCTGTTTTCTTGAGAGGTAGTATTATGTATTTGTTAATAGCTTTACTTGACATCAGACAGATGGGAGTTTTGCTTTCATCACTGCTACTGGTATCTCTGTGGTCTTCTACAAATCTAAGCCTTGGTCTTCTAGTCTGTAAATAGGAACAATAATAAAATCTCCCTCAAGGGGTTGTGAGGATGAAGTGGCATCCTGCATATAAAACACTTGGTATAGGCTGGGCATAGTGGCTCTTGCCTGTAACTCCCAAGAATTCAGAAGGCTGAGGTGGGAGGATAGCTTGAGGCCAAGAGTTGGAAGACCAGCCTGGCAGCAGAGCAAGAACTTTTCTCCTTGGGTGATAAGGTAATTAACTGGGCATGGTGGCATGTGTCTGTAGTCCTAGTTACTTGGGAGGCTAAGGCAAGAGGATTTTTCAAGCCTAGGAGGCTTCAGTGAGCTTTGAGTATGCTACTGCACTCCAGCCTGCACAACAGAACAAGACCATGTCTCTCTTATTTTTTTGGGGGGGGGGATAGATTCTCACTCACTGCAACTTCTCTCTCCTGGGTTCAAGCAATTATTCTGCCTCAGCCTCCCGAGTAGCTGGAATTACAGGTGCCTGCAACCACACCAGGCTAATTTTTTGTATTTTTAGTTAGAGACAAGGTTTTGCCATGTTGTCCAGACTTGTCTTAAACTCCTGACCTCAGATGAGCCACCACGCCCAGCCAAGACTGTGTCTCTTTAAAAAAAAAGCACTTGATATAGTGCCTGGCCTTTAATATTTGTTCATATTAACCCTCCCCCTTTTAAGTTGACTGTAATTTACATACATTTTTAAAAATTGCTGTCTCAGTAAGGTGGTGGCTTACACCTGTTATCTCAGCACTTTGGGAGGTTGAGGCTCAGGAGTTCCAGACCAGCTTGGCCAATGTGGTGAAACACTGTCTCTACTAAAAATAGGAAAATTAGCAGGGCATGGTAGTACACGTCTGTAATCCCAGCTGCTTGGGAGGCTGAGGCACGAGAATTGCTTAAACCTGGGAGGCCAAGGTTGCGGTGAGCTGAGATTGCACTGTTGCACCCCAGCCTGGGTGACAAGAGCTAAACTCCATCTCAAAAAAAAAAAAAGAAAAGTCTCCTGGAAGATTCCCTTTCTAGTCAGTCATCACCCCCAGCTAACCACTGCTCTGACTTCTACCACTGACAGTTTTGTTTGCCTTTGAAATTCATAGAACTGATATGCATTTTGGGGAGCTGGCAACTGGATTTCACATATGTAATGTCTATGAGAGTTACCTGTGTTGTAGCAGGTATTAGTATCACCTGTTTTTATTGCTTTTATAGCATCCCAATCTATGAATATACCACAGTTTATTTGCCTGTGGTCCTTTTGATGGATACTTGGGTCATCTGCAGTTTTGAACTGTGATGAATACGAGCTGTTATGAAAGCTACCAGTCTTTAAAACTAGTATTTGATATCATTGTACAGTTTCTAAGCAGCACCCCATTATTGATGCCCATGTGTTCTTCCAGTTTGTTAAATGACCTTGGTGACAAGGATCCCTCCCCACTCCCCAAGGCTTCTAAACCGAGCCTCAGAGATGCTGTTCTGCCTATTGGAAGAAGACTGAACCCTTGGTGGGAAGAAGATGTGATGTCGGTGTGTCTAAAATTAGAGGTGCTAATGAAATAAACTTGAGTGAATGAAGATTCTTGTCATATGTTCAGATTCTGTGATGTATGAGGCAGGAGGACTTAGCAGGGCCCAGATCAAAGCTTGTGAAATCATCACAGATTGGAGCTGGGCTGGGCCCCACGGTAGGTTCTCAAAAAAAAAAAAAAAAAAAAGATGCATTGAAGAAATTTGCCAAAATGTCAGAGACTGAATCAACATGGATTTAACTTGATTGGAAAAGAATTATCAATAGATTAAGAAGGTAATAGTAGTCCTTAACAGAGGAGATGTGGTTAAAATCATTGGGATCCAACTTGAGGGCTTGCCCCATTTCCATTGATAATTTTGATTTGGTTTAGGCTAAACTACTTCATTTTCCTGCCTTAGCTTCTCTACCTAAATGAGTTTTTTATTCCATGAAAACCCTTATTTCTACCAAACCAGGATTTGTGTTGATTTATAGGTCAGTGGTTCAGAAACTTGAACATACACCACAGACACCTAGAAGAGCTATTAAGACACAAATTACCTGGCCCTACCCCAAGAACTTGGATTTCGTAGGTGTGGTGTGGCCCTGAGAATGTGCATTTCTAATGGGTGGGGTGGTCTTGGTGCTGCTGTCCTGGGGCCACTGCTGCAAGTCATTTTGGTTTTTTTCTTTCTGAATATTGCCAATAAGGTGTTGGTAAAATTGTGGTCTTTTTGGTTAGATAAAGACCTTTTCTAGGATGCAGAAGAGAAGTTTTCAATTCAGAACCTTACAGAACAAAAATGGTGTGTTTTAAGACCTTGTGGCAGCTGAACATGGTGGCTCATGCCTATAATCCCAGCACTTTGGGAGGAAGAAGTGGGCAAATTGCTTGAGCTCAGGAGTTCGAGACCAGCCTGGGTAACATGGTGAAATCCCCGACTCTACAAAAAATTAGCCAGGTATGGTGGTGTGCACCTGTGGTTCCAGCTACTCAGGAGGCTGATCACTTGAACCCAGGAGGTCAAGGCTGCAGTGAGCCATAATTGCCCTACTACACTCCAGCCTGGGTGACAGAGTGAGACTCCATCTCCAAAAAAAGAGGGTACAATTATGTATGTTGCAAGCTAGCCTAAACTAAATTCTTCATGGGGTGGGGAGCAGGTAGCTGAGGGGGCCCTTACTGATAGGTGCCTGGCTGCTGGGTGAAAGAGAAGACAGGAAGGGGAGGGGTCAGTGACTCAGTATATTCTGCTTCCTTATCTCTTTATTTCCATGTAGCTGGCTTAAAACTAAGGCACTTAGAATTGAAAATAAACCATCACATATAGGTTATTTTCTACACTATTACATTTTTAGCTGGCTTTTTTTTGTAAAAAGTAGCTTTCTGTTTTCCCTGCATATCATTAAAAAATTTAATTCAGTTTGTGAGGCCAAAGCAGGTGGATCACTAGAGGTCAGGAGTTTGAAACCAGCCTGGCCAACATGGTGAAGCCCCGTTTCTACTAAACATATAGAAATCAGCCAGGCATGATGGCACATGCTGGTAATCTTAGCTACTTCGGAGGATGAGGCAGGAGAATTGCTTGAAACAGACAGGTGGAGGTTGTGGTGAGCCGAGATCATGCCCCTGCACTCCATCTCAGAAAAAAAAGTTGTGATATTGAATGCATATATAGTCCAGCCATGGTGGTTCATGCCTGTAGTCCAGCACTTTGGGAGGCTGAACTGGGCGGATTGCCTGAGGTCAGGAGTTGAAGACCAGTGAGCGTGGCCAACATGGTGAAACCCTGTCTCTACTGAAAATATAAAAATTAGCTGGGCATGCTTGCCTGTAATCCCAGCTATTCAGGAGGCTGGGGCAGGAAATTCAATTGAACCAGGAGGCAGAGGTTGCCATGAGGTGGGATTGTACCACTGCACTCCAGCCTGGGCAACAGAGTGAGACTCAGTCCCCCCAAAATAAATAAATTTTAAATATGCATACTTTTTGCTGGACACAGTGACTCATGCCTGTAATCCCAGCACTTTTGGAGGCTGAGGTGGGTGAATCATGAGGTCAAGAGATCGAGACCAACCTGGTCAACATGGTGAAACCCCGTCTCTACTGAAAATACAAAAAATTAGCTGGGCATGGTGGCACGTGAATGTAGTCCCAGCTACTCAGGAGGCTGAGGGAAGAGAATTCCCTGAACCCAGGAGGCAGAGGTTGCGGTGAGCCGAGATCGCGCCATTGCACTCCAGCCTGGGTAACAAGAGCAAAACTCTGTCTCAAAAAAAAAAAAAAAAAAAAGCATACTTTTAAAAAATACAAGGTCTTGATCTGTTGCCCAGGCTGAAGTGTAGTGGCTTGATCTTAGCTCACTGAAACCTCCTCCTGGGTTCAAGAAATATTTCCAGCTCAGCCACCTAAGCATCTGGGACTATTATTTTTGTACTTTTGTAGAGATGGGGTTTTGCTATGTTGCCCAGGCTGATCTTGAACTTGTGCTCAAGCAATCCACCTACCTTGGCATCCAAAAGACCTGGGATTACAGGCATGAGCCATCATGCCTGGCTCCTTTTTTTTTTTCTGTGACTGGATCATGCTGTCACCAAGGCTGGAGTGCAGTGGTGCGGTCATAGCTCAATGTAGCCTTGACCTCCTGGATTTCAGCGATCCTCCTGGCTCAGCCTCCTAAGTAGCTGGGACTACAGGCATTCACCACCATGCCTATATCATTTTTTTGATTTAAGTAGAGACAGGGTCCCTTTGTTGTCTAGGCTGATCTTGAACTCCTGGAATCAAGTAATCCCTGGCCTTGGCCTCCCAATGTGCTGGGATTACAGGTGTGAGCCACTGCACCTGGTCCATATATTGTTTGTCTAATCCGTTTTTGGTGAATGCGAACATACATGTGATTCTGACCCCATGTGAAGATAAATTCTAAAGTTCTGTCTTGCTCCTTCCTGGTCAACCCATCTTCTACAGAAGCAGCCACTGGTCTAGTTTCTACCACCATTCACCAATACTGCCTATTCTAGAGTTTCCTATAAATGGAATCATGCAGTATCTATTAAGTCTGGCTTCCTTCCTTCAGTGTAATATTTCTGAGCTTTTCAGGCTGTTGCACTCACACCTTTAAAAAATTTAACCTTTTTGTTATCTGTATTAATTTATGGAATTTTAAATATAACCTTTTAGTCCTGTTACTCATTTTGAATTCAAATTGTTCTTTAATTCTACTAGTGTATTTGGGATAAAGAAAAGAAACATTGTTCTAAAGTTGGCCAGTGGGAGCCTCTTAAAGCTGAAGCTTACATCCTGTTCTCTTGTATCCAGCAGTTTCCATCCTCTTGTCTTGTATGCATCAGTTTCTGTGCATTTCCTTACTTCTGGCACAAAGGTATGATCTAAGTTTCTTTCTTTCTCTTTGCTCTGATTTTCTTTCTCTCCTTTTTCTCTCTTTTTCCATCTGTCCTTCTTTCTCTCTTTCCATCTTTTTTTATTTGTTTTTTCCATCTTTCATTCTTTTCTTTCTTTCCTTCCTTCTTTCTTTCTTTCTTTCTTTCTTTCTTTCTTTCTTTCTTTCTTTCTTTCTGTCTTTCTGACACAAACGTATGATCCAGGTTCCTTTCTCTCTCACTCTCTTTCTTTCTTTTCCTTTATTTTTTCTCTTTTCTTTCTCTTCTCTTTTCATTTTTTCTTTCTTTCTTTCCTCTCTCCCTCCCTCCCTTCCTTTTCTTTCTTTTCCTTACTTTCCTTTTTTCTTTCTTTCTGAGACAGGGTGTCTATTACCCAGACTGAAGTGCAGGGGTGCAATCTTGGCTCACTGCATCCCCTTTCTCCTGGGTTCAAGCAATTCTTTTGCCTCAACCTCCCAAGTAGCTGGGATTAGAGGCATGTGCCACCATGCCCAGCTAATTTTTGTATTTTTAGAAGAGACGGGGTTTCAGCATGTTGCTCAGGTTGATCTTGAACTCCTGGCCTCAAGTGATCCAACCATCTCAGCCTTCCAAATTGCTGGAATTACAGGCATGAGCCACTGTGCCTGGCCTAAAAGATTTTTTTTTTTTGAAACAGGGTCTCACTCTGTCACCCAGCCTGGAGTGCAGTGGTGAGGTCTCGGTTCACTGCAACCTCTGCTTCCTGGG
The DNA here is from genome assembly GCF_049354715.1 of Callithrix jacchus. Classification (NCBI taxonomy): domain Eukaryota; kingdom Metazoa; phylum Chordata; class Mammalia; order Primates; family Cebidae; genus Callithrix; species Callithrix jacchus. The sequence continues at coordinate 77,836,884 of NC_133502.1, forward strand.
TTCAAGGGATTCTCCTGCCTCAGCCTCCATTTTAGCTGGGACTACAGGTGCCTGGCACCACACCCAGCTAATTTTTGTATCTTTAGTAGAGATGGGATTTCACCATGTTGGCCAGGCTGGTCTTGAACTCCCAGCCTCTAGTGTTCCACCCACCTCTGGGGATTACAGGCACGAGCCACTGCTCCCTGATGGTCCAGGTTTACCTATACTTGCCCTGCCCCAGTCATTGGATCAAACGTTTCTCAGAGGAAAAATTTTCAGTGGGAAGTAGTACTTAGCAATAGAGCTCTATTGAAACACGTGCGCGCACGCGCACGCACGCGCACACACACGCACACACACACTACTTTTAAACACCAGTAGGTTTCTTCTTTTCCTTCACCAGTTCTGTATTTTTATCTCCTTTCTTCCAGGGTTAGAACCCTGGTCCCTACCCCAGCAACATCAATAATGAATGCTAAATCCTACATATACACTAAATGCTTTTGGAATTGTAGTAACAATACCCCAGCTAAAAACAAACTTTCTAAGTGATGTTGAGATTGTTTTCTATGGTTCTTTTTGTTCTTGGAGTGTACGATGACAGCATTGTGTTAAACATTTCTTGTATTATTTTTTCTTCTTCTGTATGGTTATATCAATATTCTGCACAGATTCATTTTTTCTGTTGTATATCTCAAATTTTGTATTTGAGGATAGAAAAAACCCTATCATTTTAATCTTATTTTTTGAATATGTAAATCATTAAAATGGTTCAAAAATTAAAAATTTAAGGCCAGATATGGTGGCTCATGACTGTAATCCCAGCTCTTTGGGAAGCCGAGATGGACAGATCATGAGATCAGGAGATTGAGACCAACCTGGCCAACATGATGAAACCCCATGTCTATTAAAAATTAAAAAATTAGCTTGCTCATGTTTGTAGTCCCAGCTACTCAGGCAGCTGGTGCAGGAGACTCTCTTGAACCAGGGGGTCGGCTGTCGTAGTGAGCTGAGATCGCGCCACTGTACTCCAGCTTGGTGACAGAGTGAGACTCCATCTCAAAAAAAGAAGAAAAAAAGAGTACATGGTAGAATAACATAAATTCAGCCAGGTGCAGTGACTCATGCCTGTAATCCCAGCACTTTGGGAGGCTGAGGTGGGCAGATCACTTGAGGTAAGGAGTTTGAGACCAGCCTGGTCCACATGGTGAAACCCCATTTCTACTGAATATATGATAATTATCTGGACTTGGTGGTGCATGCTTGTAATCCTAGCTACTCAAGAGATTGAGGCACAAGAGTCACTTGAATCCAGGAAGCCAAGGTTGCAGTGAGTTGAGATTGTGCCCTTTCATTCCAGCCTTGGCAATAATGTGAGACTCTCTTTTAAAAAAAAAAGGATAACATAAACCTAGAACATATGGAAAATCAGAATCCAAGGAAAGTGTTCAAATAAGTATAAGAAAAAAATTAAATCCATGCAGTTAACTTTTTAGTTTTTGGAGACAAAGTCTCATTCTGTGGCCCAGGCTAGAGTGTAGTGGTGTGATCTAGGCTCACTGCAACTCCAATATCCGAGGTCCAAGTGATTCTCCTGCCTCAGCCTCCCGAGTAGTGGGTGCTACCATGCCTGGCTAATTGTATTTTTAGTAGAGGCAGGGTTTCACGGTGTTAGCCGAGATGGTCTTGATCTCCTGACCTAGTGATCTGCCCACTTAGAACTCCCAAAGTGCTGGGATTACAGGTGTGAGCCTGTAACTTCACCACGCCCAGTGAAGTTAACATTTTTATAACGGGTTTGATATAATGATTGTGACATTCTGGGTGTATCTTCTGTTTCTTAAAATGTTTAAAGCGTTTAATAGAATCTGACAGTTTAGGTTTGGATATAAAGAAACATTAAGATCTATTTATATCAGAAGTGAATATTTAAAACAGTGGTCATATCTAATTTTATAAATTCTTAATTTTTAATTTATTAGTTGAAATGTTAAAATAAGTAGAGGAATGCTGACTGTTTAAAGAACATCAGGCTGGGCACGGTGGCTCACACCTTTAAGCCCAGCACCTGGGAAGCCAAAGCAGGTGGATCACAAGGTCAGGAGGTTGAGACCAGTCTGGCCACTATGGTGAAATCCTGTCTCTACTAAAAATACAAAAATGAGGTGGGTAAGGTGACCCATACCTGTAATACCAGCTACTCGGAAGGCTGAGGCAGACGAATCACTTGAAACAGGGAGGCAGTGGTTGTAGTGAGCTGAGATCACACCATTGCACTCTAGCCTGGGCAACGAGAAATAAAATTGTGTAACTTTCCAAGAAGTAAAAACCAATTAACATTCTAAAGTCACATTACGCTCATAATCTTTAAAACATTGTTTTCAGAAAAATTTCTGCTGAGTCAGAATATGAAATAGGATTCAAATACTTATTTTTTTGATAGGTTTAAATGACTTTGAGTAACAATCTCAATATTTCTTGCTTTATGGAAAAATTTTAGTTTCTCCAGGCTCCCATGTGGATTGGACATGATGGTGTTGAAGGGCCTCTAATGATCCCCGCCTTGGATATGTGTAGTCCTCTCCCACACTGCAGGATTGGTCTGTGAATACAGCAGAAATGCTGTATGACTTCCTAGATTAGATCACAAAAGGCATTGTGGCTCTTCTCTCTTTTTTATACACATGCACATTATTCCATCCAGTGGAAGCTAGATGCTCTGTTGTGAGGGCAGCCAGGCAGCCCCATGGAAAGGCCCATGTGGCAAGGCATTGAGGACCTCTGCCAAAAGCTACATGGATGACCACCTTAAAAATAGATGCTCCAGCCCTGGATAAACCTTCAGATGACTGCTAATAGCTTGTCTGTAATCCCATCAGAGACCCTGAACTTGAGACACTCAGCTAAGTCACTTCTAGTTTCCTCACCTACAGAAACTGTGTGAAATAATAAATGTTTATCATTTTAAACCATGGAAGTTTTGGATAAATTGTGATGCAGCAACAGATAACTAGTACAAAGTCCCTTTCAAAAGCATGCTTAATTGATTCTCTGATTCTCATACCACACTGGTAATAGCTGCCATGTGAAATATTCTTACTGGAAGCCTTGAGAAGTTTTAAATCTCCCTAGATTCCTGCACATTGCTTGCATTAATTAACACATATATCTGTGTCTATCTATCTATATATATGAAGTTAATGCATTTTTATAAACATTTTTTGAAATTCAATTTCCATTTTAAAGACATATGTTTATTAAAGAAAATGTGAGGGAGAAGTTAAAAAAATTACCCATAGTTCTATCACCCAAAGGCATCTGTAGTTAGCACACTTGAGTGTACTTCCCTATAGTTTCTTTAAGAGTGTTTAAAAAAGTAGCTGTGATCATGTGCTGTATAACCATATTTTCACTAAGTCAAATCCCTTTCCTTTAATAATGAAAATAAAGTGCATTGCTCGTTATTGTCACTCTCCCTGCTCCAAGTCACAGGTTGTCAGAGAAATCAGATGTAACTATGTCCTGAGCATGCAGAAGGCTTGTGAGAGTGTTGTGTGGCTGGAACCAGGCCCTGCAGGGAGTGACCAGTGCCTGGGGGTACCAGACACATGGAAGAAAATTTACATCAACAGGCAGTTCCCTTTGTGCATATCCTTTTTATTTTCAGTAAAAATGTGTGTGAAGGGCCAACTTCTGTCCCCGATAACTTATATTTATATCCAAAATTTCTCAAGGGAATCAACATTCCTTTGTTCTCTGATCTTTGGAGGGCTGCAATCCTGGCAAAGTGGCCCCTTTCCAAGGCCCTGAGAAGGGTTCTACAAAATGTTCAGATGGTCATACATTTTTTCAAAATTTAATAAAAGAACTTGAATCACAATTGGTTAAGACTGCTACATCTTTCCAACTGTCCCACCCCCCACCCCGACACACACATACTTTCCTTTATGCAGGGTGGTGGTGAGTGGTTATGTGAGGACATTTTATTGTTATAATATCTTTTTTTAACAGAGCCTAAAAAATTATGTAAGGTCCAGGATCTAAAAACCTGGATATAGCTCTTCATCTCTGAATTGCAAATATATATGTAATATATTTTTAAATATAAATATATATCTGTGTGCATATATATATACAGCTTTTTGAATTGCTTTGTACTGTAAACATTATTTATTTATTATTTGCTAGCCTTATTTTTTAAGTCAGAGGAAATTTCAGAGCCATGAGTGTTACATAGAGGATTTCGAATGAGCTCAGTTTGTCCTAAGTGGTTTTATGTGATTCCCAGGGTTGTTTCATCAGAATCCATAGGTTCTCAAGAGGCTCTCCTCCTTGTGCTCACAGAACCCCACTTATTGACTCTATAGATAGTTTCTGCAGAAAATAACTGCCTCTTTGGTTGTCCACTGTGCTCCTTCAACTAGGAAAGAACCAAATAGATTTAGCCTACTCAACTTGACACCTTTGAACAAAGAATGCAGAATATATAGCACCAATGAGGTGAATGTTCAACCCTGTAAAAAACTGCTACACTCTGAATGTTTATTTATTTTACTTTTTTTTTTTCTGAGACAGAGTTTTACTCTTGTTGCCCAGGCTGGAGTGCAATGGCAAAATCTCAGCCCACTACAACCTCTGTCTCCTGGGCTCAAGCGATTCTCCTGCCTCAGCCTCCTGAGTAGCTGAGATTACACATGTGTGCCACCACACCCAGCTGATTTTGTATTTTTTTTAGTACAGCTGGGGTTTCACCATTGGTCAGGTTGGTCTGGAACTCCTGACCTCAAGTGATCCACCCTCCTCAGCCTCCCAAAGTGCTGGGATTACATGTGTGAGCTACTGTGGGGCCTCATTGTACTTGTTGATCAGAGAAATTTATTCTTCTTCTATAAAAACTTTTGAAATTTTGAAATCAAATCAATGCCTGCTGTAGCAGCCAGGAAGATATGCTCTTCAGACGACCCTTTTTTTTGTTGTTGTTGACAGAATACCAAACTATATTTACTGTTTACAGTAGTAAAGGACAACAAATGATGTACAAATTGGTGAATAAACACAACAGAGCCAACAAACACCCCACCCAAGCCCATACAGCAAACAGGAAATGAGAACATTTTTAGCAAGATTTCAAGCAAGCAAGAGATGATGGGTTGTTCAGGTGACTATAAAAAGGCAGAGAATGGCCACCAAGCAGCAGTGGATCCTCAGGGAAGGACGATAGGCAGAACTATGAAAATGTTTAATTGGTATAGATCCCAAAATATTTCACAGAACTGAAATCACCAGACTAATGCATAAATTCAATACGTATTTGGAAAGCAGCACAGCACAAACCCATGAGAAGAACGTGAAGTCATCATTCCATGGGTTCATTTGTAACCACGCTTGGAAGTAGCTCTTTTACACAACAACGTAACTGCAAATTTAGCAATACTTAATCTTACTTTTTTATGTATAGACCATAGTTAGTCATCAGAAGCAAATACTAGAAGAAATCTGAGGCCATAACACCAATACCAAATGAGAAATGTGAGAATTTCTTCAGTATTAAGAAGAAAAAGCAATTCTGGTTGTGCCAATCCTTGCCTGTGTGCCAATGCCAGGTACTGAGCAGGCAGTGGGGTGGGAGGTTGGCAGGGGGGTGGGTCCTGGGCCTCAGACCCCAAGGTCACATGCTCAAGGGCCAGAGAGCCTGTGGGGCCAAATTATCAAAGGAGTCAGTTATTTTTTACCCTTTGAAAAAACATTCCAGTATTCTCCCTTAAACTTTACCATATACTGACAAAGCCTAAATTTGCAATATTTAGCATTTTAATCACCTGTGCCTGTAACCACAAATGACAGTCTGTTCTCCCTACCCACCTTTCCCCCAGTACCTGGCCGATAGCTACGCCCCACTGCGGTAGACACCAATTCTCCATGTGACCAGTGAGCAGAGGAGGCAACCGGCTTGGGAGTCGGATCCCTGGCCAGACTGAAAGCAAACATTCAGGCTACAATTTTGGGGTTAAAAAAAATGTTACAGGAGGGGGAAAACAAAAACAAACCCAAAATACATTGCAACTCATTTTACCTGAACAAAGGTAACAATTCTGATTGGCCCGATTTCAGTTACAGATTCATCCCTGCAGATAGTTTTGAGTCGCACTTGAAGTACATCAAGGAGAGGAAAACCATTGTGGTGAACGTCCTCAAGTTTCCACAGACGACTTTGTGGTCAGCATGGTCACCATTCAACAGCAATGCAAGGACGGACGGCCCAGGCTGGGGAGGACCCTCTAGAAACCATGCCCTGCCAGGCTGCTCTCTGGTGCACCTCCTGTCTGCTGCTGGAACACATCGATGGTGTCCTCGTCCAACTCCAGCTGTGCTGGAGTGTTGGTTTCATTAATTGGCTGCCCATCAAACCTGAATCTAATCTATCTCATTGACAAGCCCTACCTTTCGCAGTAGGCCTTCATCAGCTTGCTCAGCGGCGTGTGCCTCTTGATCTTGAACTGCACCACGGAGCCATCCTGCCCGGCCACCTTCAGGTTGATGTGGTCATTCTCTGTCTTCACGCCCTCCTTGGGCTTCTCCTCGGACATGGCTGCTCCGGCGGCGCAGGCAGGCGGCGCGGGGGAAGCAGCACGGAGCGGGCGAGTCACGCTCATGGCCCCGCCGCTCTCCCCCAGATGGCATTTTAAGAAGATCTGTGGGCCAGGCGCGGTGGCTCACACCTGAATCCCAGCACTTTGGGAGGCCAAGGCGGGCAGATCATGAGGTCAAGAGTTCAAAACCGTCCTGGCTAATATGGTGAAACCTCATCTCTACTAAAAAATACAAAAATTCTCTGGGCGTGGTGACGCGTGCCTGTAATCCCAGCTACTTGGGAGGCTGAGGCAGGAGAATTGCTTGAACCTGGGAGGTGGAGGTTGCAGTGAGCCGAGTTCCTGCCACTGCACTCCAGCCTGGTGCCTGGCGATGGAGCAAGACTCTGTCTCAAAAAAAAAAAAAAAAAGAAGAAGAAAACCTTCTGTGGGGCACACGGCAGAATGACAGCCCCAGCTACCACATTTTTGGATTTACTGTGGCATTCATGCTGAGCCGAAGCCCCCTGTTCCCAGCCAGTGACTGAACACTGCAGAGGTGCTAGGATGAGCTCTCGCCCATCTTGCCGGACACAGGACTCTGCTAATGGGCAACTTTTGCTTAGACACTGCCTATCAGCCCAGCAAATCTTTCTCAGAACTGCTCTGAGTTCCCAGGCTCTTCCTGTCCAGGCTTTCCTTGCCTCCTCTTTTCACAGGTGGCAGACCTGGTCTCAATCCCTGCTCTCTCCCTGTCTACTCCTGCTTCCTCCTCCCTTTGTTATTCACAGGCTAAGCATTAAGCATCAAGTAAGTAAACATCAGGTCCCATCTAAGCATCTCTTCTCTGAGCATCTGAACTGACATACCTACTCACTGGTAAAAATGAGCAAATCCAGAAGGGCTTCTATGAAGAAGCAACAGTTTCTCCCCTCATTCTCTCCTTCCCCGCATTTCCTCACATGAGGAAACACTTTCAACAGTTCCCCTTACGGCTCTTTGGCGGTTACTTTAATACCCCTAAAATAATAAGTTTATGCCATGTTTATTATTTATTTGATATATGTTTCATATATAAATATATGTAATATGTATTTTTTAAATAATATGTTTATGCCATTTCTTTTTTAACCATTGAAGTGTAATTGACACACAGTAAACTGCTTATATTTAATGTGGGCTGTCTGATGAATTTTGACATTTATATATACAATCAAGCTTTTAAAAGGAGCAAGGGGATATTGTCAGGGGTAAGCATATCCACTACCTCTGAAAGTTTCCTCATGCTCCTTTTAGTGCCCCCTACCACCTTTCTCCACACTTGCTGCTCTGTTTTCTGTCACTGTGGCTTAGTTTTCATTTTTCTAGAATTTTAAATAAATGAAACCTTGTGGTATGTGATGTTTATTTTCTGGCTTCTCTCACTCAGCATAATTAATTTAAGATTCAGTCATGTAGTTACATGTACCTAATTCTTTTTTGTTACTAAGTAATACATCTCATTGTACAGATATAGCATGATTTATTTATTCATTCATCTTTTGGTAAATATTTGGGTTGTTTCAAGCTTGGGACTATCACACATAAAGTTGCTATGAACATTTTTACACAAGTGTTTCTATAGATTTACATTTTTTTCTCTTTCCTTTCTCAGCAGTCATTGTTCCTTATCATGAGGTGTCCAATGTCTTGAGTGCCAGTGTTTCATATATTTTGTCTGGTAGTTTAGTTGTTTCAGGCATGATGGTAAATCTTACCCTTCTTACTCAATTCAACTGGAAGTGGAACTATCACCTACTTCTTTAGCTAATCGTAATCTTCCTCTGAGTGATCCAGTGCCACCTCATGTGTAGTGTATGAACCCCCAACATACCTATTTTTCCTCCCAGCCTTTGTGCTATGTTTGGGACACATTTTGCTTTTACTTGTAATAAACTCTTCAATACATTATTATTACTTCTCTGTTTCTTTAGTTGACAAGTTTAGACATTATCTGCTGATTTCTACAATGGTAGCTATGGATTTAACTCACTTACCTTTATCTTTCAAATACAGCCTTTCTTTTCTCCACTTCCCACTATTAACAGTTACCTTTGTAATAACAAAACACATACTCATATCCTTACTTCTAATTCCATCAACGATTTGACAGTACTTCTTAATTCTTTCCTTTGAGAGGTGAAAGTATGAAATCCCCAACCCTTTTCTTCATTTCTTGATTCCTCCTGATTGAAATCAAATGCTTAATTTTAGCTTATGATGTCAAAAAAAAAGAAAACAAAAACATGAACCTCAGTCTGCAACTACCCCCGTCTTCTATTTTAGGCTGATCCTGTGGGTTGATTCTAAGAGTTGAAAACTGATGAGCGGTGATTATAACATTATGACCATGTAACGACTGTTCACCTCTTAGCTGCATAAGACACTATGATTTTGTATCTTATTTTTTTACATAGCTTTGCAATTTTCTTGGGATTTCTAATTATTTCCTCCTCTCCATTCCCATCTTTTGTATTATGTGATTTTTTTACAGCTTGATATTCCAGTTCTTTTTTTTTTTTTTTTGAGACGGAGTTTCGCTCTTGTTACCCAGGCTGGAGTGCAATCTCGTGATCTCGGCTCACCACAACCTCCGCCACCTGGGTTCAGGCGATTCTCCTGCCTCAGCCTCCTGAGTAGCTGGGATTATAGGCACGCGCCACCATGTCCAGCTAACTTTTTGTATTTTTAGTAGAGACGGCATTTCACCATGTTGACCAGGATGGTCTCGATCTCTTGACCTCGTGATCCACCCGCCTCGGCCTCCCAAAGTGCTGGGATTACAGGCATGAGCCACCGCACCCAGCCGATATTCCAGTTTTTTAAAGATAGCATCAAATATGTGGATCACTTCAGTTTATATACATTTTTATTTTCCAGAAACTTGCTTTTTAAAACTCATGTCCCACCAGCTCCAAACTGGACTTTTTTTCTCTAGATTTATTGAAAAGCTAAAATAGAAGAGACAGATAAGCCATGGCTTCCGTCCATTTTTCTCTTGTTTGTTCTTCAACTCCATGTTTTTCACTTTTTTGATTTACTGTCTTGTTTTGTGGGAGCATATCCTTGAATCACTTCTATAAGAAGGTAAACTTACTGAGCCCTTCCATGACTTAGAGTAACTTTATTCTACTCTCCAATTATATTGGTAATTTTATTGAATATTGACTTTTTCATTTAAAATTATTTTTCCTCAGAACTTTAAAGGCAATATTTCATTGTCTTCTATCAACCATTATTTCTGAGAAATTAGATGACAATTTCAGTTTTTGGAAATAGAGAGAGTTTTCTTTTTTTTTTTGCTTTGCTTTGAAAAAAATCTTTGAAAGAATCAAGCCATTCATTTATTAACAGAACTTTGAGATATAATTCAAATGTTTTTATATGAATATATATATTCCTATATATATATATATACACATACACACACGTATATAGTTGTTTTAGGACACAAAAATACTAATATTGAGGAAAAAAAGCACTGGTCTACATAAATATTGAAACTATCTGGCATAGCAAAAGTCCCCTTTAAGAAAATGACTTACAAAGTGCAGAGTGACAGAAAATGCTCACAGCATGTACATGCGAAGAATGTGCCATGTTGGCCCCAGCTGTCAACATTGCTAGTGTTGCTGCTGTTCTCAGTGCAGACAGCTGTGGCATTTGTTCTGGGCCTTCGGATGCTGAGGTTGGCTGAGCCGGCCCTGCCTGGGCCATAGACCTTAAATGGGACAGAGGGGAGGGACTGTGGGTCAGAATCAGCATACTGAGGAGGGTGGGTGTGTGGAGCAGAGCCGACTGTGGATCCCCTGTCCCCAGGTGAGGTGCCCCCTCAGCTGTGCATTGAGTGAGGAAGGTAAAGAGAGACGCCCCGGGTATGTTCAGATGCGACTCCGCTTCCTGACACTCTGCTGTGGAGCCTGAGCTTTCCAAAGCTGCCTTACATCTCCCAAAACCTTCACAGGAGCAGAGCCACTGCATTTAAATAAGAGCTGCGACCAGCCTGTTCCTGGGCCCTTTACCCTGACTTCTCACAGCTGACCCAGTGCGGTGAAGGTGTGTGCCAGTAGGTCAGTGTTGCCACCCAAACTTACCCAGTGGGCACCCTGAAGACCAAACTCTCATGGAGGCTCTGAGTCATTTTCCAGCTGGGAGAGGCCATCTCAGGAGTGTGCCTCACTATCCCACACTGCCCTTAGGCCCCAAAGCCTTACTGCCTCTCCAACACATTGGGGCATCTTAGGTGGAGAGCCTTGGCCATCCTCATCCTCCTTTCTAAAGCTGCTCACGATGTCAGAGAGGGGACAGGGCAGCTGGCAATCCTAAATTAAGGGGGCATGGTTTGAAGGGAGGTCACTTGCGCCTGCCATATGTGTCAGCAGAGCATGTGTTGTACCGTCAGTGTTTCCTTGGACCCAGAAGCATAGAGTTTACTCACACTATTAACACTCATGATCAGCCATCTATAGGCCTTTCTTTCATATTTTTCTTTATCACCATTTCAAATCATATTTTCCTCCATCTCTGAGTCACCAACTCAAGTGTAAATAATGTGGTTCCACTCTGACTTCCAAATCGTCTCTACAAATGCTTAAAGAATTCATAATATGTTTGCATTTTTAAGTAAATAATTTTTCCTCTTTAGGCCTCATCTGGTTTATTGTTTATTTTTTCTAAGATTTAAACTCAGACTTGAAGATTTAATTTCATCCATGTGTACATATGAATCATTTACATTACTTCCAACAAGTCAGCATTGTGTAAACTACACTTTAGTTATAAACCCTTGTTCTGAGCAGCCAGGTTGCTGCCTATACCATGTGACCAGTGATGACTTTCTCCTACGCATTTCCCGCCATCTCTGAACCACAGTGGACTAGCTGTGCACACTTAATGTTACTATGTGCTGAGGGACATCCTGCTGGACGGCTGACCTCATTAATATCCCAGTTTTGAGTAAGAGCTTCTGAAGCTCCACAGCCTGACTGAAAATTTGTTGTATTTTTATTTTTTAAATAGCAGCAATAGTTGTCTGCTCAACACTCACTGGTTTCATGCCTCACTCAGAAGTAACTGCACAATTCTAGGGCATCCACAGGATTCTATAGGTTTTGCCTCCCCCTGTCTCCAGCTGGCTTATCTCCAAACTCTCTCCCTGGCTTCCCACTGAGGGGGCTCTAGCAGCTCCTTCCACTCCCATCCTCCTCACCCCAAGCCCTTTTGCTTTTCTCCCTGCTCTTCCAGGAAGCTCCTCCCACACAGATGTGCTGGGCTCCACAGGGGTTAATTTTGCTTCCAGTGGATCAGAATATGTGTTAATGTGACTTTTATTCATCCACATTTTGCCTTCTCTAAATTGCTTTGTTGTGATATTTGTCCATTTTTAGTGACATTTCCATCTCATCTGTCTTTTCTATTTTTTTCTTAAATCTAGATTGTCCTTGCATATATCTTTCCATTTTTCCATATCCCTCTGCAATTTTGCCTGTTGGATCCTTCTAACAAAGCACCTTAAAAAGTTATCCAAGAAATCATCAGGTTATGTGACGTATCAAAATTCTAGAAACCTCAGCAAGTTCAGAACATGAAAATGCACTCAATCCCGAGTAATGACAGCAGAGTGCACTTGAAACTAGTTTCTCACTCTTACACCCACCAGAATAGGCTCATTATCAGAGACAAAAATGCAAAGGGTGGTGAGGATGTGGAGGAACTTGAACTGTCGTGTTACTCTGGGAACATATTTAGTTTCAACCATTTTGATAAACTGCTTTCTAGTGTGCACTACAGTCATCAGCACCTATAACCCTACAGTCCCACTCCTGCCACCTATGTCCAAGAAACATGTATGAGCCAAGGACGTTTGTGTTCACCTGGGGGACTTCACAAAAGCGTTTCAAGCAACCATCATGAGAAACCGTAGGGTGAATCCAAGAATCAAGGAGGGTGTAAACTATTTGTGCCAACTTTTTACAATGTTACATACTGACTCAGCAGTACAAAATGACAAATGTTTCATCACAATGGAACATGGCTGAAATTCACACGTTCACATAATTTTCAACCAGAAACAAAAGAGTACATACTGTAGATTTGCATTTGCATAATGTTTAAAAATAAAATATGTTGATCATGATCAGAGTAGGTATCTCCTGGGGTTACTGCCTGGAAATTAGCTGCAGAGGGACTGCCAGAAGATTTACATCTGGGCGGTAGTAACACAGTGTTTGTAAGAAGGCAATAGTCTGCACATGTAATGTATGTGCACTGTGCCACAGGTAAAACAACCATCACCTAAAACTAATGCAAATCATATCTTTCCATCATGCAAACTTCCATCCTTATTTTCTCCCTGTGAGTCTATCTCATATTTTAAATACAAGTAACTTCAACTTTGCATGTATAAGAACACGCTCATACTGCTCTCTTTTAACTGGGAAAATCATGATAGCAAATTCTGTAAAAGACATGACAAGAAAGGTGAATTAAAAGTCAAACTCTTTTGAATACTGTTGCCAAAATCCAACACAATATATTAAGAATCTTATTCTGAGGTTTGTTTTTTTTAATGTTACTTTAAGTTTGGGATACATGTGCAGAATGTGCAGGTTAGTTACACAGGTATACATGTGCCGTGGTAGTTCGCTGCACCTATCAACCCATCATCTAGGTTTTAAGCCCCACATGCATTAAGTATTTGTCCTAATGCTCTGCCTCCCCTTTCCCCCAACCCTGACAGGCCCCAGTGTGTGATGTTTCCCTCCCTGTGTCCATGTGTTCTTACTGTTCAACTCCCACTTAAAAGTGAGACATGTGGTGTTTAATTTTCTGTTCCTGTGTTAGTTTGCTGAAGATAATGGCTTCCAGCTTTATCTATGTCCCTGCAAAAGACATGAACTCACTCTTTTTTATGGCTGCACAGTATCCCATGGTGCATATGTGCCACATTTTGGTTTTATAAAGGAAAGACTGAGGTTTTAATGTGGATATAAATGCAGTGGGATGAGGACCAAATCCCTACTGTTTAGGGTGCTGCTGGGGAGAGTTTTGAGAAGAGACAGAGCCATGAGGTGAGAGGAATGGACATTTGGTGACAGAAAGAAGAAGGATCTGGGTGGTCCTCAGGGACAGTCCTGGGGTGGGGTCTCTAGGCTGTAGCTGTGGAGAGTTCCCTCTAAGAGGAGAAGGTACTCTGCATTGTCCCTGCAGGGCTCAGGATGAAATAAAAGTCTGAAGACACTGACCTTTGGTTTGGAAGAAATGAACAGAAAGAAAGGTCCACTCTGTGCTGGTGCAGTTACTGCCCATCCTCAACCAGACCTTAGTCCAGCTGCACAAACGGTGGCTGAGATCAATATTAAGTCAGGTGGGAAGCTTTATAAACTTGAAGTCCTCAAACCACTGACACTCCAGCCCAGGTGCCCCTTATCAGTTAAAGGGCATTAACTGCTCACTCAGAGTTGGTCAAGTGGAGGGAAGCTAAGTGGTCATGTGACAGTTTAGAATATTGTTTTCTAATATGGTTTAGTATTAGAATTAGTGACTGACTTTAAAAGAATTTGTTCCAACTGTAAAGTGCAGGCCACAGCTCCTGCCCTGCCCACCCTCAGGGCTGATGTGGGGATCACAGGAGATGATCGCATGTACTGTCCATGTGCTGTAAACCCTCCCACACAAGCAAATGAAGAAAAGCCAGCCTCCACCTTCCCCTGCCCTGGAGGATCCATGTCCCCTCTCTGGTCACCCACTATCAAGTGTGTAGCTTCTCTCAGGCATTTAATGATGGAGGGATCATGGAGCATTGAAGAATCAGCCACTTTTTCTAAAGCTTTAACTCTGTTCAATGATCTTCGGCCTCATCATGCTAACCAGTCAGCCCTATTAAAGTGTTTAGACTGCAGTGCAGACAACTGGAGGCTGAGGGGTTGCAGGACATTCCCCGGTTCTCGTGGCTCTAAGTGGGATTGAGCCCAGGCCCTCAGGTCCCAGCCCCCATGCTCAGTCACTCTGCTCAGCTGCCTTTCTGGACCGTCTCATCATAAAGGCATTTTCCACACAACCTTTCTCTTTGGTGTTTCAAGTGCATGTGAAAACTCAAGACCTTCCAAAAGCCCAGCGTTGGCTCAGAGGCTGTCGGGGAGTCAGTGCAGTGGGATCCACTGTTTGAGCTCTGCATCAATTATGCTCCATTTCCTCTGGTCTTCTGCCAATGAGATATCAGCAGCTCTCTTTACTGTGAGTGCATTTCCCAGGATCTTAGCTGATGAATTTGAGGAGAAAAGCATTTTTTTTCTTCAAGAATCTATTCAGCCCCAGACCAGCAGCAAGTCAGGAAATGGCCCCTGACCAAGCACAGGCAGACCTGCAGACGGGGAGCTGACGGCACTGTGGATCTCAGTCCTTATGTTGATTCAAGAATAACAATTGCAGGTTTGTCCAAAGTTGCATATTTAAAATAAAGCAATAAAAACGCTGAGCCACACTGTTATTCATGTGAGAAAATTTTAATTTACTATTCAATCAGTAGTGTTTCAACTGCATAAAGATACATTCACAGCTCAGTTTTGGTTCACACTTAATAGCAAAACACATCTGAAGCTCCCGATTATTAAACATTTGCTGCAATAGATCTGCCCCTAAAATAGTGTTGCCAAATGACTCTTTAATTAATAGACGTTATTATTTGGATAAGTTTTACATTAGCAAAAAAATAGAGCAGATCCTGAAGTTAGCACGTGCCCCTTTCCTCCATTTTCCCTGTAATGGACATATCAGAATGGTGCATTTGTTATGGTTGATGAACCAATGTTTGCACATTATTGACTATATGTCTTAGTTTACTTTACGGATTACTCTTTCTATTGTGCATTTTCAAGGTTTTTAAAAAAATTTACAATGTCTTGCTCCACCTTGCATGCACTCATTGTTCTGCTGCTGACAAACACCTGTGCTTCACCTGTTATTCTTGTCTTTTCCTTGGAAATAGCTAAATTTTTTTTTGCTTTTTTAAAAATAATTTTATTGCGTTTTAGATTTTGGGGTACATGTGAAGAACATGCAAGATTGTTGCATAGGTACATACATGGCAATGTGGTTTGCTGCCTTCCTCCCTGTCACCTATATCTGGCATTTCTCCCCATGTTATCCCTCCCCATCTCCCCACCCCCACTGTCCCTCCCCTAGTTCACCCCCACAAACCCGTGTGTGATGCTCCCCTCCCTGTGTCCATGTGTTCTCATTGTTCAACACCCACCTGTGAGTGATAACATGCTGTGTTTGATTTTTCTCTTCTTGTGTCAGTTTACTGAGAATAACAGGTTCATCCATGTTCCTACAAAGGACACGAACTCATCATGTTTTATGGCTGCATAGTATTCCATGGTGTATATGTGCCACATTTTTTTCTGTCCAGTCTATCATCACACACTGAGGTCTGTTGGGAGGAGCTCAGGAAGGAGTGTGGGAAATGGGCGAGGGATAACATGGGGAGAAATGCCAGATATAGGTGATGGGGAGGAAGGCAGCAAACCACACTGCCACGTGTGTACCTACTTATGCAACAATCTTGCATGTTCTTCACATGTACCCCAAAACCTAAAATGCAATTTTAAAAAGTTAATTCAAATCAAATCCATAGTGGACAAAATATCAACTTCTTAATTAAAGCCAGTGTCTACCCAGGCCCCTCTAGGGGATAAGCTTCCTATTCACCCCTCTGGCTTATCTCCCCTGCAGGACTCCCACATTTTCTGGAATATCTCACCCTTTACTGCCCCACAGGCTCTGCAGGCTGGGCTGGCCTCTTTCCACCCAGGCTTACAGCTCCAGCTGCGAGGAACAAGGTGGGGCCTGTTTATGAAGGAGGCTTGCCTCACTGTGCCTCTCCCAGTACCTGCACCTGAGCTGTGCCATGTGGAGCCCCGTTTCCCATGGGATCCCAGGTGTCTTTAAGACAACTTGGCCAGAGCCTATGGCTTCCCATCACCTTTAGTAACAGCTCTTTTTGGTGTGTAAGACACTGGCCTACATGTTAAGTCTTCTGCCTCACAGCTGACTCCAAGCTCTTCCCCAGGGCCAGCCAGACCAGTCTGGGGTGTCCAGTGGGTTTGAAATACTTTGGGTGGTATAAGGGGGCTTGACTGGCTCGTACACCCTGGGACAGGGTAGGGAAGAATGGAGAGTCTCCTCGTGTGCCTGGGTCCCCACACAAATGAGTTGCTGACTTTCCCAGGGGTTGCCGCTGCCTCTCAAGCCACTGTATGCCTGCTATGGCAGATGACTCTTGAGGCACTGGTGACCAAAAGCTGGTCCTTCCCAAGTCCCCTGCCCCTCCCTTCTCAGCCTTGGACATGACTGTCACTGGCAGCTTCCTGCTGGCTATTCAGGCCTCTGGCTAGGGAGCCAAGGGACACTTGTAGGTCCTCTTGTCCAAGCCACCACCTGCTCTGAAAAACACTCCATGAGACCTGAAGACAGGCATGGGTGGGTGTGTGCCTGGCCCACCCTCAGCATCCTTTCCTCTCCTGCAGGGCCTATGGCATCATCAGCAAAGGTCAATCCCCTTGCTGGTGTGGAAGCTATAGGGGGAGGGGGAGCTCCAGGATCTCATCCCAGACCCGCTGGCCCCTGCCTACAGGAGGAAACAGGATTTGGTTAGGCCCTCTCTCCATGAGAAAGGTGAGGACACAAGCAGCACTAGTGATGATCATGACACCCAGTTGTCACTTAGTGCCTCTGATGTGCCAGGCATTGTCTACAAACCTAACATTTAGACAACTCTCTAGGAAACTGATGTCTCCTTTTACAAGTGAGGAAACCGAGGCACAGTGTCTTGTCTCTCACCCACAGTTCCCAAGGACAATGGGAGGTGCAGGGCTCAGGCTTGGTAAAGGTCCTGCCAGCAAAGGAAAGAATTCAATGGGCACTGCAGGAGGGCAATGCCCTGCTCCCAGCCGATTTTTAAACCTCTAATCAAGTAATTTTTGTCTCTGAAAACATGATGATAAAGTATATGTTGGCAATGTAAAAGTCGAACTGAATAAAAAGTTACAACATTTTGAGATTTACTGGTTTGAAAATAATTAGGTGTTGAAGATGGAACAACAAAAGTCACTTCCTGACCTAGGCTTCATCAGAGCCACCAGCAGGGTGAACGTACCAGGTTGAGAGTGTGGAGAGAGGTTTTTTTCTTGCTTCTCTGAGGGTCCGGAGCACTGTGTAAGCATCAGTGCCATCATGCTCTAGCTCACAGTAATAGCCTTATCTTCAGGCTGCAACCCAAACGTGCAGAATCCCTGAGCTAGTTGAGGCATCTTTGGATCCAGAAAGGCAGCTGGAGACTCCGGAGCCCTGGTGCTTATTTGACTCTGAGGAGTACGGCTCAGGAGATCTCAGGGACTGCTCCCTGGCTTCTGCTGGCCCCAGTATTCCAACTTTTCCACCAACATGGATGTCACTGCTCAGGGTGAGGTGAGTCTGGCAGATGCTCCCGGAAATGCAGAGGGAAGATGAGTCAGCACAGGCTGGAGAGGGACCCTGCAAACACAGACACATTGTTGGTGGAGCTAAGTGTTAAACTCCCTGGGGTTCAAAGCCAGAGATGCTGACACAGGCTGGAGGCTGCCCCAGGTCCCAGAAAGCTGTCCTCACCTGTGCAGTGGGAGAGAAGCACACGAAGAAAAGATATCCATGCCATGGTGGGCACAGCTGACACACCAGCCCCAACTCTGTCACCTGAGGCTGCTTTAATCTTCTTCATGAGCCTGACAGGGGCAGGGCTGTGCCCACACATTTGTTTCTCCCCCTGGTGATCTCAGGCCCACCCTGAGAAGCAGCTGCCATCTGAGCTTGGTTTTTGGTACAGAGAAGACTAACATGCGAGACTCAGAGTTGGCAAAAAGGAAGCAGCTGCTGGGACCTTCCACAGTTCTATGGGCAGGAGACACTGCCCTGTGAAGTTTAGGGGGTGGCACAGCTGTGGGTTCCCTCAGTGCAGACCCTGAGGTAGACCCACAGTGCCCCCTACTGCTCACTGGTTAGATTACAGTCTCAGTGGAAATTATGTGAGTGGAGTCCCCTGAGAGCCTGGCCCCAGTCGATCCACAGCATCTATGGATCACACACTCACTCTGTCCTGAGTCACTGATATTGATAAATAGCTTTTCCATGAGGATTTCTGAGTTACTAAAAGAATGGCATGTAGGGGAAATGAGGACCATTTAATGTGAGGAGGCTGCAGTGAGGGGAGAATGCAGGGGGCTCTGGAAGCAAAGGCCTGAGCAGCTCCTTCCACAGAGAATGGATTGGTTCATTCATTGTCTGGGCCTGTTAGAGATGTAAACGGTAGACAGGATGGATGAAACGGATGCTTTAAGTAAAAAAATAAAAAAATAAAAAAGAAAGAAAGAAATGGATGCTTTATAGAGACATCTTTGGTGCCACTTTCAACAAAGATCCTGAGGGCAGCAGAGCAGGTGAGGATGTGTCAGGGGAGCTGAGGGCTGGCCTGTGGGATCTGGATGAGGCTGAGGAGAAAGAACCCATGGGTGACTGTGGCCTTTGACAAAAAGTGAGGGAGGCGTGGGGATGAGGCTGATGGTTGCAGCTGGGTTGATTGGGTGTTTTTTGTCTTTATTTGCTGTTATTGCAGGATGAGAGAGAGTGAGAGAACAATATGAAGAGAAGCAAATTCATTTTGTGTCCTTTTTGTAAAATCAAGTAGGAAACAGACACGTTTTAGTCCACTTTGTGCAGCTCCACCAAAATCCCACAGACTGGGTGGTTTCCAGAGAACAGATCTTCATCTTCTCCCAGTTTCTGAGGCTGGAAAGTTCAGGATCAAGGCTCTGGCATCTGAGAAATGTCTTCTTTCTGTGTCCTCACATGGCAGATGGTGGAAAGGAGAGAGACAGAGCACACCGCTACCTCCAGCTTTTGTAGAAGGTCTCTGATCGCAACCATGTGGTCTCCATACTCAAGACTGTATCACCTTGTCAAGGCCTACCTCTTAGTACTATCACACTGGCGATCCAAGTCTATGCATTTTGGAAGGAAGACATTCAAACCAGAGCACAATGAGAACAGCAGCACTAGAAGGCAGGGTTTCTCATGTCAGTCACTTGCTAAAGGGGGATGGAAGCCCCCTGAGGATGCAGCTCAGTCTTGGGGAGAGAGAGGACAGTATCAGAACAGGACTAGAAATAGACACGGGAACCCCCCTGCTCACAGAACAGAGAGGAGAAGCCTCATATCAGGTAGAAATAAATAATGAATGCCTCATTTATTTCTTCTTCTGCTTATTCAATCATTTTAATAACATATTTATTAGCCAACTCCTCTTCAGATTTGGGCTCCTGGTGTCAGTCAGTCAGTTTGGATAATCAGGTTGTTCACATACTTTTATGTGCAATTATTTCCTGCTGATTCACTCAGGTAATAAAAGTGTGACTTTTTTTTGGGATAGGATCTCACTCTGTCACCCTGGCTGGAGTGCAGTGGCACTATCTTGGCTCACTGCAGCCTCCACCTCCCAGGCTCAAGGGATCCTCCTACCTCAGACTCCCAAGTATCTGGTACTACAGGCACATGCCACCACATCTGGCTAAATGTTTTTCTACTTTTTAGAGTGAAGTTTTGCCATGATGCCCAGGCTGGTCTAGAACTCCTAAGCTCAAGCAATCCACCCACCTTGGCCTCCCAAAGTGTTAGGACTACAAGCATCAGCCACCACTCCTGGACTGATGTGTATTGTATACTTTTTATTTGTTCTTGTTGAATATTTCATTTTATATACATACAATGTCCCACATTTCCTGATGTCAATAATTTTTATTACAATTAATTAGTCTGATACCAAGATAACCACAAGAGCTTTCTGCAGGTAAATGTTTGCATAATGTCTTTTTAGCACCCTTTTACATTTAACACACAAGTAACTTTATTTTAAGGAAATGTATTTTTATCTGGCTTATCAATACATTTACATTTAATATACCTGCACCATACACTTCTTAAAACAGGATTTCAGAGGGAAATCACTATGCTAAGTCACTCACAAACCTGTTTCTAATAAACACGGATAGTGAACATGTATTAAAGAAGACTATATTAGATGAACCCCACCCTGCTGAACACATCGATTCTCAAAGATAATGCGAGGCTCATTCACTCATGTTAAACCTGTTAAACTCACCATTTAAATATGTATCACAGACGATGATAGCACATGAACCTCATGCTTCTCAATGCAATGCTTCACGAGGTAGCATTATTTTCAATCACTCATGCATCTCCCTCACTTCAATACAGAGCAAATACATATCAGTGAAAAATGCGCCACATGCACTATACAATGCTAAACACAGTGGCTCATACAGTTAACATGATGTGTTCATTCATGAACCCAGCTCTCTTAAACACTGAAATCAAACAGGTATGTGGGACACAGCACACAGTGTGATTTGTGTCTGCATCTCCCTCGTGCCTGTTGTGTATTTCATCAAATGTAGGTACAAAATGTGACCTTGGTCTTCACCCCCATCAGCCATCACCTATCACAGGTTACAATAGTGACATAATACAACTCAGTTCTGCATTCTCCTCTATCATATGATATCATGTGACAACATGACCCAAGGTGAGTAACGACTATCCCATCTTACCTGCTGTATCATGTTGTGACATTTGTGACTCACATGCACTGTGAATGAGACCTGCAACCCTTCTATCAGTTGTTGGATGACATTGTATGTGCCATAGTGACATAATGCAACTGAGGTCTGGGCTCCTTGATGTCATAAGTGACATAGTGTGAACAGGGCAGCCTCCCCCTCTTGAGTTATCATTAGTTATCATTGGCTATCATATATGACATCATGATACAAAGTGACAAATGTTTGTCCCCCTGAAATGTTCTATATTGGTCAGGTGCGGTGGCTCACACCTGTAATCCAAGCACTTTGGAGGCCAAGGTGGGAGGATCATCTGAGGTTGGGAGTTCAAGACCAGTCTGACCAACATGGTAAAACCCCATCTTAAAAAAAAAAAAATTAAAAACAAAAAAATAAATGTTCCATATCATATGTAACATAAAGTAAGGTGAGCCTGAGTTCCTCTATTGGTTGTCCTACATTATTTTATTTTATTTTATTTTATTTTATTTTATTTTATTTTTTGAGACAGAGTCTCACTCTGTCCCCCAGGCTCGAGTGCAGTGGCGCAATCTCAGCTCACCACAACCTCCACCTCCTGGGTTCGAGTGATTCTCCTGCCTCAGGCTCCTGAGTAGCTGGGACCACAGGTGTGCACCACCTCACCCAGCTAATTTTATATTTTCATTTACACGGTGACATATGTGACTGAGGTCTACCTGTCCTCTCAACTGATGCATGGCACCCTTATTGCCTAAGGGTTAATGCTTCTCAGACCTGCACCCTGCCTCTTCTGTTGAACACTATCATATGCTATGTAGGATAAGGACACAGAGCTGACACACTTAGTCACTGCACCTTTTATAATACAACAGCTGAGAGAGTGGGACACATTCCTCATTGCATTCTGCCAGTGTATCACAGCATATAGCAGTTGAGAACAGGGTACATCCCTGACTCACATGCTCACATGATGTCACAATGTCATATATGATATCATAAGTCATATAGTGGGCCAAGTATGGTGGCTCATGCCTGTAATCCTCACACTTCGGGAGTCTGAGGTGGGTAAACTGCTTGAGTTCTGGAGTTCAAGACCAGCCTGGGCAACATGGTGAAAACCTGTCTCTACTAAAAATAGAAAAATTAGCCAGGTGTGGTGGTATGTGTCTGCATTTCCAGCTACTCAGGAGTCTGAGGTGGGAGGATGGCTTGAGCCCAGGAAGCAGAGGCTGCAATAAGCCAAGATTGTGCTACTGCACTCCAGCCTGGGCAACAAAGCCAGACCCTGCTTCAAAAACAAAAAAATAAAAATGAGTAATCCAGTGACGTGTGACTCACATCTGCAGGCCATCTCCTGGCTGCCAAATGACACTGTCAACCTTAAATAACAAGTTTCAGGGAGTATGGTTAATGTGGAGTTTGAGCACAAATCTTGTCAACAGCCGTCAGAAATGCAGATTCCAAAGAGTGCAATTCAGCACTCCAAAGTGGAGAAGATTTGGGGCTCGTTTATATATATAAGGTTTGGGAAGCTTAGCAGGCTTTCAACATACTCCCCACAAGGCTAGCATACAGTTACAGTAATCTCATTCATCAACGCAGTATTCTTTTTGAGAAAGGCATATTTAACCTTCCACAGTGAAGATGTAAAAGGTGTGGGGTCTTTTACACCATCTAGTCTGAGTTAGGTACAGGACAATAAAGGATGCAGTTAATCTATGACCCAGATCAGTGACTAGAAGGGGAGGCCTGTTCTCTGGTTTCTCCTGGTCACTCACAGAAGGTGGACAATGAGGAGAAGAGACTTTATGATCTAGGAGGCTGAAGTTGCAACTACCACTACGTGGCTCAGACCACAGTCACAGCTCTCTCAAGGCCCAAAGTGCCTGGGGGGTCCCAACAGCATTTACATTTCATCTGCTTTCACAATTGCACGTTACATGGTGGCATAATATGTCTCAGGTCTGTGTCCCTGGTTTTGGCTATTTGTGATGCCACATATGACACAGTGTCGCAATTGAGTCTGGCTCCTGTGAGTGCTTTGCCAGTCCTGACCACAGGCAATAACAGGCTTTCCTTGGCAGGGCTGACAGGAGAAACTCCCTCCCACATCAGGCATGGGCAGGCCCTGGATGAGCACAAAGGCCACAGGCACGGCCTACTGGATGGTCTCTAGGCTTGTTGACTAAGTGGCCACCCAACAGTGGCTGCCTTTTAAAAGATCTTATGCAATGAGCTGAGCAAGGTCCCCAGGTGAGGCATGAGCTGCTGACAATACTTGAGCAAGTGAATCGGAATTGGAGTATCCCTGAGGTTAGGAGTTTGAGACCAGCCAGGCCAACTTGGTGAAACCCGGCCAGGCTCTATGTGGCTCACTCCTGTAATACCAGCACTTTGAGAGGTCAAGAAGGGTGGTTCACGAGGTCAAGAGATGGAGACCAACCTGGCCAACATGGTGAAAGCCCATCTCTACTAAAAATACAAAAATTAGCTGGGCATGGTGGCCTGCATCTATAGTCCCAGCTACTCAGGAGGCTGAGGCAGGAGAATGGCTTGAACCCGAGGCAGAGGTTCAGTAGAGGTTTCTCTCTAGCGAGCTCAGAGATTGCTCATCAACCCCCATGGTACTGTGGTGGTTGATTTTATGTTGACCATCCTGGCTGGGCATTTCCAGGTGCATTTAGCATGTGAGGCAGTGGGCAAGGCACACGGCCCTCCCCAGTGTGACAGGCATTACCCGATCCACTGAGAGCCCGAGTGGATCAAAGGCTGGGGAAGGAGCATTTACTTCCCTTTTCCCCACCTCACTACTGGAGCTGGACATCTTATTTTCTCCTGTCCTCAGACTGCCAATTCCACATCCACCCCACTGGTTCTCAAGCCTGGGGAGGGAGGTGTAAAAATGCCGGATGGACAGACACCAGTCAGAGCAGCACAAGACCTCAGGAGGGGCCTAGGGCTTCCAGGCCTCTGGTCATGCCCAGGAAACAGCAGGAGAGATGGGGATCTTTTTATTTTTTTTCAGACAGAGTTTTGCTCTTGTCACCCAGGCTGCAGTGCAATGGCACACAATCTCTGCTCACTGCAACCTCTGCCTCCTGAATTCAAGCAATCCTCCTGCCTCAGCCTCCTGAGTATCTGGGACTATGGGTGCACACCGCCATGTCCGGCTAATTTTTGTATTTTTAGCAGAGAAGGTTTTTTCTTTCTTTCTTTTTTTTGAGACAGAGTCTTATTCTGTCACCAGGGCTGGAGTACAGTGGCACAATCTCAGCTCACTACAACCTCTGCCTCGGGTTCAAGCCATTCTCCTGCCTCAGCCTCCTGAGTAGCTGGGACTATAGATGCAGGCCACCATGCCCAGCTAATTTTTGTATTTTTAGTAGAGATGGGCTTTCACCATGTTGGCCAGGTTGGTCTCCATCTCTTGACCTCGTGAACCACCCTTCTTGACCTCTCAAAGTGCTGGTATTACAGGAGTGAGCACACAGAGCCTGGCCGGGTTTCACCAAGTTGGCCTGGCTGGTCTCAAACTCCTAACTGTGGTGTTCGCGCCAAAAGCTCGAGACAGTTGACTCATCCCAGTTTGGCTGCTGGACCTGTACTGCATTTCCTCACCTCGAGGGCTGTCGAGTGAGACAGGGCCGTAAGCTGACTCACTAAAAGCAACAACAGAATGCAAAGCAAAGGCCTACAGTTTATGAGGACATTGTGCTGTCTGCTTCCTTGTCCCCCTTCAGTCTCTGTGTAAGCAATAAACTTGCTGCAATTGTAATGCCTAAGAGGAGCAGAGACCTCTGCCCATATTTTCCCTGTAGCCAAGCCTTTGTTTTAGCTCCTGATGAAAAACAGGTTTAACCAGCCACCTTAAGGGCGCCATTGTATCTTTGGAATGTAAAATCATTGAAATGTAAACTACTACCACTAGCCCCCTTAAACTGCTTCCTGAGCAGGATGTTTCCTTTCTGTCTTCCCCTTTGTTTCTTTCTGCTGAGATAAGGTAAATGTAAACAAGACAAAAGGTATAAAAGCTGTAACCCACAAAAATAAATTTGCTGCGTTTTGGCCATAATCTTCACGCAGCCCTCCAGACTCTACTTTTCTATATTCTTTCTTTTCCGCGCACTCTCTCTCTCAGGTTGAACGAGACATCTACGTTGGCGGTCTCGGGTACTCCCGCAGGTCGGTAGTCCCCCGGCAGACGTGCCGGACCCCGACACCTAACCTCAGGTATCCACCCGCCTCAGCCTCTGAAGTGCTGGGATTACAGACATGAGCTGCCACACCCAGCCAAGATAGGGATCTTTACATGTGTGGTCCTTCCATGGCTTGGGAGGGAGAGAAACTCCCGTGTAGGCAGATCATCCATCTCTTTGGGAATACCCTGGTGTCACAGCCAGGCCCACAGGGTCCTCCAGCCTTGTCTGAATCTTCCATTGTGGTCTTTTCTCTGCCTACACAAAAGAGCATTTCCCTTGGCCTAGGTCTAGTCTTCTAGGCTACGAGCTTGTTGCCAGGAACTGAAGACTTCCCAAAGGCTGACTCTGGGGCCAAGAGAAGACTGCATGTCCCCAACAGCCTGGAGGTGCTGATGGAACACGCTTATCTGTCTCACAATGTGACTGCTATGGGTTCCATTTTGTGTCCCCTTCCAATTCAGATGCTGAAGTCCTGATCTCCAGTTATCTCAGGAGTTGTCTGTGTTTGCAGACAGGCTCTTTACAGAGGTGATTAAGTTAAATGACCTCAGGGTCAATGGGGTGAACCCTAATCCCACTCTATAACTGGTGTCTTTATCAGAAGAAATGCGGAAACAGACTGTTAAATTAAGTTTAGCCTAAAACTACCTCCTTATGTATTTTAAGTTCAGCCTAAAAGTTTCTCTACATCGTAGACTATAACCTAAAAGGAATTGTTAACAAACTCTAGCCTAGTTTTGTGCCAATCACTGAGTTTTAGCCAGTTAAATGTGGTCCACTGTTCAAACTATGTTGAAATAGGGCAAATGCCGAGCCATAGCCAATCTGGCTGTTTCTGCCCCCACTTCTGTTTTCTGTGGGTCACTTTCCTTTTTCTGTCCATAAAGCTTCTTTCACCATATGCTTGTGTGGGAGTCACTGAGCCTACTCTGGCTCTGGAGGCTGCCAATTCACGAATTGTTCTTTGGTCAATTAAAAGAAAAATGTCAGCCAAATTACATTTAAAAGACTTGAACAAGACACACATAGGGAAGACATTGTGAAGTCACAGGGAGACGTCAGCCATCAATGAGCCAAGGAGAGTCAGACCCTTGACTTGCAGCCCTCAGAAGGAACTGAAAGCCCAAAGGCATCTGAGACAGGTCTCATCCATCTAGAAAGTTCATTGTGCCAGGTTAAGAACACACCCATGACACAGCCTTAGGAGGTGCTGGCGACACCTGCCCAAGGTGGCTGCGGCACAGCTTGCTTTTATATTTTTTAGGGAGACAGGAGACATCAATCAGTACAGGTAAGATTCACTACTGGCTCTGTCTGGAAGGGCAGAGCAACTCAAAGCAGGGGACTTTCAGGTCATATGTAGATTCAAAGGCTTTGATTGGCAATTGGTTGAGAGTTAAGTTATCCAAAGACCTGGAATCAATAGAAAGGAATGCCTGGGTTACCACGACCAAAGGATTTTGGAAAGCAAAGTTTGATGCAGATGAAGCCACCAGGTAGGTAGCAGGTTTCAGAGAGGGTAGATTGTAAATGTTTCTTATCAGACTTAAGGTCCATATTGATGTTAATGCTGGTCAGCTATTCCTGAATTCCAAAAGGGAGCTCACCCCCACAGCTTCTGGTCACTGCCTGAACTAGTTTTTCAGGCTTACTTTAGCCAAGAGAAGGGGTCTTAGAATTTTATTTTTGGTTTACAGAACTGACCCTACCAACAACTCAATCTGAGACCTCTGGACTCCAGAACTATAGGATAATCCACTCCTGTCATTGCCCTCAGTCTGTGGTCCTTGGTTATGGAGCCCAGACACACACACACACAGTGACATCTCATCACCTACACATGTGTGTTTTCCAATTTGAACCCAGGTTGGGGTTATAGTGGCCTGGGAAGATACAGCTGCCCCTCACTCTGCCCATGTCACTAAGCAGATGAGGAAACAAGTCTGGGCAGGCCAGTGTTCCCTTGCAGAGGTGAAGACCCTTTGCACAAGTCCTGGTGGGTCACTGTAAGTTTTTCCTCATGCTCACATCACTGGCACATTGGTCACGGCCTGGCCGGCTTGGAACATGGGGGTGGCCATTGGGCAACTGAGTGACATTCACCCCTTCTCATCCTGCAGACTGAAGGGCCCCAGTGTGTGCCAGCCAGAGGAGCAGCCCCCTAGAGTCTCACTGGGCTTCTGCCCAAGCCCACTGGCAACATTCCTCCTCCCATTGGCTCTAAGTGCAGTCCTCAGAAGCTGCATGTATTACTGACTGCCCTTGGGGTCTAGGGAGAATTCTCTCCATGTTCACACACTCCAATCAGAAGAAGCAATCTCACTCTTTTGTGGTGCAGAGGCTGAGCAGCAACTCTGGAGCATGGACTGCTTTCCTGCACTTCCGGAGTCTCCCCTGCATTATCTCTAACTAGTCATCAGTGTGAATAATTGGGGGTCTCCGGCACAACAAAGACCCCTTGACCCCTCATCTTCAAACACTTCAGCAACCAGGCCCATGCTGCCACCAGGGCTCTGCTTCCCACCTGGCTGGCTGGCTTGCAAGGTCTCACCTGTCATTTTTCCAAAGAGCACTATAACCAGGTCATCTCCAGGAGAGGACATGAAAGGCCCAGCAGCACAGATCTGTCTGGAGCATGCAGCAAAGCCCAAAGAGGCATGTGGCCTCTTTTCTGCAAAACAAACACACCTGCTTTCACAGGACTTGCAGCTTTGGTGTGAGGTGCCTAAAGTTCTTTACTCTGTACAAGACACAGGTTGCTCTCTGAGTGCCTGAGGGACTCAGGGCTGTGAGTCCACCAACATGGTTTCAGGACCTCTATTTGGTCAGCCAGCAGAGGCACCATGTATAGTCAGCACTCCAAGCATCCTCACTTCGTGAGCATCGACAGTGCAAACCAACATACCCATCACATTCACACAACAGCACATGCCACACATTGGTCTGAGCCTCCCTCACAGATTGCTTTCATCTCTTTTTCTCTCTTCACTGCAAGTTTTTTACCCAAATGCAATTAAGTACTTTTGTGTGGAAACACAAACCAAAGAGTTTTAACAAGGCACCACTCTAGCAGTGGCTGTGGACCATCATCTGGCTGGAAACAGGAAATTCTGTTGGTGGGGGAGGAGCAACGCAGTAGCAGAGTAGGCTGATGCACTCTGGGGTAAGTGGATGGATGGGTGGATGAATGAATTTACTTCCTTACTTATTATTTGGTTCTCGCTCTGTTGCCCTGGCTGGAATGCAGTGGTGCAATCTCAGATCACTGCAGCCTGGACCTCCCAGGCTCAAGTGATCCCACCTTAGCCTCCCAAGTAGCTGGGACTTCAGGCACATGCCACTACACCAGCTAATTTCTTTTTGAAATGGAATCTTGCTCTGTTGCCAGGCTGGAGTGCAGTGGTGTAATCTCAGCTCACTGCAACTTCCGCCTCCTGGGTCCAAGCAATTCTCCTGCCTCAGCCACCCAAATAGCTGGGCCTATAGGTATATAACGCCAGCTATTTTTTGTATTTTTTAGTAGAAATAGGGTTTCACCATGTTGACCGAGATGGTCTGGATCTCTTGACTTCATGATCCACCAGCCTAATTCTAACCCGAACCCTAACCCTAACCTGAACCCAAACCTGAACCCTAGCCCTAACTTAGTAATTCTTCCCAAAGTGCTGGGATTACAGGCATGAGCCACCATGCCCAGCCTATACCAGCTAATTAAAAGAAAATTTTTTGTAGAGAAAAGCTCTCGCTCTGGTCTTGAACTCCTGGCCTCAAGCCATCTGCCCACCTTAGATTCCCAAATTGCTAGAATTACAGGTGTGAGTCACCACACTCAGCCCACTCAATTTTGAGTGGCTATTTGCTTTGACTCAACAAACACTGCTGATGGTAACAAGCACCAACTGGGTGGCTGGTCTCAGTCCTACTCTTGCCACCCAACACAACATTTTATCAACATGGAGCAAACATTCTCAGATCTTGAGAAGCTGGCTGCACTGCCCATTTTCCTGGTGGGGCAGTGAGAGGCCCCGCCCTCTTCCCATCCCACACCACCTAGGTGAGAGCTGTGCCCAGGCATTGTCACCTGTAACTGGTCCGCAAGGCCCTGTCTTCAAAAAGGGTGCTGGACCTCCATTGCCCCATGGGCAATACATTTGCCAAGCATGCACAAGACACACCAAGGCCAAGGCCTGTCTGATTTGACAATAAAGACACAATGAGCCACTCTCATTCAGAGCTGATTACTCACAGAGTAAAAATTAAGAGAAATCTGAGGTGGCAGCTCCCTGCCGTCCTCATGCCACACACTAAAAAGGACAGCACCGAAACCAAAGGGGTCCGAGAGCATGCGTTTCAGTACACCCGCTGCCAAGGAGCCCCTCCTCACTGCAGGTGGGCAGTGCCCTCTTCTGCAGCTCCATTGTGCGGGTGGGGCAGGGAGCCTCACGCTTACCAGGGCGAGGCAGGCAGTGAGGAACAGTCTCAGGAGACAGAGGGAGTGAGCGGGGCCTGTGCGCAGCCTGATGTTCTGGGAGGAGGAAGCTTAGGTCAGCTGCTGTGCACACCTCTGCATGGCGGATGGTGATCCTGCAATGGCTCCAGGCCCCACGGCAAGCTGCTTTTCCTCCCACACAACAGACACACAACCTGACACAGGAAAACTCACAGAGAAACACAGAAAGGCACATGTGACACTCAAAGACAGATGTGCAGCATTCACACCAAGGGCTTGAGATAGTTAGCGTGACTCACCCTATCTTGGCTGCTGGACCTATCTGCACTCCCCCCTCTCGAGGCCTGTCGAGCTGAGACAAAGGTCGAGGGCTGACTCACTGAGGCAAAAACAGAATACAAAGCAAAGGTCTGCGGTTTATGAGGACATTGTGCTGTCTGCTTTCATGTTCCCATCAGTCTCTGTGTAAGCAATAAACTTGCTACAATTGAGATGCCTAAGAGGAACAAGAGACCCCTGCCCATATTTTCCCAGGAGCTAAGCCTTTGTTCTACCTCCTGATGGAAAACAGAATTAACAAGCCACCTTAAGGGCACCATTGTTTGCTTGCACTGTGTATCTTTGAAAAACATAAACTGCTTTGTAAGCTATTTTCACAAGCCCCCTTAAACTGCTTTGTGAGCTGTTATCACAAGCTCCTGATAACTATTTTTATGGAGTTTCTATTTCGTTCCTGTTTACCCCTTTTCTGCTGAGATAAAGTAAATGTAACAAGAAAAAAGGTATAAAAGCTGTAACCCACAAGAATAAACTTGCTGCGTTTTGACCATAAGTTATGCAGACCTCCAGACTCCGTTTTACTATTTTCTTTCACTTCCGTGCACTCTCTCCATCAGGTTGAATGAGACATCTACGTTGGTGGTCTCGGGGACTCCCGCAGGTCGGTAGCCCCCCGGCAGACATACCAGACCCCAACATCTGGCGCCCGGGACAGGGACCTGAGTACGAGAGGTACAGTGACACACCCCAAATCAAAGGAGACAAGGTAAGGCTGCGGTTCTTGTAGTTCTGGACTCAAAATTCACCTGGAGTAAAAAATTGAGTAATGTGAGTCCAGAAATCAGTCTATGTTCATGAAGTCATTACATCAAATGTTAAGAAATAGAGATGCTAATGTAAAAATGAAACATATTTCTAAGTTTTTAGAGATTGTTTACGAATTGTGCCCATGGGTCCCTGAGGAGGGATTGTTAGATGAATCTACGTGGAGTAAAATAGGAACTAAGATTGAGGAATATGCCACCACTCATCAATCTTCCTGGCAGGCAGAACTGTTACTTTCGGTTTGGCCACAGCTGCGCCATGCTGTCTGCCTGCCTGCTGCTTCTCTTGCTTCTAATCCCTCTTCTTTCTTTTACAAATCTAACCCTGATGATGGATGGGGCAGCTGTAATTTACCACCTTGTAATCCTCTAAACGAGCCCGATTCCACCCTCGGAGTCAGACCTGGAGCCGGAAATGGAGGAGCTCGGGATGAAGGGATCGGAACTGAAGTAAAAAACGGCACTTTGGAGAATGTGCAGTTGACTGCTTTAGCTGCGCCCTTAATTATTTCCCCTGAGCAATTTTCCAGGCTCCTGGCTTCGCTTTCTAAACCTGCTCAGGCTTTTCCTGTAGTTACTATGCCTTCCTCTAAGCCTGTGGTGTACTCTACCCCCGAGAACCTATCCTTGCAACTACTTATGCCTTTGAATCTATGAAACTGGGATTTCCCAATTCTGACCTCCACCTCATCTGTCACCTTATAGAAGTGACCTATCAAAACGGCGAGATTGTTCGTGATTATGAACCTATTCCACCAAAATTCATAAAAGATTTCAAGGAGGCAGTGACTAATTATGGACCTACTGCACCTTATACTCTCTCTTTACTTGAAAACTTTGGTACTCAGGCTATGACCCCTGCTGCCTGGCATCGTGTTGCCAACACCTGCCTTTCAGGCGGCGACTACTTATTGTGGAAAGCTTATGATGATGCCGCTTTCGATTTGGCAGAAAAGAATGAGAGACAAAGAGTGGGAGTTAATTTGCATATGTTGAAAGGTACAGGTGATTATGAAAGTGCTCAGGCACAAGTTGCCCTCCCAGAAGCGGCGTTTGGGCAGGTAAATGCTTTAGCTTTGCATGCCTGGAGAAAGCTTCCCATTCATGGAGAATTTACTGATGAAATTACCAAAATTAAACAGGGAAATGAGGAACCTTACCAAAATTTTGTCTCTAGATTAATGCAGGCAGTCAAACGGCAATTTGGAGATAGCGAGTCAGCTCAATTATTTACAAAACAATTGGCCTATGAAAATGCTAATACTAATGACTATGCCAGATGTTTTCTTTCAAAAATAATGAGAATTATTTGATTCTTATTTTGAACTGATTTGCATCCATAAATCCACAGAAATGTACCAGTGTAAGGTGTTTTAGATGCCTGTCTCCATTTCCTAATCTTAATCAGTTCTCTTGTTTATAGTCATTTGTTTATAGTAGATACGTTGAACACTGAACAACTAACCAATTTCACATTTAAAAAAAAATACTACTTGCCAGTCCATTCTCCGCCCATGGAGAAAAGTTTCCCTCACGGAATACATCTGGCAATGTGCAGATGTTGGGCCAGCCTATCAGCAAGGTTTAGCCATGGCTGCAGCACAAAAGGGACTTTCCGTGTCGGCCTTTTAAAGGCAGCAACAAGAGCAAAATCGTAGGCCATCTGTGAAGTGCTTTCGATGTGGACAGTCTGGTCACGTTGCTAAAAACTGCCCTTACCCTGTTGATATTGCTTCCCCCCAGCCTGCGCCATCTTTCCCTGTCATGCAGCAAAGGCCTTGCCAGCCTGGTGAGTGTCCTCGGTGTCACTATGGCAGCCATTGAGCCAAAAAGTGCAGATCTAAGAGGGATGCTCAAGGAAATTCTCTTCTCCCTCATTCAGGAAACTCCCAGAGGGGGTCACCTCGACCCCTGCAACCAATCGAGGCTCTTCCTCTCTTTCGACCTACTGTTCAGGACTTGACCTCTGTCCCACCACCAAAATCCTATTAACGCCTAATCCCAGTGTGATTCCAGTCACAACAGGTATTTTTGGCCCATTACCAGATGGATATATAGGCCTTTTGTTAGGACGTAAGGCAATTCCACATATTGTACCCACTATTGTTGATCAAAATTTCTCTGGAGAACTGACTGTGTTAGCTTCTAGTGCCGGAGGGGTAGTTACATTACAGCCAGGCTCTCCCTTTCACGCAGCTTCTGCTTGTGCCTCACAAAGACAGCGCTACTTCAGATACGTCCCCTCCTTGGGACAAGAAAGATCCTTCTTACCTGTGCTGGGTACAAGCCATTTTGGCATCATGACCAGAAATGATTATTACCATTTATGGAAAGAAATTTAGGGGCCTTTTAGACACTGGAGCAGATGTTTCAGTAATCTCAGAGTTTTGGCCCCCTGCATGGCCTGTCACACAGGCTTATATGTCCCTGCAGGGTATAGGCACTTCTGACCCTTATCAGTCTTCCCAATTGTTATCTTGGTCAGATGAAGAAGGCCATAGCTCTTTCCGTCCATATGGTTTGCCCAACATTCCCATAGACTTGTGGAGCCGTGACATTTTACAGTCTATGAATGCTCATTTGGTTACTTCTAGCCCTGCCCTAGATATCTTGATGAAACAAGGCTTCCATCCTTCTAAAGGTCTTGGTCGAAATTTACAAGGTGACCCTATGCCCTTGGAAGTTGTTCCTAAAAATGATCGTTCAGGGTTAGGGGTTTTTTCCAACGGGTCGCTGTGACTCCTGGCACCCACGCTGATTCCGTCACTTGGCTTTCTGATTCTCCTGTGTGGGTAGACCAGTGGCCCCTGCCTGCTGAGAAGATTGCTGCAGCTAGAGAGCTGGTCCAGGAACAGCTCGCAGCTGGCCATCTAAGGCATTCTAATAGTCCATGGAATACTCCTATTTTTGTCATTAGAAAGAAATCCGGTAAATGGAGACTATTACAAGACCTTAGGAAAGTGAATGAAATTATGGAAGTCATGGGACCACTGCAACCTGGTCTCCCTTCGCCTGTTGCTGTTCCTCAAAATTGGGAATTACTAGTTATTGATTTGAAAGATTGCTTCTTTTCCATCCCCTTGGCACCTCAAGATTGCTGCAGGTTTGCCTTCAGTGTTCCTGCAACCAATTTTGACAGGCCTTTTGAGCACTATGAGTGGACTGTTTTGCCTCAAGGAATGGCAAATAGCCCCACCTTGTGTCAGAAATTTGTTGCTCAGGCAATTGCGTCCCTCCGTGAGTGCTATCCCGATGTTCTTTTGCTACATTATATGGATGATCTCCTTTTGGCTGTTCCTTCCCCTGGCCTCCTACAGGAAACCTTTGGGGATTTAAGCGACCTCCTTACAAATTCAAACTTAGTTATATCTCCTGACAAAGTCCAAAAAGTAATTCCTTTCCATTATTTGGGTCACCTCATTGACTCCAGTCAAGTGTCCTATAAGACTCCTGTCTTATCAACTGCCCATCTCAGTACATTGAATGATTTCCAAGTTTTTGGGAGATATTAACTGGATCAGACCTAGTCTTAAATTAACCACTGGCCAGCTTAAGCCCCTTTTTGATATGTTCAGAGGCCCTGCAGACCCGAAGTCTCCCCGACACTTACTGATGAGGCTAGACATGCCTTGCAATTGGTGCAAGATGCACTCTCTGAACAAAAATTAAACCGTGACTATTGGGGTGTCTTGGTGTTTATGCATTTTACGCACCTCTTACACCCCCACAGTTCTTTTCTGGCAAAAGGGAATCTTGGAGTGGCTCCATCTGTCTGACAGTCGGCCTCATATTGTTACTCCTTATCATTACTTAGTGTCTATGCTAATTGCCAAAGGCCGCCTCAGGGCACTTACTCTCTTTGGCTCTGACCCACCTATTGTGATCGTTCCTTACACCACCCAAGAACAATCTTGGTTGTGGTCAGTTTCTGACTCATGGCAAGTAGCTCTTGCAGTTTTCACAGGACGACTTTCCTGCCACTATCCCAAAGACAAAATACTGCATTTTTATTCCAAATGTAATCTTATTTTCCCCAAGACATGTTCCTTGCAGCCAATTTCTCAGGCCACTTTGGCATTTACAGACGGTTCCTCAAATGGACTTGCTGCTGAACAAATTGATGATGTTCCCTTTTCTTTCCAGACACCTGAAACTTCCGCCCAAAGGGTGGAATTGCTTGCTGTTCAACACGTGCTCTCCACCTGTGGCCAATCAGTTAATATATACTCTGACAGTCAATATGTAGTTAACCTGATCAATCTGCTGGAGACAGCACCCTT
The DNA here is from genome assembly GCF_049354715.1 of Callithrix jacchus. Taxonomy (NCBI): domain Eukaryota; kingdom Metazoa; phylum Chordata; class Mammalia; order Primates; family Cebidae; genus Callithrix; species Callithrix jacchus. The sequence goes on from NC_133502.1 coordinate 77,872,157, forward strand.
GTCATTTTCTGACAGTTCTGCTATAATACACCTACTTCTTCCTTTACAGCAAGTGGACTCATCCGCAAGTGGACTCATCAATTTTTTATTGGTCACATTCGTGCACATACTGATTTACCCGGTCCTCTCTCTGCAGGCAACAGGTATGCTGATGCTCTCACTTGCCCAGTCATAGCCCCTGCCTTTTCTCTTTTACAACGGGTTAAGATGTCTCATGCCTTGCACCACCAGGGCTCCCGTAGCCTGGGGCTACAATTTCAGATCACCAGAGAACAGGCTCGTGCCATTGTTAAGCAATGCCCTGCTTGTGTGACTCACTTGCCCAACTGCACATACCGAAGAAAACCCTCATGGCCTACAGCCTGGCCACATCTTTCAGATGGATGTCACCCATATTGCTTCCTTTGGTCGTTTAAAATATGTGCATGTAACTATTGACACCTTTTCTCATTTCATAATAGCTTCAGCCCATACAGGAGAGGCAGTCAAGGACGTGACTGCTCATTGTCTACTAGTGTTCTCCAACCTAGGTGCACCAAAAATTTTGAAGGCTGATAATGCTCCAGCTTACACCAGTTTTTCATTCCAAACCTTTTATTCTCAATTTCAGGTGATTAATAAGACAGGAATTCCCTATAATCCTCAGGGACAGAGAATTGTTGAACGTGCTCATGCCACCCTTAAAACTTTATTACTTAAACTAAATAATTCACCTCCTTCCTTTTACAAGTCTCCACAGGATGTACTTCGGCATGCTCTTTATGTTCTAAATTTTTTAACCCTTGATGCCCAGGGCCACTCAGCAGCTGATCGCTTCTGGCACCCAAGGGACTCAGTCACGCCTATGGTGTTATGAAAAGATTTATTCTCTAATCAGTGGAAAGGCCCTGACCCTGTATTAGTTTGGGGCAGAGAAGGGGAGGGGAGGGGAGGGGAGGGGAGGGGAGGGGAGGGGAGGGGAGGGGAGGGATGGGATTCAAGCAATGAGAGACATTGCCAACCTGGATCTAGAGGTTTACAAGTTGATTTCTTTTTTTGAGAGAAGGAAAGAAAAAAAATTAGTAAAGGAGAGAAAGAAAGAGGAAGAGAGAGAGGGAGGGTGAACAGAAATATTGCTTTATTCTGAAAAAAATGGGTATTAATAATGGCCAATGTTTTATTTAAACCTATGAGTAGGTGTGATGTGGTATTGACAAGAATCTATATTTTATGTATTTGAAGTTGAGAGCTCTATAAATATTTATTAAGTTTACTTGTTCCGGATCTGAGTTTGAGTCCTTGATATCCTTATTAATTTTCTGTGTCATTGAATCTAAGTCTGTATGTGTCTGGGTGTTAGGATCGTTAGCTCTTGTTGTTGCATTGATCCTTTTACCACTATATCTTTGTTGCTTTAAAATCTATTTTATCCGATACGAGAATTGCAACTCCTGCTTTTTGTTTATTTATTTATTTATTTATGCTCTTCATTTGGTTGGTAAATCTTTCTCCATTCCTTTGTTTTGAGTCTTTGTGTATCCTTGCATGTGAAACAGGTCTGGATGTAACATGCCGTTGGGTTTTGGCTGTGTCTTTTGATTGGGGGATTTAGTCGATTTAAATTTAGGGTTACTGCCATTTGATGTTAACTGGCTGTTTGATCCATTCATTGATGTAAATTCTTCTTTATGTTGTTGCTCTTTACTTTTTGGTATATTTTTAGAAAGGCTAATACTGGTTGTTTTTTTCTGTGTGTAATGCCTCTTTCAGAAGCTCTTGTAAAGCAGGCCTAGTGGTAGTAAAACTCTGAGTACTTGCTTGTTCATAAAAGATTTTATTTTTCCTTAAAGCTTAGTGTGGCTGGATATGAAATTCTGGGCTGAAGGTTCTGTTCTTTGAGGATGTTGAATATTGGCCCCCACTCTCTTCTGGCTTGTAGAGTTTCTGCTGAGAAATCTGCTGTAAGTCTGATAGGCTTGCCTTTGTGGGTAACCTGACCTTTCTCTCTGGCTGCCCTTAGTATTTTCTCCTTCGTTTCAACCCTGGTGAATCTAACGATTATGTGCCTTGGGGTTGCTCTTCTTGAGGAGTATCTTTGTGGTGTTCTCTGTATTACCTGGGGTTGAATATTGACCTGCTTTGCTAGTTTAGGAAAATTTTCCTGAATAATATCCTGAAGGGTATTTTCCAGCTCAGATTCATTCTCTCCGTTGCATTCAGGTGCACCTATCAAACGTAAATTTGGTCTTTTCACATAGTCCCACATTTCTTGGAGACTTTGCTCATTCCTTTTGATCCTTTTATCTCTAATCTTGTCTTCTTGTTTTCTTTCATTAAGTTGGATTTGACCTCTGATATCTTCTCTTCTGCTTGAACAATTCAAGTGTTTAAACCTGTGCATACTTCTTGGAGTTCCTGTATTGTATTCTTCAGTTCCATTAATTCACTTATATTCCCCTCTAAGTTGTCTATTCTCAATAGGAATTCGTCAAACCTTTTTTCAAAGTTCCTAGTTTCTTTACGTTGGGCTACAACATGTTCTTTTAACTCACAGAAGTTTGTTATTATCCATTCCCTGAAGAGTGATTCTGTAATTGGGATGCACTCGTTCTCCATCAAGCCTTGTTCCATTGTTGATGTGGAATTGTGATCATCTTTAGAGGGAGAGGTGTTCTGATTTTGAGTATTCTCAGCCTTTTTACGCTGGTTTCTTCCCATCGTTGTAAATTTATCCTCCTGTCATCTTTCAAATTACCAACTTTCAGATTAAGTCTCTTGAGTGGACGTCCAGGTTGTTCCCAGGGCCAGTTCCCAGGGCCAGAACGGCAGCGTTAAGACTGATGGTGCTTTTCTGCCCAGGATTCTCCTGTCTGTCTTCCTTCTTGTGTCCATAATGGGCAGCTCTGCCTTCCCGGGTCTCCAAATTTTGGTCAGAAGAAGAACCAGTCTCGTTTACTCCGCGCCGAGAGCTGCTGCGCTGAGATGCCATCTCAGCCACTGCACCGGCCTCAGGAGTCATGCTGGGGACCCGTGTGGGTCCTCCAAACCTTGGTCAGAAGGGGAGCCAGCCCTGTTTACTCTGCTCTGAAAGCTGCCGCTCCGAGGTGCTGGCGAAACTGCTGCACCGGCCACAAGAGTCATCACGCTGGCGACCCGTGTGGTTCCTCCACTGGGGATCTTCTGCTCCGTGAGCGACCAGAATTTGTCTGAAAGTGTGACGTCCTCTAGTTCTCTGCGCTTTGAGAGCTGCAGTCCCGAGCTGTTAGCGATTGGCCATCTTGGATCAGGCCTCAAGTTATCTTTCTTACCCTTTTTTTTTTTTTTTTTTTTTAGATGGAGTTTTACTCTTTTTGACCAGACTGGAGTCCAATGGTGTGATCTCAGCTCACCACAACCTCTGCCTCCCAGGTTCAAGCAATTTTGTTGCCTCAGCATCCTGAGTAGCTGGTATTACAGGCATGTGCCACCATGCCTGGGTAATTTCATATTTTTAGTAGAGACAGGATTTCTCCATGTTGGTCAGGCTGGTCTCCAACTCCTGACCAACATGAAGACCCTGGATCACCTCAGGTGATCTGCCTGCCTCAGCCTCCCAGAGTGCTGGGATTACAGGAATGAGCCACCACACCCAGCCATGTTTTTTATTCTTGAAATTAATTCATAGAGCTAACTGTAAGTAAAACTGTGACTAAACTAAGGAATAATTATGACTGTTGCTGCCAAATGTACTTCTGATATTAATGAAACAGGTTTAAGAACTAATTTCTAGCTTTTCTGTGTGAACACATGAGCTTATGTGTTTGTTCATGTGTATGTGCATGTGTGTGTTTCTGTAGATTTAGAAATACATGGACCAAAACTGCATCTTAATTATCTAAATGAATTTTTAACATTTTACAAAATGATTCAGAAGTTTGGATGTTTGCATATGCAGGAGGTACATCTGGTATGATCATGCAAATCCAAAGGATTTTATTTTTTTTTCTCACGTGTTTAACAGAGTATGTTTAGTACTTTAGTTCTCAGTGCAAAAATTGCTTTGTTATTTAGAGAATGTAAGATCATGTTGTTTTCGGTTTCAGTTCATAAACTTTTAAGTTTGCATTGTAATATTTAGAGCTGTATCAGAAGTTAAATTTGAGTCCAACATGAAACTTGTTTTGGTTTGTGCTAAGTATATATTCTTGAATAACGATTACTGTTTCATGTGAACAAGTTTTCACCTTCTGATCATTTCTGATATTTTATTACACTTTGAAAAATATTCCCATTGTAGTGCTCCAGAAAATATAATTTCAGTTGTTAAAATTCAACATGGCTATAGTTGTTGACAATCTTAAATAACTTCTGTTGCTGCATGATGTTAGCTGCAGCTTAAATTTCAGATTGTGGAGTCTTGTTAATATTTGTGGTTGGAATTAATTTCAAATCAATGAATCAATGTTATCTTAAGACTGTGTGTCTCTTTTATATAGCATTTATTTTGTGAGTGGATTTCATAAAAAGGGGGTTGTTCATGTTGCCAAGCTCATTATCTCGTGCTGTTGTCCAGAGCTGAATTCCTTTTGTTATCAAAGGACAAAGAGAGCACCTTATGAACTATTGAACCACACTGGTTTGATGGACAGCCCACTTAATTAAAGTGAAAAGGAAGGAATTTTCTCTGCAAATACCTAAAGATCCTTTACACTAAGTAAAAAGACATTTTACTACCAGAATAACAAAGCGTCACAATGCTGTAAAGTGGAAAAATGACTAATGTGGAAAAGTTCATTCTACTAACATTATTAGAATATTAACTGATCTAAATATTTTATTCGTAAACTTCACTAATAATAGCTGACTTTGTGCTAGGTTAAAAAAAAAAAAAAGGCCGGGCATGGTGGCTCATGCCTGTAATCCGAGCACTTGGGGAGGCTGAGGCGGGTGGATCATGAGGTCAAGAGATCAAGACCATCCTGGTCAACATAGTGAAACAAACCCCATCTCTACTAAATATACAAAAATTAGCCGGGCATGGTGGCATGCACCTGTGGTCCCAGCTACTCGGGAGGCTGAGATGGAAGAACCCAAGGGGTGGAGGTTGCTGTGAGATTGTGCCAGTGTGCTCCAGCCTGGTGACAGAGCAAGACTCCATCTCAAAAAAAAAAAAAAGGATTAAAAAAAGTTAATTTAGCATCTAATTCAGTAGCAGTCATCTTTCTCTCTATACATGTGTGTGCATACACATATGCAATTTCCATTTTGGAAGCCAACTTACTTTTTATTTTTTGAGGCCTTTATTTTCTCTAAACTTGATGCTTTGGTAAGCTATTCATTCTTTTCACTTGGTAATATCAATCGGTTCTTACGCCTGTAAAGTGCTTAAACAATATAAAACATTTGTAGAAGTCTTTCACAAATATTATATAGTTGACTTATACAAGGGAGACAATTGGAACAAGGAGTGATTTAAGTCCCAGAGGCTTTAAAAGCCTGATATGCTCTGGTCTGCATAACTCATACATGGTAAACCAGATATTTAAGCCTCAGGAAATCAATACTGTATCTGCCCACTACACCATTTTTGCTATGTCACCAATTCTAAACTATCATTGCACTCATATTTTTTTTCTGGGATTTTTCTAGTTTCCAGATAATGTTAGCTCCCACATTTATGATGTGCATATTGGCAGAGAACAGAACAAGGAAGAACAATTATTATCAAGAAGAACAAAGAAGAAGAATTATCAAGAGTAAATTCACTAATTACACAGAAATGAAAAGAAAAAGTATTCAAATGCTTACATTCACAAACTTACCCTTCTGTCCATTAAGGATATTGTGTCTACTCAACCTGGGCAGGCTTTCATCTACACCCCTCCTTATCAAGAAGTATTTTCTTTTTGAAACTTGATAATGGGGAGCACCAAAATAGAAAACACCTTTAAATAGGTATCTGAAAGAGCAAGAGTATAGATGAGGGCAAATTTTTTTAAGGGGAGAGTCACATAGGAATCTTAAATTTGAAAAGTTACAGGGAGCTATGCAATGAGTGTGGTTCACCTGCACCACTTCATTATGTTCAAAAAAGAGAAGAATGAGTTATTTTGAAATTACAGCTTTTCTGTGCTCTTTTGACATAGCACCACTCTGATTTTGGATTACATGCATAAGGGCACAGAAATAACGGGCAGAGTTTAACTTGAGGGGATTACCACCTAGCACAGGAGTCAGATAATCTGTAGGAAAAAAACAGAGCATAAAACATACTGTTAGATAAAGCAGGGCTACAAGAATACCCAGCTTAGGGCTGGGAGCACGAGGAAGATCTTCCTGAAGAAGATACATGAATGAATGTGAGCTGATGAGCTGATTCATTTTCTTTCTTCTCAAGGGCAAAAGAAAAACCAGATCACCCAAATCAAACACACACTAAGAATAAAAAGGGTGAGAATGGACTTGGAAACCATAGTCTTGGGGAAGATAAAAAATGAGAAGTCTGAGAAAGAGATTTGCTATCAATATTTTTACAACGTTTATTTTTAAATGACATTTTCATGTAAGATTTTATTTCTTGTATGTGCTTTTAAATGTAAATAAATGTATAAATCATTCGTGTGTCACTAAAATTGGATAAAGAAATAATTGCAGGAAAAAAGTTACTTTCAAGATTTAATGAAGAATATATTCATACTGTGGTTACATATACAATGTTGTAATGTTTACAAAAAAATCAGTAATATGTATACAGTTTACATATGTGATAAAAGTATTTAGTGTGTCAGATTCACTATCTGCTTAAGCTTGAAACAAATATGATAATAATTAAATTTATGGACTAGGTATCATAATTTTTTATAAAATAAAAAGTAGAACAATAGAAGTGAGCATAACATGTATATTTATCTGCTTAAATTGGTCAAATTTAATTATTATAAATACTATTGAAAGCACAATTCTGTACAATCACCATTAAAGGCCCTACTCAAATTTTATTCCTTTTCAAGGACTTTACACACAGATTAATAGCAGATAATTCTTTTCTACTTACTTTACTAAATAAAAATAATTATCTTGACTCTCCCAAGCTCCTGCTTTTTTCTCAATATAAAATAAAACATATAAATATACCTTGCTTATTTTACTTTTTACACAAGTACAGGATTTTACTGCAATTCTGTACTATAACTTGATGTTAGCCCTCTAAAAAAAATGACTATTTTTTCATGATTATTCTTCTATGATCTTATGTTTTATAAAACAATTTCAATGACTTTTTTTAAACTAAAAGTTTTATTTTTCCAATACCACATCGATATCAGTGATCCCTGTATTTGCAGCTCGAGCCTAGACTCGCCTGAACCCCTGACCCCATGTCAGATGGGCTGTTCTGCCCTTCTCCTGCATTTCAATGGTCATTTCAAACTCAACCTGTCAAACAAGAAAACAAGTTTCCCCAACAACCTTCCTCAATTCTGTGCATAGTCACTGTTTTTCCAGTTGCTGCTCAGACTGAAAACAGTACAGTCGCTCGTAACTTCTCTTTTCCCTCTCAAAACACATCTAGTTCATTAGCAAATCCTGTTGCCTGTAACTTCAGACGTGGATCCAGAATCTTCCTGTGTCTGACCAGCTCCATGGCCACCCTTGCGTGAACTGTCGTGAGGCCCCAGTGCCTGCTGCTGCCTTAACCCACTCAGCCACACTCCACAAGGCAGCCAGAGTGAATGCTACTGCAACAGGTCAGGCCTCTGCCTAGCTCTTTAGTGACTCCCATGTCATAAGGGAGGCCAAATCTCAGTGTCCACCCATGCCCTGATGGCTCTCCTGGCCTCTGAACCAGGCTCAGGTTCTCTGTGGGGCCTGTGGTGCCACAGCCCTCTGAAGTCTTGCATTTAGATAACCTGATGACTATGTGCTTCACAATGGTCTTTTTGCAATGAGTTTCCCGAGTGTTCTTTGAGCTCTTGTATTTGATCATCTAGATCTCTACCAAGGCCAGGGAAGTTTGCTTCACTTATTCCTTCAAATAAGTTTTCCAGACTTTTAGATTTCTCTTCTTCCTCGGGAACACCAATTACTCTTATGTTTGGCCATTTAACATAATCCCAAATTTTTTGGAGGCTTTGTTCATGTTTTAAGTTCTTTTTTCTTTGTCATTGTCTGATTGGGTTAAGTTGAAAGCCTTGTCTTTGAGCTCTGAAGTTCTTTCTTCTACTTGTTCTAGTCTACTGTTGAAACTTTATACTACATTTTGTATTTCTCTGATTCTGTCTTTCATTTGTAGAAGTTATAATGTTTTTTCTTTATGATATCTATTTCTCTGGAGAATTTTTCATCCATATCCTGTATTTTTTTTTTTAATTTCTGTAATTTGGTTTTCACCTTTCTCTGGTATCTCCTTGACTAGCTTCAAAATCAATTCTGAATTCTTTATCTGGCAATTCAGGGATTTTTTTTCTTGGTTTGACTCCATTGCTGGGGGACTGGTGTGATGTTTTGGGGGTGTTATAGAACCCCGTTTTGTCATATTACTAGAATTACTTTTCTGATTTTTTCTCATTTGGGTAGAATATTTCAGTGGAAAGGTCTGGAACTCAAGCCTGCTGTTTAGATTCCTTTGTCCGTTGATTTGGTGCTCTCCCCCATCCCCTAGAGATGGGGCTTCCTGAGAGCAGGACTGCAGTGATCGTTATTGCTCTTCAGGGTATAGCCACTCAGTGGGACTTTTAGGCTCTGAGCTGGTGCCTGGAGTGTCTGCAAAGAGTCCTGTGATGTGATCCACCTTCAGGTCTCCTAGCCATGAATACCAGCACCTGCTCTGGAGGAGGTGGCAGGGAGTGAAGTAAACTGTGTGATAGTCATGGGTTGTAGATGTGTTTAGTTTGCTGGTTTTCTCAAACGCTTGTTATGCTAGCTCCAAAGCTGACACGTGGATAGACTCAGGACCTCTGGTTAGCCAGAATATGGCAGGTGGGGGAATTAGCTGTTGTTTTCTCCTTCCTGGAAACAGAATTATTCTGTCATGAGTTGCTGTAATGGCCTGAATTTGTTGGCCAGGTGGTGGCACTTTGAAGACAGCACCAGCTGCGGTAGCAGTAGGGGGCTCTACGCCTGCCCTAAGTTGACCAGGATAAATATTCTGATTTGTCAGGCAATGGCCAGGGCCATAAAGCTCCCAAGAGTTTCTGTCTTTTATGTTTGGCTGCCAGGGCAGGTAGATAAATACCTTCAGGTAGGGGCAGGGTTAGGTCTGGACTCAGACTCACATTGGGCAGGGCTTGCTGTGGCCACTGTGAGGGATGGATGCTGGTCCTAGGACAATGGGCTTCCAGAGGGGATTATTGCTACCTCTGCTGTGTTATATTGTTCACCAGGGAAGTGGGAGATAGCCAGTAGGAGAGGCCTCATCCAGCTCCCACACACTTGATAAGGCCAGTCTCCCTCCCACAGTGCCCTGCTAAGACCTTGCCCCAGGCCATAAGCTTCCCCACCGAAAAAGCAAGTGCAGCTTTCAGGTCTTGCTCCTCCCTTTCTGCCCACACTGTCAGTGGCAGCTCTTGTGCTCCTATCTGCAGCAGTTTCTGTTTGTTCCCTGGATTCTGCTCAAGAGAATTAGCTGCTATTTGGAATTATTACAAATTTCAGTTGAAAGGTTCTTTTACCCTGTGACCCCCTCCCTGATTCCACTGACTGCCTTCCCCAAAAGCCCATGTGAGATGTATGTAGTCAGGGATGGCTTCCCTAGACTCAAGCTGGAGACTGGGAGTCCCTACAGGGCTCTTCCCACTGCTGCTTCTACTTTTATGTTTTGCATGACTCCCTAAATTGATTTCAACTCCAGATAAGGTTAAATCCTTTTCCCGTGGTCTGGATTTTCAGATTCCCCAGGGGGGTTGTGTTTAGAGACAGATATTCCTTCCTCACACCATGGGAACCACCAGTTTTTTGCCTGTTTCACAGAATTTGCAATTGCATGCTGCTTTTTTCAAGTGATCTGTGAAATCTTTGGGATTTCCTGGTATGTTCCTGCAATGGTGCTTGGAGCAAAAGTTCAGGGTGTGAGTCTCCACAAACTGCTCTGTTCGTCATGGTGACAGCTGTTCATTGACTCTGCCTCATATCTGCCATCTTCCTCCTCCCTCTAAATGATCTCCCTTCTATGTGGAATATAGTAATGGGGTGTCACTCTGTTGCTCAGTAAAGTTGAACTTACTGAAGTAGAGAGTAGAATGGTGCTTACCCTGAGATGGTATGCTTAGGAAGATACTGGTCATAACATACAAAATTTTAGTTAGACAGGAGGAATAAAAAAGAAGAAGAAGAAGAAAATCAACCATATATCCAACATTTTTCTCTGCTAAAAGAATCTACAGAAATTCAGACTTAGTAACTCCTTTTCTGAATGCCTTTCCAAGGCCTCAAATGGCTTGATGTGCCATAGACGGTGTCTTACATAGCAGAATACTTCTGGGACTGGGAGCCAGCTGGCCTTCCCTGGAATCTCTAAACAGGTTCTGTTTAGAGGATGAGGTCTCATTTTTAGAAGCTCTTAGTATTTAGCAATCACAAAAAGTTCACAGACTTAAGAAAACATGGACTGCATTCAGGGGAATGAGAAGGAGCAGAGATGGAGACACCAGGTCAGCGTGGCCAGAGCATCGTGGGGGAAAAATGTGCTGAAGGACAGAGGGGAAAATGCAAGTGGGTGATAGAGTGGAATAACACAGAGAGAAAGGACACTGCCCGGATAACCTCCTAACTCAAGAGAAAAGACTGAATCCAAGGGAAATGGAGAGAGAAGGCTGGACACTGAGGGGTGAAGTCAAAATCATTTGAAGTCAATGAAAATCATACGTCTCTAGATGTGATTTTGGTTTGTTGATAAGAGGAACTATATTTGTCATAGTATTTAGAGTATTTGATATTTTGGAGGAAATTTCCTATTTGTGTGTGGCTAGATATGTTATCCCCTCTGAAACACATTTTGTTCATGAGTTCTACTTAATTCAAATTTTTGAGCTTTGTAATGACTTGAGAAGGTTGATCTAGTATACAGGAATTTTTTTTTTGAAATGGGGTGTCACTCTGTTGCTCAGGCTGGACGGCAGTGGCATAGTCATGGCTCACAGCAGCCTTGACCTCCCCAGGCTGAGGTGATCCTCCCACCTCAGCCTCCCAAGTAGCTGGGACTATAGGTGCATGCCAACATGCCCAGGTAATTTTTTTTTTACTTTAGGTGTATACTATATCCAGCATTTCTCCCCATGTTATCCCTCCCCACCCTCCCCACCCCCACTGACCCTCCCCTAACCCCCCAACTGCCCCCAGTGTGTGATGCTCCTCTCCCTGAATCCATGTGTTCTCATTGTTCAACACTCACCTATGAGTGAGAACATGCGGTGTTTGGTTTTCTGTTCTCGTGTCAGTTTGCTGAGAAGGATGGCTTCCAGATTCATCCAAGTACCTACAAAGGACACAAACTCATCGTTTTTGATGGCTGCATAACATTCAATGGTGTATATGTGCCACATTTTCCCTGTCCAGTTTATCATCAGTGGGCATTTGGGTTGGTTCCAGGTCTTTGCTATTGTAAACAGTGCTGCAATGAACATTCATGCGCATATGTCCTTATGGTAGAGCGATTTATAATCCTTTGGATATATACCCAGTAATGGGATTGCTGAGTCAAATGGAATTTCTATTTCTAGGTCCTTGAGGAATCGCCACACTGTCTTCCACAATGGTTGAACTAATTTACACTCCCACCAACTGTGTAGGAGTGTTCCTATTTCTCCACATCGTCTCCAGCATCTGTTGTCTCCAGATTTTTTAATGATCACCATTCTAACTGGCGTGAGATGGTATCTCAACGTGGTGCCGGGCTAATTTTTATTACTAAGAATGCCCTCATAGCATTGAAACTCCCTTGTTGGTTTTTTTAAAAATAGAATTGTCAGAAAAAACAGGAAAGTAATGGCATGTGAAAAGCCTTTGAGAAATTGGGAGGGCTGGTTCCCTGAGGTTTTAGGACAGAGCAGAGATGGACAGATATAGGTACAGAGGAGGCCATAAACATGACCTGGAGCTTGTCAACATATTGCCTCTGGTGAGCCCTCTTCTATGGCTCATGTAGGGTTAAGGAGCTCCTGGGCTGTTGCAATTTCTCAGTCAAACCAGCTCCCATCATCATGGTTTTCTCCCTTGCTGTTTCTGGTTGTTGAACCCCAAATATACGATGCACTGAAAGAAGTCAAATAATTTTAAAAATCAAACGATTTTTTAAACCCTGTTTTAAAACCAAGATTTAACTGCATGTTACCACCTTTCCCTTAGGATGTATGTGCATTTTTTTAAACCAGTTTTGGAAAGCTTTGTGGATACCATGGATATTAACATTTTATGTGTCAAAGGTATTGAGAAGGTTTCCTTTTCAGTCTATTTCACCTTCAACTTTGTTTTTTAAAATTTATTTGCCAGAAAAAAATTTACAGATATTTTAGGTTGTCAAAGAGGTACGTTTTAAAAAACCTGGGGATTTCTATCCTGGTTTCTATCTTGGCTTTCTGTGTCCCAAGTTCATTTTAAAAAAATACATTATTCTGCTGGGAGTGGTGGCTCACACCTGCAATCTCAGCAGTTTGGGAGGCCAAGGCAGGCAGATCACAAGGTCAGGAGTTCGAGACCAGCCTAACCAACATGGTAAAATCCCATCTCTACTAAAAATACAAAAATTAGCCATGTGTGGTGGCATGTGCCTGTAATCCCAGCTGCTCAGGAGGCTGAGGCAGGAGAATCGCTTGAACCCGGGAGGCAGAGGTTGCAGTGAGCCAAGATCACATCACTGCACACTCCAACCTGGGTGACAGAGTGAATATTTATGTTATTCTAAATTCTCATTCAAGATACATACTGGTTTTTGTTTAATGTTTAATACATTTTATCCATTTATTTGGGGGTATGTAAGGAGCAGGAGTCCAACATTCTCCACTCCCAGGAAAATAGCCAGTTGTGCCAGGACTGTTTACTGAATAAACTTTTGCAGTTTTGTAGCTTTGTTAATTTCTCTATGGATAGCTTCTTTTTTCTCTTAACATGTGTGATTCTTGCTATTAATTTTTTTGTCATATGTTGCAAATATTTTCTCCTCACCTCTCAATTATCTTTTAACTTTGTGGCATGTTGTTTCTACTTTGTCGTAGTTACATCTGTCTTTCCCATATATGCTTTGCTTTGTGTATTTTGGTCCCATAGAAGATCATAAATATGCCACCCTGTATCTTTTGTAATAGCTTTATACTTTCTTTTTTTTTTTTTTTTTTTTTTTTTTTTGAGACAGAGTCTCGCTCTTATTGCCCATGCTGGAGTGCAATGGCACAATCTTGGCTCATTGCAACCTCCGCCTCCAGGGTTCAAGTGATTCTCCTGCCTCAGCCTCCTGAGCAGCTGGGATTACAGGCGCCCACTACCACACCCAGCTAATTTTTTATATTTTTAGTAAAGACAGGGTTTCAGTATGTTGGTCAGGCTAATCTCGAACTCCTGACCTCAGGTGATCCACCCGCCTCTGCCTCCCAAAGTGCTGGGATTGCAGGCGTGAGCCACCACGGCTGGCCAACTTTATACTTTAAACACTTTCTAACTTCTATGATCCATCTGGAATCTACTTTAGGGTCAACGCTTATTTATTTTTCCAAATGATTAGCTAATTATCCTCATACCAGTCATTCTTTCCCACTGATTTGAAAAAGCTTGACTTCTTTTTTTGAGACAGAGTCCCACTCTGTCACCAGGCTGGAGTGCAGTGGCATGATCTTGGCTCACTGCAACCTTCTTCTTCTGGATTCAAGTGATTCTTCTGCCTCAGCCTCCTGAGTAGCTGAGACTACAGGCATGCACCACCACGTCCAGCTTATTTTTCTATTTTTAATAGAGAGCATGTTTCACCATGTAGGCCAGCATGGTCTCGATCTCCTAACCTCGTGATCTGCATGCCTTGACCTCCCAAAGTGCTGGGATTACAGGAATGAGCCACCGTGTCTGGCCATCTTGTTATCTTTTTAAAATGCACCTATTGACATGGCCTTATTACTTTTCTTCTTCTGATGTGTTAATGGGTCCACCTCCCAGTTGCAGGAGCCCATCTGCCTAAAGTGCAATTGGAGCTACCTCCTCCATGAATGGTCCCAGGCTCCCAGTAGGGCTGGAGCTGCAGAGTGTACTCTTCAGGAATCCTAGAAAACAGAAAGAACAGATTTCTCCTGAGACTGATGCCACCATTTAAACTGGAAAGGCAGTCAGTCAGGAGGGAATGAGAAACCAAGAGGAAGGCCTTCTCCGATCACTCAGGCAGAGCCCAGCAGATGGGCTTTGTGGACCCCACCTGTGGAAGGGTCACCAAGGCATCATTCCACCAATGCCCTCAAACTGTTGATGAGTAGTTTCTGAGAATGAAACAGGAGTCCCAGCCTCTCCCCTAGTTCCCTGTTCTTGGGTTTGACATGCAGGGACCCACAGTCTCAGCTTTAAGAAGAACATGCATGGAGGGCAAATCGATCTTTTCCTGAGCATCTACCATGTGCACCGAATAATTGAGGCCAAGATTGAAGGTGCTGCCTCTCAGCTCTGCTTCCAGCAAGACCGTCTCCTTCTAATCTTGAGACTGCAGGTGGCAAACACACTCAATGGAGTATTCAAAAGATATTTCAAAGTGAGGATTTCTGTTTGGATCTATGGGCTATAAGTTTTAGATGAAGTGACTAGGAAAGCATTAAGAGCTCATTGATTAGAATCAGAATTCTTCCCAGAACAAAGAAAATCTTTGTTCCTTTTTGGGAAGGTGAAAAAAATTTGATTACGTAATAAGATTTTGCTGCTTCTGCTAAAGCTTCCAAGCCATGCTGGACTTAGGAACGATGCCGCCTACAGAATGACAGCCAAGTTGCAATGTGCCTGTGGGTTGCATGCCCCACCCGGCCCAAGCTAAAGTGGGAAAGGACAGCCTTGCTTCCTCCAGGGCCTTGCCTGGTCCCATCCACACAATGCCTTCCTTTAACCTAATGAATTACTGCCATGGATTTCTCCATGCTGAATCATTCTTGAATTTCTAGGTTAAGCCTGATTTTATCCTGATGCATCTTTGTTTTAAATACTTCTGGATTTGATTTGTCAATCATTCAGGAATGTCTTTCTTAGCTTCCAAGTCCACAGATATTCAGAGCAATTCTTCCTAAAATGAAATGGGATTGCAGATGCATAAGCCATCGCTTCCCCAATCTTACCATAATTTGGACAAGTGATAAGTCATTTAACCAGTGTACACCAGTTAGTCCCTAGAATAGATTGAAACATTTCCCCAGAAACTGAAAATGCAAGGTTAAGAGGTTGTGAAAAGTAGTTGATTTCTAAATATTGACCCTATTTAGTTTCTGGCTTTGACAATAAGTGACCCCATTTTCCATTCAAACTGTGATTGGTCATCCAAGTTATAGACTCCTAAGATAAGCTGAATCAAAAATTTCAGAATTTAACTGCCATGAGATTTCTGACTCGAGTTTATCCGAAATCAGACACAAATACTCTTCTAAGACATTAATGTGTGTGAGGAAGGAAATTTATCACTACAGGATAAGACACTAGGTTCAGATTTCAAGTCAACTGAGACAAATTCTTAACTAATCTATGTACTCTTTGCCCCTAAGCCTACAGCCGCCAATTATGTGAGTTGACAATTATAACCATATTTGCTGCTGTTTCTGACAGAAGACAAGCCAAAGTCCCTCTTTCCACATGTGGGTTTTTATTTCTAGCCCCTCACATGGGCCACAGAATTGCCTGTGGCTTCCAAATCTTCATAAGCAGTTTGCTGTTGCTCTTCTGTATGTGATTAGGTGGATTTGCCCTTAGGATTCTCATCACTATCATCTCTGTTTATCACTCCTTTAGGGTCTTTAAACAAGGTGCAAGACAAAGAGAAGAGAGCATGTGGGGTCAAACCCACTAGCTGCATGCCTGGGTTTTCTGCACGCAGGTCAGATATTCCTGTACATCCTCTGGGGACCCCAGAATGAGGGGGACTCGCTGGTGAATTGCCTCAGGCTTTACGTCCAGTACTGGCTGGGTCCCTGTGGTCGCCAAGCCTCCTGCCTGCTCAATGATGTAAGCCACAGGATTGCATTCATACAGGAGCCGGAGCTGTGGAGGAACAGAGGCAGGTGAGTAAACTCTGCAAGAGGCCAATGTCCTGAGCCACGCCCCTAAAGCTAGGGGAGGAATTTGCATGGCTGAGCTTCCATCTGGCTCGCATGAGGCACCATGCACCTCACAAGAGTGGGCCTCAGCTTGAGAGCCTGCAGCAGGCCAGATGCATCAGATGGCACTCATCCAGGAGCCTTGGGGGCCCCAAGATAGCTGAGCCATTTATCTACCCATCTTGTCCCTGTGCTTATGAGAGACTTGCCTCTTGACTTGGAGATAGGAGATCTAGGCACCTATTTCTTGGTTCAACAATGAGGTAAACTGAGGCTGCAGGCCTGGGTAGAAGCCTTTATATGTGAGACCTCAAGGCTGGTAAGGAGTCAAGCTTGGATGGGGCAGTAAGATCACCTTGAGCATGCCACAGTGGCTGGAATTGTGTGGAGGAACTCCACATCTTAAGCTTTGACATTGCTAGTTTGTTGGGGTTTCAATGGTCTTGTCTTTTGCCCCTTAGACTAAGTGAAATCCCATCATTTGCACTCCCATAGCACTGTATGTCCCCTCTGGTACCACTCATCACACTGAGGCCTCTTTAATGCCTGGCTTCCTCCATAGGCTGCTGTCTATCCTAGTTGGTCCCTGTACTATCTCAATTCTCAGTAGTGTCTGACACGAAGAAAGTGTGTTGGCTCGTGCCTTTAATCTCAGCATTTTGGGAGGCTGAGGCAGGAGGATTGCTTGAGTCCAGGAATTTGAGACCAGCCTGGGCAACGTAGTGAGACTCCATCTCTAATGGAAATTTAAAAATTAACCAGGTATGGTAGTGCATGCCTGTGATCCCAGCTATTCAGGAAGCTGAAGTGGGAAGATCAACTGAGCCCGGGAGTTCAAGGCTCAGTTGCTGTTGCTCTTCTGTATGTGATTACATAAGCTGTGATTATACCACTGCCCTCCAGTCTGTGGGACAGAGCGGGACCTTGTCTCAAAAAAAAAGTGTCCAAGCAAGGCCACTGTGTTTACTACATGAGGGGTCCCAGAAATCAGCTTGAATCCTACTTGTTAGTCTCTGCAAAAGACCCAGGGCTGAGCCTGTTCAGAGGAAGGAAGGCCTTCTCTAACCCTCCCGCAGACAACGGAGAACTGGCAGGAGGCTCCCTGTGTCCTGTGAGTATACGGTGAATTGAAGTGAATGGGGTTGGATTGAATGGACTTTTCAGGTTTATTTCTATGATGTTGTCATGACCCGCAGGCCTGATACATGATACACATCCCATCACATTAGAATCAGGGTGTGGTTCCGGCTGGAGGCACTGCTGCTGTGCATGTCTCCTTCTCCTTTCCCCCATTGGTACAACCTGTGTAACTTCCCAAAAAGTTCATTTTCTATTATCAGCTTACAAAATGGTCGACCCAGCTGTGTGCAACCTTTCCTCATCATTCTTTCCTTCCAGTCCATTTTGGTGGTATGTTTAAACTACTTTGAGAAACAATCATATATTATGGTAAAACTTTTCTATTATATATTTATATATTATTGTATTATATCACATTATATCATATTTTTTCTATTATATATATTAAGGAGAGGAACATAATATCTTTGGTCTAGGCTGGAGATCCAGACATTCAGGAGAAAGTAGGTGAAGACTCTTGGCGGTATTTCCTGCCATTTTGGTCAGATAGTGTAAGGTGCCCTCACCCAGACCTCTGGCTCTTGAAGTAGTGGGTGCCCAGCAGGGTGTACAAAAGCTGTCGTGCATGCAGGCTGTATGCGGGTGGTTCATTCTGTCCTTCATCACCCACAGGAGGGACGCTGGGGATCAGGCTGTCCTGGACAGTCTAGCCAGGGAGACACCCACCTTGGCAGCTTGTAGCACTCAGCATTTTTCTCCCCCTTTATGGAAAGGGGGATTTGGGGCATCAGACAATAAAGTCTCAGATTGTAATCAATTACCCTGTTGATTCAAGTACTTTAACCAAAAAAGCTCAGTATTGGTACATATGTGCTTGTCTTGGAACCAAGTTATTTTTGCCATGACCTCAGATTTTTCTGTTGTAGGAAATTTAATACCAAAATGTGCAGGACTTCGTGGAACCTTGGCTGGCAGGCCATGTGACCTATATTCTCTCTGCAATTAAATCTACACAGCTATACAGATGCAGGCACACAGGATGGGAGTGTGCACATACACACACAGACACACACACACAGATGTTGTAACAGAACTCTCCATATGGGTGTTAGTTACGTGCAGCGAACAGACATCTATCTATGGAGCAACATGTGCTTACAGGACATGCACATGTGATCCCATGTGGGTATTTCTGACTCATTTATGATCATTTGAATAATCAGTAATAATCCATCTTCATGTTCTCCCTGATGTAACTGAGTACATGACTAGAGTGGTTCTATCTAAGAATTTCCACGTCTTCCACTTGTCTCACTTAGTATGATAGTCCTCCATAGTGCTTTGCTTTCCTTCAGCACCTCTGCTGCAGGCTTATCAGTGTTCTTTGTTCAGTGGGTGAATACACTTGGGCTAACCACTCACATGAAGAGAAACACCTGATATACCAGCCTATGAAAATCTTCTCTCTGGCCTCACGTGCTGTGTTAGATCTCTTAGCATGGCTTCGAATCTAAGCATTCCAACAATTCAAATCTCAAGGCGACTCTGCATGACAGAAAAATGTGTGGCTGACTGTCGGTATGTCAGAGAAAACAGAGCTCTTTATTTGATTTCACTACTTACCTATGATTTCTGTGATTGGCTAAAAATCAGATGCATTTTTATGGGAGGTTCTACTCAAGATAGCTGGATCATATGGTTCTTGATTGATAATACAAGTATTTTCAGTTTTGCATCATTAAATTGCAATCAGACCTTCCAAGAACTACCTTTCCAGATATATTGGCTGAGTTCTGAGTAGAAGTTCTTATTCTGAGGACTGGAAATTCTCTAGGGGATACATGGGTGGACTCATGGTATCAGTGAACCCCCTCAACATATAATGTGTATGTTTACATGCATTTGTTCTTGGAAGTATGTTGATAAGTTTTATTAGGTGCCCCGTGGGGGTCCATGATCACAAATCAGCTGGTGCTGAAGCTAAAAGTCAGGTACACCCTGTGGAAAGTCAGACACACAGCCAGCTCATGGTGAATGGTGGGTGTAGGGCCAGAGGGTGGAAGACCAGTGAGAATCACCAGTCACATAACGTCAGCCTGTCAACCTTCTCCTTCTCAAAACCTCCCACAGCCTGGAGACTCAAGGGAAATAGAGCTCATTTTTCCTCCCCTGCCCATCTCCACACAGACATGCCACAGAGCAGTGCAGTAGCCAGACAGTAGGAGTAGTTCCCCCTCCTCCCTGACAGCCAGTCGACAAGGGAGAATTACCTTGCCCTTAGGGCTCTTCTGGTTGGCTGGGTACAGGAAGATTCCTCCATAGACCAGGGTGCGGTGCACGTCAGCCACCATGGAGCCTACATACCTGGCCCCATAGGGAGCACTGCCATCCTAGAAGACAGAAAGAGAAGAGACAAGATCCAGTGGCTTTCAGGATTAACCAGCACCTATTCACGGTCAGAAGTCCAGTTGATGTGACCTCTGCATTTCTGATCCCCTATCCTCTACCCACTAGTGCAGGAATTGAAAAGATTATGTAATTGTGCATTTCATTCATTATGAGCTCCTCAAACCTCATCGTGTTACTGGACTTACTAAACATAGGACTGCCTAAAGTATGAGACAATATCCTGTAGCAATCTTTAAAAAGCAGCTAAACAAACAAAAAGAAAGAAAAAGGAAGTCACCCATCCACATGCAATGCCACCTATGGGCTCAAAATAAAGGGATGGAAGCCAAGCATATAGAAAACAGAAAAAAAGCAGGGGCTGCAATCCTAATTTCAGACAAAACAGACTTTAAACCAACAAAGTTCAGAAAAGACAAAGAAGGACATTACATCATGGTAAAGGGCTCAATTCGACAAGAAGACTAACTATCCTAAATAATATCCACCCAACACCAGGGCACCCAGATTCATAAAGCAAAGCCTCAGAGACCTTCAAGAAGACCTTGACTCCCACAAAATAATAGTGGGAGACTTCAACACCTCACTGGCAGTAATCGCTGAAGCAGAAAATTAACAAAGATATTCAAGACCTCAAATCAACACTAGACCAAATGGATCTGTTAGACATCTATAAAACTCTCCACCCAAAACCCGCAAATTATACAATCTTCTCATCACCACACAGCACATACACTAAAATTGAACACACAAGCAGATGTGAAACAATCCTCAGCAAATGCAAAAGAACGAAACTCATACCAACCACTCTCAAACCACAGCTCAATAAAAATAGAAGAATAAGAAAATCACTCAAACCATACAATTACATAAAAATTAAACAACTTGCTCCTGAATGACTTTTGGGTAAATAATGAAATTAAGGCAGAAATCAAGAGATTTTTTTGAAACTAATGAGAACAAAGATAAAATAACCAAATTTCTGGGACACAGGTAAGGCAGTGTTAAGAGGGAAATTTATAGCACTAATTGCCCATATCAACAAGTCAAAAATATCTCAAATTAACAACCTAACAGCACAACAAAAAGAACTAGAGAAGTAAGAGCAAACCAGCCTCAAAGCTAGCAAAAGACAGGAAATAATCAAAATCAGAGCTGAACTGAAGGAGATTGAGACATACACACACACACACACACACACACACACACACAATTCATTGCTGCATGCATGGCTCATGGCTGTAATCCCAGCATTTTGGGAGGCGGAGGATCACCTGAGGTCAGGAGTTCAAGACTAGCCTGGCCAACATGGTTTAACCCCATCTCTACTAAAAATAAAAAGAAAATAGCTAGGTATGATGGCAGATGCCTGTAATTCCAGCTACTTGGATGCTGAGGCAGGAGAATCACTTGAACCTGAGAGATAGAGGTTGCAGTGAGCCAAAATCACGCCATTGCACTCCAGCCTAGGTGACAGAGCAAAAGTCCATCTCAAAAAAAAAAATTCAAAAAAATCAATGAACCGAGGAGTTTGTTTTTTGAAAAAAATAAGAACTAATAAGATAGATAGACTGGTCACTAGACTAATAAAGAAGAATAGAGGGAAGATCCAAATAAATTCAACTAGAAATAACAAAGGGGATATTACCACCAACCCCACAGAAATACAAACCATCAGAGACTACTGTGAACACCTCTATGTACACGAACTAGAAAATCTAGAGGAAATGGATAAATTCCTGGAAACATACATTCACTTAAGACAGCCAGGAAGAAACTGAATCCCTGCACAGACCAATAACAAACTCCAAAATTAAATCAGTAAAAATTGTCTGATAATAAAAATAACCCAAAAAAGCCATGACCAGAGAGATTCACAGCCGAATTCTACCAGATATACAAAAAAGAGCTGGTATCATTTCCACTGAAACTGTTCCAAAAATTTGAACTCCACAACTCATTCTACAAGGCAAACATCATCCTGATACCAAAACCTGGCAGACACACAACTAAAAAATATTCAGGCCAATACCCTTGATGAATATTGATGCAAAAATCCTCATTAAAACCCATAGCATCAGTGCACATAAAGCTTATCTGCCATAATCAAGCAGTCTTTATTCCTGGGATGAAAGATCGGTTCAACATATGCAAACCAATAAATGTGATTCATCACATAAAATGAACCAGAGACAAAAGCCACTTGATTTTTTCAATAGATGGAAAAAAGGCTTTCAATAAAATTCAATACCTCTTCATGTTAAAAACTCTCAACAAACTAGATATTGAATGAACATACCTCAAAATAATAAGAGCCATCTATGACAAACCTGCAGCCTACATTATACTGAATGGGCAAAAGCTGGAAGCACTCCCTTAAAAACTGGCACAAGACAAGGATGCCCTCTCTGACCACTCCTATTTAACATGGTATTGGAAATTCTGGCCAGGGCAATCAGGCAACAGAGGTAAATAAAGAGCATCCAAATAGGAAGATAGGAAGTCAAACTATCCCTCTTTGCAGATGACATGATTTTATATCTAGAAAAGCCCATAGTATTGGTCCGAAATCTCGTTAAGCTGATAACAACTTCAAGAGAATTCAAGACACAAAATCAACATACGAAAAATCATTAGCATCCCTATACACCAAAAACAGCCAGGCCAAGAGCCAGATCAGGAACATAATCCCTTTCAGAATTGCCACAAAAATAATAAAATGCCTAGGAATAGAGCTAGCCAGGGAGGTGAAAAATATCTACAATGAGAACTACAAAACATTGCTCAACGAAATCAGAGATGACACAAACAAATGGAAAAAATTCCATGCTCATGGATATAAACTGTCAATATTGTTAAAATGGCCATACTACCCAAAACAATTTACAGATTCCATGCTATTCCTATCAAACTACCAATGACATTTTTCACAGAACTAGAAAAAACTATTTTAAAATACATATGGAACCATAAAGAGACAGACTAAGCAAAAAGAACTAAGCTGGAGGCATCACATTACTTGATTTCAAGCTATAATACAGGGTTACAATAACCAAAACAGCATGGCACTGCTACAAAAACAGACAAATAGACCAATGGAGCAGAATAGAGGATCCAGAAATAAGGCCACACACTTACTTCTGACCATTTGACCTTTGTTTTTGACAAAGCTGACAAAAACTAGCAATGGGGACACGACTTCCTATTCAATAAATGGTGCTGGGGTGACTAGCCAGCCATATGCAGAAGGTTAAAACGGGACCACTTTCTTACACCATATACAAAAATTAACTCAAGATGTATTAAAGGCCTAATGTGAAACCCACAACTACAAAAACCCTGAAGACAACCTAGGCAATACCATCCTGGATGTAGGCATGAGCAAAGATTTCATAACAAAGATGCCAAAAGCAATTACAACAAAAGCAAAAATTGCTAAATGGGATTTAATTAAACTAAAGAGCTTCTGCACAGCAAAAAAAACTGTCAATAGAGTAAACAGACACCCCACAGAATGGGAGAACATTTCTGCAAACAATACATCTGAGAAAGGTCTAACTCTATAAGGAGCTTAAATACACAAGAAAAAACAATTAAAAAGTGGGCAAAGGACATGAACAGATACTTTTCAAAAGAAACTAAAAAGCATATTTGAAAAGCTCAATATCGGCCAGGTGCAGTGGCTCATAACTGTAATCCCAGCATTTTGGGAGGCCGAGGCTGGCAGATCATGAGGTCTGGAGTTCAAGACCAGACAGGCCAACATGGTGAAACGCCGTCTCTACTAAAAAATAAAAAAATTAGCTGGGCATGGTGGCTTGTGCCTATAATCCCAGCTACTTCGGAGGCTGAGGTAGCAGAATTGCTTGAACTGGGGCCCGGGAGGCAGAGGTTGCAGTGAGCTGAGATTGCACCACTGCACTCCAGCCTGGGGCTACAGAGTGAGACTCCATCTTAAAAAAAAAAAAAGCTCTGATCATTAGAGAAATGCAAATCAAAACTACAATGAGACACCATCTCATACCAGTCAGAATGGTGATTACTAAAAAATCAAAATACAACAGATGCTGGCAAGGTTGCAGAAAAAGGGGAGTGTAAATGCATTGTTTGTGGGAGTGTAAATCAGTTCAACCATTGTGGAAAGCAGTGTAGTGATCTCACAAACAGCTAAAAACAGCCATCCCAGTACAGGTATATACCCAAAGAAATATAAATCATTCTATTGTAAAGACACATGCGCGTGTATGTTCACTGCAGCACTATTCACAATAGCAAAGAGATGGAATCAACCTAAATTCCCATCAGTGATAGACTGGATGAAGAAAATGTGCTGCATATGCACAATGGAATACTATGCAGCCATTAAAAAGAATGAGATCATGTTTTTGCAGGAACATGGGTGGAGCTAGAGGCCTAATTATCTTATGTAAACTAACACAGGAATAGGGAACCAAATGCTACATGTTCTCATTTATAAGTAGAAGCTAAATGATGAGAACACATGGACACAAAGAGGGAAACAACAGACACTGGGGCCTACTTGAGGGTGGAGGGTGGAAAGAGGGAGGGGAGCAGAAAAGATAAGCATTGGATACTAGGCTTAGTACCTGGGAGACAAAACCATCTGTACAACAAACCCCCACGACACAAGTTTACTTCATAACAAACCTGCACAACTAACACTGAATCTAAAATAAAAGTTTAAAAAATAAAAAATAATTACACCTGTGTCAGAGGACTATGTTCTAGTGTTCTAAACCACTGTAAGATGACTATAGTTATCAATAATATATGACATATTTTCAAGGAGCTAGAAGGAGGATCTTGAATGTTTCCAACACAAAGAAATGATAAATGTTTAAGATGATGGATTTGCTAATTACACTGTTCTGATCACTGTACATTACACATAATGAAACATCACTATGTACCCCGTAAATACATATAATTATTATATATCAACTGAAAATAAAATAATGGACGTGACATGGTGGCTCATGCCCATAATCCCAGCATTTTGGATCACCTGAGGTCAGGCATTTGAGACCAGCCTGGCCAACATGATGAAACCTGGTCTCTACTAAAAATACAAAAAATTAGCCAGGCATGGTGGCGGGAGCCTGTAATCCCAGCTACTTGGGAGGCTGACTCAGGAGAATCCTTGAACCCGGGAAGCAGAGATTGCCGTGAGCCAAGATCGCACCATTGCACTTCAGTCTGAGCAACAAGAGCAAAAATCCATCTCGAAATAAAAATAAATAAATATATAAATAAAACGAAAATAAATAAATAAAATGACATTTTTAATGATTAGTCACCTCGTTCATAATTCATGGTCACCATCTTTTTAAGCAACTCCAATTTTATAGCTCACATTTCTCACTGCACCAACAGGTGGAGTTTGTGAAAAATGTAAGGAAATATTACTGCTAATTAGGCAAGCCAAATGCTCTAACAATTGTCAAAAACAAAAATGAAACAAATTACCAGACCCCTGAGGCAGTGTTTTCTCATTCATTTCCTCCCTCCGTCCTCCCCACCACAATAAGCAGATTCCTGAGACCAGCCTGATTCGTCTTCCTCTTCCCTCCCAGATATGGACTTGGGTGCTCTATAGCGGACTTCTGTCCTGTACACACCTAGCAGGTGCACAGCTCATACAGCAGGAAGAGGAACTGGCAAAAACTCCGCAGCCAGCAGGGAGGCGCTGTCTCCCTCCAGGTTAGGCAGCCCTGAGCCACACCCCTGGTGTGTAGGAGTGAGGATTCTTCCCCACTTGATTGTTTCCAAGCAGGCTCATGTTGTGGTTAAGGGCATGGCTTGACAGCCAGAATGCTTGGGTTTGAATCCCGGCTCAGGCACTCACCTTGGATAAGAAATGGAACCCCTCTGTGCCTCAGCTTCCCCATCTGTACCTGCCTCCAACAGTTGTTATGAGATAAAAGGAGCTTTTACACATAAAACACTAGAGTAGGGCTTAGCACAATGTCAGCTATTCTCATTATCACCTTGAAACATCTCCAAATAGTAATTACAATGAACATCATTATATTCTATCGTCTTCTAGTTGCGGCTGTGAAACCACATTTTAGGCAAAATTTACCAAGTCTTCTGCTATTTTAGTTACCACTTTATCAGACCCAAGATGAAACACCTTGGCGTGACTTAACAGTGAAGTGAAGAAGTGAAGTTCCAGAATTCTGTTTTACCAGAAATCCTACTTCTAGAAATACCTTCATACCTTTTTTTCTTTCCTTCTTTCTTACTTTGAGACACTGTCTTGTTGCCCAATCTCGTTCACTGTAACTTCCCCTTCTTTTCAGATTCAAGTGATTTTTGTGCCTTGGCCTCCCGAGTAGCTGCTATTACAGGCACCCTCCAACCACACCCAGCTAATTGTGTGTGTGTGTGTGTGTGTGTGTGTGTGTGTGTGTTGCTAGAGTGCAGTGGTGAGATCTCGGCCCACCGCAGCCTCCTGGGTTCAAGCAATTCTCTGGCCTCAGCCTCCTGAGTAGCTGGGACTACAGGCACGTGCCACCATGTCCAGCTAATTTTCATATTTTTAGTAGAGACGGGGTTTCACCATGTTGGCCAGGATAATCTTGATCTCCTGGCTTCACGATCTGCCCGTCTCGGCCTCCCAAAGTGCTGGGATTACAGGCGTGAGCCACTGCGCCTGGCCAATTTTCGTATTTTTAGTAGAGGCAGTGTTTCTCCATGTTGGCCAGGCTGTTCTCAAACTCGTGACCCTCAAGTGATCCTCCCGCCTCAGTCTCCCAAAGTGCTGGGATTCCAGGCATGAGCCACCATGCCCGGCCTTAATTCTAGGAATGCCTTCTTTTTCTTTTTTTGAGACGGAGTCTCACTCTGTCGCCAGGCTGGAGTGCAGTGGTGCAATCTCGGCTCACTGCAACCTCCGCCTCCTGGGTTCAAGAGATTCTATCACCTCAGCCTCCCGAGTAGCTGGGACCACAGGCACGTGCCACCACGCCCGGCCATTTTTTGTATTTTTAGTAGAGACGGGATTTCATCATGTTGGCCAGGATGATGTTCTCTTGATCTCGTGACCCGCCCACCTCAGTCTCCCAAAGTGCTGGGATTACAGGCATCTAGGAATGCCTTCTAAGGGAATTTTCAGATCAGCAAAGACAAGGTACAAAGAGGTTTACTGCAGCATCATTTACGGAGTGAAAAGCTGGACACAGCCTAAGTGTGGAACAATCTGAGAATGATTAACTATGTTATGGTACAGCAATGTGCTTTTGAAGAATTTTTGCTGACTAGGACACACTCATAAAATAAGTAGAAAAGCAGGTTTTAAGGCCGGGCGCGGTGCCTCACGCCTATAATCCCAGCACTTTGGGAGGCCGAGGCGGGTGGATCACGAGGTCGAGACATCAAGACCATCCTGGTCAACATGGTGAAACCCCAACTCTACTAAAAATATAAAAAATTAGCTGGGCATGGTGGGGTGAGCCTATAGTCTCAGCTACTTGGGAGGCTGAGACAGGAGAATTGCCTGAACCCAGGAGGTTGCGGTGAGCCGAGATTGCGCCATTGCACTCCAGCCTGGGTAACGAGAGTGAAACTCTGTCTCAAAAAAGAAAAAGAAAAGCAGGTTTAAAAACTGTTTCCAGGCCAGGCGCAGTGGCTCACACCTGTAATCCCAGCACTTTGGGAAGCCTAGGTGGGTGGATCACGAGGTCAAGAGATCTAGACCACCCTGGTCAACATGGTGAAACCTCGTCTCTACTAAAATTATAAAAAATTAGCTGGGCATGGTGGCACACGCCTATAGTCCCAGCTACTCAGGAGGCTGAGGCAGGAGAATTGCCTGAACCCAGTAGGCAGAGGTTGCGGTGAGCCGAGATTGCACCATTGCACTCCAGCCTGAGTAACAAGAACAAAACTCCATCTCAAAAAAAAAAAAAAAAAGTTTCCAATTGAATCACATTTGGTAGCTGTGTAAGCACACTTGCAGAAAACAAACTCAGAGAAGTGTATTGAGATGTTCACAGTGGGTTTGAGGATGGGGTGTCTTACATGTGGATTTTGTTTACATTTTCTGGGTTTTGGTGTCTTCTATGTGATGTGTTATCCAGGAACACAAAATTTTTATATTTGGGGAAAACATTAAGCCATAAAATCAAAACATTTTAATACAGAAAGAATCTTTCAGCAGACACACAGTGAACTATCAGGAACTAGAGATGGAACCCATATTCCTAAGCTCCTGGTTTTTTCATCCAGAAGGACTCAACGTAACAGAGAGAGATGTTTCTACTCTTCAACTTACCTTTGCTCTATAAACTAAAGCTGTGAGAAATTTCTCAGTTATAGATAGATAGGTAGGAAGATAGAACAACAGATAGATAGATAGATAGATAGATAGATAGATAGATAGATAGATAGATGATATAGATAGATAGATATTAGATAGATGATAGAGATGGCTAGATAGATATTAGTTAGATGATAGATGATAGAGATAGATTAGATAGATGATAGATATTAGATGATAGAGATAGATGATAGATATTGGATGACAGAGAGATATTAGATAGATGATAGAGATAGATATTAGATAGATGATAGATATTAGATAGATGATAGAGATAGATATTAGATAGATGAGAGATATTAGATAGATGATAGAGATAGATTAGATAGATACATAGATGATAATAGGTGAGAGGGAGGGAGGGAAGGAGGGAGGGATAACTTAGATGATTGTAACTTGGGGGAGGAGAGCAAGGGCCTCTGAAGGTGTGGGATAAAACTTGGCCTTGACTAATTATACGCATTCATTTCTACAACATTGGGGAGAGTCATCTTTGGCCCACATCTGCTTATTATGAAAGTGTTCTGAGAAAGTTGGCCATGGTTTTAGCAGAAAAAGCCCAGGAACCTTCAGCAGAAAGTTCTCCACCACAGCAATGCTCCTGCTTAATCTTCCCATCAAACAATGGCAATTTTGCACGTTTTGATGGAAAATTACTACAGTCCTGATTTAGCCTCTTCTGACTTCTTTTTGTTTCCTAATCTTTAAAACCCTTTAAAGAATACCCATTTTTCATCAGCCAATAACAGTAAAAAGCCTGCTTTGTCAGGGTTAAATTCCCAGTGCCTCAGTTCTTTACGGACGGACTAAAGGCCGGTATAAACGGTTACGAAAGCGTCTGAACTCAACAGAGCTTATGTTGAGAAATAAAGATTTTATTTTATGTTTTTAATCTCTTTTAATTTCATTTTTCCATTAACTTTTTGAAGTCTTCTCCCGTAATTATCTCTTTTATAAGCAAATGCAACCGAGTGAGTGAATCTATCGGTTGGAGCTTAGATTAAACAAATGACTTAGAGGATCTGGCCTCAGCTCTGAATTTTGCAAATGTGATTCCTGCCTTCCTTATACAGAATGCGTCCTGGAAAAACTCACATGTAAGGATAAGTACTACCTTAGAAAGTAAATTTTAGCTATATATGATACTGAATTCGTAGGAAGAAAGGCAGAGTCCACCATCTTCATACTGACTACAGCCATCAACAGTGGCACCAACCTCTTTTGGCAAAGCCCCTGAAGCCACCACCCAAACAGGACCCCATGGGGACAGCATTGTCTCTGCCACCCACCTGGCTTTCTTCACTCACCTCAGGGAATTTCTTTTTCTGCACATATGCAGTGGTGGCTGCATCAAAATACTTGGCATAGCCCTCATTCAG
The DNA here is from genome assembly GCF_049354715.1 of Callithrix jacchus. Taxonomy (NCBI): domain Eukaryota; kingdom Metazoa; phylum Chordata; class Mammalia; order Primates; family Cebidae; genus Callithrix; species Callithrix jacchus. Next base: position 77,901,574 of record NC_133502.1, read on the forward strand.
GCTGTAAATCTTTCCTTTCTTCTTAATCTTGACATCTTTTTCCACCAGGATAAATTCACCAAGAGCCTAGCAACAGGAAGAGAGATTCCAGGAAGAAGAGAGAAGCCAGGAAACAGAAGCCAACTGCACGATCCCCACAATCCCCACAATCACAGCAGGAGAAGATGGGGACCTGCTGGCAGAGCCAGGGCTTGGCTGTGGTCACTCTGAGCCTGCCCCATGGTGTTTTCACAACTGGTGGGAAGAACAGGGGTCCTATGGAGTCCACACAGGAAGCTCAAGCAGTAATATAGCGAGCAGAAAAACAATTGAAAGGGACGAAGTCCATGGTCTTCTTCCTTTTCCTTTTTACTTTCTACCATCAGCGAGGCTCCTCATTTATGAGCAGCCTGACTGTGTGTGTCTCCCAAGTTCTCACCCATAGATTAATGTTTTCAGGAAGACCAGCCATCAACAGTGAGAGGAAGAAGTACACTGTCATATGAGGGATGCATTTTAACCATTAATTTGCAGTACAGTTATTTTGTTTATGTTACTGATCGACGGTAGAAACCATTCACAGTTTCTGGTATCCCACTCTTATCTGGGGAGAAGAGGAAGTCCTTTTCACCAGAAACTGTGTTCACTCGGCATAAGGAAAATGCTGGTAAAAATCTGAAGGAACCTCAGACATATTAACAAAACTGTCCCCACTCCCTCTGCAGTCCCCCTGTAGCCACCATGGTCAATACCTGCAGGGCAGCTCTCAAATACCCCTTTATCTAGTTCTAGGGACATCAGTCACTAAAAATGTGATCATCTTGTGGCAGATATCACCTTAAATGCTAGTGTCTGTCTAAGTCGCTAGGAGGAAATTCAGAGCCTGGAAATCAGATCCACTTTGGTGAATGTCAAAGATTTTGAGAAAGTGAAAAACTCCACAATTACAGCTCACACCTAGCAGCTAGGCCGGAAGTTTCCCAGGAAACATCAGAGCTATTCCTGGAATACAAAGAGGCAAGGCCACAGAATGACTCCACATAGCAGAGGTGTTGCTATGAGAGGTGACACTGTCTGTCCAAAACAAGACAGTGACAAGGAGACTCAACAACAGAAACAGCTAAACAATCCTCTCCTGCCTAACACGAGTGACAACTGCTTCTATATCAAGGACTCCAATCTCCCTTCCTCCTGGATGAACATTATTAAGGTAACTAGTCATTAATTGCACCCACTTACAGACAATATTCAGTCCAGACTGACCCTCTCTTCCTCAAATCCTCTTTAGGATCACCAAGCAAAACCCCAAGTGCTACAATAAGCCCATCTCAACTCCCTCAACACCCCATGGTTCCTCTGCAGTGCTTGCTAAATCTAACCCTTATTACTACAGGTGCACAAGTGGTCTTTTGTTCATGAACTTTAACTCGCTGCAGGCCTCTGCCACTTTGGAGCAGGCCAGCATTGATTTCTACTCCTGAAAAGTGCCCTGGCTTCCTTTGAAGAATTAACTCTACTCATTGGATGCCAGTCTAGGAAGGCTCATATCTGGGCTTCTTGTAGGCCAAGGTCAGGCATGTGCCTTAGCTTGAAAATGAGACACCCCTCCCTGGGAATTGAAACCCGAGTAAGAGGCACAGCACTGGGGGTGGTGTCCAGGCTGGACTGGCCAGGTTGTGAGACCACTGCTGTGCTTCCTGCTTCCCAGTCCTCTAGTCCTGCCCATTCCCAGCCAAGGTCCTCAACTTTCCCATCAACGCAGTAACTCTTTTCACTTAATTGAGCCGGGATCAATTTTGCTCTTGCTTTTCAGCAAAGACAGCTCATTCTGCATCAGTGGGTGAAAACGCCTTGTGTTGATTCACTCCTAAGGCTGGGGCTGGGGCTCTCAGGCCCCGGGAGTTTTGGTTCCACAATTGTATTAACTTGGAAAATGTGTTCTTTTGTCTGATTGGATGGTTACCAACAACCGCTGATTTTAAATATGGCTCTCATACACTCTGTTCCCCATCATCAGACACCAGATCCTTGTCACTGAGAAACAACAGCTCTCATTTGAATGAATGCCTTGACAGTGAGCTTTATCCACAATGGGGAGTTGGTTAACAGGAGGTGGTCTCTCTGTGCCTGAAGAGTATGTGTGTTCTGACAAAATCAAATCACCAGCCCTGTAAACCCACAGACCTCACAGGCTTGGTTTGACCCACCAGGGAATGCTGCCTTCATAAGTTGCTGGCCACCCTCCACGGCATTTCCGTGGCAAGTACCACCAGCTACCTCTGCTGGACGTCAAAGAAGCACTAAGCTGTGTGCACTGGGTCTTTGCTCAAATGTCCTTTTTAGTAGGGTGATGTGATCCAAAGGGGCTTCAGACTAATACACAGAAATCAGGAAAGATTATGCTATTGTTCATCTCTTCCTTCTGTCTTGTTGTCAAGCTCTGGTGCCCACCTATGTCTAGACTGGGCCCTGCTGTCATGTTTGAGGGCAGAAAGCAGAGGCTCTGTCTGTGCCTGGGAACCCTTGAGTTAGTTCCCTGAGTCAAAGCACCTCCCATTGCCTTTAGAACTGCTCAGGATGTTCCTTTGCTTGTACTCAAGAGCAATTGTGTTGGAAATTCAGTGTGGTGGAATAGCTACACCACAGACTGCCAGAGCGTGACTCCTGACACCAGTCACTTGACCTTGGGCAAGTAACCCTCTCTATGCCTCACTTTCCCCATCTGCAAATAGGAATAATAATAGGACATACCTCATAGGGCCACTGTGACATTTAAATGCATTAACAGATAATAGATGTAAATTCCATAGGAATTCCACTTACATTCCTACCACTTATGAAGAATTATCTAACTCTTAGCTGTTTTTACAACAACTTTAGAAAGGATGCTTTATTATCTGAGAGTAATATTTGTAAGTCTTAGAATTTCTCAGGGGTTGCCAGCTTCTTTGAACATAAAAGGAAATTGGGGCATTAGCAAACTGACACAGCAATGGATCTTGGTCTAATGGGTATAAGGTGCAAAGATTCTGTTTGAAAATTTTCTGGGTTTCCATACTGTAAACTCCACTTTGTGAGTTAACTCTGTGCCATTTTGAAATTTTGCAAATCCCTCTCTCCACACATAGGCACTAACATGTGAACTCCACAAGGGCTGGCACATGTGTTCCATCAATGCTGTATCTCCACCCTCTGGAATGGTGCTTTGAGACATAGTGGAGGCTCAAGTCAAAAATTCAAATACTCACCTTTTGTCTAAGTGAACACAAGAGTTTTTGAAGCGTTCTTTGGTCAACAGCATCTGAGTTTTCACAAGACCTCAGTGTACTTGGCAAAGCATTTCACAAGTGATGGGCAAGGCATCCAGCATTTCAAAGTGAGATTCACAGAGCATTCTACTGGGCTGTGCTGCTCTAAAGACCCCATGCTTCTGCTGGAAATTTACAGCACTGTGATTCTTGAATCATGGAGTTCTCAAAAGCCAAAGAGACTGAGTGCATTTTTGGACAATGAACTCCTTAAGGACAGGGCCTGAGTTGATGCAACTGTCTCTGCAGGACACTTCTACCCCCGGTGCCCTCATTGGGACAGAGCCCCTTCATGGTTTCTGATGATGGTGTGGGCTCCCCAGACCAGGTTCTCAGTTCCCCTGGTCCCCAACACAAGCATTAGGAATAACCAGAATATTATCCCAGGGACTAGCATGAAACCACAGAGGCCCAGGCACAGATGCTGTGATATTCTGTACATACCGGGTCAAGCATGAAGAGGTCCACACCTTGCCCCGTGGAGAGAGCCACCAGGGTTGCACTACCATACAGCGCATAACCTGCAGCCACAATATTACGGCCAGGCTGCAGGGCGTCCTTTTCAGAAGGCTCGTCCTCTGAGGTCTGCAGAAGAGAGGAGAGAAATGCCATGTGTCATTGTTGTCTCTGAGAGAACACTTTGCAAGGGGCCTGGTCTTCAGATCTCCTTGAATCACTAAAGGAAGTGCTGTTCTTAGAATTTTAGGCTGCTGCAAATCTATCCAAGGGAAACAAGTGGCCATGTTGCCAACAGTTCTAGCTGAACCATGGCAAAGGCTGTCCTTGGACTTCTCCCCTCCTGTTTTCCAAATGCATGTGTCTGTAGCCTGCCAAGAAAAGCACTTCCCGATGCTAAAACCATAGCCCCTCTTCATCATGAGCCACACTGCCAAGTCACAATACTCAACTCAGATCACTGAGCTGAGCATGCGGTGTCTCACTCTGCAAACTCAACGGCCCTTTGAGGAGACAGCACCATCACCTTAGAGGAAGAACTCTAAGAACAAAACCACCTGAGATTAACAATCTACTGCAGCTGCATCAGCTGCACAAGTCACTCAACAGCAGGAAGCCCTAACTGGCTTTCTCTCTGACTCTGTGGATGCTCCTTCTCACTTGCTTCTCTTCCCCACAGCTCCTCTTCCTTGGATTCCTTAAATGTTGGTGCTTCTTCTGGTACTTCTCTAGCCCCTGGTGCATCCAACCAGCACAAAATGATTCTTTGTCATTCCCTTATCCCAAATGGGGACTCTCAGCTGCTACATTTGTATTGAGTTGCCCCACCTCCCACCACACACATGCACAAACACACACATGCACACGTATTTGATGGGGTCAAGGATAGATTCATAGATTTGTGATTCAAACTGGCCCAATGTAAGCCTCTCCTCCAGAAATCTAGAATTGGAGTAGAGCATTGTGGTGATGTAAATGTAGAAGCCTTGTAAACCCGAACGTTCCTGCCACCATGTTCTGACCTCATGGTCTGGTCTTCCAGTGCTAGATGCCATGAGCACTCAGACCTGCTTCCTTGAAGCTCCCAACACATTTTCATTCATGGGCTTAGTGTCTGACTTGCCCATGTACCAAGTACCTGATACTTGCCACCAGGTAGACTGTGAGCAACCTGGTGACAAGTACCAACTCCAGCTTGTTTATGTCTGTTTTCCCCCACATAGCACAGTCTGGCCCATGGTTATTGCATTTCATTCACACACACACACACACACACGCATAAACACAGGCATGTGAGTTTATACACATACATATATATACATGCAGACATGTGGTGGTTTTCAGCATAGGAATCCTATGTACATTTTTTAGATTTATACTATTCCATTTTTTGAGTAATTGTAAATAGCACACATTTAAAAAATGAATTATAAGTATGAATTACTTTATTGCTAATATATAGAAATCCAGTTGATTTTGTGTTTGATCTTGTATCCTTGCTAAACTCACTAGTTCTTGGGTGTGATTTGGGTTTTTGTTTGTAGGTTTCTCGGAATTTTCTACATAGACCGACATGGCATCTGCAAGGACAGTGTTGCACCTGCTTTCCAATCTGCATGCCCTTTCTCATCTCCCTGGCCTCACTGTGCTGGCTATGACTCTCAGGACTACATACATTGGGTAATCGTGATGAGTGAGGACAACCTTGCCTTGCTACTGCTCTTACAGGATAAGCATTCATTCTTTCACCATTAAATATTTTGTAAGTTGTATATTTCATGCCTTACTTATTTTTCTATCAGGATATTCATCGTCTTGTTTGTCTTAATAGCACTTTAAATATAAAGGATATTCATGTCTTGTATATGTCACAAATATTTTCCTCGATTGTCATTACCTTCTTATTTTATTTATGGTGCCTGTTTTTGCAGTGTGGTTTTAAAATTAAAATCATTCATGACACTCCATATTGTTTTCTTCTCTTGTCTCTATGTTTCGATTGAATGTCTCCTATATCAAAACAGGATGAGGTGAATATTCTTGTCTTTTCTTTCTGGTTTCATTCCCCACCTCTCCACCAAACTCATCAACCTATCTGTAATTTATTTCTATGCATGGAAAAAAATGAAAGATTCAGTTTTTCTATTTGTCTAATACAGTCCTGAGATTCCAAAAACCCAGTTTATATCAGAATCTTCATTGCCATGACACCTTTCTCAGCAGATTTTTTTTTTCAGAAAAGATTTAGGTTTATAGCAAAATTGAACAGAAAATATGGAGAGTGCCCATATAACTCTACCTTCTCCCATACTCATAGCCTCCCTATCATTATTCCTCACATGAATGGTACTTTTTTTTTGTTTGTTTTACATTCGATGAACCTAAATGGGCATATCATTATCATCTACAGTACATAGTTTGCATTAGGATTCATACTTGGCATTGTACATTTTATGGGTTTTGCAAAATATATATTGAACATATATTCACCATTATAGTATAATATAAATTAGTGTCACTGCCCTAAAAATCTTCTGATTATTCATTCTTTTTTCTTACTCCCTGTCACCCAAGGCTCTGATTTCCCTAATTTTTTTTTTATTAGGCAAAATGTTTGTGGGTAATTTTATTTTATTTTTTTATTGCATTTTAGGTTTTGGGGTACATGTGCAGATCATGCAAGATAGTTGCATAGGTACACACATGGCAGTGTGTTTTGCTGCCGTCTTCCCCTTCACCCACATTTGGCATTTCTCCCCAGGTTATCCCTCCCCCCTTCCCCCCCCCGCACTACCCCTCCCCTATTCCCCCAGTAGACTCCAGTGTGTAGTACTCCCTTCCCTGTGTCCATGTGTTCTCTTTTTTCATCACCCGCCTATGAGCGAGAATATGTGGTATTTCATTTTCTGTTCTTGTGTCAGTTTGCTGAAAATGATGTTCTCCAAATTCATCCATGTCCCTACAAAGGACACAAACTCATCCTTTTTGATTGCTGCATAATATTCCATGGTGTATTTGTGCCACATTTTCCCAATCCAGTCTATCGTGGGTGGGCATTTGGGTTGGTTCCAGGTCTTTGCTATTGTAAACAGTGCTGCAATGAACATTCATGTGCATGTGTCCTTATAGTAGAATGATTTACAGTTTTTTGGATATATACCCAGTAATGGGATTGCTGGGTCAAATGGAATTTCTATTTCTAAGGCCTTGAGGAATCGCCACACTGTCTTCCACAATGGTTGAACTAATTTACACTCCCACCAACAGTGTAAAAGTGTTCCTATTTCTCCACATCGTCTCCAGCATCTGTTGTCTCCAGATTTTTTAATGATCGCCATTCTAACTGGTGTGAGATGGTATCTCAATGTGGTTTTGATTTGCATCTCTCTAATGACCAGTGACGATGAGCATTTTTTCATATGTTTGTTGGCCTCATGCATGTCTTCTTTTGAAAAGTATCTGTTCATATCCTTTGCCCATTTTTGAATGGGCTTGTTTGTTTTTTTCCTGTAAATTTGTTTGAGTTCTTTGTAAATACTGGATATCAGCCCTTTGTCAAATGGGTACACTGCAAAAATGTTTCCCCATTCTGTTGGTTGCCGATTCACTCTAGTGACTGTTTCTTTTGCCGTGCAGAAGCTGTGGAGTTTCATTAGGTCCCTTTTGTCTATTTTGGCTTTTGTTGCCAACGCTTTTGGTGTTTTGTTCATGAAGTCCTTGCCTACTCCTATGTCCTGAATGGTTTTGCCCAGATTTTCCTCTAGGGTTTTTATGGTGCCAGGTCTTATATTTAAGTCTTTAATCCATCTGGAGTTAATTTTAGTTTAAGGTGTCAGGAAGGGGTCCAGTTTCTGCTTTCTGCATATGGTTAGCTAGTTATCCCAACACCATTTATTAAACAGGTAGTCCTTTCCCCATTTCTTGTTTTTGTCAGGTTTATCAAAGATTGTATGGTTATAGATATGTTGTGTTGCCTCCGATGCCTCTGTTCCGTTCCATTGGTCTATATCTCTGTTTTGGTACCAGTACCATGCTGTTTTGATTGCTGTAGCCTTGTAGTATAGTTTGAAGTCCGGTAGTGTGATGCCTGCCTCCCGCTGTGTTCTTTTTGCTTAGAATTGACTTGACTATGCGGGCTCTCTTTTGGTTCCATATGAAGTTCATGGTGGTTTTTTCCAGTTCTGTGAAGAAAGTCAATGGTAGCTTGATGGGGATAGCATTGAATCTGTAAATTACTTTGGGCAGTATAGCCATTTTCACGATATTAATTCTTCCTAACCATGAACATGGAATGTTTCTCCGTTTGTGTCCTCTCTTATTTCGTTGAGCAGTGGTTTGTAGTTTTCCTTGAAGAGATCTCTTACGTTCCTTGTGAGTTGTATTCCTAGGTATTTTATTCTCTTTGTAGCAATTGTGAATGGCAGTTCGTTCTTGATTTGGCTCTCTTTCAGTCTGTTATTGGTGTATAGGAATGCTTGTGATTTTTTCACATTGATTTTATATCCTGAGACTTTGCTGAAGTCGCTTATCAGTTTCAGGAGTTTTTGGGCTGAGGCAATGGGGTCTTCTAGGTATACTATCATGTCGTCTGCAAATAGAGACAATTTGGCTTCCTCCTTTCTTATTTGAAGATTTTATAGTAGTTTGCAAATGATTTAGTGCTGTCTTTTATTTTTTCCTACACCAATAAATACCTAAGTCCATCAAATAGGTGGTGCTTCTACCATGACTTTGTAGTAAAATTAATGAAAATTGCAAGAGCTCCATATATTTGGTGGTAGAAATCATGAAATATGGACTTTTTTCCTTTTTGTTGAAGTATGAACCATATAGCATAGCACACAAATCTTAATGGTACATTTTGATAAATTTTTACAAATGTATAATATATACTTATGTGTATTTATTGAATTTTTACATAACATCTAGATCCATTTAAATAACATTTCCTGCAACCTAGTGGACTCCAAGCCTAGCAAACCCAGGCCGAGTAGTCTCTTCCAGTCACTATCACCTCCTGCCAAAGGTAACCTCCAGCCTCACCTTTATCACCAAATCTAACTTTATCTGGTTTGGAACATCATATAAATGAAATGACACTGCATGTGTCCTTTTGTATGGCTTATGATTTTCAAGTTTATTTCTTTGAAATTTTACCTATGTTGTTATACATAGGAGTAGTCTGTTCTTTTTCATTGCTGTGTAGTTTTCTGTTGTATGAATATATCACAATTTATTTCTCCATTCTCATGTTGACATGCATTTGGATTTTTCCATTTGGGGCTATGATGAATAATCTCTACATCTTCAGGAGGACACAAGCACTCCTTTCTTCTGTGTGGGTCCCGGGAGTGTCACTACTTGGTCATAGTTTGTAAATGCTTGTTTAGCATTAGTAGGTGATATCGAATGTTTTCCAAAGTGTTACACAATTTGATAATCCCACCAACAAGGTATAAGAGTTCCAGTTTCTTTGCCAACACTTGGTATGCTTAGTCTTTTTAGAGTTAGCCACTCTGAAAGAGGAGAATGATGTCTCAATTTCTATCTTCTTAATATAACTGTATGGCTTAACTTTAACTTCATAATGTGTTTGAAAACATTTTTTCTCTTCTCTTAGGTTTCAAGATAAAACCTTGAAGCAAACTGCAAAAGGCTTCTCTCTCTCTTTTTTTTTTTTTTTGAGATGGGGTCTCACTCTGTTGCCCAGGCTGGAGTGCAATGGCATGATCTCAGCTCGCTGCAACCTCTGCCTCTGGGTTCAAGCAATTCTCTGCCTCAGCCTCTGGAATAGCTGGGGTTACAGGTATCTACCACCATACATGGCTAATTTTTGTTTTTTTAGTAGAGATGGGGTTTCACCATCTTGGCCAGGGTGGTCTTGAACTCCTGACCTCATGATCCACCCTCCGTGGCCTTCCAAAGTGCTGAGATGACAGGTGTGAGCCACCACACCCAGCGCAGAAGTCTTTTCTCTTAGCTTTAAAATAGCCTCCATTTCTCACCATATACACTCCCTGCACATTCATCTAACTGCATGCTAGTATCTATTATGTACCTTCTAGAAGTTCCAGGAGCTAATCTTGAGACAGACAGACCAAACACGGAGACCCGGCTGCAAAATTCCAGAGCTTACTTCAACGTGGCTAGTTAACAACTCAGCCATTGTTGAGATGTCAGCCTGAGATCCAGGTGACTGGGGCCCAAGGTAGTCACAAAACCAAGATCACAGATCCTGTGCTCAGCACAATGCTTGCATGCCCTCCTTATCAAGTTTTCTTTTTTATAAACCCCTGCCTTCTCCTGAAAAAGTAAAAGTGGTTGCTTTGGATGGGAATCTGGCCACTTCCCCTTTACTAATTGTGGTTGATAAAGTCACTTTCTTTCTACCAGGCCTCGCTCTTGTTAACTAGACTCTGCAGGCAGTGAGCATGTGGACCCACATTCAGTTACAATTTTAGTGGCCCATACAGTGTGCTCTGGGGGCCTGAGCCCATGGTCTGGTTTCTATCCAATGGGGCCAAGGGTAGCCTGTGGGTTCTACCGGCTTGTGCCTAGCTGACTGCTTGGCTGGAGTGCTCGGGAGTCTCCTGCAGTGGCCTAGATGCTTTTGTCTTGGGGATCCTCTCCTTCTCTTCCTGCTGCAGTGCCTGCTGCCTCCAGTGTTTCTCTGGTGCAATAAAAGTGAATTTTAGAGAAGTTACAAACTTTTAACTTTGTAACTTTAAACTTGGGAACCTGGTGAGTTAGTCAGAGTGCATTCGACCACCATCTGCCTCTTTCGGGGTGTCACTGGGGCTCTACTATCTTTAGACTTGACCGCTAATGACACCATTTGAGCATTTTACTCATTTGTATTTGTATTTGTGGCACCCTTGGGGCTTTGCTGGGTTCAGGCTATTCCAGGGATGGTGGGAGAGGGCATTGGAAACAGGTGAGGGATTTGGAACTCTACTCAGCCCTCCCTCCCCCCACTTCTTCTAAGACATCTTAGAACCACCTACAGCCTTACTTCTCTTGGCCAAAAGCACCCGTAACACCTTCTGGCTGGAAACAGTTTAACTTAACTGATGACTTCCAAAGGTGGGAAGGGCTCATCCCACACCATATAGGTCTGGGGAGCTGAGGCTCTCCCTGACAGCAGATAAACCAGGGGGGTGAGGATACTGACCTCATCCCTTGCAGTGGCTGGAACACAAGCCTCCCCTCCTTCCTCTTCCTTCCTGTAAAATGTGACCTTTCTCCTACACATCTCTTTCTTTTCTTTTTCTCATTTCCTGTCCAATCCAGGGGTTCAGCCTCAAAGGAGAAAAACAGTTTCCAATGTCATGGCCTCTGATTTTGTCATCTTGTTGGGACTGGTTACATATTCTGGCCCATTTTGTGCACATTTTAAACTGACGAGCAAATTACAACAAGAAAAATTCAGAGTTCAAATGGTGAAGCTACACTGTGGAGTTTTAGAGTCTTCTATTTTTTTTGCATCTTAGGTTTTGGGTTACATGTGAAGAACATGCAAGATTGTTGCATAGGTACACATGTGGCAATGTGATTTGCTGCCATTCTCCCCATCACCTATTTCTGGCATTTCTCCCTGTGTTATCTCTCCCCAACTTCCCACCCCCTGCTGTCCCTCCTTTAGTTCCCCCTGACAGACCCCAGTGTGTGATGCTTCCCTCCCTGTGTCCATGTGTTCTCATTGTTCAACACCCGCCTATGAGTGAGAACACACGGTGTTTGGTTTTCTGTTCTTGTGTCAGTTTGCTGAGAAGGATGGTTTCCAGATTCATCCATGTCCCTACAAATGACATGAACTCATCGTTTTTTATGGCTGCATAGTATTCCATGGTGTATATGTGCCACATTTTCCCTGTCCAGTCTATCATCGTTGGACATTTGGGTTGGTTCCAGGTCTTTGCTATTGCAAACAGTGCTGCAATGAACATTAGTGTGCATGTGTCCTTATAGTAGACCGTTTTATAATCCTTTGGATATATACCCAGTAATGGGATTGCTGGGTCAAATGGAATTTCTATTTCTAGGCCCTTGAGGAATGGCCACACTGTCTTCCTCAATGGTTGAACTAATTTACATTCCCACCAACTGTGTAGGAGTGTTCCTATTTCTCCACAATGTCTCCAGCATCTGTTGTCTCCAGATTTTTTAATGATCACCATTCTAACCGGTGTGAGATGGTATCTCAATATAGAAGTAGAATCTTCTTTAGCTCTCTACCTTCCTCTCTTTTCTGCCTGCTTTCAATTTGCGGTTATTAAGCTGCTGGTGCTAAGGTAAGACTCATTATTTATGGTACAAATAAAATATAAACATTTAAAACTCATTTGAAACTAAAGAGAAAAAGGAGAGTAAAAGAGACTGAAAAAGAAAAAATCCCAAACTGCCATAGAGACTGCTTTACCCAAAATTTGGGTTGACAGCTTTCCTTGGATTAGCTATCAGGGCAAACAAAGTTAGCCATGTGAACAGCCTCCAATTTTGTCAGAAAAATAACTTGAAGCCAGCTATCTTTTATAAGTCAGTGAGTTTGTGATGCTGTCTCATGACTAGAGTTCTCAGACAGAGCTCTTAGATCTTTCTTTGTGTATGGATGTATACATGTTTAGATATGTTTATGTAATGTACATGTTATAGTTATGTTCTGTGTCATATCTAGTGTGCTACCAAATTGGCTTATTAAATAAGTACTCATAAATTAAGTCCAAATGCTTTCCAAGTTCACAAGAATTTTTGATAAATAAAATTGGCTTCAAAAATTATTAGTAAAATAGGCCAGGTGCCATGGCTCACACCTGTAATCCCAGTACTTTGGAGGGGCTTAGGTGGATGGATCACAAGGTCAGGTGTTCAAGACCAGCCTGGCCAACATAGTGAAACCCCGTCTCTACTAAAAATACAAAAATAAATTAGCCAGGCACGGTGGTGGGTACCTGTAATCCCAGCTGCTTTGGAGGCTGAGGCAGGAGAATCATTTGAATCTGAGAGGCAGAAGTTGCAGTGAGCTGAGATCATGCCATTGTACTCCAGCCTGGGCAACAGTGCGAGACTCCATCTCAAAAAAAAAGTTATTAGTAAAATAAAAATAAAAATGCCTTCATAATCATCAGCATACATTTGTATCTAAGCAAATAAATTTTACATTTGCCTCTGCTAAATGTTTCAAGTGTCAGGGTTTGGCACAAAGACTGTAATACTATGACCCAGCCAAACACAGAGTAATCTTGTATAATGTTTTTGGCAAATAAGACCAAATTAGGACTGCTAGTTCAATGAAAGCAAGTGAATCCTGTGAGTTATTGGCAAAATGCCCATGTGTTTAACTTTGAGGTTCTTATTTAGGTGTTCACCTAATGTTCAGACTTTAAAAGTGGTTAACAGGGAAATAACTTTAAATAATAACTAACTTTGTATAACATCTATTTTCAAAAAGAATCTAGATAAACTCAAGGATTAAAAAATTAAATACACATAAATGCAATAAATGCTTGTAAGTGAATTTTTTGTGTATTTTAAATTTTTAAAATTATTTTAAACAATAAATTTAATTTATTATTTAAATAATAATGTCTGGGTGAGACATTCAACCAGCATTTATTATTTTATTGAAAGTACTTTAAAAATTTTTTTAAATATATTTTATTGCACTTTAGGTTCTCAGGTACATGTGCAGAACATGCAGGATTGTTGCATAGGTACATACATGGCAATGTGGTTTGCAGCCTCCATCTCTGTCACCTATATCTGGCATTTATCCCCATGTTATCCCTTCCCAACTCCCTATCCCCCACTGTCCCTCTCCTAGTCCCCCCCCCAACAGCCCCCATCGTGTTATTTTCCAATTTTTAAAAAAATTACAATACTTCTAATTAAAAAAAAATTACAATAAATTATGATGGGAACAATTTACAACAAAAATATGTGAAAACATGGTTCTAAAATTGTGAAATGACTTCATCTATAAAATGCTAACATCTGATGGTTCAGGACTTCTTGTTTACTAAGTTTCTACTAAAATTTAAAGTTAGTAGAAATAAATGCTAATTACTATATAATTCTATAAATTGTATTCTTATTTTAAAAATAATTTTGACCAGGCACAGTGGCTCACACCTGTAATCCCAGCACTTTGGGAGGCCGAGGTGGGTAAATCATGAGATAGGGAGCTTGAGACCAGCCTGGCCAACATGGTGAAACTCCATCTCTACTAAAAATTACAAAAAATTAGCTGGGCATGGTGGTAGGTGCATGTAATCCAGCTACTTAGAAGGCTGAGGCAGGAGAATAGTTTGGACCCAGGAGGTGGAGGTTGCAGTGAGCTGAGATCGCGCCATTGCACTCCAGCCTGGGCAACAGTGCAAGACTCCGTCTAAAAAAAAAAAAAAATTTTTGCTTTTTATCAAAATAATTTATATTTTGTCTTTATAAGATTTTAATGACTTAGAAAAACTGAGATCTAAAAGAGTTAAGATTTGTACATCTGTATAACCTTCTGTGTTGCCTTTTGTTTGTGCATTTATTTATTTACTTATTTAATTGAGACAGAGTCTTGCTCTGTTGCCCCGGCTGGAGTACAGTGGCACAATCTCAGCTCACTGCAACCTCTGACTCCTGGGTTCAAATGATTCTCATGCCTCAGCCTCCCAAGTTCCTGGGCCAACATACCCAGCTAATTTTTGTATTTTTAGTAGAGACAGTGTTTTGCCATGTTGGCCAGGCCGATCCTGAACTCCTGGCCTCAAGTGATTCACCTGCCTCAGCCTCCCAAAGTGCTGGGATCAGAGGTGTGAGCCACCATGCCCAGCCTGGACTGCCTTTTAAATCTTCCAATTATCACTCTGGTTAAATGAGTAACTGTTGTTTTACAATGACCTACAGCTCTGTTCAATTGTTTTGAGCCTTTTAGCATCTTTGACATTTTCAAAATTGAATCCTAAATTGAGTATGTGACTTTTTGCTGGGGTTTATCAAAGCTATAAAAATTAATCACTGCAAGGTTTTAGAATCATTTTACAGCTTTAGTCAGGTCAAAGACTCTACTATCACTACCTCCAGTCCCTTAAAAAGGTCCTTATCAGGTACTACTAACTAATGCTTGTGCAGTTAAGTTACAAGGCTTTGACTCCTGGGTACACATATTTCATCTAAAGAAGGTATCTACTCCTGCCAGTATCTGATACCAAACTCAAGGCAACCAAAGCTTGTCTCTGGATCCAGGCAAAGGTGACAATCAAAGTCAACTGATTTAATGAGACACAAGGACAGCCTTGTATTCAAAACCAGTAAGATAGATTTGCCTCTATCTAAAGTAATATGATATATTCTATACCTTAATACTAAATAATTAAAATGCTTAGCTACCTATAAGCTTCCTTTTCCATCATTCTCAGAACTAGACTGGGCTTATGATCCTTTTCTTTAAAATATTACTAATCCTTCATATTTTGTTTTACCTCCAGAATTGAAATTGTTCAATCCCTCCAGGCCTAAAGACTATCCTGGAAGAAGTGATCACCTGAGATAGTAAGGGCTAGTCTTGTGGGATCAAATTAATTCAGAGACTTCAAATCCCGGATGAACCCACAGACACTTCAACAGCTGAACAAAATGCTTGTGTTTTGTGCAGCTAAGTCCTACTAGCCAAGCTCACAGTAGCTCAATGTATAGATCTGTAGATAAGTCAGTTTGGTAACCTTGCCTTTTGGCTTTTCGTTTTGGCTCTTACATTGTTTAAAAGGGGTTTTAAGGTTAATGAGTGCCTGCCTACCTCCATTCCCATCTGACCTGGAACATTTAACTGGCTTTCAGTCTTTTGACTCTAAGTCCCTTGGCCATAGAGGTCGCATCGAGGGATATGATGGACCTGTGGCGGGTAACCACCCCAGCATCCATATGGGACAGAATAAAAGCTTGGCCATCAATACTGCCTCTGGCATACCTTGACAAAAAAAAAAAAAGGAGAATATAAACTGAAATCCTAAGTCTCTCAACAGACTGAATGGACCTGCCTCTTGGCTGAAGGAAATCCCCCAAAAAACTGAAAAACTAGTTCAGGCCATGGCAGGAAGCAGGGGTCAAACATACCTCCTATACCTTCCCCCCGTTTTTGGAATTAGGTGCAACTGAAAACCGTAAAACTGACAAAATAGACTGTTTGTCGCAATAAAACACCCAATTAGAAACAGGACCTAAGGCCACACCAGGCATGCGTTAGTCATTCACTCCTGCACTTGAAGAGGAAACCATGTCCTGACTGCCGTGGGTTTTTCTTTTTCTCTAGCAGCCAAACAAGAACTGGCCTCAAGATAAACTGCGTCACTCACGTCCAACCCCTTGTTCCACCAGCCAAGACCACAGCCGTAATTAGACAGGAGACTAATTTCAGTCTCTCTTGATAAAAGACCACCAAAATGGGGTAGGTTTGGCCAGTTTACAGAAAGCACATACTGTGTGCATTTATGTCGTAGAAAGACCTTTTGATATATAGGGCCTAAATGTAATACATTTAAACGTTAAGAGTCCTCCCCAAAATAAACGTGGGTCATACGTGCATATTTCTTCAATACACATATGTCAGGACCATCTTCATAAATATTCATAGCTCCTCCTATAATCTGTTAAATATGTATATGTGTGTGTGTGTATGTATATATATACATATATATAGTTTGTGTGTTTGTTTTGAGAGAGCGTCTTGCTCTGTTGCCTAGGTTGGAGTGCAGTGGTGCATATAAGTTCACTGCAACTTCCATCTCCAGGTTCAAGCAATTCTCATGTCTCAGCTGAGTATCTGGAACCACAGGCACATGCCACCACTCCTCACTAATTTTTTTTGTATTTTTAGTAGAGATGGGGTTTCACCACTTTGGCCAGGCTGGTCTCGGACTCTGGACCTCAAGTGATCTGCCCACCTTGGGCTCCCAAAGTGCTGGGATTACAGGCATGAGCCACCATGCCCAGCCTGTTAAATATGTCTATTTGGTCAACCTGTCATTAAGCCCCAAATATGACTGACAGTGGGGACCTTGGGGTATAATTAAAACTAAATGCTGTACATACTTCCCACATAACTCCCAAAACATATCCTCAGCCCCACCAGACACACAAAAGCAAACCAGCACTATGTCTTAATCCCACAATGTCTTTAAGTCACATGGCTTTGGATATCCTAACAACAGCCCAAGGCAACACTTGTGCATTAATGGGATCTTTGTTTGCATTTATGGAAATGTTCTAAAACTGGATTGTGACGATTGCTCTCCAACTCTAAATTGATGAAAAAATACTTAATTTTACACTTAAAATGGATGCACTTTATGGTTTGTATTGTATAACTCAATAAAGTTATTAGAAAACATCAATAACCTGATATCTAAATTTAAAAATATGACAAATTTAAAAAAAGGCTGAGAGTTATATACGTACCAGATTATTCTCACAATACAACACAAACTATACGGTCCTTAAATACCCATGTTTCTGCTGTCGATTCCCTCTCTCAAGACTGTAAGAGCATGCTTTAGTCAGCTTCCTAATACATTGAAGACTCTCATATTCAGTATAACTGGCACTCTGCTCATTGTTCTCTTTGGTTGCTACGGATTGTTTGTTTGTTTGTTTGAGAGGGAATCTTGCTCTGTCACCCAGGCTGGGGTGCAGGGGCGTGGTCTCAGCTCATTGCAACCTGTGCCTCCCGGGTTTAAGCAATTCTCGGGCTTCAGTCTCCTGAGTAGCTGGAATTACAGGCATGCAACGTCACCCTGGCAAATTTTTGTATTTTTAGTAGAGATGGCGTTTCACCATGTTTCCCAGGATGGTCTCAAACTCCCAGCTTCAAGAGATTCACCTGCCTTGGCCTCCCAAAGTGCTGGGATTAGAGGCATGAGCCATTACATCCAACCAGGTTGCTATGAATTTTATTGCTGTTGTACACTTTAGATGGGAATGCAGGACAAGTTTAAAAAAAAAAAACTCCTAGGTCCTCCCTCCTAGAGTTTGCTCTAACAAACCCCTACTATAAGTCCAGTGACTCGAAAGTACTTCCAACTCTAGCTCAGTGAATTCCATTTCAATACCCCTAACTATGCCACTTCTCAGCAGAAAGTAGCCTAATTAACTATATCGTCTGCCTTCCATAAAAATGGAATGGAATTTGAGAGTGCGGAATTAAATCTGGGCAGTTTAACTTCAAAATGAATTTTAAAACTTCTTTTTTCCTTTCTCTTGGGCTTCAGGAGATAACTTTGAAGCAAAGTACAGAAGCCTCTTCCTTTAGCCTTAAAATAGACTCCACATTCCTCCCTTTCTCACCATATACACTCCCTGCACATTCATCTAACTGCATGCTAGTATCTGTTATGTGCCTTCTAGAAGTTCCAGGAGCTAATCTTGAGACAGACCAAGCATGGAGACCCAGCTGCAAAATTCCAGAGATTACTTCAAGGTGGCTAGTTAACAACTCAGCCATTTTGAGATGATGTCAGCCTGAGGTCCAGGTCACTGGGGCCCAAGATAGCGACAGAACAAGACACACAGATTCTGTACTCAGCACAATGCTTGCATGCCCTCTTATCAAGTTTCCTTTTTTAAACCCCTGCCTCCCCCATGAAAAAGTCAAAGTGGTTGCTTTGGCTGGGAATTCAGCCACGTCCCGTTACTAGTTGGGGTTAATAAAGTCACTTTCTTTCTACCAGGCCTCGCTGTTCTTCACTGGACTCTGTGGGCAGCAGGCATGTGGGCTGTGTTACTCTGTGTTCAGTTACTCTGATGTAATAAGCACAGCACCTCTCATGTATGTGCTTATTAGCCAGGTGGAAAAGATGTCGCTCTCTTTTCTTTTTTTTTTTTAAAAAAAACGGGGGTCTTACCATGTTGCCCAGGTTGGTCTTGAACTCCTGACCTTAGGTGATCCATCTGCCTCGGCCTCCCAAAGTGCTGGGATACAGGCATGAGCCACTGTGCCTTGCCAAAATGTCTCTTTTCTAAAGTGCCTTTCAGTTCTTTTGCCCATTCCTTTAGTCAAATTGTTAGTATTTCTTATTAATTTGTAGAAATACCTTGTTTATTTTGCACATGAGTCTTTTGTTGGATACATGTTTTGAAAATCTTTTTCTCCAGTCTGTGGTCTTTTCTCTATATTAATGTTTATCTTTTGCTGAACGGAAGTTCTTGATTTTAATGAAACCAAATTTATTAGCCTCATCTTGTATGGTGCTTTTGTGTTTTGTTGAGGAAATCTTTACCATCCTTGCCTGGGCATGGAGGCTCACACCTGTAATCTCAGCACTTTGGGAGACTGAGGCAGGTGGATCA
Organism: Callithrix jacchus; assembly: GCF_049354715.1. Classification (NCBI taxonomy): domain Eukaryota; kingdom Metazoa; phylum Chordata; class Mammalia; order Primates; family Cebidae; genus Callithrix; species Callithrix jacchus. Next base: position 77,920,644 of record NC_133502.1, read on the forward strand.
CTTGAGACCAGGATTTCAAGACCTGCCTGGGCAGCATAGCAAGACCTAACCTTTACAAAGAAAAAAATAAATAATAAAGAAATCTTTATCTTCCCAAAGACAAGAAGACAGTCCCCTTTGTTTTCTACTGGGAGCATTATCATGCGTCAGTCTTTAGTTAAATCTGTCATCTCTATTTCATTAATCTTTATACATGGTGAGAGGTAAGTGTCAGATTCATTTTCTTCTTATATGGATGCCCAATTGACCCAGCAACCACTTTTTGAAAGGTTCATCATTTACAAATTAAACCTTGGTGTTGCCTGTCATAAGTCAGGTGACCCCATGAATGAGATTTTTTTCTAGGCATTTTTGTCTTCCATTGGTCTGTCCATCCACCCTTACGTCAATAAAGGATAGACTTTTAGGCCGGGCACAGTGGCTCATGCCTGTAATCCCAGCACTTTGAGAGGCCTAGGAGGGCAGATCACGAGGTCAGGAGATCGAGACCATCCTGGCCAACATGGTGAAGCCCTGTCTCTACTAGATATACAAAAAATTAGCTGGGCATGGTGGTGCATGCCTGCCTGTAGTCCCAGGTACTCAGGAGGCTGAGGCAGGAGAACCCAAGGGAGGCAGAGGTTGCAGTAAGCCGAGATGGTGCCACTGCACTCCAGCCCGGGTGACAGAGCAAGACTCTGTCTCAAAAAGAAACAAAGACTTTCGTAGAGGTGTATTTAGGCATAACAATAGAGGGAGAGGCCTCCGGACCCTGTAGAGGGGGTGAAACCCACACCCTAGACTAATCAGATCAGCAGGACCCCCTTGTCCATCAGGACAACTCTGTCATGGCTCTGTCTTATTCACCCTCCAGCACAGTTCCTTCCTCTTCACTCTCTGGCTTTCCATTTCCTGTGGCTCTGGCCTCTGCCCCTTATCTTGTGTGTGTGTGTGTGTTGCTTGTGCATTTTTCTAAAAGCTCAGCTGTGTATTTGAAGACATGGATGATGTTTTTTATCAGCTGCCCTGGATATTTTGAAGCAGAAGAGTTTTCATTTGGTCTAATTTGCTACTTTGTTGGAAATGGAAAATATCAACTTCAAGAAAAAGGGGAATCTTACCAGCAGAGAGCTGAAGACACCACAGTATTCCCTAAATGGTGTTTAGAAATAGAAGGGAAGAATGATGCCTTTGATTAATCTCTGGCTGTCCTGAAACCTCTGTGTTGATGTTTATCAAAGAATCACAGAGGTCCTCGTTGTACATGGGCATCCTCTCTGATTCTGATGAGGTTCTAAGATGCCATGACAGCCCAGGAGCTCCCTGCAGCAAGCTGCCCTCTCAGTGGACATGGCCTGAATGTCACAGAGCCTCCCTTCCTATCATGTTTTCATAGCGTCTATTCTGAATGTGGTTTTTCTCTCACATTTGCCCCTCTCCTTTAGAAACAGATTCAGAAGGAATCCATGGTTGTTTGGACAAACCTTCAAACCGGGGGTTTATGTAAACTTTGAGATTAAAAATCTCTGTGTTAAAGCTCACGTGGACTCCAGTGTACAATAACATTCCTCAGCAGAGTGCGGTGGCTCACACCTGTAGTCCCAGCACTTTGGGAAGCCAAGATGGGAAAATCACTTGAGCCCAAGGATTCAAGACAGGCCTGAGGGCAACATAGTGAGACCCCATCTCTACAATATATACAAAAAATAAGCTGCATGTGGTGTGGACACCTGTGGTCCCAGCTATTCAGGAGGCTGAGGTGGGAGGACAGCTTGAGCCCAGGAAGTCCAGGCTGCAGTGAGCCGAGATGTCACTGCACTCCAGCCAGGGGGACAGAGTGAGGCCCTATCTCAAAAAACAAGTTTAAAAAATATATTGCTCTTTGTTTGTAAAACTGGTGGTCCTAAGGAGCTACGAAGCACTGTGATGGAGTTAGAGCACCTGCTGGAGTCCCTGTCTTGCCATTACTCATGATGAGAAAACCCATATTTAAAGCCACCTCAAAGGACACCCAGGTGTCTTTTCCAGAAGGGCATTAGCATTACACCGTTGCTTCTTTTTCTCTCTAAACTGTACCTCGGAGGAAGAAGCAATGCTCCTCCTCTCAGCTGACTCATTTTGCTTAACCCTGGAACACTGTCTTAGTCTCCAACGCTCTTAGATAGCAGAGAAAACATCTTGTGTCATTCTCTCTGAACCCCTCAGCAAGTCTTCTCTTTGCATTCACAAGAAAAAAAGGGGAATGCCAGCAGGGAAGCTGTGTCCCGTGGCTTCCACTGTGGCCTTAGAGAGAGGGGAGAGTAGCACTCCCCTGCATCTGCACCTTTCTTCCCAGAAATAAGGCTAATTCACACATTCTGCTAAGGTTGCTTTCTACTAAGTTTTTCATGGGTTACCCCTAAACATCAAATTCTAGCCCCTCTCCCTCGTGTTTTGAACAATGAGCAGCCAAGCACACGTCTTTAGGGATACTCGTATCTGCAGACAGCTCGTGAGGCCAGGAGGTGGGGCGGGGCTGACCCTCCAGTGAGGCTGACCTAGAGCTGCTGGGAAAGACCCACTTGGAAGGCTAACTCCCCCATACGACATGATCGGTGTCAAAGGGGGAACGTGGAAAGTCAGTGCCAGCTTTTTTGTGTGGTCCTGGGTGGCATCATAGAAAGGACATGTGCTTTGGGGCCAGAGAGTTGAGTCTCTAGAGCCAGAGGGCAGGGCCCGGCTGAGCACCCATGACACTCCCAAGCACCTTTTGTCTCCTGCCTGAAAGCTCTGAGGGCAAGGGCCCAGCCACAGCAGCTGGAGCAAGGGCAGCTCCCAAATAAGGAGTCTGAATTGTGAAGTTTCTGGTCCTGCTGGATGTCACAAACCCACCATCCTCTCTGTTGCTAGGGTTTCAGGGTAGGCAGAATGGCCCCAAAGATACCCCAGCACACAGGATCTGTGAATACCCAGTATTATGTGGCAACAAGGACTTCGCAGGTGTACTCAAGAGTTCAGATTTCAAATGGGGAGATCACTGTGGACCATCCAGGCCAGATTAGTTCAATCTAATCCAATGAGCGTTAGCAGAAAATTTTCTGTGGCTGGGGGCAGGAGAGAGGAGGCAAGAGGGGGAGGGTGTATCAGAGATTCAGAATGCCACCTGGAATCTAATACCATGTTGGACATTTGCGTTGCACCCAGACTTTCAAAACAAGATTCCAGCTATCCTTCTGTGTTACCCTCCCAGGAAGGTAGGAAAGGGAGGGAGAATTGTCCATCCAGTTCTAATGAGGAGCTCCAGGCAGAGAGAAGTTGTGGTTTGCCTATAGCAGCTTTTCTCATTAGTGGGAAGTACTACCCATAGTGGGGTAGGACTCCAAACGCATGGCTCTCAGCCCAGGAACCTTCCAGAGACCACCACAGGAAGGAGGTGTAAAATGTCAGCCTGTCTACTCACCTTTCTGTAGATGGCAAAGATGGTTCCGATGGAGGCCAGACAGTCAATATTGGAAGATCCGTCCAGTGGGTCAAAGCAGACCACATATTTCCCCTAAATCAGAGAGGGAAGCACCACCTGGTCAGCACATCTTCCCACTAGCACAATCGCTCTATGTCAGGGCTGTGCATGGCAGAGGACACGACATCAAAGAGACTAAGAACCACAGCATATCCTTATCAAAAAACACCATAACTTATGGAGGGCAGGGTGCCAGCTTATGCACAAATACTCCTCTGGGTTTTGTATCCATCTCGCCTGTCCAATGCGAAGACCAGAAGATAAAGTGGGTGCAGTCTTGAGAGACCCATATCCCCCACACTCACCCACTCTGCTGTCACAGACAGCTCCATCCATGAAGGGAAATCCCCAGATCCTTTTTATAGCCCGAGGTGTTCAAAGTCCTGAGAGGCCCTTAGTGATGGAGACTGGAGCCCACAGGCCAATTAAACACTGGTAATGCAACTTCAGGTGAAATGAGGATCATTTCTCCCTCCACTTGAATTAGCTTTGTTTCTGGTTTTTGTTTTTTTTTTTTTCCTTGCTCAGCCAGAGGAGAAAAAAAAATTAGATAATCTGTAAACTTGGAAATTCCCTGACATTGTTATAATAATCCAATTTTCAAAAAATAATCCAATTTAGCCCATTCATACATGCACGCATGCATTCAGCAGATACGTGTTGAGCTTCCAGCATACACTGGAAACTGTTCAAGGCCTGGGGTTTGTTTTTGCAGGGCAGCGATTTGGCAGCAAGACTGGACTTCCTGGCACTAACATTCCAGTGGGAGAACTGACAGGCAGCACATAGGTGAGCACGCACACAAGCAGGCTGTGGCACGTGCCCTAAGGAAAACCCACACAGGCTGGGGGCTGTAGAGCCCTGGGAGGGTCACATTGGACAACAGACCTGACTAGAATTAAGGAATGAAGACACACGTAGAGACCTAGAGAGCAGAACTAGGTTTTTTCTTTGTTTTGTGTTGTGTTGTTTTGAGACAGTCTCACTCTGTTGCCCAGGATGGGGTGCAGTGGTATAGTCACAGCTCACTGCAGCCTAGAGATCCTGAGCTCAAGCAATCCTCCTACCTCAGCCTCCCAAAGCACTGGGATTGCAATCATGAGCCACTGCGTCCATACTAGAGAGGAGAATTTTAGACAGAGAGATCAGCAGGTGTGGAGTATTCAAGAAGTGGCATGGACTGGGCACGGTGGCTCATGCCTGTAATCCCAGTACTTTGGGAGGCCAAGGCAGGCGGATCACTTCAGGTCAGGAGTTTGAGACCAGCCTGGCCAACATGGTGAAATCCTGTCTCTACTAAAAACACAAAAATTAGCCTGGCACAGTGGTGTATGCCTGTAATCTCAGCTGCTTGGGAGGCGGAGGCAGGAGAATTGCTTGAACCAGGAGGCAGAGGTTACAGTGAACCAAGAATCCACTATTGCACTCCAGCCTGGGCAACAGAGCAAGACTCTGTCTCTAAATAAATAAATAAATAACAAATAGCTGGCCATCAGCAAACCCCTGTGTAGAATAAGCTGTGTGTGAACCCATAGTGAATGCAGACCCTCCCAGCCATGCCTCACACACCGACCTCACTGCCCTAAGAGGCAGGAGCACAGGAGGCTTGTGGCTTCATTTCTGGACTAGTCTAACAGCTTGTCAGGCACAAAGAAATCTCTGCTGAAACCGTAACCTCTCGCAAAGTGTGGGCTGGGGGTGGGGGTGGAGATGAGAAGGCAGGTGTATAGTACAGCTCTTCCCTGGACCCCTGTAATCCACAAGGTTAAGCCCCCCAGAATGTGGCACTTGTTACTGATAAATTGAACAACCATAAACAAGTGCCCACCAAGGCGGTTCCGACATCATCCTGAACTATTTCCTGACACTCTTTCTGCGGAGTCTTCTTTCACTAGATGGCACAAGATTTTCAACTAGAGAGTTATGCAATCCTTTGTTTCCAGAAAACAAATGTTAAGACAGAGGAAACCCCCGGAATGAAAGACCAGCAAGGCGGCTTATTCCCGGCTCAGTACCACCATCTACTGGCTATCGCGGGCAGCGCAGCCCCAGGACGCACCCTCTTCTCCTTGGCGGTGATGATGGCGTCCTTATTCTCTTCTGAGACCAGGACACAGGTGCTGTAGGAGGATTGGAGCACGTTGATCACCAGGGAATTGGATAGCACGTCCAGTTTCTTCACCTCGTCTCCCGTCACGTTCACGCTTCCTGCGATTCCATACCTGAGAAGACAAAAGGCTGAATGAAGTAACTAGGGGGTCTTAACTCCAAAGAGCCCGAGAGGCTAAAACTCCAGCCGGGCATCCCCCTCTTGTTCTGTGTCTCTGGAGTCTCCAAGTCACACGTGCAGACGAAGGTGACTATGCCTCGCAGGGTGCCTCTCAGCCTTGCCTCCCTCACACCTTAGAGTCGGCATATTTTCTTAGCCTCCCAATGAGATCACCCAGGATTCAGTTTCACTAAAACAAACCCACGCTCAGAACCGGGACGTGGAGCAGATAGGGAGCTCATCCAATCAGACCCATTGTCGCAACTGAGGACTCCAAAAGTAAAGGGCCGTGGCCTGCAGACCTGGAATTTCAAGTCTTTGTGGATTCTCCTCACACAGTGCCCTACTGGGATGAATTAAAATTGCCCTTTGCTAGCTCGGTGATACTTGAATTTAGAAGGAATTTGGGGGGCAGACTTAACTTATTTCATTTGCTTCTTCACTGCAATCCCAAGAAATATGAGAGAGTGCTACTATGAGAATTCTATGCAGGTCGGGTGTGGGGGCTCATGCCTGTAATCTTAGCACTGTGGGAGGCAGGGCTCGCTTAAGCCCATGAGTTTGAGACCAGTCTTGTGGGAATCGGTATCCGTTGTGTGTCCATCCTGCCCCACTGCAGTGAGGCTTAGCCACCCTGCCTCCCTCTCATGTTCCAACAGCTGCAGACATCCCAGGCCAGCACCCAGCGAGGGGATCCAGTCTTTCTCGCCTTGATTAATGATGTTCCCACCACAGCAGTGCTCTCTACTCAGCTTTCTTCCTGCTCTTCCTCCTTTGACTCTCTGGGATGCCTCCCTGGTCCTCTCACATGTGCCCCACACACCAGGCACACCCGATCATTCCTCTGCTGTGCTCACCACGCTCACAGATCAGCTTCCTGATACATGACCTGCTTTCAGAGGGCAGGGCCTGTCCTTCTGTCTGTTTCTGCAGTGCCCAGACCCATAGCATGTGCTCCATGTCTGTTCACTGAGTTATGAGGAAAGGATGGCAAGAAAGGAATTTTCCTTCCCTCCCGATGTGAATGCCATCAATTTGCAGAAGGAAATCTCAGGTGGTTCTAACAAGCAGCCAGGGTTGAGAACTGATCTACCTTAAGCCGGGGACAAACTCATTTCCCACCCTCTTCCCTGAACGGCACCGCCACCTCACCCCCCAACACCACCCCCCCGCCACCCATGGGGCATCATCTGGTGTCTGAGGAACCATGATGTGGGCAGTCAGCTGCCTTGGAAAACACTCCTGGTAGCCTCACCCCAAAGACTGTGCCTACTGGTCAAGACAAAAGCAAGCAACAGCAGCCACAAAACTGGGTTGACTGCATCTGAGTTTCAGGGGACCACAAATGCAGGCTCTGGTGTGATACGGAATCTGGGTGCACTTGGCCACTGGAGAATGAAGAGCCGGGGCCCAGGCCTGCGGTGGGCAGAGCAGAGAAACAGGCTCTGTCCTGTACTTTGCAAATCACCTCTCATCCATCTAACCACACCCCTCAGCCATCCCCTGCACCCTCCCTCCAGGCGCTGGGCAGTATCCCTCCTCCTAGAAAGAATGCAAACTCCCCAGGAGATGTGAGTCCCCCACAATAGCACCACCTGAGATGATGGGTGAAAGGGGCTCTCTAGCTCATAGGACAATATCTTGCAGAGTTCTGACTGGCACTAAAGCTTACTGACAGTCTCTAAAGGAACATTCCATGAGAAAGCCAGGGAGAGGCTCCAGATGGGCAGGCCAGCCTCTCTCTTCTTCCCAAAAGGAGAAGAAAGAGAAGGGGAAAAGGAGAGTCTCATAACTTTTCAATTCCATTCATGGAGGCTGTGCAAGAAATATCTCCCCAAAAGGAGCCAGGGGCTTGAGTTCCCTGCCTGGGGTGGTGGCGGGAGTGTGAGACAGGCCACACACAGCCTGGCTCCTGCAAGATGGAAAACCACCCTTTCCCTCCCTGAGAAGCAATGTCTTTTAAAAATAAAATAATCCACCTGGGGAGTTGGGGAGAGATAGCATGGGGAGAAATGCCAAATATAGGTAATGGGGAGGAAAGCAGCAAATCACACTGCCATGTGTGTACCTATGCAGCAATCTTGCATGTTCTTCACATGTACCCCAAAACCTAAAATGCAATGAAAAAAAAAATAATCCGAGTATCTTCTTAGAAAGAAAGAATTTCTGGTGATGCCTCCCTGGGTGTCTCTTACACAGGGGCCGGGGAAGGGTGCTATCTGAGTTGGCAGAATATGAGGTCCCAGCTGGGATACGGGGGTCCCTGCTGGCCCCAGGACTCTGCCTCAGCCGCCCCGAAGTGCAGTCTTGACGCGGGGCTTCCACGGGCTGCGCCTGCCACCTAGTGGTCATCAACGGCTCGGACACAGGCAAACCTGGTCTGGGCTTGGAGCCGCGGTAGTGATAGGCACTGGGTTGGATTACAGGGCAGGAGCAGTTGAAGCCGTCATCACATGCACTTGCTAACCCTGCAACAACCCTAAGAGTTAGGGGTTTCCTCTCCGTTTCACAAATGGGTATCTGAGGTCCGCGAGAGTAAATCACTGCCCATTTTCACACAGCAGAACGTGCCAAGTTTATAAGTACCTCAATTATCCCATTCCTAGGGCCATTTTATCTCCTTGCTCAACTGCCACAAAGTCAAAGTTTTGTAGCAGATAAGCAAGACCTCTGCCACAGCAGCCACTGCCTAGTCAAGATCCCTGCATAGAGCGGGAGCCCGATTCGTGTGACTCATCCTGAGGTGGGCTCAGGCCACCGCGCTGAGTATAGCAGGGCCTGCACGGGGAGAGGCAAAGTCCCCGTCTACTGTCACTCAGCAGGGCTGCCACCCACAGAGGCAGGACAGGGACTTGCTTCTCTCACATTCTGGAAGGCGCTTAAATTCAGAGCATGGCCGTTATTGCCAAATGAGGTAAAAAACACAGCGGAGGCATCCACACACAGGAAAAAAGCAGGCATACTGCATCCTTAACCTGGGTCCTGATCCTGGAGCAACTCCCCCCCACACACATAAATACAGTCTGCAGTGATCTTGATGATTACATCTTGTAATCTAATGCCAACGCTGTTTGTGTTAGAAGCACTAAATTGTTCAGAATAAATATTTTAAATGATTTGACTTTGTTAGCTCTTCATTTTGAGTCTCCCTCATCCCCAAAATGTGTGTTCCTTCAATTCCTGAGAGGACCGGCCCTGGAATTACTACAAAGAAAAGGGAAGCCCAAAGAAAGCCGGGTTCTTTTTATCACAGGCTTAAACTGGATACTGAGCTGGGACCATCAGCACTGTAATGTGAGCTTGGCCTCATCTGCGCTTGGATAAAGCACCAAAGAGAGCCCCGTGGAAGAAACCTCTGTGCTCTCCTCCCAGGACCAGCACCTCCCAGCTTCCTGCACACCAAGTGGAGGTGAAGATAAAGAAAAGTCACAGAGAAGAAATAAAACACGTAGCCAGCAAAACACTCCTTTAGATGATGAGAGAGCAGATGCAGGAAGGGACCCTACCAAGCTTCCTATGTCATGAATCATTTCCGGCTCCTAACATATTGGCAAAGGTTATGGCAATAAAACAATCATGGCCAGGCACGGTGGCTCACACCTGTAATCCCAGCACTTTGGGAGGCTGAGGCGGGTTGATCACGAGGTCAAGAGATCGAGACCATCCTGGTCAACATGGTGAAACTCCGTCTCTACTAAAAATACAAAAAATTAGCAGGGCATGGTGGCGCATGCCTGTAGTCCCAGCTACTCAGGAGGCTGAGGCAGGAGAATTGCCTGAACCCAGGAGGCGGAGGTTGCAGTGAGCCGAGATCGCGCCATTGCACTCCAGCCTGGGTAACAAGAGTGAAACTCCATCTCAAAAAACAAAAAAATAAAATAAAAACTAAAACACTCAGATCTGCAAAAGACGTAAAGAGATGTTCCAGGTCATCCTTCTACTTCTTTGTGCCAGTGAAACTCTCTCTGTGCAAATACAAGTCATGATAACATAATACATGTTTTAATTCAACATGCCACTGCACTTGGTATCATTATAATAACTGGAAAAATTATACGTATATTTCTCCATAGCATGTTCCTTTCAGGAAACAAGTCAAAGTCTCCTTTATCAGAGCACACATGATAGAAACTTGAAATGCAGCTTCCAACTAGGGCACACAGGACCAATAAGCTTTGGACCCTGTCTCTTGCCAAAGCACCTGCAGCTCCCACACCCCCGCCTGGGCCTGCTCCCCAGGACTCACAGGTGGGCCAGGCCGGCCTTGCGCACTGCCGAGGAGATGGCTTTGATGGCCGTCAGCATGGAGTTCAGCAGCTGGGTGAGCTCCCCCGTCCCTTTGGCCTGACGCCCCTTTTCCATTACGTAGCGGGTCAGGGTAAGCATGTCAGTTTCGAAGGGGCTTCTGTCTGTCATTGTGGCTGGAATGCTTCAAATCCTTTTCTCCCAGCAGGAAACCTTGCTTATCTCTGAGAGCTGCAGCTCCGAAGTGTGGAAGCCAATAAGAAACCTGTGTTGGCCCTACCAGGATCTCTAAAGAAAAGGGCCTAAAACACATGACCAAAACAACTGCTGGAGCCCTCAAGGAACTCCCTCTGGCCTCAGGGACTGTGGCAGCTGCCAGGGTGCCACACCAGTCTGTAAATAGGATGGGCTGCCCAGAAATGCAGAGCTGCTTTCTCCTGCTGAGCACCCCCTTTCAAGATACCAAGAAGCCACCATTTAGGACAGGTGGGAAGTGAGAAATCCAGCTGATAAGAAAAAAAAATGATACATAAAACCCTTTTATTCCAGGCTCCAAAGGTTTCTTCACATACAGTGACTGCAGAGCCTGGCTCTCCCGAGGGCGGAGGGGGCAGATTGGCAGTTACCTTATCTGGGACATAGGTCACATAGTAAAATAATGGGAACCGGAGAATCCCTTTAGCCAGGGTTTGGAATAAGTTTGGAAAGAATGCTTTTCACTTCCAGTAAGCATGTATGACCGGAGGATACCCACAGGACACATCCAGACCTGGAAGAAAACTTTCATATTCCCAGCACAGTGCCTGGCACCAGTGTTATTTTGTCAATATCTCTGGATGTCCACTTTTATAACAAAAATTGCGTATGATAAAGGAAACACTAAAGAAGGGTATAAGGAAAAAAGTCCTCAGCACCGGCCCATCCTTCTATCCCACTCTCCAGAAATCACTGCTGCTAGGGCTGGTGGCAGTCTGTGCCTCCGGGAGGCTCTGGTAGGAGTGCATATGGTGATGGAAGCACTTTCTCTAGGGCCAGGCACACCTGGCTCTGCGTCCCAAGCTAGCTATCTGTTGGTTGCATGATTTGGGAGAGTTGTTAAACCCCTTGGAACCTCAGCTGTCTCACTCATAAATGAGGATAACCATAAAGCATCCGCCTCATAGAGTGACTGCAATGAGATGTGCCTAGTGTAGTCCCTGCTCGATACTTTGTTACCTATTATTACCCTTCCAGTCTTTCAATATGCACGCAGCTATTGTGCAATCACACATAATCTCATTTCACACAACAGTAGAACATGCACATTTCTCTGAAGGTTTTTTCCCCTGACAGTTATGTCAATTAGAATGCCTTCAGCTACAAGTCACAGAACACCCAGAGCAAGTCACAGAACACCCGTGGTCTATTATTTCCTCATAGACCACGAGTGCACTAGGTGGTGGTGGCTGGCGTGCATTCAGCTGTTCGTGGCTCTGCCGGGACCCCTGTCTGCCTCGTCTCTGCCATTCTTGGTCTGTCAGATTGTGCCCCTTGCTTGGCATCCTGTGGGCACAAAATGTCACTGCAGTTCTGAACATCTAGCCCACGTTGAAGATGCAAAGAAGGGAGCAAGAGCAGCTCCGACCACATCAGTTCCCCCCCTTTTTTTTTTTTTGAGACGGAGTTTCGCTCTTGTTACCCAGGCTGGAGTGCAATGGCGCGACCTCGGCTCACCAAGAATTGCTGGAACCTCCTGGGTTCAGGCAATTCTCCTGCCTCAGCCTCCTGAGTAGCTGGGATTACAGGCACGCACCACCATGTCCAGCTAATTTTTTGCATTTTTAGTAGAGACGGGGTTTCACCATGTTGACCAGGATGGTCTCGATCTCTTGACCTTGTGATCCACTCGCCTCGGCCTCCCAAAGTGCTGGGATTACAGGCTTGAGCCACCACGCCCGTCCATCAGTTCCCTTTTATCAGGAAAGAACAATTTCCCTGGACCCCATCCTCCCACCCACGTAGACGTCCCTGTGTGCAGCGTCAGCCAGATCGGGGTCGCTGGTGATGCCTGCAGCAGGAGCTGGTTGAAAAGGGCAACCAAGTGGCTGAGATGGGCATTGGTGCTCGTAATTTATGTGGGAACTTTCAGATAAAACTCAGATCTACCAGTTTGGTGCTCGTAATTTATGTGGGAACTTTCAGATAAAACTCAGATCTACCAGTAGATCGTAATATGCAGGTTTAAGATCTCAAATATAGATATGTAATTCATCTTTTTTAGATCCAGAAAGCAAATGTTATGGGAAGATGTCCAAGTCAGCACACAGAGGCTTGCTACAAATTTGCTCTTCAAATAATGCTACAATAAGCACCTTACATTTGGGCAGGTGCTTCGCTGTGATAAACCCCACAAAAGAAAATGCTATGTGACTGCTTTCTGATTTGTTCAGGGGTGGTCTATTTTTATTTACCAGAGAATATGCTACCTCCTAATAAAACAAATATAGGATTCCATCCCCCTTTTTGTGATTTTCATTCATGATGAATGGAGAGAGACGGCCGCCTCTATTCCAGTGTGTGACACACATAATTTATTCAATTATTTGATTCAGTAGTGCTGTTTTTACAGATGAGGAAACTAGGGCTCCCTAGGGATAACACAGCTACTAGCTGGAATCTCAGCCAAGGCTACCTGAGACCAGTGTTCATTCGATTTTTTTTTTTTTTTTGAAATAGCATCTTACTCTGTCACCCGGGCTAGAGTGCAGTGGCGTGATCTCAGTTCACTGTAACCTCCACCTCCTGGGTTTAAGCAATTCTCCTGCCTCAGTCTTCTGAGTAACTGGGACCATAGGCAGACACCTCCGTGCCCGGCTAATTTTTTGTATTTTAGTAGACATAGGGTTTCACCATGTTGCCCAGGCTGGTCTTAAACTCTTGAGCTCAGGCAATCCATCTACCTCAGCCTTCCAAAGTGCTGGGATTACAGGCGTGAGCCGCTGCACCCGGCCATGTTCATTCTCTTATGTGATACTTTCCCTCATTCTAGGATGCTCCTCCTCTCTAGATGACTGAGCATCACACATACGCCCGTTAACACAATTAGAACATAGAGTAAGACATGAGTTTAGAATCAAGTTTTAACAAGACAGATCACTAGGTATAACAAAACAAGAATGTCTATCTGGGTCAAACCAGAGTGTTGCTAAATCTATACCCAAAGGAAAGAAGGCTGGGCCAGGAATCAAAGCCCTGGTATATAGGCTTAGGGCCCAGCCATAGCCCAGGCACTCAGTGAAACTAGCACATATCATTTGTGGCCCCTCTGAGACTCAGATGCCTCAATTTAGAAATAAGATTTTGCCAGGCATGATGGCTCACCCCTGTAATCCCAGCACTTTGGAAGCCAAGGCAGGGGGATTGCTTGGGCCCAGGAGTTCAAGACCAGCCTGGCCAACATAGAGAAATCCTGTCTCTATAAAAAATACAAAAATTAGCCAGTGTGGTGGCATGCACCTGTGGTCCCAGGTACTCAGGAGGCTGAGGTGGGAGGATCACTTGAACCTGGGAGGCAGCGGTTGCAATGAGCTAAGATGGCACCACTCCACTGCACCCTGGGTGACATCGAGGCTCTGATTTAAAAAACAATGGATTGAGACTTCATGATCCCTAACTGTATTTTCACATAGTTTTGAAAACACACATTGTCACTGCTTCCAAGTGTTTCCAAATCCAAATGAATTGTTCATCATTCAGAACAATACTGTCACGTTGAGAAATACACTGGGAAACCGTTATCAGCAAGAGAGCCTTCTGCAACAGCTTCACTTCTGTCAGTTGCTAAGGGTGAGGCAAAGACATGGCTGTCATTTCTAGTTCATGTTTCTTCTGGAAGGTGCTACAGTGCAGACATAATAATCAGTCTAACGTCCCTAATGGAAGCTGGAGAAAGGGCCAGTCCAGTGTATTTTACTGTTTGTTCCTGTTTAATGAAAGACTCATCTAAATAAAGATGCCATTTTGTATTAATCCGTCCACCCCTGACACTCAATATCAGTTTAATAATAATAATAAGCTAATAACAGGAGCTATCATCTTTTGGGTAAGACCACTTTAATTTTGATACCATGAGGATCAAACATGGCAACTCTTTTCCTTTCCCAAGAGCTTCTGGGAATTGTGAAAACAGCAGAATGGAACTTACCTTGATCCGAGCTCGTCATGTTGCCATTAACAAATAAGCTTTGCCTTTCACATGGGAGTGCAAGACAAGTCCCCGGATAGAATTACAGAAAGAGAGTGGCTGGATCCGAGCCAGTAAATGACTTCAGGGTGAAGAGGAGGCCTGGTTGATTGGTTTTCAGGCTTCCTTTTGAAGCTAACATTGTTATCTGATTAAGAGGGTTTCCCCTGGGATGTTGCAAAACAATGCTGAGAATGTATATGCACACAAAAACACACACAAGTATTTACAGCAGCTCCAGTTAAACGGGGAACTGCAAACACCCAAAAGCTCAACGTTGAATGGATGAACACACTGGGAGAGCTGCACAGTGGAAAACTATTGAACAACACACAAACACTAGTGCCACGTGGGGCACTTAGGCGAGGCTCGAAGGCACTGTGTTGAGTGACAGCAGAAGCCTCCAGCGAGTATCTACAGTCTGATTGCATTCGTAGGGGACTCTCCAGAATGCAAACATGTGGGGACAGAGAACTCTCAGTAGCTGCCACAGGAATAGGGGTACAGGGAGGGGACAGGACAAGGGGGTTTCACATGATAGAACAGTTCTAGATCCCAATTATAGTCAGCATCCCAATTTCAAATTTTGCAAATTGAAATTCTGTACCCATTAAACAAGAACCTCCCCTTCCCCTCTAGTCCCTAGCACCCGCCATTCTGCTCTCCATCTCTATGAATTTGGCTACCCTAGGTCCCTTATAGAAATGAAACATACACTACCTGTCCTGCTGCAACTGGCTCATTTCACTCAGCATGATGTCCTCACCATCCCTGCATGTTGTGGCATGGGTCAGAGTCCCCTCCTCTGAGGCTCAGCAGTGCTCCATGGTATGGACACACCACAGCGTGTTTATCCATTCCTCCTCATGGCCACGTGGGCTGCCTCCACCTCCAGGCTAGTGTGATAATGCTGCCATGAGCACAGTGTGCAAACATCTGTTCAAGGCTCTGCTTTTGATTCTCTTGGGGATGTGTCCAGAATCGGACCTGCGGGATCACATGGCAATTCCATGTCTAATTTCCGGAGGAACTGCTGCACCATTTTCCTCAGTGGCTGCGCCATTTCACATTACCCAGGGTGAGCAGGGGCCCCGGGGTCCCCACCCAATCACCAGCACTTGTTGTTTATTATTTGTTTGTTTTTATAGCAGCCATCCTCATGGGTGTGAAGTGCTTTCTCATTGTGGCTTAGAGTTGCATCGTCCTAATGATGAGTGATGTTGAGCGTGTGTTTATTGGCCCCTCCTGTAATTCTTTTTATCATGTTTTATTAACATATCTGTTCATGACAAATTGGAAGTGAAACAAGTAAGCCAGTGCTTTGCATGGATCTCTTGAGAGGCCCTGGTTGCCCGGCACTGTGAATGTCAAGGGTGAGCAGAAGCCTGGATAATTTGGGGATCAGGAGGGAGGGAAATTGGACAGTGTCATTTATAAGTCAGCTCACTCCCAAAGGGATCAAAGGGAGGGCCTGCTATTTCTGCCTCCCTCCTGCCCAGGCTGGCGCCTGTGCAGCTGTCATGCCTCTTTCAGCTACGTTTAAATGTTAGAAGTTCAAGTTACCTATGTGGTCTGAAATTGCAGCTGGTGACCTTTCAGCAAATGCCAAAGTTCTTTCAGGGCACACAACAGCCCAGACACACGGGGCATCTGGAAGGCCCCGAGGAAGCGGGGGCAGGGTCCAGCTCCCAGCTTTTTCAGTGTCACTGATACATCCAAAGCTATTTATGGGCTTGCTCTTCTTGGCGAAATGTTCTCGCAGGCCTGCACGGAAGGAGTGAGGACAGAGTCTCTGAACAGTAAGGCAGTCTTAGGGCAGTTCACAGGCGGGGCCTCCACCTGAAGACTAGGATCTTGGTTTTGACTCTAGAGGACTAGCTGAGGGCACATTCTCTATTAGCAAAACTCTGCTAGGATGCTTTGCATGCACTTCCTCAAGTGATCCCAGCAAATGCTCTTGCATGAAACCTTACCATTTCTGCTTCCAGCATTGCAGACCCATTGGGACATCTGCTCAACCCATGATCCCCATCTTAGAGAGAAGTGTGCCCTGCCCATAAGAAGAAAACCCGAGGTCACATTTGTCTTATATGACCCTGGTCTACGGCTGCAGCTAACTGGACACAAGCTAAGACGGTCAGTTTTCTCTGCCAGGGAACTTGCTGTGAGACATGGAGACAGAGTGGACTGGATGACCATGCTGGGATGAAGGATGTGTCCTTGGGATTAGGAAAGCAGTGGGCGCTGGGGTTCAGGAGAGTCCCCTGAAGCTTTCCAACAAATTCCCTTTCTGCCTTAGCCAGAATAAATAAGTGTCTGCTACCTACAATGAAAATGACCTTAACTACAATAGATACTACAATTAACATTTTGCAAATGAAGAAAGGGAGACTCAGAAAGGTTGGAAATGTTACCAAGCTCGGCCAAGCCTAGTCAGCATAGCCTACATTATGGTGCAGCAGCGAATAAACCTGAAATTCCCATGGCTTAAGACAGCAAAGGTTTGTTTCTCCCTCCCATCCCAGGCTCACACAGGCAGAGCGGCAGCTCCTCCAGGCTCCTTCCACATGATGAATCTGCACAAAGATGCATGGCAACAGAGGACGGCCCACCCTAATGTAAGTAATCAAGACTGATCTCATCTTAATTCTTACTTTTGTTAGATCTGCAAAGACCCTCGTTCTAAATGGGGTCACATTCACAGGTTCCAGGGTTTGCACATGAACGTGTCTTTTGGGGGGACACCATTCAGCTCACCACAGGCATCTTGAAACCCCTCCCACTTCTGGACATGGGGACTAGGCCACAGTGGAAACCAGTGATGCTCAGGTGAGCTTTGACCTCCCTCCTGGTCACAGGGAGTTCCATCAAATGCCCGGTGGCACGTGCTATTGCTAGCCTGCCATGGTGGCGAGACCAGGGAGTCAGATGCCTCCAGTCAAGCTGGACGAACGCTTTCCTAACCTTTGACAAAGCACTGAGCAGCAAGCATGCCATAGTGGAGCAGCTCCTCTGTAGACTTGCTTAGAAGACTTAGAATGTGACTTTCAGGTAGAGTATGATCCTAACTGGGAAGTGAGGCTACGGAACCTCTAATGCTGTAGGGAAACAGCACTGGGGTGTGGGGTGCCATCTCAATAGCAGAAAAGGGTCAGGTGGGTTGGCTCATGCCTGTAATCCCAGCACTTTGGTAGGCTGAGGCGGGCGGATCACTTGAGGTCGGGAGTTCAAGACCAGCCTGTTCAACATGGTGAAACCCCATCTCTACTAAAAATACAAAAATGAGCCAGGCGTGGTGGTGCATGCCTGTAATCTCAGCTACTCAGGAGGCGGGGGCAGGAGAATTGCTTGCACCTAGGAGGTAGAGGTTGCAGTGAACCAAGATCAGGCCACTGCTATTGCTAGCCTGCCATGGTCAGTGGAGGGAGAAACCATTTCTATGCATTCCAAGCTGGAGGACAGAGAGAGACTCCATCTCAAAAAAAAAAAAAAAAAGGCAGGAAAAGGCTCCCAGACTACAGGTCTCTCCCTTCATGCTTTGAGAACCAGATGCCCACTGAATTACAAGAAGTTTAAAACTCAAAAGGTGCTTTGTGCATCAGGGGACCTTCCAGAGGGCAGCCCCAGCTGGAGTGGGGAAATACTGGCATTGGGTGTGGTCAGTGGACAGAAGGCAATCCGGTGCTGAAAATCAGTTTCCTGCTGGGAGAATGTGGAGTGAATGGGGAGTGTTTGGAGCGGAAGAAGCAGGATTGACACAGACACCTGTTTTTAATTCCCAAGTGGAATTATATGGATAAATCTATTTTAAATCTAGCACTCAAGGAGGGCCACTTAGGTGTTACCTAGCACCTGAGAGAGCTTGCCACAATCTTATACTCTGGTCCAGTAAGACAAGGGTCAGTGGAGGGAAGCCTGCTTGCTTGCAACAAACTGCATTTCCTTAAACCCTGTCCTTGTAGTGAATCCTTTATCTATGGTAACCAGACAGTAGGGAGTATTAGGCTTTGTGAGCTGAGTAAAGTGCTGTGCTTTTATAGAAAAATCGTCACTTGGTAACAAGTAAACCTTCATTTGCTACTCCGGTGGTTATATCCGTGCTTGGGAGCCAGGGGGTCACACACAGGTACCACCAGTAAGCCATTAGCTCCCCCATTTCTAGGAGGGCATGAGCCACCATGTTCAGGATACATTGTTCCTCAGCTGCAATCCAGAACAAGGCTGAGGAACAATGGGCCAGGCCTGAATGGGACAACATGCAGGGGAAGCCGTATGCTGGCTCACAGTGGCTAGACTGCCTGCATTCAAGTCCCCACTCTGCCACTCACTGGCCGGCCTTGAGCCAATTTCCTCACCTTTCCTCATCCATTTCATCATCTATAAAATGGATTGTTCAGAGTTTCTGATTCACTGGGTTGTTGTGAAGGCTAAATGAGTGATCTAATTGTATACACATCAGCAGTCATTGTCATCATCATTTGACACAAAGTAATGAAGACTTTCTTTAAAAGGAAGAATAAGTTTATTTCTCCTCCATCCACTCAAAATATATCTTGCCACCAGTGGCGTTATGGAGACAGTATTTTGGTGAGGGAGTGCCAAGCATTCTACAGCATCTAATGGTGAAAATAGCCATGCTTTTTATTTCTGCTATCTAGGAATGTAAGGTGCACAGCAGGTCGGGGCGCTGCTGTGTGAGACAAACGGTCCAGGTAGAGGCCATTCTCTGGGACGCGAGCAGGGCAGGTGTTCACTGGGCAGAGTGCTTCTCACACACCTCCAGGAACTCGAGCACGTCGTCGGGAGACCCCAAGACTATCGGCGCCCTCTGGTGGATGTCTGTGGGAATGATGTCTAACACGGCTTTCTTCCCGGTGGTGGCCATTCCCCCAGCCTTCTCCATGACGTAGGCCATGGGGTTGCATTCATACAGCAGTCTCAGCTGGAAAACAAGACGAGAGAGCAGAAGGTATACCTTATACCAGAAGGTATTGCATAAATAAGAGATTTTTCTGCAGCAAAACGTGAAGAGCTGGTGGCAGCTTCCAAGGGAACAGATGCTCTCTTTTTCCTTCCTGTGAAGCTGTAAAAGCTCCCTGCTACCTCAGGTCACATCTGAGACCAAACAGTTAACCATTTAGTTAAATTCAACCATTTGTCAAGCCAGGACAAGCGATAGATTACCTGATGCAAATGTGAGACAGACCACCTGCATACTGGACAGAACGACATTTTGGCAGAAGCGAGCATTGCCTTCTCTTTTTTTTTTTTTTTTTTTTTTTTTTGAGACGGAGTTTCGCTCTTGTTACCCAGGCTAGAGTGCAATGGCGTGACCTCGGCTCACCGAAACCTCCGCCTCCTGGGTTCAGGCCATTCTCCTGCCTCAGCCTCCTGAGTAGCTGGGATTACAGGCACGCGCCACCATGCCCGGCTAATTTTTTTTTTTGCATTTTTAGTAGAGATGGGGTTTCACCATGTTGACCAGGATGGTCTCGATCTCTTGACCTCGTGATCCACCCGCCTCAGCCTCCCAAAGTGCTGGGATTACAGGCTTGAGCCACTGCTCCCGGCCGCCTTCTCTTTATAGCATGGAAACTGGACTTAATGAGTGACTCTGTGTGTTGGATGGAGCTTCGCCTATTCTAAATGCATTAAATAAATCCACGGTGGTGTCTGGCTACAGACATCTGGAAAGCAGACTGGCTCCTCCAAACAGTGTGATACTGTTTGCAACTCGGCATGCATTCCTTTTACGATTCTCTGAAGGCTCGTGGGTTGAAATTCAGTGTATTCTATATCTTGGCATAGACTTTTGCATATTAACTTCTGTATCGCATGCCTTTCCATGCAGTCTGCCTACTGAGCCACAGCTTTCTGCAGGTGTTTCCCGACTCTATTTCCACATAGGTGTCATGGCTACTTTTGCAAAACTGAAAGAAAAAAACAGGAGCCTCAATATTTGTGTTCAGGAACAATCTGGGGGGCTTTAGAGAAAAGTTCTGGAAAGCAGGCTAACCACACAGGTTGAGACGCCCGAGGCAGCTACAGCTGGGTAATGTTTTCAGTAAATAGAAACACCTTCACTCCAGATGCCACATGCTGCAGACAGACCCAAATACATCCAAGTGCACAGGTTTCCAATGAGTTTAAGGGGATTGTTGTTCCTGCTCTCTTGCATTAAAAAAAGAAAAAGAAAAAGGCAGCTGGGCATGGTGGCTCACACCTGTAATACCAGCACTTTGGGAGGACGAGGTGGGCAGATCACAAGGACAGGAGTTCAAAACCATACTGGCTAACATGGTGAAACCCTGTCTCTACTAAAAATACAAAAATTAGCCGGGAATGGTGGCTCATGCCTGTAATCCCAGCTACTTGGGAGGCTGAGGCAGAAGAATCACTTGAACCTGGGAGGTGGGGGTTGCAGTGAACTGAGATCGTGCCACTGCACTCCAGCCTGGGTAACAGCGTAAGACTCTGTCAAAAAAAAAAAAAAAGCCATCTGTCCACTGGGAAAACATAAGGAGGATGCAATACTTGGGAAGGAAGCGCACTGTCACCCTGGCAGAAGGAAAGCCAGGGCAGCTCTGAAGCCAGCATGGGGGAGCACAGCCACCCTACAGCCTGCCAAGAACACCGTGGGCTTGGACTAGTGGGTCAGTGGTGATGGCTCACCTGAAAGCCCTAGGTTTCCCCAGAGAGTCTTTCCTCCCCTAAAAGGTAACATTCTCCAAGTTGGAGATGTTTACTCACTAGTTACCTCTGTTTTACACCTTTTGAAAACAATCAAAGACTTCTATTGGGAATACAAATTTGATTTGCTGCCTTGGAAGTGAGGCTGGGTTGTTTCCTTTCACTTTATGAATGGAATTCATTTTGCCTAAGCCAAGCCATGTACCCACTGGAAGCCCTAAGGACTTTTAGTCCATCCTGACCATTGATTCCCTTTTGCCACAGCACTGGAAGGGCTCTCAAGACTATTTTTATCTTTAGTTGATATTATCTGGCTTTATCTTTAATCCATACAAGAATATATTACAGACACCCTTAGCGACCTACCATGGAGCATAACCGCGAGCAAAACCTTTCTTCTTCCTAAACCAAATCGCATGGGTTGCAAGTGAAATCTGCTCCTCACTTCCTGTCCAGGGGACACACTTACCTTTCCGTTGGGGCTCTTCTTGTTAGCAGGGTACAGAAATATCCCTCCGTAGACCAGAGTGCGGTGAACATCAGCTACCATGGAGCCCACATACCGGGCACCATAGGGGGCTGAATTATCCTGCAAGGTTAAGACCAGCAATAATTAGGGTTGCAGAAAATAAAAAGGAGAATTTTCTTTATGTCTCTGAAGTTTCTTTGATTCCACATCCATTCACAGAGCGCCTACGACGGCTGTATTTGGGGCTGTGCTAAAAAAATGTGATGAGAATCCTGTTCTCAATAAATAGAAAATGGAAAAATGGAGACAGCCCTCATAATCTCACAATAGGTCAGATTACCCCCAGAGGCCCCCAACAAGGGTATGGATGATTCTGGCTATGGAGCTGAAGCAGGCACTACTAAATTTATACCATTTAGTAACAGCTTAAAGGCTGAGAAGGTTTGTTACCAAGCTAAGAAACTGGGCAGGGGTGGGAGTTGGTGTGTATTTTACAGGACAGGAAACTGTAAAAGTATCTGCTTAGCAGTGAGGAAAATGGACCTGGAGAAGCAGCCTGCAGGACTCTGGTATGTGAGTGCAGAGGTTGGCGGTGGGAGGGGAATCCAGGGTAAGGTGAAAGGAGAGATGAATAAGCTGGAGAGAGAGCCTGGGGCAGATCTGAGGCTCCCTGAACATCCTGCAAACAACATTGGAGCTTCATGTCCAGCAAACAGCAGCCATCAATGGCTTTTAAACAAAGAAAGGACAAAATCCGATATTCCACACTCAGTCATTTCTTCTCTTCATGTTCACCAGCTTGTAGCCTTTTTAGGGAGATGCCACAATGGGCATTCTCGGTGATGAGATGATTGACAGATGCACCTCAGGCAGGCCCGGTGAGGGGTAGACACCACTCGGCAAGCATTTGGGTGGGGGAGCCACATTCCGTGCCATCTGGGACCATGGACCCCAGAAGGGAAGATGTTTTGTTGCCATGATTCATTCATTTGATTAACTTTATTATACTAATTTCCTTCTGCCAAGAGAAAGTAGCAAAGGCTGAAATGGAGACTCTGATTTTGATGTCTCAAGGCAAGAATTCCAGTCCCCAGTACTAAGGTGAGGACTGCATCATGGGCTCAGTGTAGACGGAAGCCCAGTCTACTCCATCCCTGCTTCCTTTCCTCTCCAGGGTAAATCATCAACCAACAGATTTCCACACTTCTCAGGATCCACACATGAGGTCCAAGGCCCTCGATCCCAAGGATGGCTTTCATCTCGGGGGGATGCCCCTGCCTCCAGAATGGCCCCTGGTGCCAGATGCCCAGACCCAGCACCACCCTCCCTAGGCCCTCACTTACTGGGGGGAACTTCTTCCTCTGGACATACTCAGTGACAGCAGGGTCGAAGTCCTTGGCGTAGCCCTCGTTAAGGCTGTAGATTTTACCTTTCTTTTTGATCTTCACATCCTTGTCCACCAAAATGAACTCCCCAATGGCCTTTTGAGACAAGGAAGGAAAGGCAGAGAGATGAGGAGCGCACCCTCTCCCCCAGGCCTGGGTGAGGGAGGTGCTGGGCTGGGCTGCACTGGGCTGGGGTCATGGCCCTCGACACCTGCCAGATTCTCCTGGAACTGTGAATGGGGTGAAGGGAGGCAAGAGGATACTGGAGAACCCCTCAGGGTAGTAAGGGAGACTTTCAACTTTGTTTGCAAATGATTTCAGTAAAACAAGAAAGAAACCACACAAAGATAAGGAGAGCAGGCTTGTAAAACAACCGCTAAGCCTGCAAGAGAGTAAGAACTGTGTCCAGAGCAATAAAAGATGTGTATGCCTTCACCCAACAGAAAGAGTTGGTTCAGGAGGGAGGTGGGCTCTCAGGAGACACAGGCCACTGCAGGATCAGTCGCGAGCGACACCCAAGTGCTCAGTGATGTTTTTGGCTTCACGTTTCTATCTTGATGAAAGTTCTCCCAAGAGGGAGAACTATGTAACAAAGTAGAACAGTGAGTTTTGAGTCCCACATAGGTAACTTCTTTGCCTTTGCTGGCTGGCATCCAGAGTTTTTCTCAGACTGCCTCCTCCCACACAGCCCAGTGTTAAGCTTAGGCCTTTAAGCCTGGGGTTCTTCAAAGGACATTTGGATCTGGGGGGAAAGCATTGCAGAGGTCGCACTGCTCCAGACTGGGGATTGTTACAGGTTCGGGCTCTGCCCCTTTAGGACGGGCTTGACCATTGACACAAGAGTTGAAAAGAAAAAAGGCTTATCAGCACCTCTCTGCCTAGCCATTTATTCCCACAGCAAAAACTGGTTCCTACATACAGGGTATGCGGAAATCAGACTGATAGGGAGGAGGGGAGGGAAGAATTCACAGTGGCCATTGAAAGGTGTCATTGGAAGTGATTCCTCTTTTTTACTTTTATGTCTTTTTCAATATCTTCAAAATGCTTGACCACAAATATACAGGAATATTCTTTTATCATTGGCACAAAAATAAATAAATGTCTTTAACAAAAAATGTATAGAGAAGAAAGCCATCTCACAACAGATGCTGTGTGCAGTTTCAGGGTCCAGCCAGACTGTCCACGGCGCAAAGCGGGTAAGTTTGTGTGTGGAGATGAAACACAAACACTCCCACAAAGTTAAAGCCAGAAACCCAGGCACAGCTGTCACCGTGGTTTTAATGGAAACCATCAGCCTGGAGTTGCAGCAAGCCCAAAGCAAGAGGAAGCACTTAGCACCTCCCTGGGGGGAGGCTCCCCCCCACCCCCGCACCCCATCAGGCACAGCAAGAAGGGCTGGAACCAAATCCCAGCAGGCCTGCATGGCGTTGTACTTCCAAACATTTAGGACTGAGGAGGGTAAAGACTCTCAAACACACAGAAACGTCCCTACGGAGACGCTCATCTGCAATCTGGAAACAAGAAGAGATTTAATGTTTTCTCTGCTTCCACCAACTCAAAGGTAACAGAGAAGGCACTAGAAGAATGGGAAGCAGTCAGGGTCTGGTGAGGCACCATCAGCAAATATCAGTGGTGCCTGAAATCACATCCTGGGCTCAGGTGGAACTTTGCTCTGGTTCTGCCACTAACTCCCCTACCCCACCCCTACCCAGGTCACCGCATTTGGAGACTTTAGTGCTATTACCCTACCCTTGTTTATTTGTTAAGCACCCATGCTTCCAAGGAGGTAAAAGTCCACTTCCCTGACAGCCTGGGGCAAAGGCAGCCTGTGTTGAGTTAGCCTTCCTGCCACACACAGACCTGGCCTCCACAGAGGATTCCCACTCCCTGTGTGCTCCTGGGGTTCACTTTGCCAGCAACAAGCACTTTATACACAGTTCAATAATGTCACAGGAGGACATCCCCGAAAGTTAAAAAGTTGGCCGGGCCTAGTGGCTCACGCCTGTAATCCCAGCACTTTGGGAGGCCAAGGCGGGCAGATCACCTGAGGTCAGGAGTTCGAGACCATCCTGGCCAACACGGCAAAACCCCATCTCTACTAAAATACAAAAATTAGTCAGGCATCGTGGCACATGCCTGTAGTCCCAGCTACTCAGGAGGCTGAGGCAAAAGAATCACTTGAACCCAGGAGGCAAAGGTTGCAGTGAGCTGAGATGGTGCCATTGCACTCTACCTGGGTGACAGAGCAAGACTCTGTCTCAAAAAAAATAAAAATCCTGCAAGGGTTAACTGAAGGTTTGTGTAAATGTACACAAGTAAATGTGGGAGCTATTTTTGAAGAAACAATGCCATCTTCTGTTTCAGTGGGGACACCCATTCATCTCAGGAAAACAGCTTTTTGGTGAATAAAGTAGAAAAGCTAGAAATGGATACAGTGGATGGCAAACAGAATATCTACAGCCCCATCTGGTCTATAAATGCATTTTAGTTGGCTAGCATAGTGTTGTACACGTCTAGAAACATTACATTTTTTACAATCCAATGTTTCTTGAACCATCAGAAGCCTTGGCAAGGCAGGGCCTCTCTTCCCATTTGTAATTGCTGAAACTCTTCAGTTCACCCCAGTCCCACCCTTGTGCCCTGCCCCCTTCCCCAGCACATTTCATCATCAATATGGCCTGCCTGGGTCATTTGAGTAACAGCTGCTCTGAGGAATTCACATTGGAACAAAGACCCCCTCTAGTGCTGAGATGCCATTTCTCACCTCTGCAAGTCTGCTCCGGAGGCACCTGTTTCTCCATCTCCTGCCCCCTTGCCATCCCACAACATCATCTCTGTCCCTCCCACCTCCACATACCCCTGCCAGCCCCCCACACATAGCATTCATTTGCCCCCAGCCTCCTGTAAGGTGTCTCACCGGGTCCAGCATGAAGCAGTTGACCCCACAGTCCATGGCAAGGACCAGCATGGTGGCACTGCCATACAGCGCGTAGCCAGCCGCCACCAGGTTCCGGCCTGGCTGCAGAGCATCCTTCTCAGAAGGCTCATCAGTTGATTTCTAAAGCAAGAAAGAAATCAAAGAATGTTTTTGTTTTGTTTTGTGATTCTTTTTTACAGTTCAACCGTTAACAGGAGGAACCATCAAGGTGCTCTTCTAATGAAATAGGGCATCTTCCCAGAGGGGCCTTCCCACACATGTTGGCAATATCCTGATGAGATTACCATGGCAGCCTTCCCACCAGAACCCAAATTTCCTGCATCTCCATCCCTCTTTCCAATCAGGGTCCTCCTCCAATTTTTCTAATGTGATATTCCCTCATCTCTCCACTGTCACTTCCAAAAAAGAGCATGCCTTCTTGCCAGCTCCCACTAATTTAATCTTATTATGGGCATCCATCTCTTTCACCTGCCTATTCCATCTTTATTTAAACAAATTAACACTGGGCTGCAGGGCAGGCAGGCTGGGGAGGAAATTAGTTTTGCCAGCTCTTGCTGCTTCGGCCCATACCCTGCTGAGCGTGAGGTCTTTGTCACTCACGTGTCAGGGAAATTCTCAGAAATGCAGGAACTCAGAATATCTCCCCAGAGTCACTACGGGGTAGAGCAGATGCTGTCCACAGGAAGAAGCACAGTTTACATCACAAACCAGTGCTCACACACGTTCGCACATATGCACACACACACCCCCCAAAACATTACCAAAATAATACCTACGCTTAGAACATGACGTGCACTGTAATCCATTTCTTTTTCATTAAAAACACAGCCCACTGGGTCATGCGGCCCAGAGTTTTTCTAACGCTAGGGAGGGTAGCCCTTAAAGAGACGGCTCCTAACCACTGATCTCTTACTGTGAATGATTTTCTTTATTGACACTGGATGCACCTGTTTGGTTATCAAAATGGCCCCAAACCTTTCAGCTTGGACACCCTCTG
Source organism: Callithrix jacchus (assembly GCF_049354715.1). Taxonomy (NCBI): domain Eukaryota; kingdom Metazoa; phylum Chordata; class Mammalia; order Primates; family Cebidae; genus Callithrix; species Callithrix jacchus. The sequence goes on from NC_133502.1 coordinate 77,947,337, forward strand.
CTTGAATTAAACAGAAGTAAAAATGTGCAGTTTCCCGAACTTCACTTATTTTTTCCCAGACTCCAGCGGCTGAACGTAAGCAGAAGCATCTGTATTGTGCAGCTGAAGAGAGAAGTCATCCCAGCAAAACATTCCAGGTAATTTCTTCCCATAACTTTCAAAAGGGCGGCCCAAAGACCACCTGCATTAGAATCACCTGGGATACTTATTAAAAATGCACATTCACAGGCAGGTGCCATGGCTCACCTCCATAATCCCAGCACTTTGGGAGGCTGAGGTAGGAGGATTACTTGAGGCCAGGAATTTGAGACCAGCCTGTGCAACACAGGGACACCCCATCTTTACAAAAAAAAATTTTTTTTAATTCGCCAGGCATGGTGGCCTGTGCCTGTGGCTACCAAGGAGGCAGAGGCAGGAAAATCGCTTGAGCCTGGAAGGGTGACGCTGCAGTGAGCCGTGATCATGCCACTGCACATGCCTGGGTGGCAGAATGAGAACCTGCCTTTTTAAGAAAAAGAAAAGAAATGCCTATTCTGGGACCATAGCCTGGACACACTGTCAGACTTTCCATGGTGATACCTGAGAATCTGCATTGCACTGAGCACCGGGGTGACTCTCACACTCAAGTGTCAGAACTACTCATGTAAATGAGAAAACCACAAACCCAGTTCTCCCCTTCTTCTACCCTGTCCTTGCCCCTCCTGGTTTTCACCTGAGGAGCTGGTTAGTTAACTGCTTGCACTGGGTTATTTGATTCAGTTCGGTTTGTATTCACCAGATAGATAGTGCAGGGAAGCTAAACACAGACTAAATACAGGATCAAAACTTTTAACTTTCCCTAATTCCAAATTTTGACAATGCATAACCTTGAAAAGGGAAATTAACAGCCTTTGTCAACATGCGCTGCCTGTCAGAGGCTCATTTTAACAATCACCAGCTTCCTTTGAAGCCATGGACACAGTGGGAGGACTCAGGACTCTATCTCTCCTCTCCTTCCACTGCAGGCTTCAAGTAACCAGTTCTCTGCCAAGAAAGGCCCCCTCACCCAGAGATTCGCCTCACCCAGAACCATCCATGTCTGCCTGTGACAAAGGCACAAAAATAAACAGCCTTTCCCTGACATACGGTCGCCAAACGCTCTACACTTACACTTCCTCACATGGAATAAAAAAATAGTAGTTGGCCGGGCGCAGTGGCTCACACCTGTAATTCCAGCACTTTGGGAGGCCGAGGCAGGCGGATCACGAGGTCAAGAATTCAAGACCAGACTGCCCAACGTGGTGAAACCCTGTCTCTACTAAAAAAATACAAAAATTAGCTGGGCATGGTGGCTCGTGACTGTAATCCCAGCTACCTGGGAGGCTGAGGTAGGAGAACTGCTTGAACCGGGACTCAGGAGGTGAAGGTTGCAGTGAGCTGAGATCACGCCACTACACCCCAGCCTGGGCTACAGAGCGAGCCTCCACTCAACAACAACAACAAATACTAGTAACACTTGCCTATCACACACATTCTCAAAACAAAGAGAAAATAATCCCACCAAGCCACGAATTTGGAGGACTTCTTTTCTAGCCCAGTCCCTTTTCTGAAACTCTGCTTTTGTGGTGGGGGCTGGGTATTTGTCTGGGCATTGCAATTTAGAGTATGTCCAGCAGAGGATGATCAGGCTAGAGAAAGGTCTCAAACCCATCTCCTGCCAAAGATGTTCAGCTTAAAGGAAAAAAAATAGTAGGAGTGGTGGGATTATTGTGGGGGCAGGAAAGCTGTTTCCAAACATGTCAAAGAATCTTATTTTCTTATGCTCTAAAAAGCCAAATGAGCAAAACAAACATTTCAACTCAATATTTGGACAAACCATGATGGTTACCCAGCATCACAGGAGAATTTGCCCTGTCAGGATGTTTCCACCCTGACACTGGTGGAGCCAGTCACTGTGGCTCACACCTGTAATCCCAGCACTTTGGGAAGCCGAGGCCGGAGGATCGCTTGAGCCCAGGAATTCAAGACCAGCCTGGGTAACATAGTGAGTACCCCCTCCCCGTCTCTACAGAAAATACAAAAATTAGCCAGGTGTGGTGATACACACCTGTAGTCCCAGCTACTCAGGAGGCTTAAGTGGGAGGATGGCTTAAGCCCGGGGGTGTTAGGCTGTAGTGAGTCATGATGGTACCACTGCACTCCAGCCTGGGCAACATAGTGAGGCTGTGTCTCCAAAGAAAGAGAAAAAAGAGGAGGAAGAAAAAGGAGGAGGAGGAAGAGGAGGAGGAGGAGGAAGGGTAATAGTAGTCAGCAGGCTCTGGAAGGATGCTGTGGAGAAAGCCGTGGGAACACAACCATCACATGGCAAGGCCTGGTCACCATTGCAGGGTTGCAGTTACCGTTGCTGCCCCACTGGGTGTGGGCACCATGGTATGATTCTAGCCAACCATCACCTCTGCAGAAAGCATGAAAAATCTGCTTGGAAGCATTACAGATGTTGATGTCTATGGCCTCATGACCCCTCAACTGGTTTTAATTGTTTCAAACAATCGGTAAGGCTTCCAAAACCAGAAATAACTTAGAGCTCTGTGTCAGACTCATCATCACTCATTGTCTTTTAATAAAGTCACTTCCAGCTTATTGAGAAGAGAGCCATGACTTATTGTTGATAATTCTAACATTCGTAATTCAAGCTGCTGTTGCAAGCTGGTTTGGTTTTTTTAGTTGATAGCCAATATCTCTCAATTTCCCAGGGTTTTTTTTTTCCTTAAAAAAGTATTATTTGGGGGGACTGAGATGGAGAATGGGGTTAGCAAACATCAACATGGCTTTAGTTGTGGTTAACTCATTAGCCTGAGGTCTTCCTCTGCAGGGAAGCATTTTGCTACAAACTTCTCTTTCAGTGTTATGGATTTGATACTTTGCAAGGCAAATTGCATTCCTGCTCTACAACAGAAGGGGTATGTTCCTTGGCATGACTTGGAAAACGGATGAAATGTTGCCTTTTTGCCTTTCTGGTATGAGAATTGGAATCTTCTATTCCTCAAACTGGTTTTGATGTGGATCTGCCCGTTACCCAAGATAAAAGCAAAATACGTTCTAATGACCAAAGATAACTGTGCCATGGGGGGGTCTACTTTCCACATATTTGAAAGGAAATTATGTATAATACTAGACAATAAGTCACGTTTAGAGATAAAGTGCAAATTTGGGTCTCAGTTCTTAAGTTAATGCCTTTGTGTCCTAGAACAGAGTTCAGCTGAACAAACTGCTTCATTGTTTCCAGCCCGTGAGGTTTTATTTCTGAAATAAGAGCTGAATAGAGAAGGGTATACTAGACTTTGGAGACTTAGAAGGGGGTGAGGGGAGGGGGGAGGGCTAAAAAAACTACATATTGGATACAATATATACTATTCCCTGAGCTGTAAACTGAAATGTCAGACTTCACCACTATACAATTCATTCATGTCACCAAAAACTACCTATACCCTCAAAAGCTGTTAAAATATATATTCCGAAGCGGGTGGATCACGAGGTCAATAGATCGAGACCATCCTGGTCAACATGGTGAAACCCCGTCTCTACTAAAAATACAAAAAATTAGCGGGGCATGGTGGCGCATGCCTGTAATCCCAGCTACTCGGGAGGCTGTGGCAGGAGAATTGCCTGAACCCAGGAGGCAGAGGTTGCAGTGAGCCGAGATCGCGCCATTGCACTCCAGCCTGGTAACAAGAGCGAAACTCCGTCTCAAAAAAAAAAAAAAAAAACAAGAGCTGAAGCTAAGAGGACTTGCCTTGGATTTTATCGTGTTTCCTGATGGGCAAATGGGTTTTCATTATATTTTTTACTTATTTGTATAATTGAGCTCTCTCTCTCTCTCTCTGTCTCTCTCTCCCCCTCCCCCTCCCTCTCTCCCCCCTTCCCCCCTCCCTCTCTCCCCCCTTCCCCCCTCCCTCTCTCCCCACTTCCCCCCTCCCTCCCTCTCCCTCTCTCTGGGCAGGGCTTGGTTCTCATTATGTGGAGTGTGGTTTCTACGACTTAGAGCAAGACTCAGAAACTTTTTCTACAGATGGACAGATAGTAAACGTCTTAAGTATTATGGGCCAGTCTCTATCATAACTACACAACTTTGGCAGAGTGGCGGAAAATCAGCCAAAGGCAGTTTGTGAACAAATGAGTGTGACCATGTGCCAATTAAAGCTTCATTCATGAAGAGTAAAATTTAAAATTGATTATGAAACATTGTTTTTTAGGTTTTCTTTCAACTGCTTAAAAATGCAAAATGGTTATTCTTTGTTCACAGGCTGTACACATGAGGCCACAGGCTGGACTTGGCCCAGGGCTCATAGCTGATAGACCATTTATTGGGGGACTTAAAGGACAGTTTTGACGTACATAATCTCTCTTGTTGTCATAGACTCTCAACTTTCAGTTCGCATCGTATTATCACTCTACTGACCCCATACTGCCTCCTTTTTCAAAATCTCATTTTCCATCATAAAAGGTAAGATATAGTTAGAAGAGTGAAATACCCTTCTCTTCCCACACATATTTTATCCTATATTCTCTTTCAACAACTAATGGGTCTTCATCATGCGATTAGAGCTGGAAAGCTCAGAACTTGAGACACTGATCTACTTAAGCCTCACAGAGTTCCATGATCTCCACTCTGCCTGCTTTGCCACAGTGAAATAGGACTGGATTCTTGATCTTAACTTTCGGCCCCAAACCAAGTGCTTGGAATATCACATCTTACCTTTCTATAGATGCCAAAAATGGTTCCAATGGACACAAGGCAATCAATGTTGGAAGATCCATCAAGGGGGTCAAAGCAGACCACATATTTACCCTAAGCACAGAAAAAAGAAATACAACCTTCAAATGTTACAGCAAGATACACTAAGGGAGTATACGTTAGGGAGGAAGAATGGGAATTTAGGGGAAAGTTCAAAAACTGTGGATCATATTTATTTATATTGTGTTATGGAAGGCATGAAATGGCATAGAGTGCACAGATGCACACACACACACAAGATCATTAAACAGAGAAAACCGCACACACACACACACACACACACACATCATTAAACAGAAAACCACACACACACACACACACACAAGATCATTAAACAGAAAACAGCACACACACACACAAGATCATTAAACACAAACCACACACACACACACACACAAGATCATTAAACAGAGAAAACACCACACACACACACAAGATCATTAAACAGAGAAAACACCACACACACACACACAAGATCATTAAACAGAGAAAACACCACACACACACACACACACAAGATCATTAAACAGAGAAAACACCACACACACACACACAAGATCATTAAACAGAGAAAACACCACACACACACACACACACACACACAAGATCATTAAACAGAGAAGACACCACTTCAGGAGTGCAGAGGAATGTAGTGGAATACAGATAAGTCACGATTTCCTACACTGTTGACATAGTCGAATCATAATTTTCCATTGAGTTTCCTGGCAGCCAAAAAAAGAAGAAAAGAAAAGTTAGTCACTCATTTTCCTTTATTCCTGAGGGGAAAAATAATTCCTCAGGTGAAGCAGAGAATTTGCTGGAGTTGAGATCTACAAGAAACTTCTCATGCAGTTCTTATAGATGCCCCTTGAGAGGTCAGGTTGCATAGAGTTTTCAAAAATACCCTGGCTGGGCACAGTGGCTCACGCCCAATCCTAGCCCTTTGGGAGGCTAAGAAAGGAAGATTGGTTGAGCCCAGGAGCTCAATACCAGCCTGGGGAACATAGAGAGGCTCCTTCTCTACAAAAAAAAAAAAAAAAAAAATTCAATTAGCTAGGCATAATGCCGCTTATCTGTAGTCCCAGCTACTCAGGAGGCTGAGACAGAAGGATTGCTTGACTCCAGGAGTTCGAGGCTACAGTGAGCCATGACTGTGGGCTCCAGTCTGGGCAACAGAGTGAGGCCCTGTCTCTAAAAACAAAACTAAGCAAAACAAATCTCTAGCGTGATTCCCCAAGGAGATGACTGACTGTGATAGTGGGATGACTGCAGACTCCTGTTCTGAGTGGGATTTTCAGTGGGGTGCAAGAGCTGGCTGGTATCAGCTCTCAGGCACTAACCATGCACATTTCTTCCCAATTCTGCCTTCAGTGATGTCACAGTGGTAGCTTAAAATCAAGATGGGAGAGTATTCACACCATTGACAGAGGCAAGGGGACATATCAGAGATATGTTTGTTTGCTTTGAGACCCAGTTTACCAGCGCACCACTGGGAATTTTCCCTCTCCAAATTAGCCACTTTCCAATGTGGTTTTTAAAGGTCTGCACCAGATTAACATGATTCCCTGCCCACTTGCTCTTAACTGACCACCCTCACTAATGCAGGAGGAACCTACCCATCAGGGGAACCTACCCATCAGGAAGGCCCATGGTAGACAGAGAAGTCTGGCGTGAGTGGCAGAGGACATCAGACAACAAATCTAAGCCATATGCCTAAAGCTGTCAAAGACCTTGAACAGCGCTGCAGAGAAAAACGTGAACTTCCACTCTGGCGTGTAAGGCTGTTTTAGGAATGATGAAAAACAAGTTCATCGGATGTGGCTCCTGCCCTCTGAACAGGGTGAGGACAGGCAGCCTCTTCATCTTCTCATTGTTTTTTCCTAATTCTACTCCCTGACTTTCCCAGTTCCTCTCAAACTGGGAAAGACAGAACTCCATATAATTGTACTTCTAATCTCAGAAGTTTTGTTTTTTAATTATAGTTGTTGTTTTATAGAAGCTGGATAGAGTCTTTCATTTAACAATCTTTTTCAACAGTCATTTGCTGTTGGGCCCTCCAATGTGCCAGGCTTCACGCTAGACGCTGGAAAACAGAAACGAATAAAATGCATTTCCTACTCTCAAGAAGCAGAGAGAAGCCCAGTATGGTAGCTCACACCTATAATCCCAGCACTTTGGGAGGCTGAGGCAGTTGAATCACTTGACATCAGGAGTTCAAGAGCAGCCTGGCCAACATGGTGAAACCTTGTCTCTACTAAAAATATAAAAATTAGCCAGGTTTGGTAGTGGGCACCTGAAATCCCAGCTACTTGGGAGGCTGAGGCAAGAGAATCACTTGAACCCGGGAAGCAGACGTTGCAGTGAACTGAGATCACATCACTGTGCTCCATACTGGGCAACAAGAGGAAAACATTATCTCAAAAAAATAAAATAAAAAGAAGCAGCAGCAGAGACAGACCATGCATCAGGGTGGAAGTTCCAAGCAGTCTAGGTCAATAGGCGGTTCAGTGTGAAGGTCAGGAATTTGGGGGATGGGGATGTAGTAAAAGAGGTAGCCAACAGAAACCAGAGTTTGGAGATCCTTAAACATGGCAATAAAAAGTTAGAAATGGAGACGAGTCCAAGGGAGTCCACTGGAGAGAGGGCAGTGTGAGCCCCGGCAGTCATCTGCACAGTGGCGCAGGGATGATTCAAGAGCTGGCAGCAGTGAGGCAGAACTGTGGAAAGACAGCAGGAGGAACCTGGGGCTCCCAGAAACTCAGCTCAGCTAAACAACTGGAGTCAGTTATGACGCTGGGAAGAAAACCAGTTACACTCAAGTTCTTGACGGGGGAAGTACAGACCCACCCTTTTCTCCGGTTCCACTATTATGGCATGTTTATCTTCTTCTGACACGAGAACACACGTGGCAAAGGATGACTTTAACATGTTCATGACCAGGTCGTTGGAGAGGACATCCAGCTTCTTCACTTGATCACCCGTCACGTTGGTAGAACCAGCAATGCCATAGCTACCGGGGACAAAAGCCACAAAAAATAAGCCGTGACCACTGGAATATGTAGATGTGCCCATGAGCCAAACGTGAGTGTTAAGATGTAGAAGACGGGCCGGGCGTGGTGGCTCAAGCCTGTAATCCCAGCACTTTGGGAGGCCGAGGTGGGTGGATCACGAGGTCAAGAAATTGAGACCATCCTGATCAACATGGTGAAACCCATCTCTACTAAAAATACAAAAAATTAGCTGGGCATGGTGGCGCGTGGCTGTAATCCTAGCTACTCAGGAGGCTGAGGCAGGAGAATTGCCTGAACCCGGGAGGCAGAAGTTGCGGTGAGCTGAGATCGCACCGTTGCACTTCAGCCTGGGTAACAAGAGCGAAACTCCATCTCAAAAAAAAAAAAGAGATGTAGAAGAAAGTGTTCTTGTCCTTTGCAGGAACATGGATGAAGCTGGAGACCATCATTCTCAGCAAACTAACACAGGAACAGAAAACCAAGCACTGTACGTTCTCACTCATGAGTGGGAGTTGAACAATGAGAACACAGGGGCACAGGGAGGGGAACATCATACACCGGGCCTGTCAGGGGTTGGGGGTCTAGGGGAGGGAGAGCATTTGGAGAAATACCTAATGTAGATGATGGGTGCAGCAAACCACCATGGCACGTGTATACCTATGTAACAAACCTGCACGTTCTGCACGTTTGAACTTAAAGCATTTTTTTTAAAATTAGAAGAAAGGAAGGAGGACACATGGCTTGAGAAAACAAGGCAGGAAGGGTGGTGGTCCCTCTGGACAGACCCTCAAGAGGAGGAGATGCTATCATCTGCCTCTTTACCTCAAACCTATCATGGTGCCTGCACACCTTTGTGGTTAAATCAGTGTTTCTTAACTTTGCTTTATTATAGTTCCCCTAGGAAGCTTTTTAGAACGCTTTTTTCTCACCATATGCCCCCAAGAATTTTTTTTGATCTGTTTATTGCAGTATGTACATTAGTGCTCTCTACATAAAAAGTTTGAGGGTGTTTTTGGTTTTCCCCACGAAGAACCAATGTTGGCCCCCAAAATGCAGGGGTTAAATGGATCAATTAAGAGACTCAGCAACCAAGGAAGCCTGGGTCAGGAGTTTTATGGCTTTATAACTAAAAAGACCCCAAAAGAAACAAACAATCTACTGCCCACCACCTTATTTTATAGAGGAGAAAACTCAGACCCCAAGACTCCTGTGGCCTCCCCACGAAGGCAGGGTGGAGGGGAGACGCTGCCTCTGACTCCCAGGCCCGGGCTCTCTTGGTGACACCCTGGGCCCCTGGCAAGAGTCCTAGGGCATGGAAGTTTTGGGGATCCTGGAGTTTTCACCTTTTTTTTTTTTTTTTTTTTTTTGAGACGGAGTCTCACTTTGTCACCCAGGCTGGAGTGCAATGTCGAGATCTCAGCTCACTGCAACCCGTGCCTCCCAGGTTCAAGCAATTCTCCTGCCTCAGCCTCCTGAGTAGCTGGGATTACAGAAGCACACCAGCATGCTCGGCTAATTTTTGTATTTTTAATAGAGACAGGGTTTGACCATGTTGGCCAGGCTGGTCTCCACCTCATGATGCACCTGCCTCAGCCTCCTAAAGTGCTGGGAATACAGGCGTGAGCCACTGCACCTGGGCCAGTTTTCACTTTTTTTTTTTTTTTTTTTTTTTTGAGACGGTGTTTCTCTCTTGTTACCCAGGCTGGAGTGCAATGGCGCCATCTCGGCTCACTGCAACCTCCGCCTCCCTGGTTCAGTCAATTCTCCTCCTCAGCCTCCGGAGTAGCTGGGATTACAGGCACGCACCACCATGCCCAGCTAATTTTTTGTATTTTTAGTGGAGATGGGGTTTCACCATGTTGACAAAGATGGTTTCAATTCTTGACCTCGTGATCCACCCGCCTCAGCCTCCCAAAGTGCTGGGATTACAGGCGTCAGCCACCGCGCCCGGCTCAGTTTTCACTATTTTTAAGCTACCTGCAACTCAGTAATTGTAGAAATCCCAGAATCCACGTGACTTGTCCAAACGCAGTCTAGCTTGTCCGACTTAAAGAAGCGGCTTAGCCTGGGGTTGCTCTGAACACAGAAAAGAGGGAGACGTCTCACAGGAAGGATGTATGCACAGGCAAAGCAAGAAGAGCCCAAATGTGGGAAGGGAAAAGATGTGACTTTGAAGACACCAGCAAGCGACAAAGTGGGTGGTGAGGGCACTGGCCTGGGAGCTGATGGTCCCTGCGTCAGTGGCTGTGACTGCTTCATCTCCTGCATTTTCCCAAAACATAACTTGCTGTGTCTGGCTGGGCAAAACTGAGCCGCCCCTACAAACTGTCCAAACCAGCATTCCTGGTCCAGACCCACGTGACAGTCTCAGGAGCTAGCTCCAGCTGTCTCCTCGGGCTGCCTGTCAGCGCGTTTTCACCACATTGGCCTCATTCCCTTTCCAGCCTGCAAACCATGCCTCATCCCACCAGCCCTCCTCCCTCTGCTTCTCTTTTCACCCATCACTCCTGTTTCATGAGTGAAAGACCAAGACGTCTCACGAACTTGGAACTGGACCCTGTGTCTCTGGGCTTTCAATTCTATTTCTACATACTCTTTTTCTGACCCCAATGGTAAGGCCAGGGCTCATGGAGGAAGAAGGCAGCCAAAACCCGGGAGGCCAGAGGGACATGGCAGGGCCACCAGCCAAATGCAGCTCCCTCAGGGGCCCCAGTAGCAGCAGCGCTCTCTCCTTCCCAGTCTGAGAGCTCCACTGTCACTTCTTTCTTTCTTTTCTTTCTTTCTTTCTTTTTTATTTATTTATTTATTTTATTATTAATTTATTTTTTTGGAGACAAGAATGTTACTCTGTCACCCCAGCTGGTGTGCAGTTGGGTGATCTCGGCTCACTGCAACCTCCACCTCCCAGGTTCAACCGATTCTCCTGCCTCAGCCTCCTGAGTAGCAGCTGATTTTTGTATTTTTAGTATGACAGGGTTTCACCATGCTGGTCAGCCTGGTCTTGAATACCTGACCACAAGTGATCTGCCCGCCTCAGCCTTCCAAAGTGCTGGGATTACAGGCATGCGCCACCATGTCACCCCACTGTTGAAGTCACTTCTGATTCCAGGGGACAAATAGCACCAATGGATGAGAAGGAGGGCTTCAAGGCAGAGGCCTCAGCTCCCAGGCCCACCCGCCTTCTCTGAGCCACGCTCCCTTTTGCATGTGTCCAAAGAGGGAATTGAGGTCCGCCCCCATGTCATCACATGAGATGACACTCACAAAAGGCTTAGCACTAATGGGCGCAGATGGACAGGGACAGCTCAGGGACCTGGGTGGGGGCTGGGCAGAGGGGCCAAAGGCACTGGACACAGATGAGAGATTGAGGCAGGTACAGAAGGAAAATCCTCTATTACGCTTTGGCCCAAGTCCTATCTGCTCAGGCACTTTCCTCAAGAACACTCAGGCCATAGTCTCTTTTACTCAAAAGCTTCCTAGACAGCTGTCTGAGCGCTCATTTATTCCACAAATATTCTCTGCGGACCTGCCGTGCACAGGGAGCCGTTCCAGGTGCTGGGGTTACAGTACGAAACCCAATAGATAAGACCCCACCCTCATACAGCGTATATTCTATTGGAGTGAGACAAACAAGAAATGCATAATGGAATGTTTTGGAATGAAAAAGGGATGTCAGATAGTGGCAGGTGCTCACTGTCATAATACACAAACAAGATGATGGGGGAGGGAGATGAGAGGAGAGACAGTTAATTTAGACGGTCAGGAAGATCTCCCTGCAAAGGGGCATTCAAGCTGAATGCTATTTTGAATGTTTTTCATAAGAATGGGAGGAAATGGGCCAGCACAGTGGCTCATGCCTGTAATCCCAGCACTTTGGGAGGTTGAGGCAGGTGGATCACCTGAGGTCAGGAGTTCGAGACCAGCCTGACCAACATGGTGAGACCCCGTCTCTACTTAATATATAAAAATTAGCCAGTCATGCTTGTGCATGCCTGTAATCCCAGCTACTTGGGAAGCTGAGGCAGAAGAATCCTTTGAACCCAAGAGGCAGAGGTTGCAGTGAGCCGAGATCGTGCCACTGCACTCCAGCTGGGCAACAAGAGCAAAAACTCCCTCTCAAAAAAAAAAAAAAAAAAAAAAAAATGGGAGGAGATGAAAAAGCCCTAAAGGAGCCCAAATAAGTCAGCTAGTAATGACTCCAGAGAAGAGCTATATGTTAGCAATTTAGCCAAAGGAAACAGTAAGTTCATTTTTCCCATATTTCCAAATGGAGAGGAGTGGGTACTATGTGCACATTTATACAAGTAATTTTATAAAGCTTGAGGTCTTTTTCCTGTGATGCCTGGATCTAGGAAGCATCTAAATCCAGAAAGAGGAGACCCGGGGGGAGAAAGTCCTTGTAAGGCTGGCTCTGGCTTTTGGTACTCCTGAGCTAGCCCCGCCAGCCAGGGAGAGACAAGTTATCCCATAACTGTGTCCCAAACACAGGGGCACCAGGACTTGTTTGGTGAGATCAAATGAAAGTAGGCTATTCCTGATGCTCTGGACTGCATTTTCCGAGCTTGCAGACTCAGCAATCAGCCAGATTAAAGTGAGGAGCAACTTCTGTTGCTCTAGATCACGTTCTGGCCTACAAGAGGTTACAGTCGGTGTCCAGGGGGAGACTTGGCAAACCAGGACCAACAGCTAGGCCTCCCCACTGCCACTCCAAGAGTCTCAGATGGTTCCTACCCTTGGCACTCCAAGGAACCAACATGGAGAAGCCGAGGGCCACAGAACTGGTACACCCTGTTCCCAATGGGAGACTTGTGGGGCCACACAGCACTCTGCAAGGATGCATGGCACAGGGCCCTCAGCACCTACACGGACAGAGCCACCTGCATCTGCCAAGCCACGTGGGGCGCTCACTGCCTGCACGGACGGGGTGATTTTCATCCACCAAGTCACACAGGGCCCTCAGCACCTGCACGGACGGGGCTGCCTGCGTCCACCAAACCATGACAGGCAATGGGCTCTGCCTGCTCAGGTTTCCATGACACCACTGGGTGGCGACAGATGTGTTAAGCTGGTTCCTGCCCCTTTCTTGGGAACGCCTCTTCTCTTTACCCCTCCCCCCCAAAGGGTCCCTCCCCTCTTCTAGCAGGAAGGACCCTTCTCCAGCTATCCTCCAGTTGTCTTTGAAGCATAAAAGACACATGTAGATAGATGACTGTGGGCCCCTCCAGCTCAATGTCATGTACTTTGTAACTTTGCTAAGACACCTTGCGGGAAGGCTTCTCCTGATTAACCTAGGTGCTACAAAAACCTTCCAGAAAAGCACAGAAAAAAGATCCTAAGGTGGAAACAGTGGGTCAAGAGAATAAATTCGCCAGCTGCCAGCCAACAGTGCTGTCACATTGACGGCAACGATGTCCGGTGTGCATCATGTCCCTGGGTCTCCTCTGAGCTGAGCTGGCCACACCCTGTGCTGCTCACACCACCCTGCGTCACTTCTGTCAGGGTTGCACGGCCACAGTGAGCAGTCAGGGCCAGACACAGGCTCCAGCAAGCCTCCCGCATCACAGCTTGGGGACCCTAAGAAAGGTTCAGATGTCCCTGAGGTAACACATTTCCATGGGACAATGAAAAGCCACAAGCAGGCAAGGCCTCTGTGATTCTGACAGACGAAAGAAGCCCTCAGAAACATAACCGAGGAGCTAATTAGCTGAAGAGCACGTGCAGTTTATTTTCTCCATAAGCTTTTAGAAGCCCCCTTAGAAATAATAAATGTCTGCCTGCTGATCAGTCATCATTCCTCAAAGGCCCTGAAGGACAGAGTAACAGGAGCATTGACTCTATATTCCAATCACCACCTAGACAAGTCGGGGTCACCTGCCTAGAGTCAATAGCAGGTGTGGGGCTCTGGTCCTGGAGAGACAGTCCTGAGCCCTGGAGAAGGCAGTGGCTGCGATCCCGGCCTGAAGTTCTAGGACTCCAGGAGAGCCCAGCGGAATCAGAAGCCCATCCTGCCTTGGAAGGTGTTTCCAGGAAGCACCTATGAACCAGACGTGATGACACCAAGTATCCTCAATGGGATGCGAGTGGAGCCTTGCACATGCCACCTGGCTCCCTTCTCGATCAGCTCCCAATTTGCCGCTCTCTGGGGATGGGTTAAGGCAGCAAATGGAGCTGCAAGGATATGGGAAACCATCACACAGCCCTGTCCAACAAAGCCTTCCCCAGCCCAACCGTGCCTTACAGTCAAAGGAGAGACAGGAACAGCTGAAACAGCAAAGACATGGGGTGAGCTGAGCAGCTGTAAGCCTCTAGATTAGCTCCCTTCACCCACCCTCTTCCCCTACTCCCTGCTTCCCCCGCTGCCAGAAAAGGAGTCAGTAGCAATCGGAGGCTGATCATGCAGTGGCAGGGAGGGCAGTTTTGACTGAGTCAGTGACTTGATCTGCCAAGGAAATGTTTTCTGAATAAAAGTATCACAGAGGTGGCCAGGCATGGTGGCTCATGCCTGTAATCCCAACATTTTGGGAGGCCAAGGCAGGTGGATCACTTGAGGCCAAGAGTTCTAGACCAGCCCGCCAACATAGTGAAACTCCACATCTACTAAAAATACAAAAATTAGCCAGGTATGGTGGCACATGCCTGTAATCCCAGCTACTCAAGAGGCTGAGACACAAGAATTACTTGAACCCAGGAGGCAAAGGTTGCAGTGAGCCAAGATCATGCCACTGCACTCTGGCCTGGGCCACAGAGAGAGACTCTTCGGGAAAAAAAAAAAAAAAGTTATCACAGAGGAGAACGGCAACAGTGTGAGGTTTTCTCCACCTTTTCCAAGAGGAGAAATTCCAGAGCATAAGGAGGAAAGTGGCTTGAGGCCTCCCTTGGGAAGTAGCAGGCAGCAAGCGAGAGAACGGACACCTGCTGAGGCCAGAGCACCATTGGCCGCTACTGTGGGCAATAGAATTTAAATGCCCCACACATAGCAAGGAGACCAGGCCAGCTGCACAGAACCCCAGAGCCCCGAATCAGGGCACAGCGTTGCACAAATGTCAGCTACTTCCAGGCATGTGTGAATCAACAGCTGGCTTTCAAACCATAGCCAAAAATTCTAGGACATGCTTTTTTTTTTTTTTTTTTTTTTGAGACAGAGTCTTACTCTGTCACCAGGTGCTAGGTTGGAGTACAGTGGCATGATCTCAGCTCACAGCAACGTCCACCTCCCGGGTTCAAGCAATTCTCCTGCCTCAGCCTCCCCAGTAGCTAGTATTACAGGTGCTTACCACCACGCCCAGCTAATTTTTGTATTTTTTAGTAGAGACAGGGTTTCCCCATGTTGGCCAGGATGGTTTTGATCTCTTGACCTCATGATCCACCCACCTCAGCCTCCCAAATTACTGGGATTGCAGGCATGAGCCACCACGCCCGACCTAGGACATGCTTTTAAATTGCACCGTTTCAGAAGATCCAGGTATTTGATTTCCATATATCTAAGTTTAAGCTAAGATTTTTCCTGAGAATAGCAAAGAGAATGATGATGAGGAAACACTAATCATAACTTATACTATATTTATACATACTTTAAAATCTCGTTCCATGTTGTATCTTAAGTTTATAAAACAAATATATAGTTACATGAAATCTATTGGGTAATTTTAATTAAAAGTTTTTTGTTGTTGTTTGCTTGTTACTTTGTTTTGAGACAGAGTCTCGCTCTGTCACCCAGGCTGGAGTGCAATGGTGTGATCTCGGCTCACTGCAACCTCTGCTTCCTGGGTTCAAGCGATTCTCCTGCCTCAGCCTCCCCAGTAGCTGGTATTACAGGTGCTTACCACCACACTTGGCTAATTTTTGTATTTTTAGTAGAGACAGGGTTTCTCCGTGTTGGCCACGCTTGCCTTGAACTCCTGACTTCATGATCTACCCACACTGGCCTCCCAAAGTGCTGGGATCACAGGCATGAGCCATCACACCCAGCCAAGGTTTTTTTTATTTTTTGTTTTTTTAATATAGAAAAAGCAGAGCTGATTAGCATGGGTCCTGCTGGGGCCCCTCACAGATCCATGGTCAGTAAATAGACACAGCTGTTGATCTGGGGGCAGCTTCTGGAAATAAAACCACAGCTGCTTGGAGGGACTAATTCACCTCTCAAGCCTTAGCCTAGGAAATGGAAACCTGTTAACTGATTTGGGTGGTTAGGCCAGATAATTAAAGAAATGAGGATGGATCAGAGCCCAAAGCTGAAGACACCAGCTTCCAGGAGATCCTCCATGGTGCCAGGAGCCTGGAAAATATGTGCAGGAGTGAGACACCAGCATCTGTAACATCGCATAACCCCTGATCCTGCGGATGGAGTGGGGAGGGTTTATTCTCTCAACCACCACTGAGAGAGGACCAGGAGAGCCCATAGGCATGGAAGCATGACTTTTGTGGATGAGGCATTGTCTTTATGGCCTGAGGAATGGCCCCCTCTCTTCTAGGAGCCGCTGGGAGGGAGGGCGCAGATAGGGCTGCCACCCCTGGAAATTCCACCTAAAACCCTGATCTTAGAGGACTGGGCCCAACCTGCTTTGTACAAGAATGCCAAGAGTGAAAGGCCTCTGAGCTCTAGCAGCTCACCCGTTGGGCCATCCTGAGGACAGCCAGCTCCCACACACAGCCCTCCACCCGGGACATTCACAATTAGAAACTTACAGGCAGCCTGAGGTTTTTCTAGTGAGGTCTGAAGAAAAATCGCAGGGCACCGGCTAAACGCTGAGTGTATTCTCCGAGGGGATTGAAACTCTCGCATAAACATGGCACATCTGAATGTGCCTCTATAGGAAGAAAGACCTACCAGTTCTTGAGCCTGGAAAAAAGAGTATTTTGTTCACCATGTATCCTTAGCACCTGGAACAATGCCTACACATAGTAAGTTCTCAATGTGAATGAATGAATAAACTTAGAGGGTAATAAAGGGATCCAGAAATTGCTAAGATCATAAACTCCATTAGATCCAGTGGTACTGGTAATGCCTGCCTGCATAACCTCTACCATCCAAGACTCCCAACCCCTGAAAAAACCCCTCCAGATTAGCATAGCTTCTTGGTAAAAGTGTGTTTGCTGTGCAAACTTAGCATTAGACAAATACATTGGCCTTTCCTCTGCCCAGGAAACTAGAGCGTAATGGTCAAGGCCCCAGGCTGGGACTCTACACTCAGCTCTGCGTCATGTTCAACATTCCGAGAAAGTACTTGGCATCTGTGACCTCTGGTTCATCTGCAATGTAGGAATGTAGTGTGTCTGCTTCAGTCTACAGAGAGGGGGATAACTGAGTTGATACAGGTAAAGTGGTCAGAAAAGTGTCAGTGCATAGGCAAGTGTGCAAGAAACGTTGGCATAACATAACCATGCGGAGAAGCAACAACTCAGCACCAGAAAGACCTGGGTTCAAATTCTGCCTTTGCTGTGACCACCATCAACTTGTGCAAAGTCCCTGAGTGGCTGTTTCTGGCCAGGTTTGTGGGGATGTTGGATAATGCACGTGGCGCACCGGGTTCACAGCACTACCCACCAAGGCAGACATGTGGCTCTTAATAGAGCCCCGCAGGCATCCACTAAGTAAGTGGCAGTTGACTTGGAGGTTTGGGGGAAGGGGAGGTATCTATAAACCAGTTTTGCTGGCAGCATCTTGGAGGACGGCCAGTATGGAACTGGAAAAAGAAAGAAAGTGCTCCAAGTTTACATTTGATAAAATCTCACTGGGGATATTATTTATTTGAGATGTTCTTGACATTTCACTTCAGTTTTACTCTAATTAGTTCACCCTGCAGCCCAAGTGGAAAAGCACCACGCAGGGTTGAAGCCTCTGCGACCTTTCCCTTTCCAACTCCAGAGGCACGAAGGAGCTCTTCCTGGAGTTTGGGGAGCAGAATTCAACTCGAGAAACTGCCTATAATATCTCTTCTTTACTGTAAACCTCACTGAGAAGCTTAAAAAGCTCTTAGTCATTTTAGTTCATATGATGCAGAACACCTTAGAAGCACAGGTTAATGTGGCCAGCACTTTGAAATCCTTGGAAATTTTTATTACATTTTAGCGTTGTTTTCCAAGTTTGCAAATGGTTTCTAAAACAGAAAGAATCATGTTCATTGAACATGTAGATCGGTGAAGATTGGGAGAGGCTGCCTTTCACAGCACCTCTAAAGCACTGAAGGACACAAGGATTGGAGCCAGAGGCTTCCAGAGCTAAAGCCCTCGAGGGCTGCCTGGATCTGCTACCTAGGCCCATCTCCTCCCGAAGTCCCTGTGACTGAGCAACACAACTGCAGCAGCAGCACTTCACACAGCACACAAAAAAACCAGACTCAGGTTCAGAACACCTGGCTCAACAAAAAGGGAGGGAGATTATTACTTAATTCTTATCACCAAAGTCAAAGGTAACACTGGCTTGTTATTGCTTGATTTTGTGGTAATCAACCACGGAACCTCAGATGTTGCCCAGCTGGGAACATCCAAGGGTTCAGAAATACATTGAAGAAGAGGCACCAGCAAGAGCTGCTTTCAAAGGTCACAAATACCTGCCTCTGCTTACATACACATGGGCCCAAATGGGCAAACAGGATGGCACGTGGCCAGCTGCACTTCTTTTATGGAAATGAAGTCGCAATTCACTCTTTGGTCATGTGGAGAAGAGAATTCAAGAAATATAAAATAAATCTGGTAAAGTTCCTAAAAGCTTAAAGTCAAAAACTACAAATTCGAATATAAGACTAAACTTGTATTAGCTGACCTGTCATTCTAAAATCAGATCTGAAGCTCTTTATTACTTCTTCTGTCAAACAACTGAGAGGACCCCATATGTAAAAATAACTCTTCTGAGCACAACATGAGTCTGATGGGAGGACATTTCCTGTGGCCACACTTGGGTGCAACATTGTTGTAATATGTAAAGTGCTGGCCTGGACTCTCTCCCTGAAGATTGCATGCTGGCTCCTACTGCTAAGGACTGAAGAACAAAATATTCAAATAAAAGCTTACCAAAAGACATAAAATAGCCTTCAGGAAAACAGTGATATTAATAACATTGGTACCAAATTAGTGAACTCCATTCATCCTCATATAATTCTCTGAAGTTGAAAAATTCTTACAAGTGGAGAAACAGGCTCAGAGATGTCACATCAATGGCCCAATCCTCACAGACATTGAATGGCAGAGCCAGGACTCTAAGCTTGGCTCCATCTCTCTCCAGAACATGCTCTGAAGCCCTGCACATTTCTATTCTGCTGAACTGGTCCAGACCTCCTCCTCTTTTCTCTGCCTCAGGGCAAGGGTGCCAAAACATGCAGGCACATGCAGCTAGACAACATCTCCCCACAGATGACCCTCTAACATCTCAAGTTCAGCATTTACAAAACATTGGGATCATCTTCTCTCCTTCCCTGGACTCCAAAAGCCAGCTCCTCCTTGTTTTTGTGATGTTTTGTTTTGCGGTGGCACAGCTCTGCTCTCAGTCACTAGAACCAGCAACTTCAGAACCTCCCTCATGGCCCTTCTCATCTAATCCATGCTCAGACTTCTTCCAAATCCTTCCTCTCCCCTCCAAGGCTGCAGCCCTGCTGGCTACTCAATTCACACCTCCCCCTTCCCACTGTTTTCCCATATCCAACCTTTCCTTCTTCCACTGTACTTCCAGCCACACCTCCAGATTTGTCTCCAATCGCACAACTGCCCCATTCAAAAACCTTTCAAAATCCTTGATCTCTCCTCTTACTATGTACCCCAAAAGTGTAAAATGTTTACCCTTGTCATTTGATGCTTCCCCAACGAACGAACAATTTCACATCCACGAAAGGCCCCACCATGAGTACTCCAAGCTCTGGTCAAATTGAGTGGGTAACTTTTCCAGAAACACTTTCCCACCCCAGGACACCTCCCTGCGTGACCACCAGCCTGAACTGTGGTCCCGCCTACAGGCCTTTTGCTGCCCTGTACGTGCCCATTCTTGGCGCTCCACCGTCCTTTGCCCTGAATTGTATTTTTGGCACCTCTATGAAAGCATCTTTCAAAACCTCTATGGCGTATTGTGTAAGTGATTGTGACAAATATTTTTTCCTACAGAGTAAGCTCTGTGTTGCTCTCATCTTCTAGAACTTGGTATGTGGTGGATGTTCAGTAACATTTTGTTAAATTGAATGAAACCGGTGAATTCTTCAGATGGTGATTTGGAAATGGATACAAAGGGAAGTCAACTGCACAAAACAAAAAAGCTTAAGCCCCTGGAGGACCACTTTCTCCCTACGGAATGTCAACAAAGTAGACAACACTTGAATTTCACAGTGGAACCCTGACTTCATCTGCTTGGCTTCAGGCTGTAGACCGTTCTGGATCCGCACCGTTTCTCTCTTCAGAGCTGATGGAGGGAGCCGGAATCCCAGAGGGAAAGCTCACAGGGCACACTTGCCCAAAGCAATGGCTCCTTGGTATCGCAGCCTGAATTCACATCAAAAATACAGCCTGGCCAACATGGCTAAATTCTGTCTGTACTAAAAATACAAAAATTAGGCCAAGTGTAGTGGCTCACATTTCTAATCTCAGCACTTTCAGAGGCCAAGGTGGGTGGATCACTTGAGGTCAGGAGTTCAAGCCTGCCCAACATGGCAAAACCCCATCTCTACTAAAAAGACAAAGATTAGCCAAGCATGGTGGCTCACATCTGTAATCTCAGCTACTAGGGAAACTGAGGCAGGAGATTCACTTGAAGCCGTAAGGCAGAGGTTGCAGTGAGCTGAAATTGCACCACTGCAGCCTTGGCAATAGAGTGAGACTCCCATCTATAAATAAACTAAATAAAGTCAAATACAAATACAAAAATTAATTGGCCATGGTGGTGCACTCCTGTAGTCCCAGCTGCTTTGGATGTTGAGATGGGAGATCCCTTGAGCCTGGGAGGCAGAAGTTACAGTAAGCTGAGATTGCACCACCGCACTCCAGCCTAGGTGACAGAGTGAGGCCCCGTCTCAAAAAAACAAACAAACAAAAAGTAACTAATGGATGAGATTTAAGGTTTGGTGAGTTTTAATTGATTTCTAAAAAATAAAGAAAGAGATGTGTGGTGTAGCCAAAAGAGCCCCAAGCTGGGGTTCCTGAGACCCCAGCCACAGGCCAAGTCACCTCATCTTCCAAGTCACAGGCCAGGTCCTCTTCTGTACAAGGTGATAGACTAGGTGACTGTTGAGTCTCTTTCAGTTTAAAACTCAATGATTCCGTGAACATTTTAATAAAAGCAATGAACGTTACTACAATAGCAACTTTAGGCTGACAGAAAGAGCAAGTGAGAACGTACCAGTCTCTGTGCTTAAACTCCTGATGTTTCCATAATGATCACAGGTGAACTCCCTAAACTGGCTGCAGTGAGGTTCCTGCAGATCTACAATCACCCCATCCCTCTGGGTACGTGCTCTTCAAGGTCCAGTCTTCAGCACTAATAAGCTCCTTGCAGGCCTGCTCGTTTTTCATTTCGGATTTCAAAGCCTGGACTAAATGTAAGCTGGGGGCCTGACTTGAGAATCATGCTACCTGCCTGATCACATGTGATACTGAGAACGGCCAAACACTGAACTTCCCACAGGATCAGCTCGGCGTTCAACATCTAGCCCTCCCTGTCAGCTACCCCATCAACCAGACACGGACACCAGTCACATGGGTACAGCACCATAATACCCAAAGACTAGTAAAAACCTAAGTGCTCCAAAATAGAGGAAAACCTCAGTAATGTGTGCAGGGGAGCGGCACACAGCAGTTCAAGAGCAGGCAGATGTAGATGTCCTGACTGTTCCTTGAATAATGTTAAATGACAAAGTAAACTACAGAAACTTGTGTTGAGTGTTGAGTGTGATCCCATTTTGTCTGCTATTTGCTCATAGGCATATGTAAATATGTGTCATAAACTTATATGAGTATAAAAAAGTGTCTGGAAATATAAGCGGTGAATTATTTACAGTGGATACCCCATGGGATAGATATGGGGTGGGTTTCACTCTTCCCTTAGGTTCTTTTGAATGGTTTAAATTTTTGTCAATGAGTGCAACATGATAATATTTCTTTAAAACCTACTATTCACAACTATCTTGTATAAAAGTATACATATCTGCCAGGCACCACGGCCCATACCTGTAATCCCAGGATTTTGGGAGGCCAAGGTGGGCCAATCACTTGAGCCCAGGAATTTGAGACCAGCCTGGGCAACATAGTGAAACCACATCTCTACTAAAAATACAAAACCCCATCTCTATAAAAACACAAAAATTAGCCAGCATGATGGCACATGCCTATGGTCCCAGCTACTGGGGAGGCTGAGGTGGGAGCATCAGTTCCGAACGGGAGGTGGAGGCTGCAGTGAGTCATTATCACACCTCTGCACTACAGCCTGAGACCCCATTTGAAAATAAATAAATAAATAATATACGTATCTTATGTAGCCAAAATTATCATGCGTCTTCGTCATCCATGCCCCACTATCAAAATCTCACTATCCAAGGTCCTGCCATCTAAGATTACTTAGAAAGTGAGACACCTCAGGCCAGGCGCAGTGGCTCACGCCTGTAATCTCAGCACTTTGGGAGGCCGAGGAGGGCAGATCACCTGAGGTCAGGAATTCAGACCAGCCTGACCAACAGAGAAACCCCATCTCTACTAAAAATACAAAATTAGCCAGGTGTAGTGGTGCATGCCTATAATCCCAGCTACTCAGGAGGCTGAGGCAGGAGAATCACTTGAACCCGGAAGGCGGAGGTTGCAGTAAGCCAAAATTGCGCTATTGCACTCCAGCCTAGGTAAGAACAAAACTTCATCTCAAAAAAAAAGAAAAGAAAGAAAGTGGGACACCTCAAAACACATCTTGCATTTCTGAGTCTCTAGAGATATGTGTACTGACACATTTTTAAAACAATATCAGACATGACAAGCCCTCTTTTTTTTTGAGATGGAGTCTCACGCTGTTACTAGGCTGGAATGCGGTGATGCAATTTCGGCTCACTGCAGGCTCCACCTCTTGGGTTCAAGTGATTCTCCTGCCTCAGCCTTCCAAGTAGCTGGGATTATAGGCCCCTGCCACCACGCTCGGCTAATTTTCTTATTTTTAGTAAAGACAGGATTTCACCATGTTGGCCAGGCTGGTCTCGAACTCCTTTGAGTGATCTTCCTATCTCAGCCTCCCAAAGTGCTGGGATTGCAGGTGTGACCCACCACGTCCAGTGGACAAGCCCTCTTCTTAAAATATATCCGCTGTCCTCAAAAGCAGTTAACACTGTGAGCCACCTATCCTAGCTGTAAACTAGTTTAAGTAAGATTTCCCCTGGGTATGTTTCTAAAGCAAAGAATCCTTAGGAATGTATTATTAAGAGGGGCCAGAAGTGACAGTAATGGAGTCATCACCTTCCTTAACATGCCTGCTTAATATCCGAAAATAGATGTGATCATACAACTCCTTTACATGAATTACTTCTGCCAATTCATACTGTAGGACCAAAGCCAGATAGCCTACCAGTAAGAAAAGGAATCTATATTGGGGGATGGGGGCGGAGGAGAGTTTTTTTCCTTAAAATGGAGAAATGCATTCTGAACCAAAGTAGCAGGATTATATTTGTTCAGGTCAGCTATGAGCATCAAGTGTCATTTTTACAGCATACGTAAGTGTGGGGAAGGTTAGAAGGTATATTGACAATCTGAAAACCCAGTTATGCTTCAGTTAAAGTGAGGATCAGTTAGCTAGAAAATACCTGTGCATACCAGCACAAACCAAAGGATGTTGTGTGTGACTTACAAAAAACCTCACAAGAAGGGGTCCTTTGAGTCACCACACCCCTGTCCCCTTGCTACTCACAATGTGATCAGTAGACAAACAGTATCTGATGGGCAGCACCCACCACAGGAGAACTTCTTAGAAATGCACAATCTCAGAGGACTTTCCCCAGAGCTATGGAAAGAGGTTGCACATCTTACCAAGATCCTAAATGATTCCTGTGTCCAATGTCATTCGAGATGTACTTCATGGCTCATTCAAAACCATTCTACAACTTTTGAGCTATCCACTAATTGGGTGGGGGCTGCACACACCGTCATTGCAAATGGGTAGGGGTTTTGCTCTGGATGTTTCCTGTTTCTGGCGGCAAGACAACTGTCCCAACAAGGGGCAGCCCACAGGAGCTCCTTTGCACATGAGCCCCGCTGCTCCTAAGAGCTCTGGGCCTCCTAGCCTGCTTGGGGTGGGGGAGCACTTGCTCCTAACAGGTCTTGTTTCGGGTCAAAGAGATACTGAATTAGAAACCTGCCTTGGGACCCCAATTCCAGAAAGAGTGAAGGAGGAGAGATGGGCTACCAGAGAGCGAGAGAAGCGCTCAGACTTCAGACAGACAGACAGAGGCTGACGACAGGGGGATCAGAGGGCCCAAGGTCGGCCCGCCAGGCAGGCTCCCCAGGCAGACAGACAAACAGGACTGGGCCCACAGCCGAGGCCCGACTCACAGGTGCGCGATGCCCGCCTTGCGCACCGCGGAGGAGATGGCTTTGACGGCCGTGCAGAGTGAGTTGAGCAGCTGGGTCAGCTCGCCCGTGCCGCGGGCCTTCCTGCCCTCCTCCATGACAAAGCGGGTCAGGGTGCTGACGTCCGTGTCGAAGGGCGCCCGGTCTGCCATGCTGTAGCCGGGCCGCGCGCGGAGCTGCAAGGGCGGGGGGGCAGGTGCAGGCGGCAGGTGCGGGGCTGCAGGTGCGGGCGTAAAGAAAGGGTGGCAGGCACCCGCTGCAGATGAAGGGCTGCAGGTGCGGGATGGCAGGTGCAGGAGGCAGATGCGGGCTGTAGGTGCCGCGCTGCAGGTGCGGGCGGCGGAACCTGGCAGGAGGACGGACAGACCGACTGCCGCCCCGAGTGTACGCAGCGCTCGCGGTGCAACTGGGCCAGGCTGGGCGCGGGCGGGCGAATTGGGGAAAACTCTAGACGCTGGATCGGCCCCCAGCCCGCAGGAACACCCTCGAGCCCCGCCTCCCTGCGGCCCAGACCGCGGCTCCGCCCGCTCGGATCCTCAGATAAGGTCGGGATCCTCCCGGCCGTTTCCCAACCCCCGCCCCCACGCACCCTGCCGCCCCTACACTTCCTGGGCTGTCGCCCCGCCACCCCTTTGCCCGCCACCCGCACTGTGGAGGGGGACTCGGGCCATCGGTCGCCACTGGGACCCTGACAGAGAGAAAGCTCTGACGCTTTCCTCCAAAAACATAAAACGGAAGTTCAGAAAGGTTAAGTAACTTGCTCAATGCCACCAGCTAGGCAGCGAAATCCCCAGCCAGTCCACGTGGCCTGGCTTTGGCGCTGCAGCTCCCGCCCCGTGTGGCTGTCCTGCCCAGGCCATGTCCACCCTGCCTGGCCCTTCTGTCCCCACTAGGAGACACGGATTCCTCATTTCTCACCCATCTGAGGGCCCACGTCTGAATCCTCAATCCAGGCCTCTTCTCAAGATTCCTAGATTTCTTTTTTTGCGGGGGACGGAGTTTCGCTCTTGTTACCTAGGCTGGAGTGCAATGGCGCGATCTCGGCTCACCGCAACCTCTGTCTCCTGGGTTCAGGCAATTCTCCTGCCTCAGCCTCCTAAGATTCCTAGCTTTCAAGAGCTATTGAGGACTTGAGTTTCCAAGATGTGAGTCTCCCAAGGAAAGCAGTGACTGACACAGAGTTCCCGGCTACCACTGGGAGCCGAGACCAGAGGGGCCTGCCTCCTGACAGGAGCATCATGTACTGAGCACCTGCTGTGCTGAACACTGTCCTACCTTACAGGGTGGAGCCTGATCAAAACAGACAGAACTCCTGCCTTCTTCGAGTGTATGTTTTAAGAAAGAAACAGTGAAAATAAATAAATAAACAATACATTCATTTGTTAAATGAGCCATAAGTGCCACAGAGAAAACCAAAATAGGAGAGGAAGACAGGGAATATGGAGGGGAGAACAGGGTGAGCAGAGGTCTCAGTAAAAGCTTCCCTGAGAAAGGGATATGTGAGCAGAGATGATGGATACGGCCCACCGGTGGAGATGGAGAGGAGTTTTGTCACCAGGACAGCCAGTGCACAGGCCCTAGGTTAGGAGAGCATGTGTCAGGTTCAAGGAATGGCCAGGAGACCAGTGGAGCTGCAACAGAGCTAGCAAGGGGGCGAAGCGGGGGGAGGTAAGGTCCAGTGGGGGGATGCAGGAGTGAGGTCTGGAGGGCCAAGTAAGGTTTGACTTTGACTACGAGGAACCCGCAGGAGAGTTTGCAGGAGAAGAGAGGCATGATCTACCCTGTGTGTTCATACTCCAGCTACTGTGTCAAGATCAGACTGAAGACAGTGCCCGCGAGGTTTCCAGGAGATAGTGAACCAAGTGTTAGCAGTGGCAGTGGTGGGATGTGGCTGGATTCTGGACATATTTTGAAGGTAGAACTTACGGGATTTGTTGACAGATGAGATATGTGAGAGATGAGTTTGGGATGATTTAAGGTTTGAGGCCTGAGAAACTAGAATGAAGTTGTCCTCAACTGCAATGGGAAACACCAAGAGGGGCGTGTGCTGGGGGCAGGACTGACAATTAGGAGCTAAGTGTGGGACCTGCTAAGTTTGAAATGCCTTCTAGACATCCAAGACAATGTCAAGTAGACAGATTTATGCATCTGCAGTTCAAAGGAGAGATCTATGTTCCAAGTATAAATTGAAAAAACCAACTGAAAACCAAGAGATGGGACATTGAGGAAGCCGGATGAAGAAGGCAAGTCAAGCCGGGCTGACCCATGTGCCAAGCACTGTGGATGGGGCAGGCAGGACAAGATCTGAAAACTGACCCCTGGATTAATCACGGAGACCTGGGTGCAGACTCCTGTGCCCAGGGTTGTCAGATGTGGCAGCATTAGATGGGGGAAGGTGATGGTGCCACCAGGAAAGACTGTGACTGTTTCCTCAAGGCCCCAGAGGGGACTCACATGCCCAGCAGAGAGAGCTGATCCTTTAAGGTCTTTTTTAACTCTGTTCCTCAGGCAACTTTTCAGAAAAAAAAACCTGTGGGTTTTTTTTTTTTTTTTTTTTAAGAGAGAGAAAGAAAAAATAGAAGAGACATACATCCTTAAACATAAAAACTGAAATACAGACTGAGGCGGGCAGATCACTTTAGGTCGTGAGTTCAAGACCAGCCTGGCCAACAAGGTGAAACCCCGTCTCTCCTAAAATACAAAAATTAGCCAGGCATGGTTGTGTGCACCCATAATCCCAGCTACTCAGGAGACTGAGGCAGGAGAATTGCTTGAACCTGGGAGGTGGAGATTGCAATGAGCCAAGATCCTGCCACTGCACTCTAGCCTGGGCGACAAAACGAGACTCCGTCTCAAAAAAAAAAAAAAAAAAAAGGACAAAAAGACTGAAATGTGATGACTAGTATTTTTGGCATAGTAACTAGGGAGAGCTAGAGCTAGTAACGAGAGGAGTTTGCCCCTTTCTCAGTACCTCAGCATCTTGGATTGGCTAGAACCCTAAAAGTCATCTAGTCCAGCCAACCCTCATTGGACACTATCCTGGATAAGAGGTGAAGAGCTTGGGATTTTCATTAAGCAAAACTGTTTTGAGTCCCAGCTCCAGCCCTCAGCAGCCAGAGATCACGGGCAAGTCACTTCATCTTTCTAAACCCAGTTTGTTCATCCATATAGTGGAATGATGGTTCCAGCAGCAGTGTCATCGGGCTGAAATGAGATGGTGTTGGCAGTGCTTAGCTCCAAATTCCACACAGAGGACACACTAAACACATGGAGGAGACCCGTCTAGCTCAGTCACTTCTACCTGTCGCCCACAATGATGGGCAGCTTGTCACCTACAAGGCAAGCCATTCCTCTTGGGAATAGGCCACGTCATGTGGTGGTGAAGTGCACAGACTCTGTGGCTGCATGGCCTGGGTCCAAATCCTGGCCTGGCCACTTACCAGCCGTGCAAGCCTGTGCAAGTGGCTGAACCTCACCCAGGAACCATTGGTTCATCTGTAAACTGGGGCTAATGACTGTAGCCACCTCATAGGGTTGCTAGGAGAATTATACAGGCACTGTCCAGCATGTAGTAAGTACACGTTATGTAAGCGTTTGCCTCATGGCCAGGCACGGTGGCTCACGCCTGTAATCCCAGCACTTTGGGAGGCTGATACGGGTGAATCACGAGGTCAGGAGTTTGAGACCAGCCTGGCCAATGTGGTGAAACCCCGTCTCTACTAAAAATACAAAAATTAGCTGGGTGTGGTGGCCAGCACCTGTAATTCCAACTACTTGGGAAGCAGAGGCAGGAGAATCATTTGAACCCGGGAGGCAAAGATTTCGGTGAGCCAAGATCGCGCCACTTCACTCCAACCTGGGTGACTGGGCAAGACTCCGTCTCAAAAAAAAAAGGGTTTTTTTCTAGACATCCAAGGCAATGTCAAGTAGACAGATTTATGCATCTGCAGTTCAAAGGACTGCATGTATTACCCATGTAATACGTGGGTAGAGCCAAGTGTTGTCTTCATGTGAACAGAAGCAAGAAAGATCCCTGGGCATCAAAAGTGGCTGGAGGGATGTGGGAATCGGCAGCTGAGCCTGTATTTTTTACCTGGTGTACAGTGATATCCCCTCTATCATATTGATGGATTGTGACTAGCCCTTTTCTGGGTCAAGATGCATAAAGCCCACCACCCAGGTGTTAGCCAGAGGCAGAGGAAGGTGCAGGGTGGGAGGAAGGCAGCAACCTCGAATGGGTTCCAAGCCTGTGGGATGGCCCCTCCCACCTCCACACACCACCCTCGAAGAGCTGCTTCTTGCTACACACTCCAACCTCACACAGTATTGCAGATTCAAGTGATGTGAGCAATGTTACCACACGTGCGTGTGTGTGTGTGCGTGTGTGTGTTTTGAGACGGAGTCTTGCTCTGTCACCCAGGCTGGAGTGCAGTGGCTCAATGTAGGCCCACTGGAATCTCCACTTCTTGGGTTCAAGCAATTCTCCTGCCTCAGCCTCCCAAGTAGCTGAGATTACAGGTGCCCGCTGCCACACCCAGCTAATGTTTTGTATTTTAGTAGAGACGGGGTTTCACTGTGTTGCTAGTTGCTAACTCCTGAGCTCATGCAATCTGCCTGCTTCGGCCTCCCAAAGTGCTGGGATTACAGGCGTGAGCCACTGTTCCTGACAACCACGTGTGTAACACTCTAAATAATGTGAAAAATCAGTGGTGATGCATTTCCTCACCTGGATCCCACAATGAGGTCATGTTGGAGGAGGGCAGTCGAGAAGTGACAGTCTGGACATCTCTGTCCCTGCACCAGCCACCCTCCACTCAGGGCTGGGCTGCTTACTTTCCCTCTGTGGGGGCAGTTAGTGCCACAGGAAAGAAAAACCAGCCAGGCGCAGTGTTGCTCATGCCTGTGATCCCAATGCTCTGGGAGGCTGAGGCAGGGGGACCGCTTGAGTCCAGGAATTTAAAAAGCAGCCTGGACAACATATGGAAAACACTGTCTCTACAAAAAATTTAAAAATTAGCCAGGGCTAGTGGCACATGCCTGTAGTGTCAGCTACTGGGAAACTGAGGGAGGAGGATCACTTAAGCCCAGGAGGTCAAGGCTGTGGTGAGCCACGCTCATACCACTGCACTTCAGCCTAGGCAATAGAGCGAGACTGCGAGACTGCATCTCTAACAAAAAGATAAAAAGACATGTGGTGCATGTGAGAGGGATGGCAGCAGCCTGGTCCTTCCTTAAGCACAGTCCCCAGCTCCTGCGGCCTTAGGGGCCTGGTGCTGAAATGAAACAGCAAACATCTATTTAGCACTGGCTAAGGGTGTGGCACTTGCCCAGGGCTTCGGAAGCAGCCTGTAATCAACCCAGCACCTCCCAGGGTGGCTGCTAATCAAACCCCTGTCTTTACAGATGAAGGGACTGAGGCCTTTCAACATAAATAACTTGTCCAAGACCTGCAGCCAGACAGGAAGTGACAGAGCCAAGACCCAAACCCTCATCTGTCTGATTCCAAACCCCATATTCCCAATGACTTGCGGGTTCTCTGCTAAGTGGCAGTTTCCCTTCACGGACTGGCAAGGCTCTGAGCCCGCCTACAGCAGCTCTCTGGAGCTACTTCTGCAGCTCACGTTCATTCATTCTTTCACTCAACACTTGTTTTTGAGCACTGCTGTATGCCAAAGCCACACCACCCGCTGAGGTTACAGTGGCGACAGGACAGACACAGGTCAGTCCCCTTGAGGCTTATATTCGTTGTGGGGAGATAAGAAACAAAATCATTTAACCAACAAAGACACAAAACCATTTCAGGGAGCAGAGTTCTGTGAAGACCGTAAAGCAGGATCAGGAGGTAAAAACTCAAGACCTTTCTTAGGAAAGGACCTTTGCTCAGAGACTGAACAGCAGAGGGAGTGGGGAAATGAAGAACTCATAGAACACACTACAGAACAGGCAAGGCGGTGGCAGGTGCAGAGGCCCCGAGGCTGAATGTGCTGGCGTGTTCAAGGATCAGCTGGGAGAAGGGGGAGTGAGGGGAGAGCCACAGGTTGGAAAGGGAGGTGAGGGCAGATTATGAAAGGCCTCACAGCAAGTCACTTGGGTTCTATTCACACAGCAAGAAGACAGGGGAGGGTTTTAAGCTGGGGAGCCACATGACTTACTAAACCGTGTGAGAATGGATCGTAGGTGGTCAAGAGCTGAAACTGGGAGACCCAGCAGGAGTCTGACCCAAGCTGTACTTGATTGGCAGTCAGATATGTGAAGCCTGCTGTCATAATCCCCATACATCTTTACTTCTCCAGTTCAAGATTTTCCGCTCCGCCAACCACTCCTCGTATGGAAGGTTTTGAGGTTCTTCCCTTCCTGCTCTGGACCCAGTAGCCCCTTGAAGCTCCTTACAGCCCCATGCTCTATTACATGATTCTACCCATCTGCTCCACCTCATGCTCCAGGGGTCTTTTCTCCTAGGAAACAGCTATATATTTTCTCCCCCCGCTGATAATATCAGGAGCAGGCTGATTGCAGCAGAAGGACGGGGCAGAGGGCAACTGAGCCATCATGTAAAGAGCTCGGCCAGCCCTGCAGGGAGCTCTGACACTGAGATGACCTTGCAGAGCTGTCCTGAGTTGGGCAAAGAAGCCCAGAAGTTAGACCTCCAGGCCATTATGTCATTGGCTATCGGCTGTCCTGGGAAGGGGTATGACATGGAAGAGGTGGCTGTCATCAATAGAGGCAGTTCCAAAGAAGGCCCACAGCTGAGCACTGCCCACCGGCAGCAGTCCGAAGAGCTGGAGAGCCACTTCTTTGTCCTTAATGAGGAGCTGCCTGGCATCCCACAGCACCCACCCTCAAGCCCCTGATCACAGCAAGGAGCCAGGAACAGCGGGGAAGCAGGGTCTGTCTCCGCGTGCCTCGGCTTTCCTTTCCTCTATGTGGCACCACTCTCAGACACTCTCATCCCTTGAAGTCCCATGTATGGCCACAGGTATTCCCAGCACTGTGCTCCGTCAGCCCAGCTTCCCTCCAGTTCCAGTAAACATCCAGTGTGGAACTCTTCCTGGTCCAGAGGTAACCATTCCTTGTCCAAAAATTGTTAGAGTGATAACACAGACCGCCTCTAATTTATGAAAGCTGTAAGTAGTCATACACATTCATGCTCTGTTACACAGATTCACTGAAATCATGGAAATTAGGATACACCCAATACACAGTGGCTGCAGCAGGTATCAAGGTATGGAGAGATGGTAGCTGGGGTGGAGCATTCTGGAGCTGAGGGAGCGTAAAATAGTATGAGAAAGCTGCAGTGAAAGGAGCGGGTTGGTGAGTGAGGGCAGGTGGGCGAGGCCACGGAGGGGGGCGCCAATGCAGGAGGGAGGTATGCTCTGCCCTCTTGCCACAGCTACCCCGAGGGCTCCAGACTACAAATGGTTACCTGTCCACGACAATAGATATGGAAACAGAAGCTAAAAAGTTACAGCAATTTACACAGTAAATGTATGTCTATGGAATCTAATAACAAAAAACCGGGAGGTATATTCTACATGTCTTTTTAATTCTGTTTTTCTAGAAATTTATTCTTTGTTGCCTTTTACAAAAGCAGCGACCTGTGATGGCTTGGGAATGTGTTAGAAATGGTCCTTCACTGCAGACAGTTTGCAAAGTACCCCTTGGGATAGCAGGGACCCACCCAAGGTTTCAAATGGATGTCGATACAGGCATCTGCTTCTCCCAGAGGAACACAGAGGAGCCTGCGGGGGACAGAAAGAGAGGGCGGCCATCTGAGTGGGAGCCAGCTGAGGTCTGACCAGCTGAGGCCAGTGGGAGCGGAGACCCCTGGAAGGAGCTCCCAGGGCAGGGCCTTCTTTTTCCATCAGCGCCTTGACGACCAACGTGTGCACTTCCATGTGAAAGGAAAGTCACAATGAATTGGGCTTGTAGGCACTACCTAATCAGAGGTGCCTCCCCCAACCCCAGACACACATATGGAATAAATCTTGGATTCCAAGGACAGTATGTGGGCCAGATAGCATTGCCATTCCTGATATAACCTCAGCATCACCTTCGCCCTGCTGCCTTCCTGGGCCTCCACATCCCACCAGGCCCTTTCCTTCTGCCTACGAAACAGCTCTTCGACCTCCCTCCTTTTTGCCAGTCCTCTTCCCCTCCTTCCCATCTCTGCCCTCATGCTGGATGACTCCTGAAGGCCCCGAGGGTAATTCCAAAGTAACTCAGATCTCGTCACTCCGTCACTCCAAAACCTCTCATGACTCCCCATTGCCTGGGAACAAACAGTCCTTGAGCAGGGCATTTAAGACCCAGGGCATGTCACCCCACCCCACATTTCAGCCTGAACGCCACCTCTCCCACTGTCCCCTGCCCCAGCTGTCCCGCTGAGTCTTTCAGAGTCACTCCCCTGCACTTTTGTTTGTCTTTTCTGCACAGCTCAGTCTGTGACTATGAATTTGTACCTGTTGAGTTGGGCAAACTCTGCAAGACCAGTGCCCTGAT
The DNA here is from genome assembly GCF_049354715.1 of Callithrix jacchus. Classification (NCBI taxonomy): domain Eukaryota; kingdom Metazoa; phylum Chordata; class Mammalia; order Primates; family Cebidae; genus Callithrix; species Callithrix jacchus. The sequence goes on from NC_133502.1 coordinate 77,980,133, forward strand.
CCCGAGGCAGGGTGGGGAAATCACCACTCACTCACTCTAGGGCTGACTTCCATGCAATGCTTCATTTGAGGTTCAGTCTTAGCAAAGGAGAGGAGAGGGCAGAAGACGACACAAAGAAGCTTCCATCTGCTGCGTGTCTTGCCTACATCCTCGATACCTTTCATCTGATTTAATCTCTCTAACAACTTACTGAGGATGTGTTTAGCCACATTCGCAGTGGAGGAAATAAAAGCTTAAAAAGTTTACTTTTGTGCCCAACATCACACTATAGGAAGTGGCAGAGCAGGATTTGAACCTAGGCCTCTCTAACTCCAAAACCTGCTTGTAGATACTGCACATATGCTTCCTTTTCATCAGATGAGACTGAGAAAGAGAACACCCAGGTTCCAGGACTGGCTCTGCTAGAAACCAGCTCACCTTTGGAAGGTCACTTAATCTTGCTAGGCCAGGCTTCCTCATCTGTCAAATAAGGAGGTAAATGTTTTTGCCAAATTCCTTCCTTCTCTTGCATTCTTTGGCTCTGAGGAATAATAATAGCTCGTGTTTGTTAAGTGCTTATTACATGCCTAGCATCAAGCTAAGTGCACTTTTGTATGAATTATCTCATTTGGTCTCACCACACCCTTATGATTAAGTGTGGTTACCACTCCTCTTTAACAAATGAGGAACCCGTGGTTTTGAGAAACTCAGTAGCGTTTCCAAGGTCACAAAGCAGAGAAGCAGGAGAAGGACATCCTAGCTCAGATACACTGGCTCTGGGGTGCACACTCTTATTAGCCTGCTTGGCTTCCACAACCTCAGAGCCTAGGTCTGGCTGCTTCCTCCACCTGGGGGAGACAGTCAAAGCCACCCTGAGCTCACTTGTCCAGGGTAATTCCTGGCCACCAGGCAGGTCTCTGATGGCCCGACTCCCCAGGGCTGGGTCAGCTGCCCTCCTGTGGACTCTCATTGCCACAGACTCTTAGGGCAGGAACCACCCTTGTATCCAGGCAGAGACAACACTTTGCGTTGCAAAAGGAAAAGGCTTTCCCAGAGAGCAGCCTTTGCTGTGTTCACCTCTACTGGTTCTAACCAGCTGAAGGGACCCAGGACCCATGCTAAATCTCACTGATGACCTTTGTGACCAGCGAACAATGTAACTTTTCTTTTTTCTTTTTTTTTTGAGACGGAGTCTCACTCTGTCACCAGGCCGGAGTGCAGTGTCTTGATGTTGGCTCACTGCAACCTCCGCCTCCCAGGTTCAAGTGATTCTCCTGCCCCAACCTCCCAAGTAGCCAGGAGCACAGATGCACCACCACACCCAGTTAATTTTTTTCCATTTTTAGTAGAGACAGGGTTTCACCATGGTGGCCAGGATAGTCTGGATCTCTTGACTTCATGATCCGGCAGCCTTGGCCTCCCCAAGTGCTGGGATTACAGGCGTGCGCCACCACGCCCAGCCCCAATCTGGCTTTTTTTTAGCCAAATTTATTGAGATTTAAGGCCTCATTCTGTCCTACCCAGGTTGCAAGTTGCCAATCCTTAATTAGCATAACCACTGAGAAACAATTTTTTCTAATTCTTTAAAATAAGAAAAACAAACAACAACAACAAAAAACCGTAAGCTTTCTCCTCCCAGAAAACACATCAGTGAATTTCTTCACTGGTATATTCCCTTGCCTGGCCTGTAAATCAACTCAGCATTGTTAATCTTACCATTATTACTGCTATAATATGTATTTATGTATGGTTCGGATGGTATTTGTTTTATTCTTTGGTAACACATAGTAAGTTTAATAAATATTTGTCTGGCCAAGAAAGGCAGCACACTCCTATAATCCCAGAACTTTGGGAGGGCCAAGGTCAGAGAATCACTTGAAGCTAGGAGTTCAAGACCATCCTGGGCAACACAGCAAGATCCTGTCTTTGCAAAAAAAAACATTTAAAAATTAGCTCGGTGTGGTGATGCACACCTGTAGTCCCAGCTACTCCAGAGGCTGAGGTGAGAGGATCACTTGAGCCCAAGAGTCAAGATCGCAGTGAGTCATGATCAAGCCATATACCCCAGCCCGGGTGATACTGCTCTTCTCAGACCACCAACCCCCACCTCCTACTTGGCAGATTAAATAAAATCCTTAGGTAGGAGCCCTTTAACTTCTCCTGCCTGCCTAGAAATCTCATTACACCTGCCTCACATCCAATCTGTTTCCCTCCTTCTAAGCCAGTCCCTGTCTCTGAGGTGGCATCATCCGCCTTCTTAGTGAGCCTTGCCCCATGTCCACCTGGCTCCTTCTTCAACTGCATCCTCTCACTGCGATCTGTCTCACCAACAGTTCAATATGCTTAAATCTCTCACTTCTTAAAAGCAAGGTATAAACCTTCCCATGACCCTGTTACTCCTCTCCAGCTACCATTTCACAGTCAAATCTCTAGAGAAAATGGAAAACAAAAGTCAATGAGTGCAGAAACTCCCTCTGTCTCCTCCTGCCACTCCCAGCCAGCTTTGACCTCGATGGCCCATGGAAAGGGTGCTTGCCAGGGTCACCGATGACCTCCACGTTACTAAAGGCAACACTTTCCAGTTCCCCTCCTGACCTCAGGACATCGGATACTGTGGGCGACTTCCTTTTTCTTGCAACATTCCTTTGGGTTTTTGTCCCACGCACTCCTGCTCTGCCTTTAGCTCTCTGGGGTTCTTCATGGACTCTCTAGCTGGGCAGCCTCCCGGTGCCAGCCCATGGCTTTAATTACCATTTGTCTTCTAATGACTGTGAAACTCACATCACCAGCTCAGCTCTCCCCTTGGAGCTCCAAATGCCTGTATCCAGCTGCTTCTTGATTTCTGTATCTCAGTGTTTCAAAGGCCATGTCAAACACAAGACTGAATTTGTACTCTTTCCTGACCCTCCACACCAAGCCAGATCTTTGTCCCCTATTTTATTTCTTGGGTGATGACGTTACCAATCAGCCAGAAGTCTAGGAGTTTTTGCTCCCCCTCACCCTCCATATCCGGCCCACCCCCAACTTTCTAGTTCGTCCACCTCCCCACCCTCTCCATATTCAGCCCACCCCCACCGTTTGTATTTTCCTGATACCTTTGGACAGCTCCAGTTCTCCCCTTCTCCTCTGGCACCATTCCACCCCAAGCTGTCATCCTCCTCCCAGACTATAGCAGCAGCCTTGTCCAGCCCATTCTCTTTGCTGCAGCCAAAGCAATGTTTTGAAATAGCCGAGAACACACACACACATCCATGTTTAAAATACCTCAATGATTTTGGCTGTGTGTGTGTTTTGAATAAAGACCAAAATGTTGACCCTGGCCTACAGATCCTGTGCCATCTAGCCACCCCCCCACCCCCAACTCCCATGTCATCTTCCATGTCCCACCAACAGCCCCTGCTTCCCTATTTCTGCTCCAGCCACGCAGCGCCCTTCCTGCACAGGGCCTTTGCATGGTGCTCTGAGTGCATCGCCCTGGTCACTGCCCTTTGCTCGGCTTGGGTTGTGTCTGTGGTTATGTTCTTAGCAAAACATACCCTGACCCCATGCAGACCAGGTCTCATTCCTTACAGAGGCCATTTTCTTCCTTCAAGTCCCTGATGCCAGTAAGTGCTCAGAGGAACTGGATTGTGCCGAATTCACTCATGCACCTTTGTCACCTGGGAAATGGCTGGCTCTGGCCTTGCACCTAGTGGGGGCTTCATAAATCTTGGCAGGATTGAACTGAACTGAGTCAACGCACCAACCAGCTCCCCTGGAAAATGCATCTCGAGCTAGCACTTACTGAACTAGCTCGCACGTTGACACCTAACTACGTGTCATTATGCTGAATGCTTCTCATGTGTTAGCCCATTTAATCCTAAAGACGCCATGAGATGGGCATTACTATTCAATTCTTATAAACAAAGGAACTCGTCAGAGGCCCTGTGGGAAACAGATGGCACACTCGGGATGATTTCAGGAAAATTTCACAAAGAAACCCTTGACAAAGCAGTGGACAGGGGATGGAGGGGGAAGAAAGGCATAAGAGGCTGCAATGCCTCAGGGCTTGTAGGGTCTGCTAGGGGCTTCACTGCTACCCCGAGGCCTGAAATTTGCCAGAACCCCATACAGAGAGGCAGGGTGGAGGCCATGCACAGTGGCTCACGCCTGTAATCCTAGCAGTTTGTGGGGGGTCAAGGTGGGCAGATCACGAGGTCAAGAGTTTAAGACCATCCTGGCCAACACAGTGAAACCCTTTCACTACTAAAAATACAAAAAATTATCTGGGCATGTGGTCCCAGCTACTTGGAAGGCTGAGGCAGAGAATTGCTTGAAGCCAGGAGGCAGAGGTTGTAGTGAGCTGAGATCGCGCCACTGCACTCCAGCCTGGTGACAGAGAGAGACTCTATCAAAAAAGAGAGAGAGAGAGGCAGGGTGGAAGGGCTGCCTGTCAGGAGCCAAGATGGCAGGTTGAGGACTGTGGCCAGCCCAGGGTAGCCCTGAAAGTGCCAGAATAAAGTGCCCAAACTCAGTTTCCTCCATCCCTCTGAGGCTGTGCATTGGCTGAACCCAACTGGCAGCCCTGGAGCAAAGGAACCCTTGATGCCATCCTGCAGGTCAGCCTCCCAGGGCCTCAAGCAGGTGGAAAATGGAGCAGACGGTGCAGACAACCAGCACAAGCCCTAGAGTACAGTCCTCAGAGCCAGAGCCCCTCTCCAAGGCTTATCCAGAGCCACCTGCACAGTCCTCCAAGAGCACACACTGCTGTCCACGTACCGCCTTCTTGGAACAGAAATCAGAGAAGTTAGAGTTCTTCTCCATGCAAGTACTGAGGAGTGGGTGTGCTGAGACTGAGTCATTGGCCGGAACAGCGACAGGTGGACAGCGATGCCAGGAAGGAAGTACAGAGAGGACATGTTGGGTGGTCACCAGCCCAACAATGCCCCATCACATGTGCCTCAGCACATCCAGCCTAAGGGAGGGAGGGAGAGTCGACCTGGACCTTGTCAGTCCACAGGCTGGATGTGATGGAAATCCAGACACTTTGATGGGACCTGCTATGGCCCTAGTCCTACACTTTAAAGCAGGTCATTTGAGAACAAGAGAGCTCACTAAATGTCCATTTCACGTTGAATAAGATCTGAAGGCTGTGGCTCTGCTTACCCTCAACAATCAGCTAGGGGCACTTCTCCAGGGACACACCCCATGTCCTTAGATTTCCTCAGTGGCTCAATGGCTAAAATGAGGAAGAGAGAGCATGGACTTCCCAACGCTTGCGTAATTGTAATGACTGTCTGCAAAGTCTTTCAATGTTCCCAAATGGAAAGATTTCCTGGGAGTAGAAGGAGCTATTATTGTCCATTATGAGCATTCTCTCTAGCATCTTCCTCTTTCTACCCTCAACTGTGGCTTTTTGGGCTAGCAGACATCTGCCAAAAGTCGCTAACCCAGAGACACTGATTCTATCCATCAGCACAGTGGGACAGTCACTTCCCCAGCTTTCTTAATAATTAAATCCAACTCCTTGCTAGACAGACGTTTTTGTTGTTACAGTGCCACAGGCCACTTGAAATTTTCACTTTGCTGTCTAATTTATATAAACTTGTCATCAGTAAGTTTTTGCCCTATACCTGGCCCCTACTCCCACCATAGTAAAATATTTGATGCATATTTTACATGAAAATATTGAAGAAACATATATTCTCAGATAAGAAACATCAAATTTGGCCATTACTTATCTACCACTCAGTATGCAACTCAGATTGGTTGAAATTTAGACCACATGGTAACATCCAGAAGATACTAGGACCACAGAGCTAAAGAGGACTGCAGCGGGTTGAATATGGTACCACCGCCCACAGCGTCTGCCCAGGACTTGGGACGGTGGACTTATTGAGGAAATGGGGTGTTTGCAGATGTAATCAAGTGAAGGCTATTGAGATGTGATCATCCTGAATTCCCAGGTGAGCCCTAAACCCAATGACAAGCGTCCTCACAAGAGAAAGGCAGAGAGAGATTTGAAACACACAGAGGAGAAAGCAATGTGGAGAGACCCAGTGAAGCAGCCTCATGCTGAGGAGCCCCTGGAGCTGGAGGAGGCAGGAGAGGACTCACCCCAGAGCTGTCAGAGGAAGGGCAGCTCTGGCACCACCTTCATTTCACACTTGGCCTCCAGAACCGCAAGGGAACACGGTTCTGTGGCTGTGAACCACCTGATTTGTGGTACTTGGTTATGGCAGCCACAGGAAATGAATACAGGAACTATTCACATCCCCTAGTTGAATTCCTTCATTTCACAGATGAGAAAAATAATAGCATTCGCAAGCAACAGTTTATGAAATGTTTTCACACAGTGATCACATTCAGTCTTCATAGCAACTCTGTAAGGCGGCAGTTTCTGCCTGTTAAAAGGAAAACTGAGGCAAACTACATGTAACAGAATGAGTTGGGAATCGGGCAGCCCCCCGAACAGAACAGGTTCAGAGCATCTCTGGTAGTGGGAGAGGCTTTGTGGGCAGAAAGAGGAAAGTGAGGCACGGAAAACAGAAGTGAGGCAGAGAAGCAGCCGGATTGCTTACAGCTCAGCGCTGGCCTTACTCAAACACGGTTTGAAGAGCTGGCGTCTGTGAGTGGTTGAAGTATGGCTGCTTGTCACAGAGTAGGTTACAGTCCCTTTCACCTCCAGTTAGGTGACAGTTTCCTTTGTGCAGAGAAACCTTTAGCCACACGTTTCAAATGTAACATAACATTTGTTACACTTAAAATAAGTAAGGAAGCGGCTGTAGGCTAAATTTAACATGCGGGGGAGGAGGGAACTGAAGCTCAAAGCAGAAGCAGCAGATAGATTGGTCTGCAAAGCTCATGCTTTTTCCAACCTGTGGCTTTTTTCATCTCTGCCTGTGGCTCAGAGAGGTGTGGCAGCACTGCTACTCCACACAGCTGCTGAGAAACAGGCCTGGATACAGGTCTTTTTTTCTCCCCACTTTTGCTCCAGATGTCTACCCAGGTATAACGAACAGGCTGCATCTCAAGGTCAGAACAATTCAACAATAAAGAGATTGGTTCAACAGATGCCCTCAAAACTCATAACCTACATCCCAAAGCCAAAGAAAAATTCATGCCTCCAAACAGAGGTGTAGTTAGCTGCAGGTTATTTGAATGGCAGCACATGCTGTGCGTTTGCTTACGAAGATTGCTTTAAGATTCTGCTGGCACTCAGGAAGCCAAGCTAATCATCAGTACTCCCAGGCCAGTCTGGTGTGTGGACTCTCCACTCCAGGCTGCTTTGTAGAATGCCTTATTAGTGTGCAGCAAGGGGCAGCCCATCAAAGTCCCAACGGCTCTAAAGGTAATGAGCAAATAATCCAGTTGAGCAAGTAATCAAAGAACAATAACAATTGTTCTTGTGACAAAATCCCCCAGTTTGTAATTAGTTAGCTTAAATTAGTTTAAATTCACTTCATTTGGAAGATTTTGCCTCTGAGGCAGACCAAGGTTCTCTTTGACGGGCCAATTAGATTAAATTAAAAGTGGCACATTAGCTGGGGAGACTTCATTCATTTTGAGTTTTGGGAGCCTTAATTATGATGCAGACACAGCTGGAGTCATCCTCTGGAGCATTTTCTCTCTGCAGCAGGCACTGGAGGCCACTGGATTCCTGGGAGAGGTGCTCTCAGCGGTGTGTGGCCAACCAAGCCACCCAAGGCTACTTTGTCACCAGATTCTGCTCTTGGCCCATTCCCCAGCTGCTGTGGGAGAGTCACAGGAAGTGAGGAATCCTAACAAGAGCTTCCTTTTTCAAAACAGCTTATCAAGGAACAATTAACAGACTAGAAACTGCACACACTGAAAATATACAACTTGATATGTTTTCACACGTCTATACCCATGGAACTACCACCACGATCAGAATAATACGTATATTGAAGGAAATCAAAATATTTCACTCCAAAATATACTTTTTGGCATATTTTAAGATGACTATTCAGAAGGGCTAGAAATACAAGAATAGCTGAAAAGCTGTCTTGGGGGAGGTTTACATCTACAGAGACTACCTTTGCCAGCCAGGCCTCCTCTTCTGCCCCTGCCATAAGCTCATTTGCCATCTGAACCCGCTGTGGACCATCCTCTGATCCCCATTCTCTCTGTAACCTACAGGAGATGCTCCAGCTTCTGCACCCACGGGGGTCAAAGTCATCATTCTACAATTTTCCCTCCGTGTGCATTGATAAATTTGTACGCCGTTTCTAGTATTAGTCTGCCTTTTGTGGGTTGATTTTTCAGCAAGTGTTTAGAGGATGAAGGGGAGCTTTTTTCCTCGGTCCCTGCAATATCCATTACCCCCAAAAAATTTCCTCATGCAATTTTGTCATCTCTCCCTCCACCCTTTCCCTCTCACAAAGACTCAGGCAATAACTGGTCTTCTTTTGTCACCAAGGCTAGTTTGTATTTTCTAGGATTTTACATAAATGGAATCATACTATATATACTCTTTTTTTTTGTTCTTTCACCCAGCATAATTATTTTAGATTTACCTATGTTGTTCTGAGTTATCACAAATGAATCCCTTCTTATTCCTACGTAGCATCCTATCATCCAGGTGTACTACAGTCTGTTTATGTTTATCTGTTGAGAAACCTGGCCTGTTTCCAGGTTGGGGTTATTTCAAATAAAGCTGCGGCAGACATTTGTATACAAATTTTTGCATGGTCATATGCCTTCATTTCTTTTGGAAAAATACCTAGTAGCAGACTGGCTGGTCATAAGGCTGCTATATGGTTAATGTTTTCAGAAACTGCCAAACTTTTCCAAAACCATTGTACCATTTTCCATTCCCATTTGCCTGGGACCCTATTGTTACAGGTTCCCAGTTGATCTATATCAACCCATCACCTAGTATGATTAGTCATTTAATTTTAGCCATTCTGATAGGTATTAATAAGGGTAACCCTAGAGCTGCCTCTATACATAGTTTAAGTTGGGCCCTAATGTTCCTTTGAACATAGTGAACGTTATAGTTACACATCTAACTGGATGTGTAAACAGACTCTAACCTACTCTTGTACCAATCATCAAATTGCAGCCAATCAAAAGCAATCAACAGTTCAAATTGTGTTCAAATAAAGCAAATGCCAAGCTGTAACCAACCTAGCCATTTCTGTCCCTCACTTCCATTTACTGATGTCACGTTTTTTTTCTATAATTCCTCTCTAATCACATGGCAACCACCAGAGTTATTCTGAGCTATTCTGGCTCAGGAGGCAACCTAATTCATGAATCATTCTTTGCTTAATCAAAATCTGTTAAATTTAATGTCTTAAGTTTTTCTTTTCACAGTTTGTAGTGGTTTCTTATTACGTTTTTTTATTTTTTGAGACAGCATCTCACTCTGTCACCCAGGCTGGAGTGCAGTGGTGCAATCATGGGATGAACCTCCTGGGCTCAAGCAGTCCTCCTACGTTGACTTCCCAAAGTGCTGGGATTACAGGCTGGAGCCACTGTGCCCAGCCTTTCATTGTGACTTTTAATTTGCATTTCTATAATGACAACGATGTTGAGCCTATTTTCCTGTGCTTGTTTGCTAGCTATGTAGCTTCCTCAGTGAAGTGTTCATTCAAATCTTTTGCCCATTTAAAAAAATTGGGTTGGTTTGTTTTCTTACTGAGTTTTGAAAGTTCTTTACATATTCTGCATACAAGTCATTTATCAAATAAATGGTTTACAATTATTTCATCTCATTCTGTGGCTTGTCCTTTTATTCTCTTAACAATGTCTTTTGAAGAGATAAAGTTTTTAATTTTTTTTTTCTTTTATTGAGGTAGGGTCTCTCCCTGTCACCCAGGCTGGAGTGCAGTGATGTGACCCCAGCTAACTGCAGCCTTTACTGCCCGGGCTCAAACATTCCTCCCACCTCGACCTCCCAAGTAGCTGAGACTACGAGTGTGTGCCACGACACCAGCTAATTTCTTTAATTTTTGTAGAGATATGGTCTCACTATGTTGCCCAGGCTGGCCTCAAACTCCTGGCCTTGAGCAGTCTTCCCACTTCAGCTTCCCACAGGGCTAGGATTACAGATGTGAGCCACCTCACCTGGCCTGAAGTTCTTAATCCTGATGAAGTCAAATTTGTCAATTTTTTTTCTCTTATGCACTGTGTTTTGGTATTGGATCTAAACAAAAACTCTTTGCCCAGCCCAGGGTCATAAAACATTTTCCTGTGTTTTTGTAGGGGCCAAGAGAAAGCTATCCTTTTACCCTCCGAAGATTTACTGGAAAATCAGCTGACAAAAGGCAGACTAATTGGGGGAAAGGCATAAAAATGTGTTAACATGCACGTCGGGGAGAATCACAGAGTGATCGTCCATATCCCATTGGAGCCCATGTATTTACATGGCCTTGTTTCAGAGGCGTGAAGGGAGATGGGGAATATAGGTTATTCTGCTGAGGGGCAACAAATGATTACTAGGGAGAATGAATGGAACGGGGAACAGAGATTCACTCATGTATGGGTTATATTCAGGTGCGGTTACATTCCTGGTTGGTTTTGGTCTTGCTTTGTCACCCCGGCTACAGTGCTGTGACACAACCTTGGCCTTGCCCTCCTGTGCTCAATTGTGCCTCTTACCTCAGCCTCCTGAGTAGCTGGGTCTACAGATGCATGTCACCATGTCCTGCTATTGTTTTGTAGAGATGGGGTCTTACTACCTTGCCCAGGCTAGTCCTGAATTCCTGGGCGCAAGCAATCTGCCCACCTCGGCCTCCCAAAGTGCTGGGATTACAGGCATGAGTTACCACCTTGATCTTGTTTTCTGCAACAGATAACAGGGAGGGGTGTTAAAACACACACTCTGAATGAAAAGACCCCCCCCCCAAATGGGCTTGGTGTGAGCAACAAGGCTGTTTATTCACTCAGGTACAAATGGGCTGAGTCCAAAAAGAGTCAGCGGAGGGCAGTGGGATAGGAGTTGGTTTTGGTTTGCGGTAAGCAGTGGAAAGTTACAGAAGTTACAGTTTACAGTGGTTTTTTGCAAACTGAGAAGGGGTCGTAGGTTTGCAAGCTGGGAGGGGGTTGTAGGGTCTGGAGTCATGAGGTTGACCAAGGTCAGTTACAAAGTCCAATGGCCTTATTAATTGAGGTCAGAATAAGAAACAATAGAATGTCTCAGCTTAGTTAGGTGCCACGGGGGTTGATCGTTCTTCGCTTTTCATGGTCTTGCAGTTACTTCAGGTTTTCTAATTCCGGACCCTCCAGAGGTGCATGTGCGGGTCACGGGGGTTGTCATAGTGTCTATGGCGCCATCAGTCAGCCTAAAAGACCTTACAAGGAGGAGGGAAAAACAATTGTTCTCCTGGTGGGTCCATCTGGTCTTTACGTAGGTAGGAAAAAGGTCTCTTCAAGATCAAAGGTCTATTGACCTCTAAGGGCCTTTAATTCAAAATACTTATACCAGGAAGCCATAGTTCAGGGTAAAGTTCCCTATACTCCTTCATTCTAGAAATTGTACAGTTTTAGATTTACCTGTATCTCTATGATATATTTTGAGTTAATTTTTATGTATAGTGCAAGGTATGAATCCGAGTTCAATGTTTTGCAAATGTAGATCCAATTGGCCCAGCATCTAATTGCCTTTGCACCTTTGTCAAAAATTAGTTATCCGTATATGTGTGGATCTATTTCTGATATCTGGACTCCCTATTTCATTACATTTATCTATTTGTCTGTCTGTGCACCAACACCATATGTTTTCACTATTGTAGTTTTAAAATAAGTCTTGAAATCAGGTAGTGTTAGTCCGCCAACTTTTTCCCAAAAGTCGTTTGAGTATTCTAGGTTCTTACGGTTTCTTGTGAATTTTACAGTCAGTTTGTCAATTTCCACAAAATCTCGCAAGAATTTTGACTGGCAATTTGACCCCTGAATATGTATAACTTTTCATTTATGTAGATACGATCTCACTTCTCTCAGTGATGTTTCATTTGTGTTTGTTTTTGTGTGTTTTTTTTGAAAGACAGGATCTTGCTCTGTCAACCAGGCTGGAGTGCAGTGGTACAATCATAGCCTCAAATTGCCTCATTGCCTCAAATTCCTGGGCTTAGGCAATCCTCCTGCCTCAGCCTTTAAATACATTGTAGCTTCTCTCTTGCTAGAATTACCCTCCCAGAGCCAGGGCAGTAGGCAGCTGAGAAGAAATTTTCTAACTAGAAATTTTTAACTAGGCCTGATTTTCTAACTAGGCTTGATTTTCTATTGTGTTAGTTTTACTGAAAATTCCTATTTGGTAGTTTTTCTCAAATTTTGGTGTGCATCGGATTCATCACAGAAGTGTATTCTAAAAACAGAGGTTCCGAATACACCATCTCTTCAACCAATGAATCAGAATCCAGGAAGTCTGTAGTATATTTTTAGGCCACTGTTCGGAAAATTCTGATATATACTGATGTCTAGAAGCCTCTATTATAGAGAATTCTTGTGGTTCAGGCACTTGGAAATTCATTATGATATTGTAAAACTTCCTTCCTCAGTATTAATATTATTTCTTCTTCCTCTATTAAGGCTCCTGGGTTTCTCGGTTCTCTTCTAAAGAAAACCAAAAATATTTTATCCCAAAATATACTTCTTTGACTTATTTTGAGGTGGATATTTGGAGGGCCTGCAGACAGGAATAGCTCTGCAAAGCTGCCTTTTGTGAAAGAGATTTGCATCTATAGAGAAAAGTCTGCACTAGTGAAATAAACAGCCAGGCTTTCTCCGAGGCCCCACCCATTCTCTCTGAGAGCAGCTCCACATACGTAACATGAGAGCTTTGGCATGAGGGGCTTTCCTCCCTTGGCTCCCCTCAACCTGTGATGCCACCTCCCCCAAAGCCCAGAGATACATGGTTCCAGGCCATTTTTCTTTGGGCTCTCCCATCTCCCCTGAATATCATTCATTCCTACACATCCTTCATCTTCCCTCTTCCCAACAAAGAGGATATTTACACATCAACCATCTTGCCATTCTTTGAGTTTTCATATTTTGTATGACTCCTGTGCATGTGCGTGCATGTTAATAAAATTTCCCACCAATCTATTATCTGTGTGTTTTATAGACCCATATTGTCAAAATTTCAGGGGAAAAATTCAAGCTTCCCTACATTCCCTAGGAAAGTATATCTTCAAAAATTATTTCATTTTAGGAATACCATATATGTACTTTTCTTTCAAGAGATAATTACACTGTCAACAGCCAGCCCTGTGACCCTATCCCATCCCACTCCAGCCACAGTTCATTGACTTTGGGTGCAAATAGCCAAAGTCAGCCTCAAGCTGACTCAAGTACACTGAGCAGTGACAAAGTCACAGAGCTTGGCTTGCTGAGAGCCGGGGGGATGACAAGGTCTTGAAGCTATGGAAGTCAGATGCTGGTGCTTACCTGCCACAGGTGGGAGGTGGTAAGGGCTAGATTGTGTACAGCAGGAGGGGGCTTGCTTTTCCTGGGGGGAAAAAAAGCCAGACAGCAAATATTTCTTTGAGCACCGTACTGTCTGTTGCACCTTACTCCAGTGGGTATGGAAGCAGCCATCGACAGAACATACAAGAATATGGCATAGGCCTGGCATGGTGGCTCATGCCTGTAATCCAAGCACTTCGGAGGCCAAGGCAGGCAGATCACCTGAGGTCAGGGGTTCAAGACCAGCCTGACCAACATGGTGAAACCCTGTCTTAAAAAAAAAAAAATAGAATACGGCATGGCAGCTGACCCTCAGTCAGCTGACTTCATTGTAGAGCCTTATGAGCCACAATAAGGGGTTTGGATTTATTCTGTTGGCAAGGAGAAGGCATTAGAGCATTATACAAAGTAGGGAAGGGGGATAATTAGATCAGTCTTACATTTCAAAATTATAATCTCAAAGCTATTAAACACCATGGCACTAAAGAAGTATTTTTATCCCTTGTGAAAGAAAGTCACATTGTAAACTTTCAGGACCAACCAGTGTCATCTTCAATTTATGTCTCCACCGTCTTCTGAGTTTTATCTTAAAGTAGGTATAAGATAATCATCCTGGCTGGGAGAGGTGGCTCACTTTGGGAGGCCAAGGTGTGTGGATCACGAGGACAAGAGATTGAGATTATCCTGGATAACACAGTGAAACCCCGTCTTTACTAAAAATACAAAAATGTAGTCAGGTGTGGTGGCACGCGCTTGTAGTCCCAGCTCCTCGGGAGGCTTAGGCAAGAGAATCGCTTGAACCTGGGAGGCGAAGGTTGCAGTGAGCCGAGATCACGCCACTGTACTCCAACCTGGGCAACAGAGCGAGATTCCATCTCAAAAAAAAAAAAAACCATAGTCATTAACATTACCATGGAATTATAAAACCCCAGGGTTGGGATGGGCACCATGCCTCACACCTATAATCCCAGCATTTTGGGAGGCTGAGGCAGGGGGATCACCTGAGGTTAGGAGTTTGAGACCAGTCTGGCCAACATGGTGTAACCCCATCTCTATTAAAAATACAAAATTAGCCAGGCATGGAGGCAGGCTCCTGTAATCCCAGCTACCTGGGAGGCTGAGGCGGGAAAATCACTTGAACCTGCAAGGCGGAGGTTGTGATGAGCTAAGATTATGCCACTGCGCTCCAGCCTGGGCAACAAGAACGAAACTCCATCTCAAAAAAGAAACAAACAGGTTTGATAAAGGCCTTGAGAGACTGTTTTATTCAATCATCAGCCTTACAACTAGGCCCATGCCTCAGTCAACTCAGAGATAGAAACCCAAGTTATGCACCAATGCTGAGCCTAAGGACTGTTTCTGCTCTTCCCTGTGTGATAGGAACACCCACCACCACTCTGATGAGAGGTTAGAAAATGATTCTGCTTGTTCTAAAGAGATTAAGCAATAACAAACAAAAACAAGAAACTTCCCTGGGTGCAGTGGTTCACATCTGTAATCCCAACACTTTGAAAGGGCAAAAAAGGTGGATCACCTGAGGTCAGGAGTTCAAGACCAGCCTGGCCAACATGGAGAAACTCCGTCTCTGCTAAAAATACAAAAAAATTAGCCAGGCATGGTGGTCACCTGTAATCCCAGCTATTCAGAAGGCTGAGGCAAGAGAATGGCTTAAACACAAGAGTCAGAGGTTGCAGTGAGCCAAGACCGCACCATTGCACTCCAACCTGGGTGACAGAGCAAGACTCCATCTCAAAACAAAAATCAAAAACCAAGAAACTAAAAAATCTTGAATGCCTTTGGATGTTCAGAATTTACAATCTCTCTAAATCCCAGGTCTGACTGCTCAAATCTATGATTTGACTTTTTCCATAACGTGAGTCGATTTAATTCTAGTGCAGTCCACAAATGGAGATGGAATACCTAGGAACCACATAGCATTTCGTGAAATGTAGACAGGAATTACTGACACAGAGGAGAGATCCCAAAGTAGAAATTTAGGCTTTTTTTTTTTTTGAGATGGAGTTTCGCTCTTGTTACCCAGGATAGAGTGCAATGGCGCGATCTCGGCTCACCGCGACCTCTGCTTTCTGGGTTCAGGCAATTCTCCTGCCTCAGCCTCCCAAGTAGCTGGGACTACAGGTGTGCACCACCATGCCCAGCTAATTTTTGTATTTTTAGTAGAGATGGGGTTTCACCTCGTTGACCAGGATGGTCTCGATCTCTTGACCTCGTGATCCACCAGCCTCGGCCTCCCAAAGTGTTGGGATTATAGGCATAAGCCACTGCACTCGGCCGCAATTTAGGCCTCTTAAAAATCATATTAAAGGGGATTATAAGCATAGAAACATAATTTCTGCATATTGGTAAGTAAAAATAATAATATACTATCTGATAACATTGAAGAAGAGATTGGAATCATCTTGAAATCAATCATTTCCATAAAAAAAAAAACAAGTGTCCACCAGTAGGTACAGCATTCTTCAGTTTGTGTTTTTAAAATGCTGTGTATAAGTGATTGGAAAATCATATCACAGGACATACAATACCAAGTTTAAAGCACATGCTATTATAACACAAGGCAACATGGTAAGAAGTAGGTTGATGGAAAAAATAAAAGGGAAGAAGCCTGTTTGTGGTATGGCCAGAGGTGAAAGAAACACTGGGGGGAAAGTCTTCCAAGATCCACTCAACCTGGTCTTCCCTGCCACTTCAGATATCCTCCTGGTAGCTTTGCTGTCTCAGTCCTGTATTGACAGATGCCGGTAATGGGACTGCAGGAGAGCAATTGTACTCTGAGGAATCTGTCGGCTTTTAACTGTGGCTCCATTACAGGATTGCATGGCGCCACGAAGTCCAATACCCAAGACAGAGGATGGGGAATGTGACCCACGGAGCTCGAACAAAATGACAGAGACCACTCGGGTTCTAGGGCACCAGAGAACATTTGCTTCTTCCAAAGAACCAGAAAGCTTTCTTAAAAAGCAAATGGAATAAAGATATGAACAATAAGTTTTCTCCCTGGGGTAAGTGGATGGGGAGGAAGAAAATGAAAAGCAGGTAAACTGCTGAAGAAAAGGCAATACAGTGAAAAACGTCAACATTTGAGAATTAATTATATGCTGCTCTTCCAGAAAAGAGCATAGAAAGTCAGAAAAATACAAATTTAGTGAAGGTTGAACAAACAGTTATTTTCCCAATGGCCATGAAAGAGAAAAACAAGCATCTCAATTATGCAGATGACAGAAAGAATAAAGACTGAATTTGGTTCTCACATTAAGTGAGAGTATTAGGGAGACAAAAAGCAATTTGAAGTGTTTACGATTTTGAGTGGGTGGCAGCTCAGCAAGCATTTAGAGCGCATTACCTGAGCTGTGAAAAATGACCCTCAGAAATCACTGAAATTAATCAAAAAGTTAAACATTTATTAAAAACAAGCTTAGCGATTATAGGAGAAAGGTTGAGTCCAGAGACTCAAACAAAGCTGAATCAGCTGATTTCTGAGCTGTGAAATGTGTGGTGCCCAATTTAGAGTACAAGGTTCAGATGTAAGTGAGTCCTCTGGAGCCCTGCCGGTCCGGGCCGAGCCCATACATGGGGAAATCGCTGTTGTCAACTGCTCTTGCAAAAAGCTGATGATGTGGCTGTTGAACAACCTGAGACTCTTGACCCTGCCGTGACGTTTGTACCAGTGTGGGTGTCTGGGTGACATTCAAAATTAAACAAAATTCCCAGTTGTTCAGCCCTCAGTTACCAAGTTCTAGACTCCAGTGTCCAGGGAAATGCCACATTTTGCTGTGGGTGACAGAATTTTGCCCCTTCCACCCTTTTTGTCATAAAAGGTCAAATAAACAGGATCATTGAACTGACAGGGGTGGGCTCGGATGTGCTTCTCACTGGACACTGAACATGAGCAGTATTGTAGTGATGCCCATGGGAGTGATTGTGCAGGAGTGAGGTGGGGCAGTGGGGCTTTTCCTGCTGGCTTCTGAGTTGGTGCCATATACATCTCTGCTGCCCGAGGCAGGAGTAACATTCAGCCAGTACCATATCGTGACGAATTTTGCCAAAATGAGAACACACAGAATCCTCAGATAGTCGAGTCGGAGAAACAAAAAGAACAATGTCCTGGCCCTCCTACCTTGGTCTAATTTATCTTTTCATGAGTTGCCATTACTGGTCTCTTTTTCTAGAACTCCACCAATTATTTCTAGAAGCCTCTCACTCTCTCTCTCTCTCTCTCTCTCTATATATATATATATGTGTGTGTGTGTGTGTGTGTGTGTGTAACAATCTTTATATATACATGTATGTATTATATATATATGTATACATACATATATAAAGTTTACATGACCAAAATTTTTACAAGAAATGCAGTTTCTTTTTAAGCCATCGCCTTAGCATCCTTCCATTACACTAGAATTTGCAGTAGACATCCTAAACCCTAAATGTCCTATTCTTTAAGGTGGGTATTACTTACAGGAGAGGAAGACGAAATATTTATGAGTTTTAAAGTCAAGAAAGGTCTGGTTCAAATGCCATCTTTGTCAGTCACTAGCTGTGTGACCTTGGGCATGATGCTTCATCTCAGCTTCAACAGTTGTAAAAGAGAAAGAACACCTACCAAATGGGAACATTCGATGCAACAATAATGCATTAGCACAGCAATTGGAGAACAATAATAGAACTATCACGATAAATAGCCATTTGTTATTATTATTGTCATTAAATAAGCAAGAAATGTGAAATACATTGTTTTTGCTAAATGGCTAATTTAAAACTTTGTATGGGCTTTAATAGGAACCAAATTCTGGGCCAAATGTGCCATATGAATGAACACAAGCTACACTGTGGCAAAGTAAGAAAGTGCTCAGCATCATGAATGTTGCATATGAATGTTAAGAAGGAAGTCAGTGCAGTGGCTCACTCCTGTAATCCCAGCACTTTGGGAGGCCGAGACAGGCAGATCACCTGAGGCCAGGAATTCAAGACCAGCCTGACCAACATGGAGAAACCCGGTCTCAACCAAAAATACAAAATTAGCCTGGAATGATGGTACATGCCTGTAATCCCAGCTACTCGGGAGGCTGAGGCAGGAGACTCACTTGAACTTGGGAGCCGAGATCGTTCCATTGCACTCCAGTCTGGGCAACAAGAGCAAAACTCCATCTCAAAAAAAAGAGAAGGAAAAATGGAATCTTTCATTCTCCAGTAACCTGTGTTGAGTCAGCTTTGTGCCCTCTCAGCAGGCACCTCCATTTCAAATTGAATGGAACCTCAGACATTTTTCTTGATGCCTCAAGTTTTGAGGTATGACAATGCTTATTTTCTAACATCCTACAGTTCCAAGAAGTTCAGATGATAACATAAATTCCAAAGTAAGAGTACATTGTGAAAAAACATGTGTCAGAGAGAGTTAAAAAGGGCTTGTTCTGAAATCATAATTTATTATACTTGTATGCCTCACATTTACAAGAGTGTATTACAATCGAGAAGCAATACATGTGCATTAGTCAGAGTTCAGCTGTAACTTGAGGGTTCTGACCTAAAAGACAAGGGAATCAGAGATCTGCTTTTTGATTCTGCTTTTTTTCAGTAAATAATAAGTACCAATCCTGACAAAGCAGTATACAATGTGATGCTCAGAGGCACATATTCCAGGGGGTCTTGTCTGTACGGTTTCTCCCCTCCCATATTATTCTAATTTCCTCACCCACCCCTTCTGAAACTAGATCTCTGGGTTTGACTTCAGTTTTCTCATCTATAAAACAGGAAATATCTACATAAAACTTATTGAGAGGAATTAATGAGATACTGCATTTCAAAAGCACTTGGTGTATTACTAGAAGCTTTGAAATGCTGCTTGTTTTCCTTATCCTTAATTATTGCCATCATTGCCTCAATCCTGCATCACCATGGCACCTCATCAGGTGTAAAGAAAGATGTTATTTACCAGTGATTCCCTTGTCTCCGTATATAGTAGGGAAAATCTGACATTCAGTCTAGAAGAGTAATGAGGAATGCCAAAGGATATGAGATGTAGAATTCTAAAAGCTTGTTAATTTTTATACTAAAGTGCTACCCCGTTAATTAATAGAACTGCTTGCTCTAATAATTTATGATAAGAAAAACAGAGAAGTGGCAAAAAAAGAAAAAGTTAAGTCAATCCAAAAATAGTCATAAATTCAGAAGAAAGATGTTCAGGGAATCTTACAGGACACAGAGAAGTTGGAAAGAGCCTAAAGGCCCAGCAGTCTAGACATGGGTCAGTGAAACGTGGCATCCTATACACGGTGTATTGTGTAGCTTTTCAGTACTTTGTTTGGATTTTTAGTGGCATGAAAAAGGCTTATGACATGATGTTTAGAGTTTTTTAAAATCAGGGTACAAAATGGTGTAAGCCAAACTGAAATGTACAGAGAAACCAAAACAGAACAGCAACTTGCCTCCGTGAAAATAGTGGCTGCATCTGAGCAGCTGTTTTTTCTGTTTCTTCCCCAATCCTCCATAATAGCAACACAGAAGCGCAGACTGTGGGACCAGCCTTGCTTTAATAAGCTGTTGTTATTCTCAGTGTTGTTACTCGTTTTTGTTGTTGTTGTTGTTTTGTTTTGTTTTGTTTTGTTTTTGAGATGGAGTTTCGCTCTTGTTACCCAGGCGGGAGTGCAATGGCGCAATCTCGGCTTACCGCAACCTCCGCTTCCTGGGTTCAGGCAATTCTCCTGCCTCAGCCTCCAGAGTAGCTGTGATTACAGGCACGCGCCACCATGCCCAGCTAATTTTTTTGTATTTTTGGTAGAGACCAGGTTTCACCATGTTGACCGAGATTACAGGCGTGAGCCACCACACCCGTCCCCTCAGTGTTGTTACTCTTAGCATCAAAAGACAAATGAAAGCTGAGAAAAAGATCAAAGGTTAGAAAAAAGCATTTATAAATGTGTTAGGGTGCAGCTTATATTTAAAGAAACTTTTAATTTGGACCAATTTTAGGTCTACACTGCAAAGATGGTTTAGACCTTCCCCCTCGCAGTTTCCCCAGTTGTTAAGATCTTACATCATGATAGTACATAGGCCAAAACTATGAGATTACGACTGGTACATGACTATTAACTAAACCCCAGACTTCGTTTGAAGTTTACCTGTTTGGCTGGGTGTGGTGGCTCATGCCTGTAATCCCAGCACTTTGGGAGGCCAAGGTGGGTGGATCACCTGAGGTCAGGAGTTCAACACCAGCCTGGCCAACATAGTGAAACCCTGTCTCTAAAAATACAAAAATTAGTTGAGCATGGTGGTGGGTGCCTATAATCCCAGCTACTTGGGAGGCTGAGGCAGGAGAATTGCTTAAATCCGGGGTGGGGGGAAGAGGTTTCAGTGAGCCAAGATTGCACCACTGCACTCCAGCCTGGGTGAAAGAGGGAAACTCTGTCTCAAATAAAAACAAAAAAAGAAAAGAAAAGAAATTCACCTGTTTTTCCGCTTAGTACTTTTTCTCTTTTAGGAGGCTGAGATTTTTTAATGTTGCTAAGGTCCCTCATTTTTATGTTTTAACTGTGAAACATACATAGAAGTTCACAAATAAAAGTACATTATTTAAAGGAAAAGAAAAAGTTCAAGGAATGGAATGGTGCCAGTCCCTTGGTATGCTTTTTCCAAGCCTCCCCACCCAGAGGTAATCATTACCCTGACTTTTATGGCAGTAATAGCCTTGCTTTTCTTCATAGTGTTACTGTGCAGCTGTAATATAATCTCCCCAGTAGTTATGCCTGTTTTTGAACTTCATGTACATGAACTCATGTTGTATATTCTTTTTTATTTTTGAGACAGAGTCTCACTCTGTCACCCAGGCTGGAGTGCAGTGGCCCAATCACAGCTCACTGCAACCTCCACCTCCTGGGTTCAAGCCATTCTTCTGCCTCAGCCTCCCAAGTAGCTGAGATTGCAGGTGCTGGCCATCACACCTGGCTAATTTTTGCATTTTTAGTAGAGATGGAGTTTCACCATGTTGGTCAGGCTGGTCTCAAACTCCTGACCTTGTGACCCACCTGCCTTGGTCTCCTAAAGTGCTGGGATTACAGGCATAAGCCACTGTGCCTGGCCTGTGTATTCTTGTGTTCAAGGTTATCTGGTTGTTGGATGGCGTGTGTGTCTATGGCTCATTCATTTTCATTGCTGTGTGGTACTCGACTGAGACGCTCTTCGATATTTCCTCATGCTCCCTGCCCTTCCCTAATCAAATAGACTTTCTGCTTCCTTGTCCCAGGGATGGCAACATAACCACAGAAAATGAAATTAAAATTATTCATTATTGTTATTTCAGAAGCTCACATCCTCAAGGATTTAAACAAGAGATTTGTAACAGGATTTCTCAACCTCCGTCCTATTGACATGTTAGACCTAATAACTTGTGGGGCTGTCCTGTTCAGTGGTGGATGTTTAGCAGCTTCCCTGGGCTCTACCACTAGGGGTCAGTAACATCCACAACCCTCTAGTTTTGACAACCAAAACGTCTCCAGACATTGCCAAACATCCCTGGGGGAGGCTGTCACCCCAGATGAGAGCTAATGTGAGGAGAGGGAAAGGAAAAGTCAGTTGCGGAAAATTCATACTGCAGAAGCAGACTGCCTGAAAGTTACAGCAACAGGCAAAAATAAAATAACCTTTTGCGGGGGAGAGTGGGGACAAACTCAGGCTGCACCTGAACACAGATAAGCAACTTTGTGTGATAAGCGGGCTCCCAGGAAAAAGTTTCTTCTCCTTTTCAGGCATATGCAGAATGAGAACTTGCACAGGGGAGAGGGGGTTTACCTAAAACAAACCCACAGTTATGCAAACAAGAGAAGGGCCTTCTTGATGGCCTACAGACATACCCACAGCTTTGTAACAGAAAGAAAATTGCATAGACAGCTTTACTGATAAGAGAAGTGACTCAAACTGCTACAGAGATGAGAGGAGTTTCTGATGAAAGCTTTTGAACTCAGCTGTAACCCAGCAGTCCACTCAGACTCCCCTCTCTGCTAAGGAGAGCTTTTTCTCTTTCACTTACTAAACTTTCACTCCAATCCCTCCTTTGTGTCCATGTTCCTTAATTTTCTTGGAGGTAGGACAAAGAACCCAGGATACTTGTTCAGACAATGAGAAACTGCTGCATTAATATGCATTGGTGCGACTTCAACAACTGATTTAGGAGACTACATACAGAACCGATCAAAACCACTTCAACCACATAAAAATCCTCTAGATGAGAAATTAAGACAGTCAGAAAGCAACACAGGGATTGAAATGCTGGCGGGAGCCTATGAGAAGGGCTCCACAGTCTGCTCCCAACCCAGACCGGGCCCTGAAGCTTCATGCGGTTGGGATCTCAAGGAGAAAACATGCATGCTCCTCATACCCAGGGAGAGCCCAGAGCACATGTTTTCTTGTGCCCAGGAGGCTGGGAGAGTAATGCAATGTTTGGGTAGACAGATCCAAGACCGTCTCAACAGAGTGTCCTGCAGCCCAGAGAAAGGTGGGAGCTACTGAATGTTTAGTGAACACCTAAGGGCTGTGACAATACTGCACAGAGAACTGGAGATCAGGAGAGGCCTAGCCACTGGGCCAGGGAGGACACAGCAGGGACCCTCATGTACCCACGTTTGAAGATTAGACTACAGGGATGATGATGGCACCCAGGACAAGACACCACCCTCCCCCAGTGAATTAATTCAGTATAAGCTCCTAAAAAATTAGACACAAGTTTAGGAAAGCAGGAAAGATCCAAAACTGACTACTAACAGGATTCCATGGCTTGGTTGAAGTGGGTCTTAAGAGGAAATTGTTGTTATAAAATAAAACCTGGACAATTAGTCGAGAAAACAAAGAGCACCCTATTGGTAAGGAAGAAGCAAAATTCTTTGTATATGCAAATGACATGCTTTTATATCTAGAAAATCCAAAGAAATAAACACACAAGACAAACCAAAAAAAAAAAAAAAAAAAAAAGACCTATTAGAGCGAATAAGCAAGTACAAGTTTGCGGCATACAGGATCAATATACAAAAACCAATTACATTTTGAATACCCATAATGAACAATACAAAAATGAAATTAATGCTGAGTGTGGTGGCTCATACCTGCAATCCCAGCACTTTGGGAGGCTGAGACAGGAGGATCACTTGAGACCAGGAATTGCAGCCTGGGCAACATAGTGAGACCCCATCTCTACAATAAATAAAAAAATTAGCCAGGTGTGATGGCACATGTCTGCCTAGCTACTCAAGAGGCTGAGGCAGTAGGGTCCCTTGAGCCCAGGAGTTCAAAGCTGCACTGAGCTATGATCATGCCACTCCAGCCTGGGAGACAGAGTAAGACCCTACACATGTACCCCTGAACGTAAACTTTTTTTTTTTTTTGAGACAAACTTTGTCACCCAGGCTGGAGTGCAGTGGCACGATCTTGGCCCACTGCAACCTCTGCCTCCCAGCTTCAAACACTTCTCCTGCCTCAGCCTCCCAAGTAGCTGGGATTACAGGCACCCTCCACCATGCCTGGCTAATTTTTGTATTTTCAGTAGAGACAGGATTTCACTATATTGGTCAGCTGGTCTTGAACTGCTGACCTCAGGTGATCCACCTGCCTCGGCCTCCCAAAGTGCTGGGATTACAGGCATGAGCCACCGTGCCCAGCCAAAATAAAAGTTTTTTTTTAATGTTTAAGAATTATTAATAGATAGTGGTGATGTTCATGCTACTTTGTGAATATACTGAAAACAACTGAATTATACACATTTTTTTTTTTGAGCTGGAGTCTCACTCTGTCACCCAGGCTTGAGTGCAGTGGTGGGATCTCAGCTCACTGCAACCTCCACCTCTTGGGCTCAAGTGATTCTCCTGCCTCAGCCTCCCGGGTGGCATGAGCCACCACATCTGGCTAATTTTTGTATTTCTAATAGCAATGGGGTTTCACCATTTCGGCCAGGCTGGTCTTGAACTCCTGATCTCAAGTGATCTACCTGCCTCAGCCTCCCAAAATGTTGGGATTACAGGAGTGAGCCTCCACACCCAGCCTGCATTATACACTTTGAAAGGATGAATTTTATTGTAATCAAATAATATTTCAATTATTCTTTTCTCAAAGTAAGCATTAATAGTAACTTTTCTCAAAGTAAACAATAAATAAAACACACACACACACACACACACACACACACACACACAATGTTACATTTCTTGCAAAGCCGAGTTGGTATTCTGAATACTACACTGACTACATCTGTATTTCACATCTGCCTGTTCTGGTGCATCCCCTATTTTAATTTTTAGATTTGCTTTCTCCGTGGTCTTAGTAGCACTGCCCATACTCAGGGTTCATATATATCTCCATCTGTGGGGTTCCCTAGACTATGCAAAAAGCACCTTTGGGGATGTCTTACACCTTGTCATCCCATAATTCTGAACTTTGTAGATTGTGGTATTTTATGCAAAGACAGACTCTCTTTCTAGCCCTCTCTCTGAAAGAAAGGCAACCCTATTCTTTTATTTTTTTTCTTTTTCTTCTCCTCCTCCTCCTCCTCCTCCTCCTCCTTCTTCTTCTTCTTGAGATGGAGTTTTGCTCTTGTTGCCCAGGCTGCAGTGCAATGACACCATCTTGGCTCACTGCAACCTGCGCTTCCTGGGTTCAAGAGATTCCCCTGCCTCAGCCTCCCAAGTAGCTGGGATTACAGGCATGTGCCACCACGCCCAGCTAATTTTGTATTTTTAGTAGAGACAGGGTTTCTCCATGTTGGTCAGGCTGGTCTCGAACTCCAGACCTCACGTGATCCACCCACCTCAGCCTTCCAAAGTACTGGGATCACAGGTGTGAGCCACCATGCCCAGCAACCCTATTCTTATTCATCTCTCTGCCAGTGATTCCTAAATCTGTATTTCAATCTCTGACCTTAGGGTCAGACTGATATCTTTAACTTCGCACAAGGGCATTCAGAGTAAGCTACTCCACCATCACTTTTTATACATACTGTAGGTTTTTTTGTTTTGTTTTTTTTTTTTTTTGGTCTTAAGATAGGTGCAAGCACCATAAGAAAATGCATTAATTTTTTAAAAAAATTTATTTATTATACTTTAAGTTCTGCGGTACATGTTCAGAGCGTGCAGTTTTGCTACATAGGTATGCACATGCCGTGGTGGTGGTTTGCTGCATCCATCACCCTGTCATCTACATTAAGTATTTCTCCTAATGCTATCCCTCCCCAATCCCCACACCCCGTGTGATTCCTCCCCTAGACCCACACCCCCCGGGCCCAGGTATGTGATATTCCCCTGTGTGTTCACGTGTTCTCATTGTTTGACACCCATTTATGAGAACCCTGTACATATTTTACATACTTAGTAAAACCAAATCACGGTCAGAGACACTCTACCTTTCTGTGTCTGTCACTAATGACAGCCTGTATTTTCATAGCTTTTTACAGTTCAGAATGTATTTTCATGTGATCTTATTTCACTCCTACAAGACTCAAGAGGTTGCTGCTGTTGCTATTTCCATTTTACAGATGAGGAAACTGAACCTCAAAGAGGTGAGGTAATACAGCAGGAATGTGGCAGATTCAGAACTTGAACCCAGGTCTACCAGATGCAAATCGGACCACCACTGTCCCCGTTATCCTAGAACTGAAACCTCAGAGGAAGATAGCTCAGAGGAAACACTGACTCTCTCCCCTGCTTCTAGTCCCAGATAGCCAATCATTCACCAAGGCACAGACCATGAGACTGAGGACAGAGCAGGTAGAAGCTGACCACAGAAAGGGTCTTCTGTAAATTCTTCCTTTGTAGCATCTCCCAGGCTGGACCTTTCTGATTGTGCCTTAACCTTCACTGCAGGGTCCTCAGACTCTAGCGTCACCTGCGTCACCTGGAGGGGCTGTTGACAGGCAGCCTACTGGGCCCCACCCCCAGAGTGTCTGAATCACCGGGCCTGGGGTATAACTTGAGAATCTGCATTTCTTGCAAGTTCCCAGGTAATACTGATGCTGAAGCTGCTGGTCCTGGAGCCACGTCCTGAGAAGCACTGATCCAAGCTTTCACCACCAGCGCCTGGCCCTGCATCTCTGCACCCATCCATCCTGCCCACCACTGCTGGCTTTCTCCCCAACAAGGCTGAGAACTGAGACTCATTTGTCTTTGTATTCTTTCTGCCTCATGAGTTACCCCACACAAGCTTAGCCAGTGAGACTTCTCATAGTCTGACCTGAACCCTCATCCTGAGTTCAAACCCTGCTTTGCTCTGACCTTGGATTAGTCACTCATTTGCTACTCTGAAAACTGGGAGGATAAGAATGCCTCTGTTGGCAAGGCACAGTGGCTCACTCCTGTAATCCTACCTTTGGGAGGCCAAGGTAGGTGGATCACCTGAGGTCAGGAGTTCGAGGCCAGCCTGACCAACATGGTGAAACACTGTCTCTACTAAAAATACAAAAATTAGCTGGGCGTGGTGGTGGGCACCTGTCCCCAGACATTCAGGAGGCTGAGGTAGGAGAATCACTTGAACCTGGGAGGCGGAGGTTGCAGTGAGCTGAGATCATGCCATTGCACTCCAGCCTGGGTGAAAGAATGCCTTTTTTTGTGGGGATGTTGTGAGGATTAAATGAGACAATAATGTTGAAGGGCTTAGCAAAACCAAATGGACAGTAGATGCTCAATAAACACTTGCTATTATTTCCAACTCTGCCCCCGGACTATAACATGCATACTTCCCTCTCTGTCTTTACCCATAACATCCCCTTGGCCTCCGCTATCTGCTTCCCTTAGCCCCTTCTCTGTAGCCAAACCCATTTCACCCTTTTCAAATTTGCCTCAAGTGTACGCCCCCATTGATTTGTCCAGCCCACAGGGCCCTTTCTCTCTCTTAAATTTGGAGCCCTGGGCTCTCTTTTTCACTCATTAATCCAGAATCACAGGCTGCCTTAGAACAGACTTTTCACTACTGTATTTAATTGTCACACTATTTTCAACTAAACTGTAAGGTCCTCGAGTTCAGGAAGCTCATGCAATGCTTGCATGTTATGGCCCACGACCCCACCCCAAATCTCAGGGAATATTTGCTGAATGAAGTTTGTGTCCTTCACAGAGTCACCAGATAATTAAGATATTCCATTGCATACCATGAAAGAAAGTGATGAGCAGTATGAGAATACCTGTTTTGAAGTGTTTTTGCTTCAGGGTTTAATTTGGCTGCATTAGCGTTAGATCTGTCCCCTGCAGGTCTGGGATCGTTTTTCTTTAACGTGAGTTTCTTGGCTGAAATGAAGCGGGGTTGCCACTCTGTAGTGAAACCTGTAACTGTGCCATTCAAAATAAGTGAATTCCACGTGGAGGAAAGTTGAGAACCAGCCTTCGTAACTTAGATTTTTTTACCTCCCAGATTTAAAGGAGCAACTCGACCTGAGTTAGACCACAGAGTTGTGAACTTCTGCTCTTCGTCTACATGATATTTACCCCCATTCCTCACAAGAAAGGGCAGAAACAAGGTGGAATAAATGATTTCCAGCATTCTCTGAATTCCTGGAACCATGTTGAAATAGATGATATTTTCCTGAGGAGGCCATTATAAATGATTGGATTTGGCCATTGCAGAATGAGTCTTTGCCATCCAAAGTTATTTAATTTGTGCTTATTATTATTACTGCAGGAACATTTTTGGATCCAAACCTTTCCCTCCACTCTCATAAATTTGGTTAAAATAGCTGCACATAAATATTGGACATGGTTCCAAGTCTGTCACCATACCCAGATGTCTCCTCTGCTTCTCTGTGGCTGATTCTAAGCTCTGCTTTATCTCATAGATGAGCAGGAACGCTGACCCATCACTCAGCACTCAGGACCCCAGCATCTTTTCTTTTGTCAATCATTTTCTTGAGTACTCGTAATGACTAAGGGTTTACATTCATTATCATTTTTTTTTGGAGACAGATTCTTGCTCTGTCACCAGGCTAGAGTACCCCCAAATAAAATACCAGCTCTCTAATGAAGACTCTGTCTCCACTTTCTGGAGGACCTGGGCTAAGACAGTTATTTTATTTTCCCAATATACACAATTGAGTTGCTGTGTAAAAATGGCTCATTGAGAGATAAAGAAAAGAATGAGCATAATAACATAAACTACAATTCAGAAAAGCTTCCCAAACACGGGCAGTCAGGAAGAATCTCCTGTGAATGCCAACAGGAGTCTGAGTGGGAGAAACAAACTATTATTTCACATACAACACAGAAAAAGAAAAATCAAGTTCAACACAGTCCGTAGTGTACTGTCTTCTATAAAACTTTTCAAATGGCTGGGCGAGGTGGCTCCCGCCTGTAATCCCAAGCACTTTGGGAAGCCAAAGTGGGTTGATCACAAGGTCAGGAGTTCAAGACCAGCCTGGCCAAGATGGTGAAACCCAGTCTCTGCTAAAACTACAAAAACTAGCTGGGCACAGTGACAGGTGCCTGTAATCCCAGCTACTTGGGAGGCTGAAGGAGGAGAATTGCTTGAACCCAGCAGCAGAGATTATGTCAGAGGTTACAATGAGCTGAGATCACTTCACTCCAGCCTGGGAGTGAGATTCTGTCTCAAAAAAAAAAACAACGTTTTTCAAACTTCTGCTTTATTTCTACATAATGAAACTCTGACATCTCCAGTAGAACAATTTAGGTTTTAGGACAAGCACAAAATAATGATTTGCAGTATGCAATTTTGTTGCCAAAACCATAGAGACATCATTCAAACTCCCACTTCTTATACTAAAAACAGGTAGTTTACTTTGCTGCCAAGAATCTTACAAAATCAGCCCCAAATTTACAAATGTTATGCCAGGAGAAAAAGTAGAAAAATTTATTCACAAAATTTCTTTTTATAACATCTCTATGGATAGCCCATATCACATGTGGAAAAGCCATTACTATCATATGTGTGTGAGCAGATGTTTTACTTTATAGCTGGATAAAAATGCCTGTGTCCAAAGTATGAATCAACTTTTGGCATTTGTATAAGTCAAGTTAGGCCAGGCGACATGAAGCAAAAAATAAACCCTGAAGCAGTGCCTTTGTAAAGTCCGATGCAGTTGGGGGACCTCTTGCATACTCTAGCTGTGCCATGGAGAACCAATGTCTGCCAAGATCCCCGCAGCACAGGAAGAGATGAAAGAGGCAGGCAGCTCTTAAACATCTTCACTTGGAATGACACATTGAGAAATACCAGGAAGAAACATGAGGACAACAGGTCATTGCTTCTGCCCATGGTGCATGCATGAGGGAGAAGTATGATGGGTTTGTTGTTGCTGACTGCCAACAGAACCCATACCTTGGGTGTTTGGGTGTGTGTGTGTGTGTGTGTGTGTGTGTGTGTGTCTGTGTATTAAATAACCAGGAGATGTGATGTGCCTTGGCAGTTCAGCCACCAATGGATGTGGATGGGGTGTGTGTTCCATGTGAGTGAGGGGGCACTGCCACAGTAAGAGAGGCTGCATCTGAATGTCAACCATACCCTGGGTTGTCCTCCAAGAACACCCAAGGACAACCACATGCTCCCAACCTTGATTCAGTATATAAAAAATGAAAGTCACATGTAACCCACATGCTTGTACTTCTCTTCAATGTGCTGTGGCAAGACACAGATACTGAAACACCAGGGCTTCAATCTAGGTCCTGCTGCTCACTGCACAGAAAGCCAATCACTGAGACAACAAGTATTGCCAGGGAAAAAGGCTTTAATCAGGTGCTGCAGCTGAAGAGATGGGAGCTCAGCCTTAAATTCATCTCCCTGGTAGACTAAAATTAACAGCGTACATAGCAGGGAAGAAATGTGAGCCTGCATGGAGAAACAGAAATGAGGGAGTGGTAAGGAAGAGGAATTGGTCCACAGGAAGCAGGTGGTGGGTTAGGCAGTCATGACCCATGAGGGGTCTGACATCTCATTGTCCAGATGCCACATTCTGGTGAGTTTCAGTTCCTTGATACTATCTGGAAGGACTGATGATTGGTTTTCTGAGAAAGAAACTCAGTTAAGACAATTGTAACTTTCTCAAGTTTTAAGACTGGGAGGGGCAGTTTCTATGTTACTCAAAAGAAACCATAAATATCAGTTCTATGGGATAATTGGGCCAGTTTCAAAACAAGCAGCAAGTACAAGACACTGCTTTTCCAAACACCGTTAAGATGACTGTCGAGGCCAAGAGTGCTCACATATAGTTTTGAAATAAAGAATAATTTTGGGCCGGGCGCAGTGGCTCACGCTTATAATCCCAGCACTTTGGGAGGCCGAGGCAGGTGGATCACGAGGTCAAGAGATCGAGAACATCCTGGTCAACATGGTGAAACCCCGTCTCTACTAAAAATACAAAAAATTAGCTGGGCATGGTGGCTCACGCCTGTAATCCCAGCTACTCGGGAGGCTGAGGCAGGAGAATTGCCTGAACCCAGGAAGTGGAGGTTGCGGTGAGCCGAGATCAGACATTGCACTCCAGCCTGGGTAACAAGAGTGAAACTCTGTCTCAAAAAAACAAAAACAAAAACAAAAATTAGCTGGGCATGGTGGCACGCGCCTGTAGTCCCAGCTACTTGGGAGGCTGAGGCAGGAGAATTGCTTGAACCCAGGAGGCAGAGGTTTTGATGAGCCAAGATCGCGCCATTGCACTCCAGCCTAGGTAACTAGTGAAACTCCATATCAAAAAAAAGAATAATTTTAGATAATTTTAGTATATATCATATTTGTGGTTTCAGGAAGTTTGTTCCAGCAAAATTTTCAGTATCTTGAAAGACCTAAATTGGCCCGGCATGGTGGCTCACGCCTGTAATTTCAACATTTTGGGAGGCCAAGGTGGATGGATCACTTGCGGTCAGGAGTCCAAGACCAGTCTGGCCAACATGGTGAAACCCCCTCTCTACTAAAAACATAAAAATTATCCAGGCATGGTGGTGGGTGCCTGTAATCCCAGCTACTTGGGAGGCTGAGGCATGAGAATCACTTGAACCTAGGAGGCAGAGGTTGCAGTGAGCCAAGATTGTACCACTACACTTCAGCCTGGGCAACAGACTGCAACTCTGTTAGAAAAAAAAAAAACACCTAAATCGATCATTTTAGGCCCATACCATGAACATTTTTACCAGTGAAAATGAGCTATCCAGATTTCTTAAGACAGCCAAGCTGTGTTGAAAACAGCTCACAGAATCTCTGAGAGCCAGTTCTTTCCCAATTCTAGGTGATTTCCTTCACTCATTGGTGAAATAAATCAATGACATATTGTTGGGCATATTTAAAAACACATGCCCATGCCCAAATGTTGCAAGAGGACATGAAGAAATAATTTCCAGAGATACGTGCTATCCAAGAATGAATTGGGCACCCATGATTCGCCAGTCTCCCAAGCTGAAGCATTCCACCTCTCAGCTTTTGAGCGCTACCCCATAACATCACAACTGATGGGATGGTAGAAGGCATCTTAGAGAGAAACCTCCCCAGAGATTTAGTACACTTTTGACAAAGTCACCAAAGTAACCTGTGCCTTTGAGGTAGGATGCTCTAATTTATTAGAAATAAGGAACAAGGGTCAGGAGCAGTGGCTCATGCCTGTAATTCCAGCACTTTGGGAGGCCGAGTCCTGTGAATTGCTTGATGTCAGGAGTTAGAGAGCAGCCTGGGCAAGAGGAAGAAACGCTGTATACAAAAAAAAAAAATTAGCTGGGCATGGTGGCACATATCTGTAGGCCCAGCTACTCAGGAGGCTGAGGTGGCAGGGTCTCTTGAGCCCAGGAGATTGAGACTACAGTGAGCTATGATCGCACCATTGCTCTCCAGCCTGGGTGATAGAAAGAGACCCTGTCGGGCTGGGCACAGTGGCTCAAGCCTGTAATCCCAGCACCTTGGGAGGTTGAGGCGGGTGGATCACGAGGTCAACAGATCGAGACCATCCTGGCCAACACTAAAAATTACAAAAATTATCTGGATGTGGTGGTGTGCGCCTGTGGTCCCAGCTACTCAGGAGGCTGAGGCAGGAGAATTGCTTGAACCAGGGAGGTGGAAGTTGCAGTGAGCCGGGATTGTGCCACCGCACTCCAGCCTGGCACCTGACAACAGAGTGAGACAAAGAAAGAAAGGGAAAGAAAGAAAGAAAGAAAGAAAGAAAGAAAGAAAGAAAGAAAGAAAGAAGGAAGGAAGGAAGGAAGGAAGGAAGGAAGGAAGGAAGGAAGGAAAGAAGAAGAAGAAGAAGAAGGAAGGAAGGAAGGAAGGAAGGAAGGAAGGAAGGAAGGAAGGAAGGAAAGAAAGGAAGGGAGGAAGGGAGGAAGAAAGGAGGGAGGGAGGGAGGGAAGGAAGGAAGGAAGGAAGGAAGGAAGGAAGGAAGGAAGGAAGGAAAGAAAGAAAGAAAGAGACCCTGTCTCAGGGGGGAAAAAAAAAAAAGGTGAAATCTAGGTTTGTGGTCCATAGCAATTAACTTTATTATGCCAGTGTCAATTTCCTGGTTTTCATAATGCACTATAGTGATGTAAGATGTTGCCATGAGCCATTGGGGGAAACTGGGTGATGATACATGAGATCACCCTGTACTATTTTTGCAACTTTTTACACATTTATAGTTACTTTTTTTTTTTGTTGTTTTTAAAAATAATGGTCAAGACCCCTTAAGTTTATATCATGAAGTCACAACTCATGATTTAAAGATAAAGCCTTATTTCACCAAGCGTGGGCCTTGGCCTTACAAGCAGCTGAACTCATTTTGTGGTAGCCTCTGCAGACCAACAGTGTAGCCAGTTGAAACTCTAAAACATCTAACTGCTGCTAACCACCCAGAGGAGCTGAATTGCACAGACTTCTGTTCCATTTTGTTTGTATGTCCTTCTCTAAATATCCCTACCCTATCCCAGCCCCCATTCTTTAAAAAAAGCCATCACTCTGATATTAGAGCAGTGTTCCTCAAATTTTAGCCCTCAGTTCCCCTAGATTCCCTAGGACGTTTGAGAAAAATGCAGGTTCCTGGCATTCACTGAGGCTTACTTCCTTAGACTCTTTGGAGGTGGAGCTCAGAAATTCACATTTTAAACAAGCTCTGCAGAGATTTTTATGCACACCAATTTATTGGTAGGGTTGAAAAACTTTGCTAAAAATGGATACATGAAAACACGAGGATGTCAATTCCAACAGGCAATGGAAATGAAGTTTGAAAGTTCCTCTGTTGTGACAAAATTTCAGATGGTAACTTTCTTTCCAACTTATATGCTCCTTAAGCAATAACGTTTTCAGTGCTGACATAAGCCAAGTTTCCTGCCTTTTATGGTAAAAACATTGGTGACTCAGTTTCTCCAGGACAAAAATCACAGTAATCTCTCTAATTCATAGCACCTCCACAGATAATGACCATTTGTTCTCAGATGGAAATAATTTCATTAGTGTAAGTGGATGCATATTTTATAAACACAGGTGCATGTGTTTCATATTTTGCTCCTATTTATTTACACATTCTGTAAACACAGATATACACAAAGACACATGGACATTTTTAGGGGAGCGCCTGGGATACTGTGCACATGTAAATACCACAGTTGTTGACTTCAGGCTTTTTTCTCAAGTGGCAAGTGAGTTACTTGCTCAGAGGATCTCAGTTACCCCATTATCACCTTTCCCAGGTGAAAACGTGCCCTGCCACATGTCAGGCTCTGGAACTTCCTTTTTCTCTTCGGAAACTCCTGCCCTCTTAGGGCTCTAATTACTGGAAAAATAATTCATCACCAAATTTTAATGGTTTCTAATATGTTAATACATAGCCTTCTCAAATAACGTATCTCTAAATCCACAATACTCAAACTTAATGAAGAGTTTCGGGTTGATGAGGAAGCTGGATCGTACACTCCCTTCTGCTAACACAAAAGGCCTTGGACATACCTGGGATCGAGTCAGAATGAACCTGGTTCTGGAAACACAGACTTGCCTAGTGCAGGGAGAGGGAGGTGGAAAAGGTGGCAGACAGGAGTTTTAGGTTCTTTTTTTTTTTTTTTTGAGAAGGAGTTTCGCTCCTGTTACCCAGGCTGGAGTGCAATGGCATGATCTCAGCTCACCACAATCTCCACCTCCTGGGTTCAAGCAATTCTCCTGCCTCAGCCTCCTGAGTAGCTGGGATTACAGGCACGCACCACCATGCCCAGCTAATTTTTTGTATTTTCAGTAGAGACGGGGTTTCACCATGTTGACCAGGATGGTCTTGATCTCTTGACCTCACCTCGGCCTCCCAAAGTGCTGGGATTACAGGCGTGAGCCACCGCACCGGCTTTTTTTTTTTTTTTTTTGAGACAAGAGTCTCATTGTATTACCAGGCTGGAGTGCAGTGGTGTGATCCCAGCTCACTGCAACTTCGGTTTTCTGGTTTCAAGCACTTGTCCTGCCTCAGCCTCCCGAGTAGCTGGGACTTCAGGCACGCACCACCACACCCGACTAATTTTTTTGTATTTTTAGTAGAGACAGGTTTCACCATGTTGGCCAGGATGGTCTTGATCTCTTGATCTCATGACCCACCTGCCTCGGCCTCCCAAAGTGCTGGGATTACAGGCTTGAGCCACTGTGCCTGGCCTAGTTCTAAAGCTGTGTATCTCTTCCGAGCCTCTCCTGGAAACTAAAATGGACCCAGTTGTTATCTACTTCATCAGAAACAACTGGTTAACTACAACCCAGTGTCTTCTGAGCTAAATTAGATGCTAAATGTAATGTGAGAGGGAAAAGAAAGGTAGAAATTGTGCTTCCCAAAGTTCTCTTTATTTGAATGGCCTGTTTTGGTTCAGGGACTGTATGATCTTTTTTTCTCTCTCTTTAAATTTATCAAAACTTTTTTTTTTTTTCTGGTAGTGAAAGCAAAAAAAAAAAAAAAAAAATGCTGTCTTCTACTGAGTATACTCTGTGCCAGGCACATGCTAACTCCTTTACATTAACAGATGGAAAAAAAAAAATGGATACTTAGAAGGAGCCAATAGCTGCTTCAAGATTGAACAGCTAATTAATAGCTAAACCAAGATGGGAACCCAAAGCTCATGTACTTGAGAGTGTTCCCTAAAACCCATGTGCATCCTAGAACCTCAGAATGTGACCTTATTTGGAAATAAGATCATCACAAATATAAGTAGAGTGAGGTCATTACTGGAGGAGGGAGGCACCTAATCCGATCCGCCTGGTGTCCTTACGAGAGGAGAAGAGAGACACACGAGAAGAAAGTCCCCTAATGATGGAGGAGGCAGTGATTGGAATGAGGAGGAGGCTGGTAACACCAGGAGCTAAGATAGAAAGGCAGAACAGGCCCTGTCAACAACCAGATTACAGCCTTGTAGCTTCTCCCTCTGTGAAACACTACATTTCTGTTACAATCTGGGTGGCTGGAATGTAACTAAAGTGTATTGTTTCAGAGTTCTCCAGGCTGGAAATCTGGAATCAAGTTATTGTCTGAGTTGTTTCTTACTTTGCTAAAGCAAAGGTGGAAAACTCATCGGAAGCCATGAACCATGCTGCAAGGTGCTTAGGGTAGAAACTTTGGAAAACAAAGAATTCACTAAGTGCTCATGATCCCACATTCCAGAACCCATCGCTGTAGAGTGTATATTTTTCAGTTTTCTTCACTTGCCCCTGAAGGCCATTCTGTTCACTTCCACCTTTTAAAAATAGTAGCTGTTCTCTTGTATATTTTCTTTTGCTGTTTGATCAGCTGTACTCTTTATGGGATGTGCCTTTCTTTAAAAGAGAACCAGTGTAAACTCCAGAATCCTGTTTTTTATCACCACAGCCACCATCTTCATCCTCCTTCTCCTCATCACTATCACCATCATTCTCACCATCACCAGCTGGTCGTAATAGGTCCAGTTGAAATGAGAAATGCCCTCCCCACCCATCTTTGATTTGAACCTTTGACACTAAAAATGGAACTGAACTGCAGTCTCTGATGAGACTCCCCAGAAGATGGCAGTGTGGATCACAAAACCACACCATCCATATAGTGCCACTGAGCCCCAGTCCGTGGATCCTGGTGTAACCAGAAGGCCCTGGGCTCAGGGCCTTCATGAATGATCCCTGAGTCGGTAGCCAGGCCACCCTGAGAGGCTGCTGGGAGTGAGTATTCCAGCTCTGTGTGGTCCTTTCTTTTTGTGAAAGAGAAAAACATTAAACCACAACTTTAAGCTCTTCATTTGAAGAAAGTTCCAATTCAGACACTGGAGATTTTTGTCACCAATATTTCGAGGTATCCACTTTAATCTCTATATTCTGTCTTTTACTTATCTAAGGGTTTAAGGCAGTCATCTCAGTATTGTGGATAAAAGAAGGAAGGGCTGAGAAAGAATTAAATGAAGAAAGTTGAAAAGGAGCAATGAAACAGAATACCAGGATCATTTATTTAATGCTTACTAGCTATGGGATTTAGGGATACTCACTTAACCCTCTGTCTTTTTCTTTCTTTCTTTTTTCCCATGAGCATAATATCTGTTGCTGATTCTGCACTGTTTAGCACAGCTCAAAGGAGAAAGTGACTATTCAAATTATAAGATAGTATTTGTATTGTTAAATATCTTCTGTATGATCAGCAGTGATTCTCAAACATGATCAGAGTCACATGGAGGGCTTATTAAAACATGGATTTCTGGGCCCCACCCTACCTTTTCTGATTCAGTAGGTCTTGGGAGGGACCAGGGAAATTGCAGCCCTAACAAATTCCCAGGTGATGCTGATGCTGCTGGTCCATGAAGGACACTTTGAGAACCACTGGGCTGCAACAAATCTAAGAGAATGTGTTGCTTTCTATAAGTCTTGGAACTTCCTAGGTGACTTCCCCTGCCCATTCCCAAGATGGAGTCTTGCTCTGTCACCCAGGGTGGAGTGCAATGGTAAGATCTTGGCTCACTGCAACCTCCACGTCCTGGGTTCAAGCAATCCTCATGCCTTAGCCTCCCAAGTAGCTAGGATTACAGGCACCTGCTGCCATGCCCTGCTAATTTTTGTATTTTTAGCAGAGACAGGGTTTCACTATGCTGGCCAGACTGGGCTCGAACTCCAGTTCTCGTTATCTGCCTGCCTCAGCCTCCCAAAGGGCTGAAATTATAGGCGTGAGCTACCACGCCCAGCCCTTAGGTGACTTTTTAATGCAAAGTTAAGTATAGCATTTCACAAAATTAGGAAATGCTGTTTGTGTGTGTGTGTGTGTGTATGTGTGTGTTCATGTCTAGATGTATCCACAGGTAACCATCTTACAGATCATGCCATTTTCAGTGGGTGTGTAACTTGCATGAGTGAGTCTTTTCCACCTTATAGTGTCTGCATACACCACTCACTGCCACCAGAATCTGGTGGCTACTGAATGGACAGTGGGATCAACGTGGCCCAAGGAATTCCCTTGAAGGCCAAAAGAGACGGCAGGACTTCTCTTCAGAATGTCACAAGAAGTGGTTGTTTTTGGTCACTACTGGCCTTGTGGTCCCTTACCCAGGTTTATTTTCCCTATAGGTTTATTTCTTACTTACTGTCCATCTTTCTCTCTACCCCCCACATGTAAAAAGCAGGAGTTCTGTTAACGTTAATGTGTCCTAAGAACAGTGGCTGGCAAGTAACAGGAATGTAGCGATTGTGTTGAATGAATAGATGAACGCTGGCAGTGCCCATCCCTTCCCATCCACTTAACTGAGTTTGTGAATTGCATGTGTGTGAGCCTTCTTAACACCTTCCAGAACAGCTGTGAGGAAGGCAGCCCATCATTCCAGCAAAACACACAGTCACCATTATGAACTGTAAAACCCAGGCGTCTGGGGAGGAGGCCCCAGATCCTTACTCACATCTTAAGCCAATTAAAATCCACACAATTCAATCAAGAGTTAATCAACATCAATGAACACAGAATTATAGAACCAAAGAAGTTGGTGCTGGAAGAGGCTAAGAGATTCTGCAAGTCCCAGCACTCTCCGGGTGAAGAAGCAGAAGGCCCCTCCTGCCCGCATGACTGCAGAGAAGCCCATGAGGAATGAAGGCGGAAGCTCCACTCCCACTTAGCTTCTCTCCCCGACACACTGAGATGGAGAAGCTGGCAGTGATGCCTCCCACTAACCCCATGTGGACATGATGCAAAGGGGAATGGGCGAGGATCGGCGGCCAGCTCCTGGCTTGCACAGAGGCTCATCCCCATTGCTCTGTTGACCTCAAAGTAATGTAACCTGCATTTTACACAGGTCCTGGTTCTCACTGAGAGCATGTGGTAGGACTTACTGTCTTCAGATTTTGCCAAGGTGCTTGCAAAATTATTCTTCTACATGCTACAGATTCTGATGTTGACTCTGTAGTGACTTGTGCCAGCCTAACATTGTTTTTTCTTTCTTCCTTTTTCTATTTTTTTTTTTGAGACAAAAGCCTAACATTGGTTTTTCTTACTTCCTTTTTCCTTTTTCTTTCTTTTTTTTTAATTGCATTTTAGGTTTTGGGGTACATGTGAAGAGCATGCAAGATAGTTGCATAGGTACACACGTGGCAGTGTGATTTGCTGCCTTCTTCCCCTTCACCTATATCTGACATTTCTTCCCATGCTATCTCTCCCCAACTCCCCACTCCCCGCTGTCCCTCCCCTATTCCCCCAACAGACCCCAGTGTGTAGTGCTCTCCCGCTGTGTCCATGTGTTCTCATTGTTCAACACCCACCTATGAGTGAGAACATGCGGTATTTCATTTTATGTTCTTTGTCAGTTTGCTGAGAATGATGTTCTCCAGGTTCATCCATGTCCCTACAAAGGACAC
Source organism: Callithrix jacchus (assembly GCF_049354715.1). Taxonomy (NCBI): domain Eukaryota; kingdom Metazoa; phylum Chordata; class Mammalia; order Primates; family Cebidae; genus Callithrix; species Callithrix jacchus. Next base: position 78,019,271 of record NC_133502.1, read on the forward strand.
AAACTCATCATTTTTGATTGCTGCATAATATTCCATGGTGTATATGTGCCACATTTTCCCTGTCCAGTCTATCATCAATGGGCATTTGGGTTGATTCCAGGTCTTTGCTATTGTAAACAGTGCTGCAATGAACATTCGTGTGCATGTGTCCTTATAGTAGAACGATTTATAATCCTTTGGATATCTTTCTTGTTTTTTTTTTGAGACAAAGTCTCACTTTGTTGCCCAGGCGGGAGTGCAATGGTGCCATCTTGGCTCACTGCAACCTCCGCTTCCCAGGTTCAAGTGATTCTCCTCCCTCAGCCTCCTGAGTAACTGGGACTACAGGCATGCGCCACCATGCCTGGCTAACTTTTGTATTTTTAGTAGAGATGGAGTTTCACCACATTGGCCAGGCTGGTCTTGAACTCCTGACCTCAAGTGATCTGCCCATCTTGACCTCCCAAAGTGCTAGGATTACAGGCAAGAGCCACTGTGACCAGCCTAACACTTTTTTTTTTTTTTTTTCTGATCCTGTAGCTTGTCATTTTGGTTTTGGGAGAAAACTGATCATAGGTTTAGAAAGAGTGGTTCAAAACGATGATTAAGGTTCTGCCTTAAGAGCGCTAATACCAGGAAGATTTAAAAATAAAGGCTGGCTGGGTGAGGTGGCTCATGTCCATCATCCCAGCACTTTGGGAGGCCAAGGCGGGAGGATTGCCTGAGGCCAGGAGTTCAAGACCAGCCTGAGCAATAGAGAGATTCCCTGGTCACTATTAAAATTAAAACAATGAAAATAATAATAAAATAAAAATAAAGGCTCAGAGGGACCAGAAGCTCAGAGAAGGTATAAATGGAAAGAAACAGAAGTAGACTCTCAAAGCCCAACCAGTTAAAAGGCAGCATTAGTAGAATTAACATCCCTTGCACACTGACAGTGTTGCAGCCAGCCAGCCAAGTGCTTCATGTTTAGTGATGTTCAATTCCCTACCCAGCTGTGCAGTATGTACCAGGCTCAATCACATAGAACTGCCACTTTTATAAGTTAAAAATGGTTGAGCAATGGCAATATTATTTGGCTCTAAAACAGATCATTCCCATGTTACAGATAAGTAGCCTGAGCTTCAGCATGGGGAAACATCTGGCAGCCGTCATTGTGCTGGAAAATGGTATAGGGAAAGATTTCAAACCGAAATCCGACAGACTCCAAAGTCCATTCTCTTTCCACTAAACCATGGAGCTAGATAAGAAGGCGAAGCTCGGGGAAAGTCATCAGCAATTGCACTGTTTGTATTGTACTGGATAACATTTCTTTTAATAACTCATAATCCTTTAGTTTTGCTTTATGGTCATAAATAATGCACTTCAGGAAAACTTCAAGGAGCCCTAAGTACTGAAAGAACTGCAAATGATTATTTTCAGTTTATCAGATTTTAATAACATTGTTTTATTACAACACAACATCTATCCTTTTAAAGAGAATGTTCCCAGAACTCATTATGCAACTATGAAATAATAAAGCTCTTCACAGAGTGAAGAATAAAAGGCAGTTCCTCCTTATAGCAACACTCAGCATCTCCAGAAAATTTTTTTTTTAAATCCTAAGCATGCAGTATTGCTTCTTCAGGCAAAAGCAGATAAAGCACAAAGTAAGTATAAGTGAGGAATTGAGTAAACCATGACTTAAAATGAATCCGCTGCGTATACGTAACACTCTTAACGATATCCTAGGGTGACAATAGTCTTAAAGGTTGCTGATTTCTCAGGTGACTGAGATGACAGTGGCTTTTATGTACAACCCAGTTAAATCCTTGGCATTTTCTCTGTTGTGTTCTAGTATCATTATTGACAGTGTTCCCTCGTTATGGGTTATTTAATTCTAAATGCACACACTTGTATAAAATCATTGCATAGTCATGATTTTTAAAATCAGGCAATACATAGAAGTATGAAAAAAAAAGCAAAGAAACAACCCCAAATCCCACTTAGTCTCACCAGAAATAGAAGATTTGGTGTGAATTTTCCACAGATTCACCTTTGGGGCATATTTCAGGGCATACTGAAGCCACACACAGAACGGGGGAGAAAGCGGTTGTAATAGATCTGGGCAAGTAATTCAATTTCATACAATAGTCACCCTGGGTTCTATTTGTGGATGATCTTTTGGATTAATAAGTAGATAGATTTCCCATCCCATAAACTTGACTCATAAGCACATGTATTAAAAACTTTAAGTGCATTTCTCCCTCATTTTAATTAGGGTCCATGTAAAATATTTTTGCTCCAATTATAACCAGAACTACAAACACCTCCCCTCAACCAAAAGAAGCAGTTACGAATCCTTTGTGGCACACTGCAGTTCTGACTTGAATATCACTGCATTTTTTCCCAGAAGAGCAATCTCTTGGGAAAAGAGTCAGGCCACTTTGGGTAAGATGTCATGGCAACAGCTTAAACTGAAGACGGATAGTGGAAATAGACCTTTTCAAACTTTCCAAATCCAGACTTAGGCTTCGTTCTGCTTTTAGCCATGGAGGAACCAACTATGACATGAGAAATTGGAATAATTTTATTTTATTTTACTTTATTTGGAGACGGAGTTTCACTCTTGTTACCCAGGCTGGAGTGCAATGGCACGATCTCAGCTCACCGCAACCTCAGCCTCCTGGGTTCAGGCAATTCTTCTGCCTCAGCCTCCCGAGTAGCTGGGATTACAGGCACGCGCCACCACGCCCAGCTATTTTTTGTATTTTTAGTAGAGATGGGATTTCACCATGTTGACCAGGATGGTCTCGATCTCTTGACCTGGTGATCCACCCGCCTCGGCCTCCCAAAGTGCTGGGATTACAGGCGTGAGCCACCGCACCCGGCCGGAATAATTTTATTCTTTAATAGCACCAGTAGTTCCCCTCCTGGAAACATATTAGAAAAGTGTTTGCCCTTTGCCCTTTGCATAGATAGGTCCAAAGACCTTCCCAGGATATAAATTTTTCATCATGTACCATAGCAGAGCACAAAAAAACTGAGCTGCACTGTGGCTCAGCAGGGACTCCCTCCTGCAGACCAGGCTTCCAGAACACGGGATTCTCTTCTGTACAGAGGTGAAAGTATCAAATGACTGCATGGCTTGGGCTTCTCAAATAGCTGAAAGCCAAAATATTGAATCTACAAAAGCTAGGAGTAAGGTAGTAATGTATTTGACTTCTAGTCCAAAGAGCCAAAGTTCGGCTCTGGCTCTAATATTTACATGATCTTGGGTAAACTCCCTAACCTCTCTGTTGTATAGGGTGAAGATAAAAATGACATACTGTTAGTGAAAATGCTTTGTAAATTATAGAGTGCCATATGAATGTACTATATCATGGCAACCCAAGTGACTGGCCTGATAAGTGACTGTGTTAATTCCAAAGCATTTCCCCAATTTTCTACAATTCTCACAGCCCTGTATCATCAGGGTTGTCCCTTCTGCTTCCACTGAATTCCATTTCTGTGTCATTTCAGGTCCTCTACGTGCTGTTAATGGTCCATCTGTCAACCCAGATGTGGGATTTGCACCCTTGTTCAACTTCCCTCCCAAAAAGTCACTTGAGGCCTATGCTTTTAGTAGACTTTACTAAGGTCTTTGAGGAGACTGAGTGGATTTACATGGCAGAAACCACAAAATAATTTAAAACTGAGTCTTGTGCATTTGATTCCTCCCCTGGTCTACAGGTGTACCTTCCTAACTGGAGAGTCTGCCCGGCCTTCAACTCCCACCTGGGTGATTTAGAATTCAAACCTGACTTCACCACTCTGCTGCATTAAGTATTTTGATTCCTTCCAGTCCCCATAACCTTCAGAATACAATTCAAGCTCCCTAACATGGCAATAGCAAAGACTGTCAGCCCCCGACCCATGCCCCTCAGCACCTGCTATCCCAGATGATGCCTGCAGGGCCCTGCTGCAAGCACCTGCTGCTCTTCACTTGAGGGATTGCTCTTAGTTTTGGGCAATGGGCCTTAACTGCCAGGAAGGTAATGCTCCCAGGCAGCAGCCCTCAGCCAATGAGATATGGAAACAGAGGGATCAATTCACCATCTTGCTCACCCTCGAGGGAGGGGGAAGTGCACCTCCTCGAGGGAGGGAGAATCATCTTGAGGTGCTTTCTATACTGCCTGCCAGATTTTTCCCAGTGGCATTGACTTCCAGTGCCCACAGGGCTACAGTGCACATTATTCTGACCTTCTTACTTTCTGCCTCCCACCTCTCCACCAGTCCTCACTGGAGCTTCCTAGAATCATCCTTCAAATAAACAACTTGTACTCAAATCTTTGTGTTTTGGCTATTGTCATGGGTTGAGTTGTGTCCTCTAAAAAGTTGAAGTTCTAACCCCTGGTACCTGTGAATGTGACCTTATTTGGAAATAGGGTGTTTATGGATATAATCAGACATATTTCATGGATATAACTAAGATGAGGGATGGGCCCTGATCCACTATGATTAATGTTCTTATAAGAGTAGAGAGAGCACATATGAGGAAGAGAATGCCAGGTGAACACAGAGACCACAGGGAGAGCAGAGAGCAGGTGGCAACAGAATAGAGACTGGAGTGCTGCCTCTCCAACCAAGGGATGCCAAGGATTCTCAGTAATGTGTGAAGCCAAGAGAAAGGCATGGCACAGGGCACCCTGAGCCTTCAGAGGAGGTATGGCCCTGCTGACACCTTGGTTTCAGGCTTCTGTCCTCCAGAACTGGGAAGAAATACATTTCTGTTGTTTTAAGCCTCCCAGTTTATGGTACTTTGTTACAGGGACCTTAGAAAACTAACACAGTTATCTATTGCTATGCATAACAACATTTTCAAAAATTAGTGCCAAAACCTTCATTTTCATTATCTCACATTTTCTGGGTCAGAAACTTGGGCAGGGCTCAGCTGGGCAATTCTTCTGTCCCATGTGGTGTCAATTGACAGCTGGGCAAGTCGAGGGTCTCCACAACAGCTGGCACTTTGTCTGGCACTGTGGCAGGGTCGCAGAGATGACTAGAAGGCTGGAACCAGATGGGACCACGGCCCAGAGAGCCTGGATATAATCTCTCCAACTTGGCCAGTTTAGGTCATCAGAGTTTTTCCATGGTGGCTCAAAGCTACCAGAGTCAGGGTGTTCCAAGACACCCAGGTAGAAGCAGCAAGACTTCTTTTAAGTTAGTCTTAGAAGTCCCAGAATGTTACTTCTACAAATCTGTTAGCTGAGCAGGTCACTAAGTCCAACCCAGACTCAAAGGGTCATGAATAAGACAGCACCCTGAAATGGGAAAAAGAGCAAAGAACTGCGGCCATCCGTCAAGCACATCACGTATGTCAGGGCCTGCCACTAGGGGAAACCAACCTAAGATACTTGCCTGCCAGAGACTTCAGGATCTGGCTCCTGCTCTGTTTCCAGAGTCATCTCACACCCTCACATTCGCCTTTGATGCCTGACATGCCAGATTCTCTTTTGTTTTTCTAACACCCCATGTTCTATCTTGCTCCCATGCCTTTAGTTAATTTATTTATTATATGCAAAGTAAAAAAAATACAGAAATAAATGTTCATCCTCTCCTCTGCCTAGAATACCCTTCCACCGGGTCCTTGTTTACCTGCAGCTGAGCTCATCCTTGGAGACCTCAGTCGGACTTCACCTTCTTCATTTCAGCGAGGTCATGCACCTCCACCCTGCTCCTGCCTCTGCAGCATGGAACACGTTGATTTCCTTGTCACTAAGTTCCTCCAGGGAAGGAATTCCCTCCCTTACTTCTATATCCTTATGTCTGATGATGGATGAATGAATTATGTGTGGCCCTAAGAACTCCAAGGCAAAAATATGAATAGTTCAGTAAATTGCTAAATTTTTATATTAACGTTCTCCTTCAATTTTTGAGGGAATTTCTTCATGTCAACCAGCTCATTGTGGGAGCTGGTCACCAAGCTGTCACAGGGCTAAGGGGTGTCAGGTGGAGAGAGGATTGAATGCAACTATTTAACTTAAATAATGGGACCTTATATGTGACTCATTGTTTCTACACCCTCACATCTCTCTCCTTGTTCCCTAATAGGCTTGGCTGATATCTTTTTTTTTTTTTTTGAGACGGAGTTTTGCTCTTGTTACCCAGGCTGGAGTGCATTGGCGCGATCTCGGCTCACCACAACCTCCACCTCCTGGGTTCAGGCAATTCTCCTGCCTCAGCCTCCTGAGTAGCTGGGATTACAGGCACACGCCAACATGCCCAGCTAATTTTTTGTATTTTGAGTAGAGACGGGGTTTCACCATGTTGACCAGGGTGGTCTCGATCTCTTGACCTGGTGATCCACCCGCCTCGGCCTCCCAAAGTGCTGGGATTACAGGCTTGAGCCACCGCGCCTGGCCTACTTGGCTGATATCTTAATAAAGTTAATGTCTTTCTTGCCCCTTGTCTTGTTCTTGCAGTATAAAAAAAAGTCCCAGTTGCTCCAAACAGGGAAGCTTTTGTTCATGAGCCTTGTCAGAGTTCTACCAGTTATAAGCTGGGATAAACCAAGCATGATGGCAGTGCAGGCATCTGTAAAATTTCTCTGTAAAGAACCAGATAGTAAATATTTTAGGCTTTGTGGGCCAAGAAGCAAAATTGAGGATATTTTGTATAGACACAAATGTAACCATTTGAATATTTAAAAAACATCCTAGAGCCAGCAGGCAATGAACCAGATTTGGACGACGGGCTGTGATTTGCCACCCGTGGTGTAGTAGATTGAGAGCAGAATTTGAGGTGAGGAGAGCTGGGCTCAAGTCCTTACTCAGTCCATTATTGTATGACCAACCTAGAGTAGAAGGCTCTAGGTTGAGAGATTCCACCAACAATGGAGGCTCCACTCCCCAGGGCATAGGGCGGAGGTGGGGAATGTGGCCAACCTGTTCCGAGGGCAAGGGGAGCTCCAGATCCTTGGTCCTGGAGGAACAACAGAGGGAAGAAACATGGTTACAGCCATGGACCTCCAGGGAACACACACAGAGCTCAGCGCCACCCCAGAACCACACCTATAGATACTGGATGCTGAACTGATGGGTAAAGTGAAGGGCATTGTGTGTGGGCCTCAAGCCAAAGCAGGACAGGTGGCTCAACCAGAGGATCTGGGCCAACATTCCATTCTGCATCAGTGCCCAAACAAAGATATCTCTCACCAGGGCTCTGGCTTCCCTGTGAGTTAAAAATTAACTGGGGCTTGAACCCCTGTATCTTGGAATGCAGTAAACACAAAGTTCTCAGCCAGGGTCTGGTGCCCTCTTGGGGGCATCTGAAGTGTGTGAAGGTGTTTCTGGCTGCCCGTTGGTCCTCGGGGAAGGGCATTTGCCAGCGACGGCACATGCTTTGCAGTTTGTGGAATAGACCCGTGCAATGAAGATGTGTCCTGACCAAATGCCAGCAGCTCCCCCTTGAGAATCGCTGCTAGGGAGGCACGCTGGTGTTTCTGGGCTGCTGGAATGCAGGGAGAGGGACAGCCTCAGTATCTTGAATTCCAGTGAGCCTCACTTTCCTCATTTAATCTCAAGGATGCTTGCAAGAATAAAGAGATAATTACGTTTAAGTCTTTTGTTGACTGACAAATGTTATAAATATAGCAATCATTGTAATGTATCTTCCGCTGGCTCCTAAATGTGATGTCTTTTTAAAAAAATGAATGAGGCCAGGCATGGTGGCTCACACCTGTAGTCCCAGTTACTCGAGAGGATGAGGCACAAGAATAGCTTCAACTCAGGAGGTGGAGGTTGCAGGGAGTCTAGATTGAGCCACTACACTCCAGCCTGGGCAACAGAGTGAAACTCCATCTCAGTAAATAAATAAACAAAAAAATAAATTCAAACACAACTTACATGAAGTAAAGTGCACAAATCATAAGGTACAGCTCAATGACATACATGGACCTACCTTGACACATACCCAGATCAGAATATGTGATTTTTGCATCATCCTAGAAAGTTCCCTCAGGCCCCTTTCCAGTAAGTTCTCCCCTCCTCGAGGCAACCACGCTTCCAAACTCTCATAGACAAGTTTTGCCTGTCCTTGAGCTTCATGTAAGGAGAATCATCCAGCATCTCCTCTTTCACTTCTGGCCTCCTTTGTGAACATGGCCTTGAAGTTAATCCGTATTGTTGCTTGGACCAGCACTGCACCCCTTTTTATTGCTGTGTCATGACATACATCTTTTTTAGGTGGAAAAGGCTTTTTTTTTTTTTTTTCAGAGATGAGTGTTGCTCTGTTGCCCAGGCGGGAGTGCAGTGGTGCGATCTCGGCTCACCGCAACCTCTGCCTCCGGGTTCTAGCAATTCTCCTGCCTCAGCCTCTAGAGTAGCTGGGACTATAGGCACATGCCACTACTCTGGCTAATGTTTTGTATTTTAATAGAGATGGAGTTTCACTGTGTCGCCCAAGCTGGTCTCGAACTCCTGAGCTCGGGCAATCTACCCACCTCAGCCTCCCAAAGTGCTAGGATTATAGGCGTGGACCACAGAGCCTGGCCAGGTGGAAAGGAATTTTTTTTTTTTTTTTTTGAGACGGAGTTTCGCTCTTGTTACCCAGGCTGGAGTGCAATGGCGCAATCTCGGCTCACCGCAACCTGCGCCTCCTGGGCTCAGGCAATTCTCCTGCCTCAGCCTCCCGAGTAGCTGGGATTACAGGCACGCGCCACCATGCCCAGCTAATTTTTTGTATTTTTAGTAGAGACGGGGTTTCACCATGTTGACCAGGATGGTCTCAATCTCTTGACCTTGTGATCCACCCGTCTCGGCCTCCCAAAGTGCTGGGATTACAGGCGTGAGCCACCGCGCCCGGCCCAGGAATTTTTAAAATTGCACAATTATAGCAGAAGCTACAAAGAATCGTTTTACCTCTTGCATAAGTTCAGATCCTGGTCTCTTTACCAGCCTCACTCCCACACTGGGGGAATTATAATGTCAATTAGCTTTTAGCTGTGTTGGGTTTGGAAAAGCCTGTCATTCCTAACAAGGACAAGGGCTTCGAGGGGGAAAGGCTTCTGTTAGCTTAGTATTTACTAGTCTACTTATCTGTTCTTCAAGTCAAAAATCTGCTTGCCTCATATTTAACTGTTTTATTTAACTAGAAAGAAAGGCTACTCTAAAGTGCGGATAAGCTTTTTAACTCGGAAGCATGGTGCTTTAAGACAAAAAGCACACGCTCTGCAAACAAGATGTGGGGAGTGAAATGGAAAACTCCACTGAGTGCTTTCCTGGACTCATGCCATTCTGTGAATACTTAATTATATATATATAGATATTTAAAGCCAACTGTTCTTACATTTAGGCCAATTTTTCTTTTGCTAATATGGTCTTTTCTTGTCTTCAATTCAAAACAGATTGAGAATTGAGAAAGATATATTTCTATCCAGTTTCATTTCACCAATCATCTGTTCATTTTCAACTAACGACAACCATTTATATGTCTTTAAATATTAATGTGGGTGCCAAAGAACACAAAGCGAAGGCACTAGGCACTGTTCGTTCAGAGCCCAAATTGATTGAGAGAATTCCTGCAGAAGTGCAGGCCGAGGTGAAGTTTCTTCTAACTGATGGATTTGGTCTGGCAGTGCCCATTGCCAGAGAAGCACAACAAGGAAATGAATGAGTGCAGAGGGAGTAGTGCCAGTCAAGAATCTACAGGTTCAGGTGTATGGTTAGACAAGCACCTAACACAATTTCTTTGTCAATAGTGCCATTTTAAGTTGACTCTGGATCCCCTTAGAAGCTGGGAAGAAACTCGGGAGAAATGACTTTGTGTTTTTTCCCTTGATTAGTTAGGGTCACTACATCACTTCACCTTAATCTGCATCACCTTTTGCAGTTGCTGTATTTCATAATGCTTAGGGTTTATTAGCCATTATCCCATAGCTCTCTGTCCATGGTGCAGTGTGGTGCTTAGATTAACCTAGGAGGTGATTGGAAAGTACTCTTGTCACCTTGAGTGGTGAAGAGGCTAAATGACTTCTGCAGGGGTAACATTCAGTAAGTGGAGGAGGGCCTGCCTCATCCTCTCCTTTGTCTCCAGGTCAAATTGAATGACACCCTAAAAATGTACCAGAATAAACCCTTTGCAATATTTTATTTTACTTTATTTTTATTTTTTACATGGAGTGTCTCTCTGTTGCCCAGGCTGAAGTACAGCAGTGGAATCTCAGCTCACTGCAACCTCCGCCTCCCAGGTTCAAGCGATTCTCCTGTCTCAGCCTCCCAAGTAGCTGGGATTACAGGTGCCCACCACCACATCCAGGTAATTTTTGTATTTTTGGTAGAGATGGGGTTTTGCCATGTTGGCCAGACTGATTTCAAACTCCTGACCTCAAGTGACCCACCGGCCTCAGCCTCCCACAGTGTTGGGATTACAGGTGTGAGCCACTGCACCCAGCCCCTTTGCAATAGTTATAAAGGTTAACTAAAAGGCACAGAGTCCTTATTTTAATACAATGGAATATAAATCCTGTCCATTAAATCAGAATCAAGTTGCTTGATTTGTCCCAGTGAATTGACTACAAATGACCCAATGCAATGACCCATTGTCTGTCTTCCTTCTCCTTCTGCTCAACAGAACATAACCTGCATGAGGGCAGGGACTTGGCTTAGTTCACTGTAATATCCAGAGCCCCCAGGCCAGGGCCTGACATGTAGTGGGTGGGCTATAAATACTTACTAAGTATGTGAGAGGATAAAGAAATGAAGGAATGAGGGAAGAAAGGAAAGAGCAAGGCTTAGATCAGCAGAGTGGCTTGCTGAAGGCCACACAATCATAGCAACCTCGATTTCCAAAGACTGAGCATAAACACCACCACTCTGTTAGATCTTTTCATCTGTGCTTTCATTTCCGTCGATACCATTTATTGCCTTTAAGGAGGTGAGGGTGGAGGGGAGGAGAGATACTGACTTTTTTTCTAGAGAAATACCTTTAACAATTTGTAAGTGTTGCTGTATGTCTTATATGAGGAAGAAAGCAATAAAGTTGCTTCGAATGTGAATGCTGGTGCTGGCTAGACCCCCTAACTAGCAAGTGATTTGACAACTTACAGCCTGTGATTTAAGTTCATAGATCACAACATATCAGAGACCTTATCAAGGCAATGGTTGTTGTAATTCTACAGGTGTTAAAGATCGGGGTAGTTATTCCTCCTGAGAGCCTCACATGGAACCCCCCTTTTTTTTAAACCATATCACCTAAGTTTCTTGTGTATCACAAGACATGCCCATAGAAAAGGTAAACTTGATGGCTGATGATCTTTTTTTTTTCATGCTTACCACATACTAGAGAAATATATCTGCTCATGAATATGTAAATAATTTTCATTTAAAGTCTAACTGGCTTGAAAGAAAATTCTTGAATCACCTTTTGGTGTTCTAGGAATTCAATATTTCTCAGTGCAAATATCAAACTCCTACTCAGATGCACCAAATGGAGACTTGGCTGTTTTTAAAGCATCTATTTACTCAGAAGAATACAGCCCACGCACAGGGAAAATGTCCTCTCTTCTACCGATGTCCCAAATGCTTCTTTGCTTAAAGATTGCTCAAAAGCAAGGCCAGTGTAGATAATGCAGCTCTCTAGTGAAGAGTGAGCCAGTCCAGCTCCATATTACATATTTGTGTTTCATAAAATTATAAGGCTCTTAGCAAGGAAAGGAAAGAACCAATTCAGAGAGAAAGAGCTTACGCTTCTGGAAAGAATAAGATCCAAGATGGTGGATCATACCAGAGAGTTCACCTTAACGCCTTTTAAAAAAGTCTATGTGTACCTTTCTTTCTTCTTGTGTTCTCAAGACAGAGGGCAAAACGGCAGCTTATCAACATTTTCTCCTAACAGAAAATCACAGTAACTGAGTTTACCCAAAAGCGCATTAATTTTCCTGGCTAGCCACCTTTACCTTTATTTCTTTTATTGCATTAAAAATTGAGACTAATGAAGGCAACCGATGCTGCAGCAGGGCAAATTAGGTTTTTCTTAGCACTCTCCCTTCATCTCAGAGTGGTGTCATTAAGTGCACAGCCTGTGAAAGCTAAGAACAGCCTGTTTCTACTGTGACATGGGTCATGCAGGAATGCCAGGGAATGGTGACATATACCACTGAATGTCATAAAGCTTTAAAGAGTTACAATAACACCTACACTGCAGGCCAAGCAGAATATGGGCATTCACTTTTCTTTGTAAACAGACTCTGTGAAGCCAGAGGGAAGGGAGGCGGTGACTGATGCAGGAAATGACGGCATGACGGCTCTGCAAACCTGCTCTGCAGGCGATTTGGTCTTCGGGCCTCTTGACTGGCCAGGCACTCAGAGGCTTTACATAGAACTGGGAATTGGGACCACCAAATTGCACAGTTTCTTGGCAGTCCTTTTGGCCACAGGCAGCTCTTGAATCATGGGGCTATATTATACGGCCTCTTGATACCTGCTAATGATTAAGCAAGCTCCAGGGTGCTTTCACAATACAGATATATTAGTCAAATAAGTTTACCTCATTTGCTTCCAAGAGCCCTGGGATTTGAAGAGTTAGATTACAGTCCACTCACCAAGTTTCTTTCATAGAGATGGTTTTCGTACAGTGGAGTAGTCCATTCCTTTTCAAGTGAAAACTATTTAGTTAGACCCTCTGGTTTGTTGTCTGCATGTGTCTAGGTAGTCTCTGAGTCCTTATCCTTACTCAGATGTAACCATTTGTGTTGACATTGATAAAAAAACACTACTGTTGCCAATCACCCAGCATGTGTTCCTAATACTCACTATGTATAAGGCATGGTTCTAGATGTTATGAGCTAGACACTGATCAGAAGCCTGTAAGACCTGCTCTCAAGAAGACAGATTAAATATACATTAAATATACATTAAAGTAATTCAGAATACACGATAGTCTGGGGAAAGGGCAAAAAAAAAAAAAAAAGACAGCAGTTTAAATAATAAGCAAGAAGAATGTGAGGAAAAACAGAGATCAAGAGAGATAAGTATTTTTTGGAAAGATCAAGAATGATGTGAAATTTAGATCATGGAAAATGTAAAATTTAAGGGCAATAACATTTAAGGAGGGATAAGCAGAGAAAAGGGGCAAGCCAGAGGGAACAGCTAAAGACTAGTTTGATGAGAATAAAAAGGTCAGCTGTGTTCCACTTGTGCACTGTCTCAGATGGTAAGCTAAGGAATTTAAACTTATTTGTCTTAAAAAAAAAGAAGCAAGTCACTTTATTGAGGTATGATTGACATATAAAAAGCTGTGCCTACTTAATGTCTACATCTTGATAAGTATATGCCTATGAAGCAATCACCGTCATCAAGAACATGTTTATGTCCATAAACTTTTTTTTTATGGACAGTGGGGAGTCATAGAATGTTCTTAATAAGGGACTTATATCATTTAGGGCTATTTTACCAAAGCAGCAGAGAAGCCAATTTGATCTGGCTTAAACAACAAAGGAAGTTTCTTGGCTTACACAATAAAATCTCCACAGATAGATACTGGCCTCAGGTAAGGCTTGATCTGGCAGTCTAAACAAGAACTCCAGGGCACTAGTTCAGGCCTCTCTGCCTCAGCTTCATCCTCAGAAGCCACATTGCCCTACCTTCCAACCCCATCCTCTTCATAGGCAGTTCCTGGCTCTCCATGTGTGGCAGAAAATGTCTACAGCAACCCCAGACCTCAGATCTCCCGACACCATCTGGAGGAAGCACAAGCTCTTTCATGACAGCATCTCTGGAAGAGGAGGAAATTTGTCTTTCCCAGAGGCCTCAAGCGGCTCCTGTGTCTTGATGGATCTGATTGCTTATCTGGGAATCAGTGGAGGATGTAAGTAGGTAGATGGCAAAAGCTGACTGGTTTAAGCCAACCACAGTCCAACCCTAGAGCGATGGGTGAATCCTCCCAAGCCACGGGGCTGAGAATGAGAAAGGATAGATTTCCTGAAGGAATCTCCAAGTAGTGTTGGAAGGGGAGAATGGCCCCTGGGAGTCCAAAGAGTAACGCATGTTTACCGGAGGGACTAATAAGATGAAGGTAAGTAGGTTTATGTGACAGTCAACAGCAGCTTATCAAGCTCTATAATTGTAAAGGTATGACTGTCACTACTGTCACTGACTATATAGTCAGTATCAACCAAAAAAAAAGAAGACACTAGAGAAAATTGTCTCTAAATATGATGTGTTTACTCAAGAATAGAAGTAAGGATTCTAAACTGGAATGCATGGAATGGCAAGCCACCAGTGCATTCATTCAGTGAGGAAGTGGAAGGGGAGCTTTCATTAGCAAAAAGAGACTTAAGCTGCTTAGAAACAAGTTCATTGTTTCCAGAGGTCCAAAGCCAGAGTTGTTGTCAGTTCATTGGTGGAGATGTCACTACTGGACAAGTGTTCTTCCAAGAACATTTTATTTGAATCACTGCAGTCCTAAAGAATGTCTCATGATAAACCTTATTAAAGCAGGTGACGCGTGAAGGGCTTATAGAAAGTCCTTGGAAATAGTTTATCGAAGAATGTAAGCTTGAGCCTTCTTTCCTTCCTGGCCCTATTTTGTTTGCATTTGACAGAACTGACTTCATCCTGGTATCTGGAACTTTCACATCAGCCACCTCCCCAACCTCCGCCAGGCCCTATATGCCCGCCTTGCCCCTTTTACTTAAGAAAGTCTTAGAAAGGCATCCTCTTATTTCACATAGACACAAGGGCGATTTCTCCAACTGAAAGAATTCTCAAATTTTTATCTGGAAATAAAGGAATTCTGGCCAGGTACAATGGCTCATGCCTGTAATCCCAGCACTTTGGGAGGCTGAGGTGGGAGGACTGCTTGAACCCAGGAGTTAGAGACCAGCATGGGCAACATGACAAAACCCTGTCTTTACAAACAATAACAGCAAATTGCCATGCATAGATGTGTGTCCCTATAGTCCCAGCTACTCGGGGGCTGAGGTAGGAGAATTACTTGAGCCCAAGAGATTGAGGCTGAGGCAGTGAGCTATGATTGCACCACTGCTCTCTCTCTCTCTCTCTCTCTCTCAAGAAAAGGAATTATCTTTCTAGAGCTGGAGTTGCTAGCATTTTTGTTTGTTTGTTGTAGAGATGGAGTCTCGCTCTGTAGCCTAGGCTGGAGTGCAGTGGCATGATCTCGGCTGGCTGCAACCTCTGCCTCCCTGGTCCCAGTTCAAGTAATTCTCCTGCCTCAGCCTCCCAAGTATCTGGGATTACAGGCACGAGCCACCATACCCAGCTAATTTTTGTATTTTTAGTAGAGACAGGCTTTCACCATGTTGGCCAGTCTGGTCTTGAACTCCTGTCCTCGTGATCTGCCCACCTCGGCCCAAAGTGCTATTACAGATGTGAGCCACCACGCATGGCCAATGCTAGCATTTTTAAGAAATGATATCCATAGGTTCTAAGTTCATTCTGTATACTTACTAGCCAAGAGAAGGCAACAGGCATTCTGAATTCACGAGAAAAGTGTGACTGGCCTGGAAAAAGAATGACTTTGTGATTTTGTGTGTTCCTTTTCTTAAAACTGTAGGAATCAACCCTTTGGTCCCCCACAAAAGCAAATTTTGACATTGACCTCAGTGGGAAGAAGGAAGCCATATTTTCAATAGAAGGGCCTTTTTTTTTTTTTTTTTGCTTTTCCCATCTGGCTCCAGTCACTGCCGGCCAGAACCCATTGTGAACTACAAAGCTATCTGTCCACAAATTAGGAGCACACCCACCAGGCCTTGCAGCTATTTTGCTTTCTTCAATGAAGCCACAACTGCCATTGCCACTACAGTTCAATACCACAGAAACAATCATGAGGGATTAGTCTCTATATTGCTCAGTTTTGCGGGTAGGGAAGAGAGACAGGTGTCCCCCACCTGGCTTCCATTCACACTGGCTGTCTTTCCCCCCACCTCTTATTTCTTCCTCTGCCCTTGAGCTGGTACCTTTACAAATGAATGTAGCCCCAGAAGGGTGTGAAACTAGGCATGGATGGGAGGAAATCCTTAAATGCGAGGGGTTGGCTAAAGGAAAGACAGCGAATTCTAAAGAAGATTTCTGATTGTAATTGGAGACATGTCCCTATAAAGTGTATCTGGGCTTGACATGATTCTCTAACCCTGAGGACTTCTTTATGCCTGGAAGTCTTTCAATTCAGATTAGCAGGCTGAGCCATAATAACTCTTGATTGGGAAGGAATATCCAAGTTCAAGTCAGAAAGAAATATAGAGAGCAAAGCAGGTCTTCCACACCCAGCCTGTGTTTATTTGTACTCAACTTTAACAGCTGGATCAAGAAGGCTTTACTCTTAGTCCTTTCTGGCAGTGTCCTCAGAATGAGCAGGTTGATTTGTTGCTAAGACTCCGGGTTTAAAAAAACATCTCCCATGCAGATGGCACACCCTTCTTAAATGCAGAAGGTGATACATGATCTGTTGAAGATAACGTTGCAGGTTTGGAAAATTTAAATCACATGGAAAGTGAAGTGAAATGAAAGATGATAAATCGTTTACTACCAAATAAACAAGCCCTAGGTATGGAGAGCCAGAGAACAGGAACTTAGGAGGCCAGAAGGCCTGAGGAAAGGTGGCAGAACGCATTTCTCCATGTGTACCTAGAATTTGGGTCAGTACTAATGCTTTTGGAACTTAGAGCTAGTGGATGCTATTTCCGCTATCAAGGGCATCAAGAAAGCAATCTTGGACTTATTTTCTTCTCTTTCACCCTCTCGTTCCATCTTCTAGAATATCTCTTTGCTTAGTAGTTTGAATTTTTTCCAAGTAGTTTCTAAGGAAGTTTCTAAGTAGTTTCTAAGAAGCACAAAATAAGTATAAGCAATTCTAAGTCAATTTTCTGAATGTTTACCAGACAAATAATGCTAAGAATATTAACTACTTTTGCCTAAAAAGAGAAAGATGACTACATCTTTGTTCCACAACAGCACCATCGTTTCATTGTTTTTTGTTTGTTTGTTTGTTTGTTTGTAGACAGAGTCTTGCTCTGTTGCCAGGCGCCAGGCTGGAGTGCAGTGGCGTGATCTCGGCTCAGTGCAACCTCTATCTCCTGGGTTCAAACAATTCTCCTGCCTCAACCTCCTGAGTAGCTGTAACTACAGGTGCAAACCACCATGCCCAGCTAATTTTTATATTTTAGTAGAGATGAGGTTTCACCATGTTGGCAAGGATGGTCATGATCTCTTGACCTTGTGATCCCCCTGCCTCTGTCTCCCAAAGTGTTGGGATTACAGACGTGAGCCACCACGCCCAGCCCTCAATGGTTTTTAATCAAAGTAGTTGTGCACATGCCCGTATGTCAGGCTCAGCAGCCCTTGATGAAATCAGCAGTCTCCCGTCCCCCTCTCAGGTCTAACCAGAAATAGCAGCAACAACAAAAGTCTATACTTAATCCTCCTGGTGGTTTCCAACTCATCTTTATATTTATATACTTCTGTCTTAATTTCTTTCTTTCTTTTTCTCTTCTATTCTCTTCTCTTTTTTCTTTTCTTTCTGAGACAAGGTCTTGCTCTGTCACCCAGCAGGGATTGCAGGGGTGCCATCATGGCTCACTGCAGCCTCCACCTCCTGGGCTCAAGGGATCCTCCCACCTCAGCCTCCGAGTAGTAGCTGGGACTGCAGGTACATGCCACCACATCCTGCTAGTATTTCGTACTTTTTAAAAGGTTTTGCCATGTTGCCCCAGCAGGTCTCAAACTCCTGGGCTCAAGCAATCCTTCTGCCTTGGCCTCCCAAAGTGCTGGGATTATAGGTGTGAGCCACTGGACTCAGCCTCAAATTTTTTACTATTTACCAACTCTGGTAAGAAAAACGTTGTTTTAGTTTAGTTTTGTGTATCTCGTCTATTCTTCCCACTTCTCCTAGTGCTTGATAGGTAGGTGAGAATCATTAGATCCTCCACTGGTTATCTTTGCAGCTATAAATAATATACTGTCCTTGAATATTATTATAATAAATAACCTGAACCTCTAGCTCTCCTTCTAGAACCTTTCCCCTTTCTGAGATGAGGATACTGGCTCATGGGGGCTTGTCTCCGCCTCCCTCCCTCCTCCCTCCTGCTCCCCATCTCCTGTTGCTCAGAGTCTTGCCATTACATGGCCAAGATGCTGTCCTACACCTTGGACAAGCCTTCTGTGCTTTGTGTGGATGAGACTAGTTCTGTGAGTTGAAATCCAGTACCTAGACACTGCACAACGACTCTGTTACTCTTGGTCACTGGGCAAAAACACAGGAATGCCAAAGGGCTGCATTCTTCTCTGAATTCAGCACTCTATGAAGTGCCACCTCTTTGGTTGAGAGAGGCAGGGGCAACTATTGGCTTAAGAAATATAACCCTACTGGAGAGTATTAGAAAGCACCCTATTCATTTCTCCTGCCTAGGAGGTTTACCCCTTCCTTCCTTCCTTCCTTCCTTCCTTCCTTCCTTCCTTCCTTCCTCTCTCTCTCTCTCTCTCTTTTCTCTCTCTTTCTTTCTTTCTTCCTTTCTTTCAGAATCTGGCTCTGTCACCCAGGCTGGAGTGTGCAGTGGTGTGATCTCAGCTCACTGCAACTTTCACCTCCCAGGTTCAAGTGTTTCTTCTGCCTCAGCCTCCCAAGTGGTTGCTGGGATTACAGGTATATGCCACCACACATGGCTAATTTTTGTATTTTTGGTAGAAATAAGGTTTCACCATATTGGCCAGATTGGTCTTGAACTCCTGACCTCAGGTGATCTGCCCACCTTATTCTCCCAAAATGTTGGGATTACAGGCATGAGCCACTATGCCTGGCTGAAACAAGTTGTTTCTTAACAGCTTTTTCTTTTGGATGCCCAGAATAAAGAGCTGAACTACAAATGCACAGACTCATATGGCAGTCAAATGCTCCATTTTTGATTTGATTAAGGTTAAAAATGTATTAATCAACATTGATGGTACCATTTGAACAATTTTCTAAACTTACAGGACTAAAATACACCTTACAGTAATGGGGAGCTAAATGTGCCTGGGGTCAATAGTAAAATACATTTTCTTTTTGAATTACAGGCTGAAAAGCTTCCATTGCAACCTGATGTTTTTTGATAACTGATAGAAAACAATTCTCACACATTACTTACAGCCTAAAGAAAGTGCAGTCACATAGCACCAGCAAACTTTTTCTAGGGAGCTTTTAAAATGGCCAGCTGTCCCAGGCTGCCTGAAAGTTTCCCAGATTTAGCACTGAAAGTCTCACAGCCTAGGACACCCCTTAGTCCTAGACAAAGAAGATGAATGTTCGCTCTACATTTAATAATACTGATGAGAATAATATTTGTCCTTATTATAGCCAGGTGCTATACTAAATGATTTAGTTAGCTTTTAAAAATTTAGTCTTCAGTCAGATATGGTGGCTCATGCTAGTATTTTGGTAGGCCAAGGTGGGTGGATTACATGAGCTTACAAGTTTGCGAACAGCCTGGGCAACATGGCAAAACCCTCTCTACTAAAAGTACCAAAACTAGCCTGGTGTGGTGGTACACACCTGTAGTGCCAGCTAATTGGGAGGCTGAGGTGGGAGGATCCCTTGAACCCAGGAGGTTGAGGCTGCAGTGAGCCCTGACCACACCACTGCACTCCAGCCTGGGCAACAGAGTGAGACCCTGTCTAAAAAAAAAAAAATTAACCTTCACAATAACCATACAAAGCAGTTATTATTATCTAATAGGTTTAGAGATAGGGAAACTACAGCTTGACAAAGTGAAAGAACTTCCCAGAGTTTACATAACTAATAAGTGGTTAAGATTCAAACCTAGGTTACTTGACTTCATACTTTTTCCTGTACCAAAACAAACTTCATTTTATTTTGTATTAAGATTGTCAGATAAAATACAGGGTTCCCAGTTCAATTTGAATTTCAGATAAGTAACAATCATTTAGCATATGTCCCAGATATTGCATTGGATATACTGATACTAGAGAATTATTGTTTACCTGAGATTCAACTTTCATTGGCTATCTTATATTTTTATTTGCTAAATCTTACATCCCTAATTTGGAACAATCACTCTTTTCCAATAAAAAGACAATTTTATTGATGGTTTTTAAGGCTGAATGTATTCAAGGACTGGTGAGATCTAAGAAAACTCAAGTTTTAAATGAAGGGAAGTCAAATAAGTGAGAGCAAAATGCTTTCACAGGTTGCTTTATTTATTTATTTATTTTGAGACAGAGTCTTGCTCTGTGGCCCAGGCTGGAGTATAATGGCATGATCCTGGCTCACTGCAACCTCTGCCTTCCTGATTCAAGTGATTCTCCTACCTCAGCCTCCCTAGTAGCTGGGACTATAGGTACCTGCCACCACACCAAGATAATTTTTGTATTTTTACTAGAGATAGGGTTTCATCATTTTGACCAGGCTGGTCTCAAACTCCTGACCTTGTGATCTGCCTACCTTGGCCTTCCAAAATGCTGGGATTACAGGTGTGAGCCACCGTGCCCAGCCACAGGTTGCTTTATTTGAGAAACCTGGTGGACATAAAAAGCCTCTTTCTGGGCTAGCCTCTGAATTATGATATGTTTGGGTGTGAAAGCGAAATGGGAGTGGGGGACATTTACTTATCCATTCATTCACTAGGTCCTGAGTGCCAATTCTGTGCCAGGCACCATTCTAGGTATTCTGTTACAAGGAAAACAAAACAAAGTCCTAGCCCTCATGGAGTTTCTGTTCTCAGGGGGAAAATGGGCAATAAATAGATACACTAGGCAGTAACACGGTTTCTGGTAGTGGTAAAAGTTGTGAAAGAGACTAGAGCAGGGCAAGAAGCCAAAACAAAGGGAAATCTGAGATAAGCATCATCAAGAAAGAGATTTAGTGAGGGGCAAAATCCTGAATGAAGCAAGAGAGCCAGTCATGTGTGGATCTGGAAGGAAATCTTCCAGAGGGACAGCAAGTACAAAGACCCCAAGATGAAAATGTGCTTGGCATGTCCGAGAACATAGAGGTGAAATAGCAAAAGAACATAACTCACTCCACTGTTGTTTACAGGGTCCTTTACCCATTTCCGCATGCGGGCTAGGATAATTTTAATTTTTTTTGTCTGGAGCATCACAGCACAAGGGCTAGGATAATTTTAGAGCACTGAGATAAAATGCAAAAACAGCAATCATGCAGTCTTTAAAACTAACTCTGGGATTAAAGGGGAAGTATGTAAACAACTATCTTTTGTTAAAGATTCATAGGAACATTGTGACCTGACAAGGACAAAGAAGCTCCCAGCCTCCCTGGACCCTTGCTGGAACCCAAATGTCTGTAGTCATCAGTCACCTCTTGATCACAAGCCTCCCCTTAACATTAAAAGGGCCTGATATTTGGACTTAAGGTGGGTATTTAGGACACTGGTCCACCATCTTCTCAGTTTGCTGGCTCTCAGAAATAAAGTCGCCTTCCTTGCCCCAACTTCTTGTCTCCTTGTGTTTTTTTGTTTTTGTTTTTTTTGAGACAGAGTCTTACTCTGTTGCCAGGTTGGGGTGCACTGGTGCAATCTAAGCTCACTGCAACCTCCACCTCCTAGATTCAAGTGATTCTCCTGCCTCTGCCTCCTAAGTAGCTGGGACTACAGGCACACCCCACCACACCCAGCTCATCTTTGTATTTTTAGTAGAGACAGGGCTTCAGCATGTTGGCCAGGCTGGTCTCAAACTCCTGACCTCAGATGATCCACCCACCTTGGCCTCCCAAAGTGCTGGGATTACAGGCGTACACCACCATGCTTGGCCTGTCTCCTTGTCTTATTGGCTGTCATGCAATGGGCAGAACAAATTTGGACTTCGTTACAAGAAACATTGAAGGATTGAGAGAATGGCAATAAATGACCAGATTTATGCTCCAAAGACTCATTCTAGGTGCCATGGAAACAGAGACCCTATTGCAGAAGTGGAGAAAAGAGATGCTAGCAGCCTGAGTTAATACAACAGTGGTCCAGGAGAGTGTTACATTTGAGATCTATTTGGAGACATATTGCCTGGGTGGAGCCAAGGCAAAGGCGACATTTAAATCACCACAGGTGATTTCAGTGCATCCTGAAGGTTAAGGAGCACCACTGCTTTAAATCATGATCAGTGGCTGGGCGTGGTGACTCACGCCTGTAATCCCAGCACTTTGGGAGGTCAAGTCGGGTGGATCACGAGGTCAAGAGATTGAGACCATCCTGATCAACATGGCGAAACCCTGTCCCTACTAAAAATATAAAAAATTACCTGGGCATGGTGGCATGTGCCTGTAATCCCAGCTACTTAGGAGGCTGAGGCAGGAGAATTGCCTGAACCCAGAAGGCGGAGGTTGCGGTGAGCCAAGATTGCGCCATTGCACTCCAGCCTGGGTAACAAGAGCGAAACGCTGTCTCAAAAAAAAAAAAAAAAAGATTGAGAAGAGGGAAGATGGTGCTGTAGGACCAACTCAGGATTGCACCTCCCAGTGAATCCGCAGAGGGTGAGTGCATGCCACATTTACATACGGATCTTTATTGTCCACAGACTAGGAGATTCCCAGGTGCAAGAGCCCCATGGGCCGCCACCACGGCAGTTTGGGCCAGCGCGGCTGTTTGGGCCAGCGCGGCTGTTTGGGCTGAGGCTGCAGCACAGTGACACTCCGTACAAAATACACTGGTTTGGTTGCCCTGTTAAACTGGCAATTGGAGATTCTGGAAGGCAGATTAGCACATTCATCTGATTAAACGAGACTTAAACAGAAAGCCAGGCCAGGAGATTCCTGGGCAGCAACGTGGTTTGAGCTGGCGCAGTGGGTTGCAGCATGGGAAATCACACAGATCCCGGCACCCTTTCAGCAGGCGACTGGAACACTTGGGAGAGAGTCAACCGTTCAACTTAAAAAAAAAAAAGCTCTGAGGCAGGGAGCCAGGTGATCAGGCTCGGCGGGTCCTGCCCCCACAAAAACAAACAAAACAGCAATTGGAAACACTCGGGGTTAAGAGTTTCATGGCAAGCACAGCTGAACCCAGGACAGTGCCCCTCAGTGGGGGAGGGGCATCCACCACTACCGAGGCACGCGACCTCTATGGAGGTACTCAGCCATTGCTGACGCAGCTTGCCATTGCCGAGGCAACCCGCCATAACAGAGAAAGTCCGCCACTACAGAGGCGGGCCGCCATCGCCACTGCAGTTCTAACCACACCCATATAAACAGGACTACAGGGAATTACACACGGCAGCAGGGCAGAGCCCACAACAGCAGGGCAGAGCCCACAGCAGCAGGGCGGAGCCCACGGCAGCTCATCATACCCACTGTAAGCAGGCAGTGACTAGACTGCCTCCTCGCTGGGCAGGAAAGTGTAACAGATACTCATAAATAAAGCCCTAACTCCCTGGGATAGAGCACCTGAGGAAGAAAAAAGGGGGGGGCTTTATGAGTTCTGCTGCAGCAGACTTAAATGTACCTGCCTAGCAACACTGAATGAACAACAGAGCTCACAGCTTAGCACTAGAGCTCCTATAAAGTACAGACTGTCTCCCCAAGCAGCTCCCTGAGCCCTGTATATCCAAACAGTCACCTCACAAAGGACTGATCAGACTGACATTTGGTGGGCATCATTCAGGGACAAAGAAAGCAGAAGAAGAATCTGGTAGCAACCCTCATGGTTCCTCAGCTGCTACAGGAGTTCCCCAGGCAAGCAGGGCCTGGAGTGGACCTCAGCAGTCCTACAGCAGTGGGGCCAGAGTGTTAGAAGGAAAACTAAGAAACAGAAATACTTCATCATCAACAATCTGGACATCCACTCAGAGACCCAATCAGAAAATCAGCAACCACTCAGAAGACAGGTGGAAAAATCCACAAAGGTGGGAAGAAACCAGTGCAAAAAAAAGGAAAACACCCGAAACCAGAACACCTCGCCTCCTACAAAGGACCAAAACTCCTCACCAGCAAGGGAACAAAGCTGGATGGAGAATGATTGTGATGAAATGACAGAATCAGACTTCAGAAGGTGGGTAATGAGAAACTTCCGTGAGCTAAAAGAACATGTTCTAAATCAATGCAAAGAAACTAAGAACCTTGAAAAATGACTTGCAAAAAGATTTGAGGAAATGATATCAAGAATGGACAACTTAGAGAGAAATATGAGTGAATTGAAGGAGCTGAAAAACACAACACAAGAACTTCACGAAGCATGCACAAGTTTCAACAGCCAAATTGACCAAGCAGAAGAAAGAATATCAGAAGTTGAAGATCAACTCAATGAAATAAAACGAGAAGCCAAGATTAGAGAAAAAAGCACAAAAAGGAATGAACAAATTCTCCAAGAAATGTGGGACTATGTGAAGAGACCTAATCATCATTTGATAGGTGTACCCGAATGTGACAAAGAGAATGAATCCAAGCTGGAAAATACTCCTCAGGATATTATCCAGGAAAATTTCCACAACCTAGCAAGGCAGGCCAATATTCAAGTCCAGGAAATACAGAGAACACCACAAAGATATTCCGCAAGAAGAGCAACCCCAAGGCACGTAATTGTCAGATTCACCAGGGTTGAAATGAAGGAGAAAATGATAAGGGCAGCCAGAGAGAAAGGTCGGGTCACCCACAAAGGGAAGCCCATCAGACTCACAGCAGATCTCTCGGCAGAAACTCTACAAGCCAGAATAGAGTGGGGGCCAATATTCAACATCCTTAAAGAAAAGAACTTTCAACCCAGAATTTCATATCCAGCCAAACTGAGCTTCATAAGTGAAGGAAAAATAAAATCCTTTGCGAACAAGCAAGTACTCAGAGATTTTGTCACCACCAGGCCTGCTTTGCAAGAGCTCTGGAAAGAGGCACTACACATAGAAAAGAACAACCAGTACCAGCCATTCCAAAAACATACCAAATGCTAAAGAGCATCAATAAAATGAAGAATCTACATCAATTAACGGGCAAAACAGCCAGCTAGCATCAAAATGGCAGGATCAAATTCACACATGACAATATTAACCCTAAATGTAAATGGGCTAAATGCACCAATCAAAAGACACAGACTGGCAAATTAGATAATAAGCCAAAACCCATCGGTGTGCTGTATCCAGGAAACCCATCTCACATGCAAGGATACACAAAGGCTGAAAATAAAAGGATGAAGGAAGATTTACCAAGCAAATGGAGAGCAAAAAAAAAAGCAGGAGTTGCAATTCTCGTCTCTGATAAAATAGACTTTAAAGCAACAAAGATCAAAAGACACAAAGAAGGACGTTACATAATGGTAAAAGGATCGATACAACAAGAAGAGCTAACGATCCTAAACATATATGGACCCAATACAGGGGCACCCAGATATATAAGGCAAGTTCTTAATGACTTACAAAGAGACTTAGACTCCCACACAATAATAGTGGGAGACTTTAACCCTCCACTGTCAATATTAGACAGATCAACCAGACAGAAAATTAACAAGGATATCCAGGGCTTGAACTCAGACCTGGAACAAGCAAACCTGATAGACATTTACAGAACTCTCCACCCCAAATCCACAGAATATACATTCTTCTCAGCACCACATCACACCTACTCTAAAATTGACCCCACGATTGGAAGTAAAGCACTCCTCAGCAAATGCAAAACAACTGAGATCATAACGAACAGTCTCTCAGACCATAGTGCAATCAAGTTAGAACTCAGAATTCAGAAACTAACTCAGAACTGCACAGCTTCATGGAAACTGAACAACTGGCTCTTGAATGTTGACTGGGTAAACAATGAAATGAAGGCAGAAATAAAGAAGTTCTTCGAAACCAATGAGAACGAAGACACAACATACCAGAATCTCTGGGACACATTTAAAGCAGTCTCTAGAGGAAAATACATAGCAATAAGTGCCCACATGAGTAGAGTGGAGAGATCCAAAATTGACATCCTATCATCAAAATTGAAAGAGCTAGAGGAGCAAGATCAAAAAACTCAAAACCTAGCAGAAGAAAAGAAATAACTAAGATCAGAGCAGAACTGAAGGAGATAGAGACACGAAAAACCCTTCAAAAAATCAATAAATCCAAGAGCTGGTTTTTTGAAAAGATCAACAAAGTAGACAGACCACTAGCCAGACTGATAAAAAAGAAAAGAGAGAATAACCAAATAGATGCAATAAAAAATGATAAAGGGGAAATCACCACAGATTCCACAGAAATTCAAACCATCATCAGAGAATATTACAAACAACTTTATGCACATAAACTAGTAAACCCGGAATAAATGGTTAAATTTCTGGACACTTGTGTCCTCCCAAGCCTAAACAAGGAGGAGGCCGAAACTATGAATAGACTAATAACAGGGTCTGAAGTTGAGGCAGCAATTAAGAGTCTACCACACAAAAAAAGCCCGGGTCCAGATGGGTTCACAGCCGAATTCTACCAAACACACAAAGAGGAGCTGGTACCATTCCTTCTGAAACTATTCCAAATAATCCAAAAAGAGGAAATTCTTCCCAAATTATTTTATCAGACCAACATCATCTTGATACCAAAACCCAGCAGAGACTCAACAAGAAAAGAAAATTTCAGGCCAATATCCATGATGAACATAGTTGCAAAAATCTTCAATAAAATACTGGCAAGGCGATTGCAACAGCACATCAGAAAGCTTATCCATCATGATCAAGTAGGATTCATCCCAGGGATGCAAGACTGGTTCAACATATGCAAGTCTATAAATGTAATTCACCACATAAACAGAACCAAAAACAAAAACCACATGATTATCTCAATGGACGCAGAGAAGGCCTTTGACAAAATTCAACAACCCCTTATGCTAAAAACCCCCAATAAACTTGGTATTGATGGAACGTATCTCAAAATAATAAAAGCTATTTATGACAAAACAACAGCCAATATAGTACTGAATGGGCAAAACTGGAAGCATTCCCTTTGAAATCTGGCACTAGACAAAGATGCCCTCTCTCACCACTCCTATTCAATATAGTACTGGAAGTTCTAGCCAGAGCAATCAGGCAAGAAAAAGAAATAAAGGGTATTCAAATAGGAAAGGTGGAAGCCAAATTGTCTCTATTTGCAGACGACATGATAATATATCTAGAAGACCCCATCGTCTCAGCCCAAAAACTCCTGAAACTGATAAGCAACTTCAGCAAAGTCTCAAGATATAAAATCAATATGCAAAAATCACAAGCATTCCTCTACACCAATAACAGACTTAAAGAAAGCCAAATCAAGAATGAACTGCCATCCACAATTGCTACAAAGAGAATAAAATACCTAGGAATACAACTTACAAGGAATGTAAGGGACCTCTTCAAGGAAAACTACAAACCACTGCTCAACGAAATCAGAGAGGACACAAACAGATGGAGAAACATTCCATGTTTATGGTTCAGAAGCATCAATATCATGAAAATGGCCATACTGCCCAAAGTAATTTGCAGACTCAGCGCTATCCCCATCAAGCTACCATTGACTTTCTTCACAGAACTGGAAAAAACCACCTTGAACTTCATATGGAACCAAAGAGAGCCTGCATAGCCAAGTCAATTCTAAGCAAAAAGAACACAGCAGGAGCCATCACACTACTGGCCTTCAAACTATACTACAAGGCTACAGTAATCAAAACAGCATGGTACTGGTACCAAAACAGAGACATAGACCAATGGAACAAAACAGAGGCATCGGAGGCAACACAACATATCTACAACCATACAAGCTTTGATAAGCCTAACAAAAACAAGAAATGGGGAAAGGACTCCCTGTTTAAGAAATGGTGTTGGGAAAACTGGCTAGCCATGTGCAGAAAGCAGAAACTGGACCCCTTCCTGACACCTTACACTAAAATTAACACCAGATGGATTAAAGACTTAAACATAAGACCTGGCACCATAAAAACCCTAGAAGAAAATCTGGGCAGAACCATTCAGGACATAGGAGTAGGCAAGGACTTCATGACCAAAACACCAAAAGCATTGGCAACAAAAGCCAAAATAGACAAATGGGACCTAATCAAACTCCACAGCTTCTGCACAGCAAAAGAAACAGTCACTAGAGTGCAACCAACAGAATGGGAAAACATTTTTGCAGTTTACCCATCTGACAAAGGGCTGATATCCAGAATTTACAAAGAACTCAAACATTTACAGGAAAAAAACAAACAAGCCCATTCAAAAATGGGCAAAGGATATGAACAGACACTTTACAAAAGAAGACATATATGAGGCCAACAAACATATGAAAAAATGCTCATCATCACTGGTCATTAGAGAGATGCAAATCGAAACCACATTGAGATACCATCTCGTGCCAGTTAGAATGGCAATCATTAAAAAATCTGGAGACAACAGATGCTGGAGAGGATGTGGAGAAATAGGAACACTTTTACACTGCTGGTGGGAGTGTAAATTAGTTCAACCATTGTGGAAGACAGTATGGCGATTCCTCAAGGACCTAGAAACAGAAATTCCATTTGACCCAGCAATCCCATTACTGGGTATATATTCAAAGGACTATAAATCAGTCTACCATAAGGACACATACACGTGAATGTTCATTGCAGCACTGTTTACAATAGCAAAGACCTGGAACCAACCCAAATGCCCATCGATGATAGAGTGAACTGGGAAAATGTGGCACATATACACCATGGAATATTATGCAGCAATAAAAAATGATGAGTTCATGTCCTTTGTAGGGACATGGATGAACCTGGAGAACATCATTCTCAGCAAACTGACACAAGAACAGAAAATGAAATACTGCATATTCTCACTCATAGGTGGGTGATGAACAATGAGAACACATGGACACAGGGAAGGGAGCACCACACACTGGGGTCTATTGGGGGGAATAGGGGCAGGACAGTGGGCGGGGGGAGCTGGGGAGGAACAGCATGGGGAGAAATGCCAAATGTGGGTGAAGGGGAGGAAGGCAGCAAATACACTGCCACATGTGTACCTATACAACTATCTTGCATGATTTGCACATGTACCCCAAAACCTAAAATGCAATAAAATAATAAAAAATTAAGAACAAATCATGATCAGTGATTTAGACCCATAGTTCAGTTCCTCTCAAACTTGGTTGCACTTTTTAACCACCCATGGGGTTTAAAAAAATACTGGAGCTGGGCAGGCATGGTAGGTTATGCCTGTAATCCCAGCACTTTGGGAGGCTGAGGCAGGCAGATCTCAAGGTCAGGAGTTCGAGATCAGTGTGACCAACATGGTGAAAAATGCTTCTCTACTAAAAATACAAAAAATTAGCCCAGCTTGGTGGTGCATACCTATAATCCCAGCTACTCAAGAGGCTGAGGCAGGACTATCACTTAAATCCAGGAGGTGGAGGTACAGTGAGCCAAGATTGTGCCACTGTACTCTGGCCTGAGCAACAAGAGCGAAACTCTGTTTCAAAAAAAAAAAAAGAAAATACTGGAGCTTTGGTCCCACTCCAGACCGGGAGTGCAGCCTGGGCATTAGGATTTTAAAAATATCCTTGGGTGATTCTTCTTTGCAGTCAAGTTGAAAATTTCTGTCTAGAGAATAGTGGGAACTCTGGTGTGTGAGGTAGACGAGAGTTGATTGGCGATGCTTTGATATGAAGCAAGTTCTATGAGAATCAAGTTCTGTGAGAGAAGACTGAAAATTACTCACAATCATGTATGGTCCCAAACGTCTCTTATGGGTCCCTGCTTCCCTCCCCTCCCCCATGCTGTCAGAGACAGAGCCAGTCACCAGTATCTAACCTCCCCATACTGAAGCCAAGCCCTGAAAGCTGGCGATGGTCACAGTGTGACCTGACTTTCAAGCAACATCTCCTCACCAGTGTTTGCCCAGGCTGACTGTCTTTTCCAGTGACCATCAAGGTCTGGGAGATCACAGAGCAAGGCAGGAGGCGTCCAGACAGCGGCTCTCTAGGAAAGCATCTGGCAAACATTGTCTCCAGCTCTCAGGAACAGCCCTGAAATTCTCTTACTATTGATGGGAAAATGCAAGCAAAAATTAAAGTAATAATCAGTGTCACTTAGTGAATTAGTGATGGAGACGGGAACAGAATCCAGACTTTCTAACTTGGAGATCCCCTGCTTTTAAGTCTAAATGACTCTTTTATTCTAATCCAGCTGTGCCACATTAATAAGGCTTTGACGAGATCCAGCTCTGTGTTTTGTCGAGTTAACATATTTGATATTTACCTCAGCTATTTGTTGTCTGTTTAATAAGTTTAGTTTGTCATTCCAGATGCACATTATTTAGCAGTGTGTAATCACATACAATTGTTTACGCTATTTACTGTTTGCTTTCAAGTCTTGCCAAGAAGGACTTGGTGTAAACTAGCTGTCTGCAGCAGCCACACTAAGTTAAGCCTTTAAAAGGGTCTAATTGGGCCTATATAAATAAACACAACGATATGGAAAATAACTCCACATACATTTAGTATACTGCTGGCCGGCTGGCAAGCATGCAGACCTCTATTGTGGAATAGATAGGACTAAATCTTACTCAGAAGGGTACAGAGAGCTATTTAAGTTTTAATTTAGAGCTCATCCGACTCTCTCCCTCTGTCTTACATGCGCGCGCGCGCGCACACCCACACATGCACAAGAGAAAAATCCTTTCATTGGCAATAAATTTTAATCATGTAGTTAGCAAAGCTTGACTCTGGCTTTTATTCTTAGAGAAAATGGTCAGTGAAGCAAATCTCATCTCTACTCATTACAAGGCCAATGGGCAGGTCACGATAACTGAGGGACTGCAGATGCTCTGATCATCTTTTAAGCGAATAAATGAAACCAGGAAAAATTCACCAACTAACCACTAAGGCACATGAAAAGAAGCAGAGCACAAGGGAGGCAGCATTTCCCAAAAATGTTCAGCACAATTTCTTGTACAAAAATTCAGTGCAACTTTCTGATGGGAGTTGCAGGAGTGTATGGCACAGTCTTTGTGTATGAAAACAGTACAGCATGATGGAGGAGTTTTAGGACTGGCTGAGAATAATTACTGGGTAAAACGTACATTTTACAATAAATATTCATTGAGGCCTCACTGTGCATCAGTCTCTGGGCTAAGTGTCACAGGCCAGGGCAGATGGCATGCAAAGATCTGGAAGGCCTCATCTTCACTCTTTAAGAATGAATAATTTGAGATATTTTGTCATCTTTATGCTTTTGTTCATGCTGACTCCTCCAGTGAAATGCCCTCCACTGCCAACCTAGGGATAGAGGCACATCCTTTAGAACTTTTTTCAATTACTAGTTCTACTTGAACCCTTATTTGTGGCTAATTCCTTCTGCTTTGAATTCCACCTACTAGATGTAAACCTTTTTGTTTCACAATGCCTTCAGGGCAAAGGGCAGATCCTGTGGCTCTTTGTATCCTGCGCTTAATAAGATACAGTATGTATTCAATCAACATCTGTTGAATCGATAAATAAATGAATGAACAATATTAATAGCTCCTTGGAAAATGGCAAGCTATTTTAATACCTTATAGAAGTGTTTGAATTTACCTCCTCTGAAATGGTACTAGGATGGTACTTAAACTGGTCCATATTATTTAATTAATACCAGAAAGTTTTATGTTGGCTGAAATCCTGTGACATTATTTCTGCTTCATATAGCAAATTTTATTTATTCTTTTTTTTTTGAGACAGAGTCTTGCACTGTCACCTAGGCTGGAGTCCAGTGGCGTAATCACTACAACCTCCATCTCTTGGGTTCAAGTGATTCTCCTGGCTCAGCCTCTTGAGTAGCTGGGTTCAGCCACCAGGTTCAGCTACTTTTTTGTGTTTTTAGGAGAGATGAGGTTTCACCATGTTGGCCAGGCTGGTCTGGAATTCCTGACTTCATGTGATCCACCCGCCATGGCCCCCAAAGTGCTGAGATTATAGATGTAAGCTACAGTGCCCAGCTTAGCAACTTTTATTAAAATGCTTTTTTGTAATTATTGTTGATTTTGGAGTGTATGATGAAGGTATTATGGTTATATTTAAAAGAGGGAGTCCTTATATGTTAGAAATACATGCTGAAATGCTTAGACATAAAATTAGATGATGTCTAAAATTCGCTTCAAAATAACCAGAGAGAATTAAAGAGTAGAGTATAGATGAAACAAGACTGGCCACAAATTATTGTTGAAGTTGGGTGATGAATACATGGAGGTTCATTTAATGATTTCATCTACTTTTGCACATGTTTAAGATTTTTTATAATATATACTTTAAAAATATATATATATAATATATACTTATCAAAAATATATTTTTATAATTTAATACTAAAAAAATGTAGTTATATTTGCAGAAGAGGAGAATCTAAGGCAAGGGTCACATCTAAGCAATAAACATAAAACTGTAGACCTAAGTTTCTCCCACTCGGGAATGCCCATGACATTGCACTTTTGGGATTAAGTAAGAGTAACAGAAATGCATGCTTGTTCCATTTCTGATTGCTCTATGGTCTAGCCCTTAAAAATTGTTCATTGTCTTCCAGGAGGCCAACATTCATTATCTATGATTGCAATTTGACCACTTTCTATTACAAATGAACTTGTTCTAACTGGTTATGGCAGGCACAGAGGAATGAACAAAGAAAAAAACGTACTTCAACCCTGGGATCTCAGAAATCTCTTGAGATCAGTACTGGGCCATCTTCGTCTAGGATGAGTAAGTGAAAACTCTTCCACTTCTCATTCCCCATTAAGTTCCATTCTAGCAATTTTCATGACTCTTACTATTTTGGGGGTAGGATTGCTGGTAAAAAAAATCTAGGCTGTCAAGTTAAATTTGAATTTCAGAGAAATAAATACTTTTTAAAGTGTAAGTATCTCAACTATTTCATGGGACACAGTTATTTTCATTTGCTAAATCTGGCAACCCTACTCATGGGGCCATGTGGTATTTACAATTTCAACAGTTAGTCAATTAATTAAAGGACCATATTCTATACTTAGTTGATTTAATCATCTTGAAAAGCCTCCTTTAGCTCTGTCCTTCACTAGACTATTGAACTAAAAAGGCTCAACTTTACTTAAAAAAAATCCCTATCGAATTTTCATAAGAATACCTGTATTTGCAAATCTATTTTTTCAATTTTAAGCAGAATAGCGTATATATTGTTAAAATAAAATCAAACAATACTAAAAGGCTGACAATGAAATGCAACTGGCTTCTGCCATGCTTCCCCCTGACCCCCTACATCCACTCAGTACCTCAAGCTGAGCAGCAAGCAGAGGCTGCTCTCCCTGGAGTTCTCTTCCTATCACTAAAAAGTAGTCTTGCCATTCACGCCTGTAATCCTAGCACTTTGGGAGGCCGAGGCGGGCTGATCACCCGAGGTCGGGAGATTGAGACCAGCCTGACCATCATGGAGAAACCCCATCTCTACTAAAAATACAAATAATTAGCCAGGTGTGATGGTGCATGCCTGTAATCTCAGCTACTTGGGAGGCTGAGGCAGGAGAATCGCTTGAACCTGGAAGACGGAGGTTGTGGTGAGCCCTAGATCGCACCATTGCACTCCAGCCTGGGCAACAGGGGGAACCTCCATCTAAAAAAAAAAAAAAAAAGGGGCCGGGCGTGGTGGCTCACGCCTGTAATCCCAGCACTTTGGGAGGCCGAGGCTGGTGGATCACGAGGTCGAGAGATCGAGACCATCCTGGTCAACATGGTGAAACCCCGTCTCCACTAAAAATACAAAAAATTAGCTGGGCGTGGTGGCGCGTGCCTGTAATCCCAGCTACTCAGGAGGATGAGGCAGGAGAATTGCCTGAACCCAGGAGGCGGAGGTTGCAGTGAGCCGAGATCGCACCATTGCACTCCAGCCTGGGTTAACAAGAGCGAAACTCCGTCTCAAAAAAAAAGTAGTCTTTTGCTGTTAAGTCTTGATGATTTCTCAATTTTAGGCATTACATATTGAGTCTCTTCTGATAGAAGAAGAAAGAAGATTTAGTCTTTTAACTGTTCTCATTCTCCCTTTGGAGTTTTACTATTATTTTTAGTGAAATCAGTAATGAAGCGCCCACGTCGTTATGACCATACTTACATTCACTGCAGAGCCAGGCTGTGTATGCTGGGTACTTTTCCCTTCTGTAGTCGATAACTGTGATTTCATATTGCCTCAGCATCCACTTCGAGTATAAGTGGGACTTTATGGAATCAGAAGCAGGGCTCAGTCACCCTCAACACAGTTTTCAGTTCTCCACCTCCATCTTTTTTTGCTGTGATTGATTTGCTGTCTGCCTTACACAGCTACCTGCTGCTGACCATCTTCCTTTACACAAATTAACTTCAAATGCATTATACACTTAAATGTAATACCTAAAACTACAAAGCTTCCAGAAAAAGGCATAGGAGTAAATTTTTGTCACTCTGAGTTAGACAAAGATTCCTTAGATACAACCCCAAAAGTATGAGTCATAAGAGAAAAAAATTGATAAACTGGACTTTACCAAAATTAAGAACTCAAACACTCATGCTGTTTGCTTGTTTTGAGACAGGGTCTTGCTCTGTCATCCAAGCTGGAGTGCAGTGGTGCAATCAGGGTTCACTGCAGCCTCAGCCTCTTGAGTAGCTGAGACTACAGGTGTGTGCTACCACACCTAGCTAATTTGTTTTTTGTTTTTCGTATAGATGGAGTATCACTATGTTGCTCAGGCTGATCTCAAACTCCTGGGCTTAAGTGGTCCTCCTGCTTTGGCCTCCCAAAGTGCTGGGAGCTGCTATGCCCAGCCACACTAATGTTCTTTGAAAAATATTTTAAAATAATAAAAAGACAAGGCCAGGCATGGTGGCTCACGCCTGTAATCCCAGCACTTCAGAAGGCCAAGGCAGGTGGATCATGAGGTCAGGCATTTGAGACCAGCTTGGCCAACATGGTGAAACCCTGTCTCTACTCAAAATACAAAAAATTAGCCAGGTGTGGCAGCACACCAGCTAATGCCAGTCACTCTGGAGGCTGAGGTGGGAGAATTCCTGAACCTGGAAGGCAAAGGTTGCAGTGAGCTGAGATCACACCACTGCACCTTGGGCAATAGAGCAAGGCTCCATCTAAAAAAATATATATATATTAATAATAATAAAAAGACAAATTAAATACTGGAGAAATATTTTCAAAGCATATATATGACTAAAGGCCTATATACAGAATACTTAAAGACTTCTCGGCCGGGCATGGTGGCTCACGCCTATAATCCCAGCACTTTGGGAGGCCAAGGAGGGTGGATCACAAGGTCAAGAGATTGAGACCATCCTGGTCAACAAGGTGAAACCTTGTCTCTACTAAAAATACAAAAATTAGCTGGGCATGGTGGTGCACGCCTGTAGTCCCAGCTACTTGGGAGGCTGAGGCAGGGGAATTGCTTGAATCCAGAAGGTGGAGGTTGCGGTGAGCAGAGATCACGCCATTGCACTCCAGTCTGGGTAACAACAGCGAAACTCCATCTCAAAAAAAAAAAAAAAAAATTCTCAAAACAACCCAAAGAACATGGATGAAAGAATCCAACAAATACTTCACCAAAGAAGATACATGGATTGCACATACACCATGTACACAAATAAGACTTGAAAAGATGCTACATACTGTTCATATTATGGACACGCAAATTAAAATCACTCATGATATCACAACATGCATATTAAAATGGCTAAAATTTAAAAGACCGGCTCTACCAAATGCTGATGAGGATATGGAGGAATTAGAACTCTTAATACACTGTTGCTGGGCATTTAAAAAGGTCCAATCCCTTTGGAAATTTTTGGCAGTTCCTTACAAAGTTAAACATATATCCAGCCATACAGTTCCAAGGTATTTACCAAAGAGAAATGAAAATATATTCATACAAATATTTGTGCATAATGTTTTTAGCAGTTTTATTTCTGATAGCTAAAAACAGGAAAAAGGGGCAGCACCAAGATGGCTGAGAGGAGACAACCGGAATGCAGCTCCCAGCAAATGAGATGCAGAGGGCTAGAAGACTTCATGATTCCAAGTGAGGTGCTGGGCTCATTTTGGGGGGACTGGAAAGACTCTGAAAGTAGCCCAGGGAGGGAGTCAAAGCAGGGCGAGAGCTGCTCAAGGAGAACAACCAAGACAGGGTGGGGCGCATCCCCACCTGGAACGTGCAGCTGGCTTGGAGGGTCAGGGGACTTCACCCCCGGCGTGTTCGGATCCCATGCTTACCTCATCCCTCCTGCAACCCATGGTCCACGAGAGCCCCGCCAGACTGAGGGGTGCCATGGGTTGTCTTGCAAATCTGACCTACCGGGAGCCATAAGTTCCTGGCCAGACCAGGATGGATGTTTGGACTAGCACCAGTGGGATGGCGTCCCACAGAAACAGGCAGAGTTGAAAGCAGGGAAACAGGTCATAAGGCCCGGCAGGCCCCACCCCCCACAAAACTCAAACTGAAGCCTTCGCACCAGAGAGCTTGGCAGTGAATACACCAGTTTGACCCCAACCAGGAAGATCAAGCTCAAGGAAGAAGAGGTGCCACTGGGAAGGTGGGGCTAATTTCACCTGCAAACAAACCCCAGGGAAGACCACCCAGGCAGCAACCTGACTGAATCCAAGGCAGCCCAGTAGGTCCTCTACAGGTCAAAAAAGATACAGCTCCAACTGCAACAGAAAGGAGTCCACTCCGAGATTTGTCTGGAAATCACCGACTTCAAAAATCAAAGGAAGATAAATCCACGAAGATGGGAAAAAACAAGTGCAAAAAGGATGAAACCTTCAAAGACCAGAATACCTCTTCCCCTCCCAGAGATCGTAACTCCTCACCATTGAGGGAACAAAACAAGACAGAAAATGAGTGTGACGAATTGACAGAAGCAGGCTTTAGAAGGCAGGTAGTAACAAACTTCTCTGAGTTAAAAGACCATGTTCTAACCCAATACAAAGAAACTAGAACCTTGAAAAAAGGTTAGAGGAAATGCTAACTAGAATAAACAGCTTAGAGAAGAACATAACTGACTTGATGGAGCTGAAAAACAGAGCACAAGAACTTCGCAAGTGTCAACAGCCAAATCAATCAAGCAGAAGAAAGGACATCAGATATTGAAGATCAAATCAATGAAATAAAACAAGAAGGCAAGATTAGAGAAAAAAGAGTGAAAATAAATGAACAAAGTCTCCAAGAACTATGGGATTATGTGAAAAGACAATCTACGCTTGATCGGCGTACCTGAATGTGATGGGGAGAATGAATTCAAGTTGGAAAACACTCTTCAAGATATTATCCAAGAGAACTTTCCCAACCTAACAAAGCAGGCCAACATTCAAATCCAGGAAATACAGACAACACCACAAAGAAGAGCAACCCCAAAGCACATAATCATCAGATTCACCAGGGTTGAAATGAAGGAAAAATTCCTAAGGGCAACCAGAGAGAAAGGTTGAGTCACCCACAAAGGAAAGACCATCATACTCACAGCAGATCTCTCGGCAGAAACCCTGGAAGCTAGAAGGGAGTGGGGGCCAATATTCAACATCTTAAAGAAAAGAACTTTCAACCCATAATTTCATATCTGGCCAAACTAAGCTTCATAAGTGAAGGAGAAATAAAATCCTTTATGGACAAGCAATTGCTGAGAGATTTCATCACTATAAGACCTGCCATATGAGAACTCCTGAAGGAAGTACTAAACACGGAAAGGAACAAGCAGTATCAGCCACTCCAAAAACATACCAAATGGTAAAGAGTATTAACACAATGAACAAACTGCATCAACCAATGGGCAAAACAGCCAGCTGGCGTCAAAATGGCAGGATCAAATTCACACATAACAATATTAACCTTAATTGTAAATGGGCTAAATGCCCCAATCAAAAGACACAAACTGGCAAATTAGATAAAAAGTCAAAATCCATCGGTGTGCTGTATCCAGGAAACCCATCTCACGTGCAAGGACACACATGGACTCAAAATAAAGGGATGGGGGAAGATTTACCAAGCAAATGAAGAGCAGAAAAAAGCAGGAGTTGCAATTCTAGTCTCTGATAAAATAGACTTTAAACCAACAAAGATCAAAAGACACAAAGAAGGACATTACATAATGGTAAAAAGGATCAATGCAACAAGAAGAACTAACAATCCTAAATATATACGCACCCAATACAGGAGCACCCAGATACATAAAGCAAGTTCTTAAAAACCTACAAAGAAACTTAGACTCCCACACAATAATAATGGGAGACTTTAACACTCCACTGTCAATATTAGACAGATCGACAAGTCAGAAAATTAACAAGGATATCCAGGACTTGAACTCAAGCCTGGACCACATAGACCTAACAGACATCTACAGAACTCTCCACCCCAAATCCACAGAATATACAATATTGTGAAAATGGCCATACCGCCCAAAGTAATTTATAGATTCAATGCTGTCCCCATCAAGCTACCTAAAACCCTCTCCACAGAACTGGAAAAAACCATGTTAAACTTCATGTGGAACCAAAAGAGAGCCCGCATAGCCAAGACAATTCTAAGCAAAAAGAACAAAGCTGGAGGCATTAGTATACTACAAGGCTACATAATCAAAACAGCATGGTACTGGTACCAAAACAGAGATATAGACCAATGGAACAGAACAGAGGCCTCAGAGGCAACTCCACACATCTACAACCATCTGATCTTTGACAAACCTGACAAAAACAAGCAATGGGGAAAAGATTCCCTGTTTAATAGATGGTGTTGGGAAAACTGGCTAGCCATATGCAGAAAGCAGAAACTGGACCTCTTCCTGACACTTTACATTAAAATTAACTCCAGATTGATTAAAGATTTAAACATAAGACTGAACACCATAAAAAGCCCAAAAGAAAACTTAGGCAAAAACCATTCAGGACATAGGCATAGGCAAGGACTTCATGACTAAAACACCAAATGCATTGGCAACAAAAGCCAAAATAAACAAATGGGATCTAATTAAACTCCAGAGCTTATGTACAGCAAAAGAAACAATCATTAGAGTGAACCTGCAACCAACAGAATGGGAAAGAATTTTTGCAGTTAATCCATCTGACAAAGGGCAAATATCCAGATTGTGCAAAGAACTAAAACAGATTTACAAGAAAAAAAACAAACAACCCTATTCAAAAGTGGGCAAAACATATGAACAGACACTTTTCAAAAGAAGACATTTATGAGGCCAACAAGCATATGAAAAAATACTCATCATCACTGGTCATTCGAGAAATGCAAATCAAAACCACATTGAGGTACCATCTTAGAATGGCGATCATTAAAAAATCTAGAGACAACAGATGGTGGAGAGGTGGTGGAGAAATAGGAACACTTTTATACTGTTGGTGGGAATGTAAATTAGTTCAACCATTGTGGAAGACAGTGTGGCGATTCCTCAAGGACCTAGAAATAGAAATACCATTTGACCCAGCAATCCCATTACTGGGTATATATCCAAAGGATTATAAATTGTTCTATTATAAAGGCACATGCACACGTATGTTCATTGCAGCACTGTTTACAATAGCAAAGACCTGGAACCAACCCAAATGCCCATTGACGATAGACTGGACAAGGAAAATGTGGCACATACACACCATGGAATATGATGCAGCCATAAAAAATGATAAGTTTGTGTCCTTTGTAGGGACATGGATGAATCTGGAAACCATCGTTCTCAGCAAACTGACACAAGAACAGAAAATCAACACCGCATGTTCTCACTCATAGAAGGGTGTTGAACAATGAGAACACATGGACACAGGGAGGGAAGCATCACACACTGAGGTCTGTTGGCAGGGAATAGGGGAGGGAGTAGGGAGGTTGGGGAGAGATAATATGGGGAGAAATGCCAGATATTGGTGACTAGGATGGAGGCAGCAAACCACATTGTCATGTATGTACCTATGCAACAATCTTGCATGTTCTGCACATGTACCCCAGAACCTAAAGTGCAATAAAATATACATTAAAAAATAAAAATAAAAAAAAAACAGGAAAAAACCAAATGTCCATCAATAGGTGAATGGATAAACAAATTGTACATCCACACAATGGAATTCTACTTAGCAATAAAAAGAAATACACTATTCGTACATCCTTTGACATGGATGAATCTCAGAATGATTATGCTGTCAAAGAAGTCAGACCAAGAATGAATATATATTGCAGAAATTTATAAGAAATTCTAGAAAATGCACACTTAACCAATATTGCCAGAAAATATCAGTGCTTTCCTAGGGAGTGGGAAGAGTATGAGAAAGGGATTACCAAGGGACTTAAAAAACTTTCTGAGGGCCAGGTGCGGTGGCTCATGCCCATAATCCCAGCAATTTGGGAGGCCGAGGCAGGTGGATCACAAGGTCAGGAGTTTGAGATCAGTCTGGCAAACATGCTGAAGCCCTGTCTCTACTAAAAGTACAAAAATTAGCTGGGTGTGGTGGCAGGCACCTGTAGTCCCAGCTACTTGGGAGGCTGAGGCAGGAGAATCGCTAGGAAGCAGAGGTTGTAGTGAGCTGAGATTGTGCCACTACACTTCAGCCTGGGTGACAGAGAGAGAGAGACTCTGCTTAAAAAAAAACAAAAAACAAACAAAAAAAAACTTTCTGAGGTGGTGGTAGGACATCACAGGTGAATACAATGTAAAAAAACAGAAAATTTTACTTTACACATTTGCAGTTAATTACCTGTTAATTCATCTTGATAAAGCTGTTAAAAATTGACTCATAAGCATTCTGTTATGTGGATGAAGGAGAAAGGAAAAGGGTTACCTCTCTCAGGCAACTTCACAGTGCAAGATGGGTGAATTGTTTTTGTAACCATTAAAAGCATTATTTTTATTATTATTACAATTTTTTTGAGACAGTCTTGCTCTGTCACCAGGCACCAGGCTGGAGCACAGTGGTTCCATCTCAGCTCACTGCAACTTCTGCCTCCCAGGATCAAGCAATTCTCCTGCCTCAGCCTCCCAAGTAGTTGGGACTACAGTCACGTGCCACCATGCCCAGCTAATTTTTGTATTTTTAGTAGAGACGAGGTTTCACCATGTTGGCCAGGATGGTCTCGATCTCTTGACATTATCCACCCGCCTTGGCCTCCCAAAGTGCTGGGATTACAGGCGTGAGCCACCATGCCTAGCCGCATTATTTTATTGTCAAAAGAATAAAATACCAGAAAAAGTTCGTGGAAAGAACAATGTAAATTGAGAAATGTTAGTTGCTAATTTATGTGGTTCACAATTAAAAAATAAAAAACTCCTACATTTTTAAAAATCAAGATAGAAAAATAAAACTTCGAGCTCTTTGTGTTTTGGGTTGGTGGTGACAATCTTGCTATCTAGCCCTTGTTCCATTCTTCCTCAAGTTGATTTATCAGTGTACCTTGGCACCTACACAGATTTTCATTGCTCAATGGAAAGTTACTCATTCCTCTTCAATTGTTTGGAAGTTTGAACTATGATCAGTTATAGTTTATTTCTTGGAATGTCTATCAGTTGAATACAATGTCAACAGAAAATTCTTCCTTGCAATCTCTCAATGCCTCTATCTCTCAAGCACCTCCACAAATTGTCCCTGTCTCTCTTCTTTCTTCTTTCCTACCATCGCCTTTTGCCACCAGTGATCTGGGTTTTCTTGAAGTGGCTGGGTAGACTGGCTTGGGACCACCAATTCTGTGCTCCTTGTCCCAGCATACCTTCATACTCTGTCGTGACCCTTCAGTATCTGTTAAGACCCAAGTTTCCTGCACCGTAAATTAATTCCAGGAAAGTGTCCCCTGAGTGAAAGCAAGTGATGAATCCTCACTGGACACTAAATGATCCAAGGACTGTCTTGCAATTGGTTTTTTGAGTTAATTTGAGATGACAACAGTTTCCTTCCACTTCTGGTGTATAAAAAAAACCTGCCCTACATCCTGAGAATTCTGGTGAAATGAATTATTTGGCTTTCATGTCATCTCCAGAATCCTTGAACCTCAGCACACTACGAGGGTTGGCAACATGCTGGAATATTCCAGAGCTCAATGTGTTCAGTACAGATGGAATTACAGAAATGTCATTCTCACTAAAGCTATGGGGCTTATCTTCACAAAGCTCAGGAATCAGTGGAAATCCAAAACTGAAATAGTACAGTGTCTTCAATGAACTGCAAAGTTAACTTTACTTCTTTCTGGAAGTTGGTATGGCTCAAGCCAAGCCATCAGGCATTCCCTTAAGACAGCTAACGACATCCTCATTGTGTCTAGCAAAACAAAGTAGATTTGCAAACCTGTGAAAGATTATCATGATAGATTCAGGTATGATTCTATATCATGTCATAGGACTTGTACCTTTTTTGAAGTTAACTTTTTTTATACTGGCACCATGTGTAGTAATCACATCAGGGTAAATGGGGTATCCAACACGTCAAGCATTTATCATTTCTTTGTGTCAGGAACATTCCTGTCATAGTCCTTTAGTTATTTTAAAATATATAATACATTACTGTTGACTATAGTCACCCTGTTGTACTATGAAATACTGGACTTTATTTATTCTATCTAACTATATTTTTGCATTTATTAATTGTCTCTACTTTTCCCCTCCTCCCCAGCATCCTCCCCAGCCTCTGGGAACCATTATTCTACTCCCTATCTCCATGAGTCCAATTACTTTAATCTTTAGCTCCCACATATGAGTGAGAATATGTAATATTTATCTTTCTGTGCCTTAACATAATATCTTCTAGTTCCATCCATGTTGTCGCAAATGACAAGATTTCGTTATTTTTTTGTAGTTGAATAATAGTCCATTGTGTGTATGCACCTAGTTTTCTTTACCCCTTTATCTACTGATAGACGTTTAGGTTGATTCCAAATCCTGGCTATTGTGAACAGCACTGCAGTAAACATGAATGTGCAGATGCCTCTTTGATATACTGATTTCCTTTCTTTTGGGTATATACCTAACAGTGGGACTGCTGGATCACATGGTAGTTCTTTTGTTTTTTTGAGCAATGTCCATTCTGCTCTCCATAGTAGCTGTACTAATTTATATTCCCACCAACAATACAATGAGGATTCCCTTTTCTCCACATCCTGGACAGCATTTGTTATTTTTTGTCTTTCGGGTACAAGCCATTTTAACTGGGGTAAGGTGATATCTTTTTTTTTTTTTTTTTTTTTGCTTCAAATAGCTTTATTTCCATTTGGTCCAAGGCTTGTAAGGGTAGTTAGAAAGCTGCCTAGTGGCTGGAGGGAGAGGCTTAGGCAGAAGCCCTGTTATTTTGCAAAGGCCCTTCATAAGTGGCTGGGCTCAGTAGGCTCTTAGTTGTGCCTGAGAGTGAGCCTTTCAAAGAGATACTCGCCCAGCCCAGCCTGTGGGCCAGCCAGCCTGCAGAGGTTGGTCAGGTGGTCACCCATCTTCTTGATGATTTTCATTTCCTCATCTAGGAAGTGACTCTCCAGGAAGTCACAGAGATGGGGGTCCATGCCGGCAGAACCCAAGGCACGAGATCCAAAAGGGCCTGGTTCAGATTTTTCTCCAGGGCCATGGAGGCTTCCATGGCGTCCAGAGTTTTACCCCACTCATCTTGAGCCGGCTTCTTGATGTCCTGAAAGAGAGCGCGGCTGCAACGCTGGTTTTGCATCTTCAGGAGACGCTCGTAGCCCTCGCGCTCACGCCTTCCAGAGCTACATCATCGCCGTCGAAACAGTAGCCCAGAGAGAGGTAGGTGTAGGAGGCCTGCAGGTACACGTTGACCAGGTGGTTGACAGCTGCCTCCACATTGGTGGAATAATTCTGACAAATCTGGGAGCTCTTAGTTGGTTGGCAAAAAGGAGCCTACCACAAAAACAGTGTTAGCAGGTTCCCAGAAGCAGGAGATGACCGAGAAGATGGTCCTGGAGGT
Organism: Callithrix jacchus; assembly: GCF_049354715.1. NCBI lineage: Eukaryota > Metazoa > Chordata > Mammalia > Primates > Cebidae > Callithrix > Callithrix jacchus. Next base: position 78,063,035 of record NC_133502.1, read on the forward strand.
TGCAACTGGAGAGGAAATTGGAGGGCAGTCGGAGGCTAGAAGAAAGTCCCCGGGATCTGTTCCATCCAAACACTGTTGAAGCAAGAGACAGATCCGCTGGACTGCTGAACTGCTCGTAAGATGATCTTATTGCAGTTTTTATTTGCATTTCTCTGATTAATGACATTGAGCATTTTTTCATATTTTTGTTGGCCATTTATATGTCTTCCTTTGAAAAATGTGTATTTAGATATTTTGCCCATTTTAAATTGGATTATTTGATTTTTTCCCCTATTGAGTGGTTTGAGCTCTTTACATATTGTGGTTATTAATTTCTTGTCAGATAGGCAGATATTTTCTCCCATTCTGTGGGTTGTCTCTTCACTTTATTGATTGTCTCCTATGCTGTGCAGAAGCTTTTTAGCTTAATGTGATCTTGTTTGTCCATTTTTGCTTTGGTTGCCTATGCTTTTGAGGTATTCAAGAAATCTTTGACTGGACAGACCAATGTTCTAGTGTTTTCTTTTAGCAGTTTCATAGTTTCAGGTCTTAGATGTAGGGACTTAACACTTTCATTTTGTTTTAATTCTTTTTTAAAATTTTATTTATTTATTTATTATACTTTAAGTTCTGGGGTACATGTGCAGATCGTGCAGGGTTGTTACATAGGTATACACATGCCATGCTGGTTTACTGCATCCATCCTCCCATCATCGACATTAGGTATTTTTCCTAATGTTATCCCTCCTCAAACCCCTCCATCCCCTGCTATCCCTCCCCTAGCTCCCCCCACCCCCAAATAGGCCTTGCTGTGTGATGTTCCCCTCCCTGTGTCCATGTGTACTCATTGTTCAACACCCACTTATGAGTGAGAAGACGTGGTGTTTGGTTTTTTGTTCTTATGCCAGTTTGCTGAGAATAATGGTTTCCAGCTTCATCCATGTCCCTGCAAAGGACATGAACTCATCCTTTTTTATGGCTGCATAGTAGTCCATGGTGAATATGTGCCACATTTTCTTTATCCAGTCTATCACTGATGGGCATTTGGAAGAAATGGATAAATTCCTGGAAACTTACACCCTCTCAAGATTAAATTAGGAAGAAGTTGAATCCTTGAAAAGACCAATAACAAGGTCTGAAGTTGAGAACTTACACTTTTTTTAAAAGCCATAAAATGTATGCTGCTTTTAAAGATTAGAGTTCATGCTCAAAATATAATTTGAGGCATAAAGTTCACCCATGACAAGTTTGCCAATATTATTGCCTTTTTTCTTTCTTTCTTTCTTTTTTTCAGATGGACTCTCTCTGTCACCCAGGCTGGAGTGCAGCGGAGCAATCTTGGCTGACTGCAGCCTCCACCTCCCAGGATCAAGTGATTCTCCCGCCTCAGCCTTTTAAACTGAAAATGTGAAATGAAAGATGTTAAAATTATTTATGACTGTAGCTAGAAATGTGGCAAGCTTTCCTTCATATCTTAATAAATCATCCAAACACCGAACAGCATTTGTGTTCAACTAAGATAGAACTGGAATTAATAGGGTAATGTCATCAAAACATGTATATTATTAATTCTTAATGGCATGACATTATTTTCCCTGCTGGAGACATTTAATATCCTGGAGTAAGAGTGAAGAGTAATATATTAGGATATAAGTGCCATTGCTCTATCATAACCCTGCATAGGGTCACCTAAATATAAAACTGTCATTTTTCTCTTTCCATCATTTATTCCTTTTTCACTATTTGGGGTTCTTACCTTCTGTCCAACGTCATGGACCAAATAGGTGTCATAAGTTGCTCCATTGTACCTACAGGTACAGGGCCATGCACCCATAAAATGCTTGTTAAATTGATCTGATAATAAGGGAATATGGCCAGCTCATGCCTGTAATCCCAGTGGGTGAATAGGTGAGCCCAGGAATTCAAGACCAGCCTGGGCAACATGGCGAGACCCCATCTCTACAAAAAATAAAAAAATATTAGCTGGGTGTGGTGGTGTGTGCCTGCAGTCCCAGTTACTTGGGAGGCTGAGGTGGAGTTTCATGTGAGCCCAGCAGGTCGAGACTATAGTGAGGTGATATTGCGCCATCGCACTCCAGCCTGGGCGACAGAGTGAGACTGTCTCAAATTTTAAAAAAGGGGAAATTTTGGGGAAAATTTCCAGCAACTATTAAGAGAGACAGTAGGCCATATTGGTTAAGGGCTGTCTTAGTTTGGGTTCTCCCAAAAACACACTCTGAGATAAGAATTTACATGTAATTTATATAGAAGTTGACCCAGGAAGCACTATGAGAGAGTTAGGGAATATGTGATAGGGAAGGGAGAAAAAGCAATAAAGGGTAAATTAATGGTCAAGTTTCTTCTGTGGGCAACTGAGGCTCCATGCTGCTGGTGATCCTCATGAGAGATTCTGTGGAACATAACTCAGAATCATTGGAGAGAAGGGCTAGGAAGCTGGGTTTAATTTCCCAAATCCTGTCCTTCTTGGCTGAGTGTCACTTCTATAAGATGAAACCCCTGTGCAAAGGTCAAACAGATGCCAGTGGCCAGAGAACGTCCTTATGCGATGGTAAACAGGAAGCTCATGCGCAGGTAAGGAGACTGGAGGAGACCTCCGAGGGAGCCTAGGAAATATGGGTGGGGTCCAGGTGATAGGATGGAGTGCTTAAGGGCTTGTGCAGAAGCTGCATTTCCACAGTAGGTGCACTGCTCTTTTTGTGTGGGATAAGAATGTATGCTCATTTGGGGTGGCTGATGATGATTATAGAACTGCTAAGCTTCCTCCAAGCTATTTCCATGAGGCTGCCTTGTACCTTCTTTATTGAACTACTATATAAAGTATAAATCATAATCCATAATTTATAAAGCTAAAATGCCTGTAAAGTAAATAGGATTTGTCTCATTCCCCTGCTTAAAACTCATTGCTCTCAAGAAAAAGACCAGCATCTTTAACACTAGCTAACAGACTCCGAAGAGCTGGATCCCTCAAACCTTTGTCCTGCGTTGCTCCTCCTCTCTTATGTAAGTTCCTTGTGTGTACCATGTATATATCAGCCACAGGATCTTTGCATATGTTGTCCCTCTTAGAATGCTCCTTAGCCCTCATTTCCACAGGCTGATCCGATCTTCCACCACTGTTATCACCCCTCTGTAGGATAAGGTTTCCACTGCACTCCCTGCTTGGACAGCTATGCCTTGACTCCACTACTTCTCCCACCCTCCCATCATCCATTCTTTTGCTTGGATGGTAGAGAGTTGATTTCCAGGTCCCTTATACTTTAGCTTTTCAATACAAAAGCCTAGGCTAGGGAACAAACATGCAGAACATGAAGACTTCTTGGGAAGGGGAAAGAAGACTACTCCTTATTCACTTCTACAGCACAAGTAAGAAACCATTTATCCTGCCATAATTATTGCATCAAAAGTAGGTTCCTTAATCTTATCTTTATTCATTCATCATTCATGTAGGAAGACATTGTTTAATGCTTGAATTTCCCCTTACATATGTATTATCTTTAAGATATTACTTCTCCTCAAAGATGTCACAGTCACTGGCTCTTTGGCCATAGGCCTTTTCTGGGTACATTTCAATCAATGAAATCATTTAGTAATGTCTGCTCTTCTTTGAATTCATTCAAAAGAAAGCACAGAACTATACTAACAGGTTCTCTGAACAAAAACCAAAAGCACTGATGGAAAACCGGAGACATTCTGAGAAACACATAAATGTTTTCTTTTTTCTCCTGTGGTTCAAAAGAACCTCTAAGGAGTCTCTCCGGTGTGACTTCACAGTGAGCCTCCTGCTCTCTAAAACTCAGTTGGCAAGAAGGAGCTACATGATTTTTAAAGAGATATGAACACTGGTGATCAGAATGGGGAATGTTCATCTCATGCCACATGCAGCTTTATCAGAGGGCTCCTTCCTCTGAAAAGGCTAGAGGTAAATATAGAAAGAGAGGATGCTTATAATTCTCCTCAACTAATTTTGTCTTTTCATTTCTTAAGAATAAAGGATGCTTTTCCCTCAAATTAGGTTTTAATGACTTAAAAGAAACCAAAGTTCAGGAGAAAGAACATCTAAGTGGCCCAGACTCTAATCAGTGCCTCTCGATGAAGTAAGTCATCACGTTACTTTTCCGGCAACAGTAGTAAAATAGGGCTTGGCACCAGAAACCTCACTGAAACTATTTTGCTAGAGTCATTGTTGCACCAAATGCCACAGCTATACACACCCAGGGAGTATGCAGGCCTTTAACTTGGGGTCCCATCTGGTAATCTGCAGACTTTAAGCTTTTCCAAAGATGTGGGAGAGGAAAGGAGGCAGTGTTACTGTCAAGCTGCTGAGATTTATCACTCGCCTCTCCACCAGCCAGCATTCTCATATCACTGTAGGAGATGCCACCAGTCACCCAGAAATTCTGCAGGATGAGCACAGAAATTTGCTTAATCTGCTGGATGGGGTATTTTCATGCTCCTGGCAATAAAATATCAGATTTAGGAAACACCCTTTCCTCCACGCTAAAGAAAGGTACTCAGTAGCCAAACTTGTGTCATGTGACCTCCTCCCTCCCATAGCTGACTGAATTAGGGGTAGACACTTGACCTAAAATGGTCTTCAATATATTCCTTCTGTCAGTAATTTGGAATTGGAATTAAGAGTTGTGGTATCCCTTAGAAGGAAGAGATATGAACGTGAGGATTCCAAGATAACCATCATTGCCCACTGCATGGCTACAGATTTAGGGAAAGTACATCTAGGATGAAAGAATAATGAAGCAGAAATCTCTGAAAGCAGAAGACAGAGAAGGAGAAGAGAGAGGTCTGCAGGCTCCCAGGGTTCCTTTGACCCAGCTGCATTCCTACCCTTGGTCTCTGAGTCACTGCTGCATTTTTATAATAAATTCCCATTTTTAACTTACATGATTCTTGAAACCAGAATCCCAATTAATACAAGCATGCAACCAGTGGTAACTTTTTGTCAGGAGACAAGAGATGAATATTTTTCGATCCTTGTATGGAAGTGTTTATGTTTTAAGTAGGGATTAGACTCAGAATCTTTAAAACATTGCTGTGCCCTGGCACAGTGGTTCATGCCTATAATCCCAGCACTTTGGGAGGCTGAGGTGGGCAGATCACAAGGTCAGGAGTCTGAGATCAGCCTGGCCAATATGGTGAAACCCCATATCTATTAAAAATACAAAAATTAGCTGGGTGTGGTGGCGGGGGCCTGTAGTCCCAGTTACTTGGGAGGGTGAGGCAGGAATATCACTTGAACCCGGGAGGCAGAGGTTGCAGTGAGCCAAGATGGTGCCACTGCACTCCAGCCTGGGCAATAGAGCAAGACTCCATCTCAAAAACAAACAAACAAATAACAATAATAACAACAAAAAAAAACCACATTGCTATTACTGGCAGTGATGGAATTAGAAAAGTTCAGTGACTTTTGAAAAGCCTCAGCTCACATGAATCCCACAGGTTATTAGAACTGTCTCTCTAGGTTGGGACAAACAGCAAGTTTTTGCTACTGTTTGTGAAATCACTGGGTTTCCAGTGGCAAATGGAACCCAATCCCGTCTGTTTCGAACACGACTGTTGGTGGTCAGGACAATGTGCTTTCATTTGCATAAGCATGTCCAGGAGGAGTCCTCCTACAAGGTGAGTGCCTGTATTGCTGGGATTCAGCCCCTTGTGAAGGGCCTCACCAAAGACAGTTTTGCTTGGGTCTTCCGAAAGCTATGCCGCTGGGCTTGTGCTTGGGTGAAATATTATTGTTCGGTACTGGTTCAATGTCTGGGAGTGGATAGGATACGCTTCCCACTGGTTCCACCCATGGGAAACATTTTTCTTTTCATGTGTCTGCTTTTCTGCCTCCCAAGAACATGAGAACAGAAGTCATCCACGAGTCTTATGTTTCTTTTTTTATTTGAGACAGAGTCTCTCTTTCTCACCCAGGCTGGCATGCAGTGGCATGATCTTGGCTCACTGCGACCTCCTGACTCAGCTACCCAAGTAACTGGGATTACAGGGACAGGTCATCACCCACAGCTGATTTTTTTTGTATTTTTAATAGAGATGGGGTTTCACCATGTTGACCAGCCTGGTCTCCAACTCCTGACCTCAGGTGAGTCACTCACCTCCGCCTCCCAAAGTACTGAGATTATGGGCATGAGCCACCATGCCTGAGTCTTATGTTTCATTCACCCATTCTTTCAATGAATAGATAAATATGTACTGAGCACCCTCAAGAGGCCAGGCAGTGTTCAGTCTTGAGGCCAGCCACTCCATGTTAGTCTGAAGCTAGCAAATCCACATTTCCCTCTCCCATTCTGCCCGCCAGAAAGATTGTCCTAGGGATACCCCAGGCCATGTATCTCCCTTTGAGCTCATTCACTCTACTTTGTTTCCAACTTTCTTGGTTTCTTTTTTTTTTTTTTTTTTTTGAGACAGAGTTTCGCTCTTGTTACCCAGGCTGGAGTGTAATGGTGTGATCTCGGCTCACCGCAACCTCCGCCTCCCGGGTTCAGGCAATTCTCCTGCCTCAGCCTCCTGAGTAGTTGGGATTACAGGCACGTGCCACCATGCCCAGCTAATTTTTTGTATTTTTAGTAGAGACGAGGTTTCACCATGTTGACCAGATGGTCTCGATCTCTTGACCTCGTGATACACCCGCCTCGGCCTCCCAAAGTGCTGGGATTACAGGCTTGAGCCACTGCGCCCAGCCAAACTTTCTTGGTTTCTTAACATCCACCTCCCCTCCCCAGTTTTATCTCCATTTCTTGGTTGGTTTGTCTTTTCTTGCCATTCTAGCTTTGCTAGTTGATACCTATATAGGCAAGGTCTAGGGCTCTGATTGGTAATGTAATAAACTATGTTTATTTCCACAATAGACTGGAAGTTCTTTGATGTCAGGGACACATTTTTTCATCTTTGTATCCCCAGAGCCCAGAAATACACCTAATACATAGCAGCACTCAAAGTTGCTAAAAGAAAAGAAAGAATGTAATGATACACATGCAATTAGAAAGAATATATTATTCATGCTAAATCTTACACACACCTATTCCCACAAAGCTCACAAGTGTTAGAGAAGAAAAGATAGACCTGAGATGGGGTTAGAGGGACTGGATTCTCTTTTCTGGAAGCCAGAGGCTTTGTGCCACCCATGGCTGAACCACTCCAGTGTTTACTTTCACTGGAATCCTTTGAAAGCTGTTGCCTCCTTCCCAAGTATAAACAAAGGTTTCGTTGTGAATACCACTTTCTTTTTTTCTAGGAATCACAACACTCCATCCTCTTTGGCAACAATACTTTGACATATCCTTATGCCTCTTATTTTTTACTTTTTAGCAAAAAGAACATCATTTGTAGCCTCATTGCCCTCGGAAGTGACTCTTCCTTTGAGCCAGATTTTTCTCATTGTTTACTTTTGGCATCAGCCACCAATACTCTCTGCAGTGATCAAACCTGTAGCCTAGACTGCTCTATGGCTATATATAAAATCTACAGTAATCTCTCCAACCCATTTTGACCAAGTCACTGAGATGACTTGTAGCTCATGGCTGTAAACCCATCATCATATTCAACTTTCATTTATCACCCATCCTACTCTAGCAGGATTTTTCTCCCAGAAACTAGCAAATATTTCAAATCCTGCATTTGTATTTTGACACATTCATCCCACTTGTCTCTCATCAACCCACAATGAGTTTTAGAGAGAATTTTTTTTCAGCAGTTCCCATTGCAGGTGATAATGACATGCAAACCCAAGCTAGGTCTGAACAGGCTCACTCCCTTTGGTATGACATGTGGTGTATTAGTCCATTTTCACACTGCTATCAAGAAATTCTCGCGGCTGGGTAATTGATAAAGGAAAGAGGTTTAATTGACTCACAGTTCTGCATGGCTGGGGAGGCCTCCGGAAACTTAATAATCATGGTGGAAGAGGAAGCAGGCACCTTCTTCACAACTCAGCAGAAAAGAGAACCTGTGGAGGAACTGTCAAACATTTATAAAACCAGCAGATCCCATGAGAACCCATTCACTATCAGTAGAGCAGCACAGGAGAGACCACCCTCATGATTCAATCACCTCCCTCCCCTGAACAATTTGCGATGAGATTTGGGTGGGGACACAAAGCCAACTCATATCATGTGGCTAAACTATGGTGACATTGAGTCAGAAACCTGGCAGACAGACTTTAGACAAATTTTCTTATCCTTAAGAAGGAAATTCTTATCCTTAAGGAAATTCTTCTAAGAGCTTAAAGGCTTACGCAACCATGTTTTATATATAGGGGTAGTTATAAGAGTAGAAATTAAAAAATTTCAGCCCTCTCACATTCCATAAAATTATTTAGAAACATTGTCTCATTACACATGAGGAAAACATAAGCTCAGAGAAGGCAAGAGTTGCTCAAGTCATATAGATAGTGACAGAGTCAAAAACAATTATGATTTTTCCTTTAGTGGGTGGAGATTTAGTGGCCTGCTCACACTGGGAAATCCTGGAGCCTCTATAACAAGGCAAGGCACAACGATATGTTTCATTGTACATAAAGACTCCTTTCCTTCCTGTGAACTGTTTATGGTTCAGCCTAAAACAGTGGGAATGGCATACCAAAAACCAGGTTGGTATTAGAGCTATCAAAAGGGGTATTGTAAAGACAGTTTTAATTCAGCTGATGGTAGAACAAATCATGGAGAAGGGTTACTCTAGCAAATTCAAAAGAAAAAGGTGGTAGCAACGACAGAACCAGGAAGAACAAGGTGACACAGCAGAAGCATCAGCAATCAGTATTTAAGCGTGGAAAACAAGGGTTGGTATGGAAAACAGTGAAGAGGAAACTATGCAACAAAAAATTGCTGGAATTTTCCCTGTGTCCCTTGTAAATTGCAAGCAGCCACAACAACAAAACAATTGCAAGCATCAACAACAACGAAAATCCTACCAGCAGGAGCTAAACCGGGAAGCAGTATTGTTTCTATACTAAGAAGTCTGGAGGGAGTTATAAGAGGCTGGGTCAGCTGCTCAACAATTCAAGCAATGACTCGGGATCTCTCACTCTTGCTCTGCCTCCTTCCTCCTTCCTCCCTTGACTTTTCACCCTCATGCTTGCCACCTGCTTTCACAAGATGGCTGATGAGTGTTTCAGGAATTTCTCCCACCCAGGCCAGCATCATGAGCAATAGAGAGAAATAGTACTATGCCAACTAGCTCTTCTTTTACAACTATCTTTTCATAAGGAGGAAACATCTGTCCCAGAATCCCCTAGGAGCCTTCCCCTTCCATCTCTTTGGACAGACTGGATCACAGTGCCACCCTTAGCTGTAAAATAAACTCGGACCATGAATACAGGACAGAGGGCAATGAGATTCCATGACTGCCTTAGATTTATAACCTTTCATCTATTGAGGTTGGAGGATGGGGTCTATATTCTCTGAGATCAACAGATTTTCTCCCACAAAATCAGCATTCTATTAGTAGGGGGAAGAGGGGATGTTGGATAGGATACAGTAAATGAGGCTACAAAGTATTTGCTTTAAGAAACTGAATTTAGGAGTTATTGCCTTCAGGCAACATATCTTCTAGACCTTTGTTTTCTGATCTCATGGTTTGGGATCAGAAATGAGCCACCACTTTCTTCAAGAGGATCTTTCTTTATGCTTTTCAGGTCTTGTAATCACCCAACAGGTTCATCTTGCCCACTGCCCAGAAAAGTCAATGCACTGAGAACAGGTTTTTGCAGAAAATAAAGAGTTAGAGTGATTGAAGCGCTGGTCAAGTGGAAGGATGAGAGTTAATTTTCAAATCTGTCTCCCCAAGAACCTAGAGGGTTTTTTTTTTTTGAGAGAGTTTTGCTCTTGTCACCCTTGCTGTAGTGCAATAGCACAATCTCAGCTCACTGCAACCTCTGCCTCCCAGGTTCAAACAGTTCTCCTGCCTCAGCCTCCTGAGTAGCTGGAAGTACAGGTGTGTGCCACCATGTCCAGCTAATTTTTCGTATTTTTAGTAGAGACAGGGTTTCACCGTGTTGTCCAGGCTGGTCTAGAACTCCTGACCTCAGGGTGATCTGCCCACCTCAACCTCCCAAAGTGCTGGAATTACAGTGATGGGCCACTATACCTGGCCAAGGTTAGGGTTTTTATGGATAATTTGGGAGGCAAGGAACTAGGAAATGGGTGCTGCTGATTGGTTGGGGATGTAATCATAGGGGTATGGAAAACAGTCCTCGTGTGCTGAGTCAGCTTCTGGGTGGAGGCCACAGGACTGGCTGAGTCATGGGTCATGGGTCCAGGTGCAGTCAGTTGATCCCAGAATGCAAAAGTCTGAAAAACATCTCAAAAGGCAGATCTTAGGTTCTACAATAATGATGCTATCTACAGGAGCAATTGGGGAGGTCCCAAATCTTGTGACCTCCAGCTTTATGACTCCTGACCAGTAAGGGATTACACCAGAAAGCAAGCTAGGGAACAATGGCTGTTTATCGTTTAATTACACCTATGTCCTAGCAGATTAAGGCCCCTTCCACAATCATAACCCAGAGGCCTTTCGTTATACATACAAAGGCAGTTTCAGTCCCTGGACAAAGAGGACTTTGAGGGAGGGACTATTATCATCCTTGTTTCAAAGCTAAACTATAAATTCCTCTCCTGGTTAGCTTGGCCTACACCCAGGAGTGAGCGAGGACAGCCAGCCTGCAAGGCTGGAAGCAGGATGGAGTCAACCGTGCTAGATTATTTCCCACTGTCATAATCTTTGCAAAGACAGTTTCAGTCTGGATGAAATTTGCAAATGTCTTTATTGTGTATTTTTCTTTTGACTCCTAGTTCTTCAGTTAGAATTAGTTAGCATTAGATTTGGTGAAAGAAACAGACCCCAAATAAAGTGACTTATATTGAAAGAGCAGCTTATTTCTCCTGGTTAAAGTGGAGATTGTGTGGTGGCTGTCCACAAAGTCTTCAGGGACCCAACTCCTTCTATCTTGCTGCTTTCCTATAATGCTCTGAGGGTTGAATTTATGATCTAAAATGGCTTCTTAGACAAGCCAACACATCTGCATTTCAATAAAAAGGAAGGAAGATGGAAAAAAAGAAGACAAACTTTTGTTGTATCTGTTTGGTAAGAATGGTTGTCACACCTTGCTACATGATACTTTCTCTTACAGCTGTTTCCCAGTGCATAGTCTTAGGGCCTCAGCTAGCTGCAAAGGAGGCTGCAAAAAGTCTTTCTTCTGGGTGGCCATGTATCTAGTGAAAATAAAGATATTATATTACCTAAAGCTTGAGGGTTGTAGTATTATTAAACAACAACAACAAAACAACAACAACAGCAACATCTGGATACTGAGGCCCAGTCAGCAATCTCTGCCATCCTCTCCTCTGTTGAACTTAGTTCATCTGGGCTGATTCTGTCAGAGATTCTTTTGTACTTGAATTCAATGCACTAAATCTCAGTGAGGATATGAGCAGATTTCATGGAGTTGACAGCATCAGAGGGAAAAAAGTCATTAATGAAAATCATATCCCATTAATGAAAATCATATCCACTACAAAGTATGTACCCCTAAGCCCAGACCTTAGGGATGCATCTCTGCTTGTGACATAAATACTGATAAATATAAGTTTTGCAAGTGGAACACTAAGTGTTCTCAGTAGTAACCAAATGAATACAAGATGTTGATGCATGTCACTTTGACTCTGTGAGGTGCTGATTTTGTATATAGAAACACAAACATTTAAATCAAAATTATATTTGCATCAATGATTTGCATCAATAAAAGTATGTCCTACAGCAAATTTCATTTTGAAAATTTATAAAAAATTCATTTTTATATTTTGTTTTAAATTATATATTACAGACAAACTTATATAACATTTATATAACTGTTTCTCATTTTTCTACTTTATTAAAATTATTTTGACTAGAATCAGTTCCAGTTCTTCCCATTGAAGTTACAATTTAGCATTACATTTTGTCTTCATGACAAATTATAGTCATTAGAGTTTCTGACATTATGAGCTTTCTTTTTTGTGGTTAATTAACCAAGACCAATTGTTTTTCTGCTCAAACTTTGTAGATCTAAATCTTGTCAAAAAGATTTGACGGATTTTTTTAAGTGACAAATTTTACCATATCTGTTTTTCTCAATTTTTCCAGTTTTCAATGTTTTGCCCACTGTTAATTTCATTTTGTATTTATTTCTATCAAATCGCTTTCCCTGTCAAGCTGGTCACAATTATCTTGGCATTACAATAGCCAGGCAAAATAACAAGAAAAACTCAATGAGATAAAACCCCCAATTCCAGGCAACTATTCTGACATGTTCGATGGCTACAAAGACAGACGTCTTAGGACTCATCTAGTTCAATCTTCTCATTTTATAAGTGAGAATGTCTTTACTGTGTATTTTCTGAAAGAACAACTTTCTTGAGGTTCCCCAAGAAAGATGATGAAGCCTCGAGCAAGTGCAAGAGTTATTAAGGATGGAGGTGATGAGCGGATGTGATAAATACTGACTGGACTGTGGGATGGCGAAGAGGGACAAGTCTAGGATGATCCTGGATTTCAGGCTTGGGGGACTGGGTGGATATTGATGCAATTAACTCTGACAAAAATACAGGAGTAGGTCAGGTTTGGGGATGGGGATAGAGGATGAGTTCAGGTTTTAAAATGCTAGCTTGATGTTTAAGTGGAATCTGGTTATTTGAATAAGAATTTTTGTTTTTTTGAGACAGAGTCTTGCCCTGTCGCCCAGGCTGGAATTCTGTGGTGCAACCTTGGCTCACTGCAACCTCTGCCTCCCAGATTCAAATGCTTCTCCTGCCTCAGCCTCCCGAGTACCTGGGATTACAGATACCTGCCAACATGCCCAGCTAATTTTTGTATTTTTAGTAGAGATGGAGTTTTACCATGTTGGCCAGGCTGGTCTCCAACTCCTGACCTCAGGTGATCTGCTTGCCTTGGCCTCCCAAAGTGCTAGGATTACAGGTGTGAGCCATTGCACCCAGCCTGAATAAGACATTTTAAAAAAGGTTTGAATGGAAAGAAAGACTTGGGAGTTGTCAGCTTACAAACTTACACCTGACAAGAGACAAAGTCACCACCCTGGGAAAATACACACCAAGGAGGTAAAGTTGGTGCAGGCCTGCAGACCTCAGATGGACAGTAGATGTGTTTTGTTTGGTCCAAAACAAACGTTTAATAAAATGTGAATTCGTGAGCAACATTTAAAATTTGGGAGATTTTATGTAAATATCTGCATATCAATTTGTCTTTTAAAGACAGGATCTGCCATACTGGGTCAGCATTCCTGGTTGGCAAAAATCCACAGAGCTGTATAGGGACCTCAAGCTCCAGAGCACTAGTCTGTACCCCTGGGCTCACTCCTCTGTGTTAACTGCCCGGCTCATGTAGGCTTTGGAGTTTGCAGCCTCTCATCAGAGGAAGGTAGCATAAGAAAGCCAAGGGAATAAAAAGCTCGGGAAAAGGGAAAGTGGAAGCCAGGGATAGAAACTGAGGAGAGAGAGAGAGGTGAGAGGAGAACCTAGAGGACCGACTTGGCAACAAAGAAGCAAAGGAATCAGGTTTGAAAGGAGGAGAAAAAAACCTTGTTTTAGCTAATATTCTCCAGTTACTTGCTTAGGCCCCAAATTTAGGAGTTGTTCTGACACTTTTCTTTTCTTTATCTTCTTTATCTAAATTCGTCTCCAAGTCTGTCACATCTACCTCAGAATTATTACTGATATTTGTCCATTTCTATCATTTGTTACCTGCTCATTGCAAAAGCAACTCTTGTCTTTGCATCCTTTTAAACTGATTCTCTCTTTCTATTTTTTCTTCAAGAGGGGGTTTCACCATGTTGGTCAGGCTGGTCTTGAACTCCCTACCTCAGTGATCCACCCACCTTGGCCTCCAAAGTGCTTGGATTATAGGCATGAGCCACCACGCCCAGCCTTTAAATTGATTCTCAAAAGTTCCATGTATACACAATAGCCAGCAGGGTGATCTTATAAAACTAGATCCTGTTACTCACATGTTGAAAAGTGTTCACTAGTTTCCCATACACTTGGAATAAATTCCGTATTCCTCACAGGGACAGAAAGTCTGTGCATGATGGGGACTCTCCTTGCCTTGATCTCATCCTGTTTTTCCCCTGGCCTACTTTCTCACTTTCTCCAGGGCACCACATTCTGCCCCTTCCCCATTGCTTGCTCACATGTAGATCCTTCTCTTGGCTGTTCTTTCCTTAAATCTCCACAGAGCTGGCTTCTCAGTTTACTGAGCCTCTTCAGAGGGCACTTTCTCAACATCTCCAATCAAAAGATCACCTGTCTTCCTTTAATTTCTCAGCAACTTACTATTTTCCTTCTACATTTAATGTTTCCTGTCTCAAGTAGAAAGTAATCTCCGTTAGGGTAGGCACAGTGTTCGTCTTGTTCCCGGTTGTTTCCCCAGCGTCTGTTATCGGTGCTTGCCTGGCACACAGGAGGACCTTAAATTGTGGTGGAATGAATATATGAACAAAAGTCACATGTAGCAGAGGTGAGAGTAGGCTAAGGAAAAAAATTGCACATCTGTATTTCAGCAACTTTTAAATTTTTATTTTATTCGAAACAGGGTCTCTCCCTGTGGCCAGGCTGGAGTGCAGTGGCACGTTCATAGCTCACTGCAGCCTTGACCTCGTGGGTGTAAGCAATCCTGTCTCAGCCTCCGGAGTAGCTGTGACAACAGGTGCACGCCACCACACCCGCCTAATTTTTAAATTTGTTTGTAGAGACGGAGCCTCCACATGTTGCCCAGACTGATGATTTTTTTTCTTAAGTGTCATAAAGATTCTGTAATTAGGAATAGTAGGGTACCAGGGCAACCCTGCAAGCCCTAGCAAGCCAAGCTGCTCCCGCCCTCCTCCGGCCGCGCCTGCGCAGACCTCCCTCGGCCGGTCCCGCCCTATCATCCCAAGGGGGCGGGCTAAGAGGAAGGCGGGCCCAGACGGGCCAGGAGGACGGCTACGCCGGACGCGCGTGGATGACGTCACTGGGCGCGTGCCGGGGTAGCCCTTAGTAACCCCGAGTCTGCGGAAGTGGAGACCCGTGGGAGGCGGCTGAGACAGGTAACTTGTTCTGTCCCTGTTGGGTCCCTGCCTTCCTCACCTCTGGCGTCGGGATGGCTGCGGGGACAGCACCATTCCGTTCTGAAGGCGACGGGAACCCTCCCTTACCCTCACTTTTGCTCGACCAGCGAGAACTCCCATCCCCTCCTCAGTTCTCCCGGATTCTTGGGGCTGAAACACATTCTGGGGACTGGGCGGAGCGGTCACATCTCACCAACTCAGCTGTAGAGGGGTCATGGGCCCTGGCTGTGTTTTCCCCGGCGGCACAGACCTTTCTCAGCCTCTGGGTGCCTCCTCCTCCGTCTCTCCCTCCAGGCCCTCGGTCACCTGCCGGTCTCGGCTTCTAGCCCCACAGGGCTCATTTCTAGTCTTAAATAGGCAAAACAGTTTCCGATTCGATTCGTTTCCACTTGCAGTGAAACCCATCCACCTCTCCTTCCTCCGGAGGAGCTTTACTGAGAGCACCAAGTTTTGAGTTTTGGTGTCCCTATAGAACATTCATACTCTGTTAGTCTGGAGTTTTGCTCATTAACGCATGCATGGGCAGGGAAGGGGTGGCACAGTAATGTGATTACCTATTGTGATAATAAAAGATCCACTTGGGATCCAATCCACTGTTGAGATGCATGGGACAGTTAATAGCGTTGCATAAAATGCCCCTTGTACCTGGATTTCTTTTTGGTTTTCGAGAAATGATGACAATTACTCTTGCAAAGGTAACCCTCAAAATAAGTAACACAACCCGCTAGGGATGTTTAGATCGCAAAAAAACAAACAAAACAAAACAAAACAAAACAAAAAAACCCAATAAGGTTCATATGGTTGATAAAGAAATAATATGGGTTATTACAAAACCTGACAGAATAGATGCTGGGTATATGGGATGAGAAGCAGAATTCTGAAATCCTTGATCTCATTGATGGTTGGTTTTGTATTTTTTAAATACTTTTAGTCTGTTCAATTTTGAATAGTGTATATTGTACTTCGTATAATTCTGGTAAGCCTACCAATGACTTGCTAATTGGGAAGATTAGAGTCTTCCAATATTTGAGGGACAAAGAATAAGGTTAGGGTATAATAGTTGCTTATTGTTGGCCCATCTGCTTTATACCAGGGACTATGTTCAACACTTTGCATATGTTTTTACTTCATACAACCACCTTTTGACTTAGGAATTATTACTCCCAACTTACAGAGTAGGAAATTGAGGTTCGGTTATGTGAAATTGGCTTGCTAAAAATTCACAGTTAACTAAATGGCAAAACCAAGATTTAAATTTAGGTCTGCCAATGAGACTTTAAAGCCTGCGCTTTCCTTGTTTTTTTAAAGAACTCTGCTAATGATCAAATTTTAGACTTTTTACAATAGTTACCTCAATTTTATGAGTTTGTTCACCTACGCAAATGATTTGACACTTTTTAATATCTTTAATAGGGTATAGTTCCCATATTCCTGGAGTTAAAACACCTGGAAAGCTTAAATTGTGATCCTTCCTGCACACACACCTCCCCCAATCCTTATCTTTAAGAATGTGATAAATGGCAAACAAGATTGTGCAGTGAAACCTTGCTGTTTGGAGCCCTCAGGGAATGGGTAATTTCACAGTTGAGAGCTTCTTTAGAAATGAAAAGTATATTGACTCTTTGAGATGGAAATTTAAAAAATGTACTATATAATTTTTTGCCATCTTAAACACTCAGAATCCTGAGTAGATTTTTGACCTCCCCTTATGTAGTCCTGAACATAATATATTGTCCTGTGTTGTAACACAGTGATCTTCTCAGAGCTTGGCCCCCAAACTGCTTTACATTTTAAGTTTGACAGCTTGGGGTGGTGGCTCAAGCCTGTAATCTCAGCACTTTGGGAGGCCCAGGTGGGCGGATCACTTGAGGTCAGGAGTTTGAGACCAGCCTGGCCAACATGTGAAACCTTGTCTCTACTAAAAATTCAAAAATTAGCTGGTAAAAAAAAAAAAAAAAAAAAAAATTAGCTGGTTATGGTGGCACATGCCCATAGTCCCAGCTACTTGGGAGGCTGAGGCAGGAGAATCGCTCGAACCTGGGAAGTGGAGGTTGCAGTGGGCTGAGGTCTCACCACTGCACTCCAGCCTGGGCAACAGAGTGAGACTCCATCTAAAAAAACAAACAAACAAGTTTGCCTATATTTTTTGTAGTATATTCCTCAATATCACATCACCAAGAGATAGTGAAGCATATGATTAAACCCAGAGACTGTATAACCAGACTGGTAGGGTTTAAATCTTAACTTTGTCACTTACTAGCAGCACGGTGAGCCCTGGCAAGGTACTTGACCCCTCTACACCTGTTTCCTCATTTGTAAAATGGAAATAATAAGAATACTTGGAAGACTTGTGAGGATAAAATGAGTTAATATGTGTAAAGAGCTTAGAAAAGTGCCAGGCATATGGAAAGTGCCATATAAGTGTTTGCTGATGCTATTATTAGTCTGATTTTGACTTTAGGTCTTTGAAAATTGCATTTTAGTTCTAGAAAAGTGTTTCTCGGGCTGGGCGCAATAGCTCACCTGTAATCCCAGCACTTTCGGAGGCCGAGGTGGGCGGATCTCCTGAGATTGGGAGTTTGAGACCAGCCTGACCAACTTGGAGAAACCTTGTCTCTACTAAAAATACAAAATTAGCTGGGTGTAGTGGCACATACCTGTAATCTGAGCTACTTGGGAGGCTGAGGCAGGAGAATCGCTTAAACCTGGGAGGCAGAGGTTGCTGTGAGCCAGGATTGCACTCCAGACTGGGCAACAAGAGTGAAACTCTGTCTTAAAAAAAACAAAACAAAACAAGAACACAAAAAATGTTCCTCAAGTGATATTTGATATATGATAATTATGAGTTTACTCGACAATTAATTACCCTAATGGAAATCCTTTATTAAGTCATTCTGGGAAAATGTTAGTTAAATCTACTTTCATTGTGTTTGTAATAAAGTAGGCATTTTGCTTGGATATTTCATTTTATTATATGTATCAAAATAATGGATCTTTAATTTCTGTTTTGAATGTGGGGGCCATTTTAGTGTATTAAATTATGGTCTACTAATACATAGAAATACTTTCCTTTTAATACCAATTGATTTACACATTTATTTATTGTGCCCTACAAAGATATACACTATTGCACTTATGTGATCATAGTTCTATGTGGATAAGTATTTCTTTTAACAAAACCCGCCATTAGGCATTGACCACACATAAACATATGTTCTCAGTATAATTTTCCTTCCCTCTCCTCCTTTCTTCAAAAAGTTCTAAAAGTTGACTGTATCAACAAAGGGAAATAATACTCCTGCTGAAGTTTTCAAGGAATGTACCCATTTTCAGGTATGTATTTTATTTTATTTTTCTGAGACGAGGTTTTCTGTTGTTGCCCAGGCTGGAGTGCAGTGTCATGATCTTGGCTCACTGCAGCTTCAACCTCCTGGGCTCAAGTGATTCTCCCTTCCTAGCCTCCCAAGTAGCTGAGGCCACAGGCATGCACCCCCATGCCCAGCTAATTTTTAACTTTTTTTTTGGAGAGACAGGATCTCACTGTGTTATCCAGGCTGGTCTTGAACTCCTGGACTCAAGCTTCTGAACTTCTGCCTTGGCCTCCCAAAATACTGGGTTTGCAGGCTTGAACAGTAGTTCTGCATCCAGCCTAGGTATGTATTTTAAACCAAGGCCAGCTAAGAGCTGATATTGACTCTTTTGGTGTCCATAGTTAACTACTTGAGAATAAGCAGTATATTGTTAATTTAATTTTTATTTTTTTTGAGATGGGGGGGTCTGACTCTCATCCAGGTTGGAGTGCAGTGGGACGATCACGGCTGACTGCAACCTCTACCTCCCAGGCTCAAGAGAACCTCCCACTTCAGCTCCCAGGGTAGCTGGAACCACAGGCATGCACCACCACACCTGGCTAATTTTTTGTAGTTTTGGTAGAGACAGGGTTTCACTATATTGCCCAGGCTGGTCTCGAACGCCTGAGCTCAAGCATTCTGCCTGCCTCAGCCTCCCAAAGTGCTGGGATTACAGGCGTGAGCTACGCTGCCTGGCCTGGCTTGAGTTCATTTATCCCAAGGTTTTGCCAGTACCAGATTTGCAGTTTAAATTGTTTTGCCTGCCACAGTCTCCCTCTACCTTCTCCTTTTCTACTTTCTTTAAAACCAAAAATTACATCTGAGCTTAGTAGGCAGTGGAGGAGCAACTGAACCCAGACTGTCAAAATGGAAACCACGGTGCCTCTTACTTAATTGGGGTGACAACATTTAAGTGGAATTCAGACTGCACTTTCACAGCCTAGTTCTTTTTTTTTTTTGAGTCAGAGTTTTATTCTTGTTGCCCAGACTGGAGTGCAATAGCTCCATCTTGGCTCACTGCAAGCCTCCCAGGTTTAAGTGATTCTCCTGCCTCAGCCTCCTCAATAGCTGGGATTACAGGCATGCACCACCATGCCCGGCTAATTTTGTATTTTTTAGTAGAGATGGAGTTTCTCCATGTTAGTCAGGCTGGTCTTGAACTCCCAACCTCAGGTGATCTGCCCGCCTTGGCCTCCCAAAGTACGGGGATTACAGGCGTGAGCCACTGCGCCTGGCTACAGCCTAGTTCTTATTCTTCTCTGAGAGCCTTGTCTTTGAAAAGCAGATCCTGAAACTTTGTGTGATCTCATATTGCATGTAAATGGTTCTGGTGTTTGACTTTGGATATTGTGCAATTCTCACTCTACTGTTCTATGGGTAGGAAGAGCTTTTTGCTCATAATGTTATTGACTGTTAGAATGGTTTATAGTGCACTCATTTTGCTGTTAACTCATCACTCAGTGTTGTTTGTTTCCTGAAGAAATTATTTTGAAATAGCATTTTTATATAAATAACCAATTTCCTTATAATTTTTTTCTTGGCTTTTTCATTTGCTTACATTTTAGTTATTTGACTTTTTTTTTTTTTTTTTGAGACAGAGTTTTGCTCTTGTTGCCCAGGCTGGAGTGCAGTGGCGCAATCATAGCTCTCCGCAACCTCTTGCCTCCTGGGTTCAAGCAATTCTCCTGCCTCAGCCTCCTGAGTAGCTGTGACTACAGGCATGGGTTACCATGCCCAGCTAATTTTGTATTTTTATTAGAGATGGGGTTTCTCCATGTTGGTCGGGCTGGTATCAGACTCCTGACCTCAGGTGATCCACCCACCTTCGCCTCCCAAAGTGCTGGGATTACAGGTGTGAGCCACCTGTAATCCTGTGAGCCCGGCCTTATTTGACACTTGTAACTGAAGGTTTAGTTTTAGAAAGTGATGGAAATCAGGACATGCTTGATATATTTTGGCATCAATAGAGACACATCAGCCTGTTTTGTTTTGTTTTCCTTTGGCATCAGTAATATCTTGTGTATGTAGCAAGTACAGTGTATATTTGGAGGCGTGAACTGTCGGTAATATCTGGTAGAAGCAGAATTATAGAATGAATGTTAAAGGCTCAAAGAGTCTTTTTACTCTTCATTGATCAGCTGGGAGTCTGAAGCCTGGGATGATTAAATTATTTGACTGTATTTGCATAGTATTAGAATCCAATATTTACAGGGTTTGATTTTTAATGTTTTATTTTACAGGGTTTGATTTTTAATGTTTTATTTTTGTGAGTAGGTATTAGGGTATATATTTATGAGATACAGGAGATATTTTTGTTACAGGCATATGATTTGTAATAATCACATCAGGACAAATGGGGTATCCATAGAACCCTTTAAAAAAAAAAGAACAATGTTCTATGTTCTTTCAAATCACAGCTCTTTGTATTTATGTAGCATCCTTATTTATAAGAGAGGCTTCTAAGTTTTTTGCTCATATGTATTTAATTACCATTCTTCTTATGTTTTGGATGAGAGATAATGCCCCAAATTAGAAAGGCTGCAGAGAGGATATACTCATATGACAGAGAGCAGAGACACTTAAATTGATTTTGAAATTGATTATATGTGGGCGAGATTGGGAAATCTAGGATAATCCCAGGAGTCTGGCTTGGGCAACTGGTTAGATGGTGGTGTCATTCACTAGGAAAACTTAGTTAAAAGATCACAGCTAGAGATACAGATTTGAAGGGACTAGAGAGTGGTTTGCACAGTCAAGAGAGAAGCATTGAAGCTAAAGCTACAGGATGCACCAACATCTAAGAAGTGGGAGAAGGAAGGGTGAAAGAAAGGTAGCAAGCAGTATAGAGAGGAAAGAATGGTATCACAAATACTAAAGGAGAAATTTTAAGAAGGACCTTTTTATTTGTGTTAATGCTGCAAAATTAAGAGTTGGAAGAACCTACTGCACCTGGTAACTAGGAAGTCATCTGCCTCCACTGTGGAGTTTTAGTGGCATGATATGGATGTGAGCAGTGAACAGTGGCCTGAAACGGGTAGAGTAAGGGGGATAGGGAATGAGGACAGTTCTTTAAGCTCTTTTTAAGAAGGAGTCTCGCCCAGTCGCCCAGGCTGGAGTGCAGTGATGTGGTCTTGGCAACCTCTGCCTCCTGGGTTTAAGCAATTCTCCTGCCTCAGCCTTGTGAGTAGCCAGGACTACAGGCACCCGCCACCACTCCCAGCTAATTTTGTATTTTTAGTAGAGACAGAGTTTCACCTTATTGGCCAGGCTGGTCTTGAACTCCTGACCTCAAGTGATCCATTTGCCTTGGCCTCCCAAAGTGCTGGGATTACTGGCATCAGCCACCATGCCTAGCCAAGGACAGTTCTTTTAAGGAATTTGGCTGTGAGGAGAGAAAGAAGAATTAGAGGGAGATGTGGATTTAAGGGAGGATTTGTTCATTTGTGGGTTTTTCCCGTAAGAAGAGACTGGAACATTCATGTTTCTGAGGTGGAAAGGTCTTGGAAACAGGAAAATGCTGAGGTCGAGGATTTAGGGGGTTGGAGGCTGATGAAGCAAGGTCCCAGAGGCCACCAAAAGACGATCTCCAGAGCACAGGTCACCTTCAGGCTATGCAGGGCGTGGGGGACACTACTACTCTCTTGGGAGGGATGGGGAGAAGGGTAGGCACAGATGTGAGTGTGTGGGTGGGATGGGGAAGAAATATGTGGAAGTTCTTGTCTGATGGAGCAAAAACTTTTTAGTGCAGCAGATGAATTTGCTGACACTGTGTTGATTTGTTGGGATAGGGATTGAGTAAAGTGGTAGAAGTTTAGAATAATCACTGAGGGAAAAGGACAGGGCTTGAGGGGGAGACTAGCGAGAAACATAAAGGGTTGCCTGTCTAGGAATGTTGGTGTCCCACCAATGTTGGAATCTATGAATATGTAGAGTCAGTTAGTCTTATGAGTGTGCTGTTTATTTATTCAGCTTTTGTTGACCTTAGTAGTTTAGAAGTAGAAGAGGTAGATGATTCCATTTATTAAAGGTTTGGTTTTGTAAAAGTTGTGTTAGAAGGATGAAAGTGCATGAGACATAAGGCTAAAATGTTCCAAGAGTGTTTGAAGAAATGAACCATGTTATTCTAAAGAAGGGCATAGAGGCCAGGCACTGTGGTTCACTCATCCCAGCATTTTGGGAGGCCAAGGCAGGAGGATCCCTTGAGCCCAGGAGTTCAAGACCAGCTTGTGCAACATGGTGAAATCCTGTCTCTACAAAAAATACAAAAATTAGCCAGGTGTGATGGTATATGCCTGTAGTCTCAGCTACTTGGGGGAGACTGAGATTGGAGGATCACTTGAGCCTGGCAGGTCAAGGCTACAGTGAGTTGAGATGGCACCACTGCACTCCAGCCTGGGAGACATAGCAATGAGGAGACACTATCTCAAAATTTTTTTTTAAAAAAAGAGAAAACCATAGAGCAGGGAGTCTCCACTTTTGAAACCTGTGTAATTCTCTGCTGTGGGGCCTGTCCTGTGCATTGTAGGGTGTTAGCAGTATCTCTGGCCTCTGCCTATTAGATGCCTGTAACAGCCCTCTCCAGTGTGATAATCAGAAGTGTCCCAAATGTCACCAAATGTCTTCTGAGGGGCAAAATCAGCCCACTTGAGAACTACTGCCGTAGAGTCAGAGGAAACAGATGGATTGGAGAAAATGTTAAAGCTGAGGGATTGGAGTCTCAATGAAAGAAGAAAGAAGAACAGGCAAGTAAGCCAGAGAAAGAGTAGGAAGACTGGGAGCCTGTGCTCAGAGGTTAGGCTACTGAAATTATGTCAGAGGTGGAGCTCTTGCACATCGTGAAAAATGTCAAGAATGGACCATTGGTCTTCTTTCTATTATAAATTTTATAAACAGATTAATATCAAAGATCATTGTACATTTCTTTGAGAGTGAAGAAAAACAACATCTAGGCCTGTTTCATAACAGCAGTGTTTACTTCCACTACTAGGCTTAGTGACCATTGTTCAGTCTGACGTCCATTAATCATGTTGAGTAATTCTTCTGAAAACGGATTTTTTTTATTTCTTGACTCATAATGCATTTAACTTACATGCTATTTGAGAATAAACCTTTATTTTACATTGAGATTTATACCAAATGACAAAATATAGGCTGTTTTTATCTTTGAACAGAATGAGAAAGAAAAACTTTTTCTACAAGGAAAATTGTCTTAAAAAACAGCAAAAAGGATGAAATAGTTGCCTAAATAAGAGGCATAACTCAGACATATTCAGAAACTAGTTTTCAATCTTAGTTTTTGATGCAGGTTTTCTCAGGATTGTGTAGTAATCATCAGAGTGGTTTATGAAGCACTAGGACATAGTTGGGTCAGTGGTCGTAATTCCTACTGGTGGTTTAATATTTGAAATGTACTATTTTATGTCTACTGAGAAATTTATATACTAGGGAAAGCATGTCTTGTAATGTTAAAGAAAAAAACCCATTAATTTGCTAAGTGCAGTGAAGGCGAAGGTTGTTGGCGCTGATCATTTTGAGGTCATTTTGAGAGTGGGGAAATGGAGATAACGTTACCCATCTGTGGTTAGGGAGCAAGCTGGAAAAGCAGTTTTGGGACAGCTTCAGAGTTTCTGAAATGACACCAGGACTAAGGCTTTCTGGTTGCTTGTTTCCTCACTCCCCTCATTAGGTGCTTCTCAGCTGGCTGTTTTCTAGCATGATCTGAACGTTTACTTCTCTCTTGTAGTGTTTTATCAAGAGACTTATCCAGCTTTTGTTTTTTTTTTTTTTAAGACAGGGTCTCACTCCGTCACCAGGTGCCAGGCTGGAGTGCAGTGGCGTGACCTCGGCTCACTGCAACCTCCGCCTCCTGGGTTCAAGCCATTCTCCTGTCTCAGCCTCCTGAGTAGCTGGGACTACAGGCACCCGCCACCACGCCCAGCTAATTTTTTTTGTATTTTTACTAGAGACAGGGTTTCACCATGTTGGCCAGGATGGTCTTGATCTCTTGACCTCATGATCCACCCACCCCAGCCTCCCAAAGTGCTGGGCCAGCTTGTTTTTTTTTAATAGTACTTTTTAGATGAATAGTTCTTCAATATTCTCTTGATTTGATTTTGTGGTCTTTTTTCTAGGGCTCCAAAAGCCCTGGTTTCTGTGCTATGTGATGTACTTTTAGAGCAGTTCTTTTGCATTTGGGCATCTGATTATATAGTCTCTCGTTGGCAGAAGAAATGTCAACATATCCTTAAATCTTAAAACTCTTACGAGGTTTTTCCCCCCCTGCCTTTTTTCCCCAGTCTGTTTGTTTTTTCTTTTTTTTTTTTAGAGACGGAGTTACCCAGGTTGGAGTGCAATGGCACTATCTCGGCTCACTGAAACCTCTGCCTCCTGGTTCTAGCGATTCTCCTGCCTCAGCCTCCCAAGCAGCTGGGATTACAGGCACCTGCCACCATGCCTGGCTAATTTTAAAAAATATTTTTAGTGGAGACAGGGTTTTACCACATTGGCCAGGCTGGTTTTGAACTCCTGACCTCAAGTGATCCACCTGCCTAGCCCTTCCAAAGTGTTACAGTTACAGGCATGAGCCCCCGCACCCAGCCTGTTCTCTTTTGCTTTTTATTGTTCCATATTTGTTTTAAACATATACATATGTACAGTGTTAATTGGGAACTAATTACAGTGGACTCAGTAAAGAAGATGTAAGCAACTTCTGCAATATGCCTTTTAATATTCTCCCTTGTTTGATAATCCATGCTTCCAGTGAACTTGTTTTTTCACCTTATCTTCATGAGCTTAACCTACATTATTCATCAAGAAAGAATGGGTGCTAACTCCCATCTCTTTTACAAAGCATCAAAAACACAAAACTTTTTTATTCACAGTTATAAGCTCATACAGGTTTTGTTATTATATCGTTAGTCTTGTCACTGAAAAATAGAAAGTAAGTAGGTGGCATTAAAAGCCTTGGAGTTTTAACTTGATTCTCATACAGATTTTTCATGGATCTGATCTATTTGATAGTTTATAAGAAGTGGCTTCTATCAAGGAAATTTCCTATGATAGGCAGTAAATTCTCTATTGGTGTTTAATAATGATATTTTATTACCTTATTCACATACTTAAATATGAGGATTTCTAAGAAAAAGATACTACATCAATAAAGAGTGATGACCAGGATTTCATACAAACCTGATTTGTTTTGGTGTTTAGGATCTGGCTCATCAAAGGAGAAATGGGTTGTTTTTTCCAGACCATGAAAATGGACATTTATACTAAATACAGACGATAAATTCAAAAGCATGATAGAAGACTATGTCTTGTCAAAGAACTTACACTTTAAAAAGCAGCAGCATTACATTAGCAGTTGCTGTCTAGTGGCAGATAGCACAGAACTGTGTGCTTGCTGTCTGCAATTATCTCTGTGTTGTCTGCAGTCTTGGCCAAATAAAGATCCTTCAGTGGTCACATTTGGGGAAATGGATGCCCAAGGACTTTGACTATTGTTTGTAACAAATCTTTTTGGTTTGGAACGTAGCATAACACCTTTTCTAATAAGAGAGTATTTCAGGTTTTGGAAATATCACGGTTACTATATATGCTGTGTTTAGTCATTTTCTTTTTATTTTTTGAGGCAGTGTCTCACTCTGTTGCCCAGGCTGGAGTACAGTGGCATGATCACAACTCAGTGCAGGCTCAATATCCTAGGCTCAAGCGATCCTGCTGCCTCAGCCTCCTGGCTAGCTAGGACTACAGGTGTGTACCACCATGCCCTGCTGATTTGTTTGTATTTTCTGTAGAGATGTCATTTCCCAGTCTTGCCCAGGCTGACCTTGAACTCCTGGGCTCCAGCGATCCACCTGCCTTGATCTTCAAAGTGCGGGGATTTACAGGTGTGAGCCACTGCACCTGGCCTAGTCATTTTCTTACAATGGTTTTAGAAAGTCATATTTTTTATACTACATGGCAAATTGTAATGTTATGTAGTATTTGCAACATTTAACCAGCTTATTGCAAACACTTTAAACCTGTCCTTGGGTTTCTTCTGTGTTTGTATAGTTCTGTATTTGTTTCCCAGTTTTACACTTTTTTCTGCAGCATATATATCTTAGCCTTTATAAGAAATGAAATATCAAAGCAAAATAAACCGTTGAACCTTACTTTTAAAGCTTCCTAATTCATTTCAACATGACCTCCAAATTAAGTGTCAGTTGCCTATTTAAATTTAAAAAATGATTGAGCGCCCGAAGATCTAAAGATATTAAAGCTATACCAAATGAATTTTCTTACTTTAATCCCAAGTGCTTTTCAATTTCGAGGAATTTGTTGAAATCTCTTGTCTTGGGAAGGATGAACTGAATACATGTTCAGTTTACTATGTAGAATCTGGTGCTGGGGGTATATTTTAAACCTTTATGAGGTGGATTCAAAAGCCATTTAGAGAGAATGGGACACCCATTTGCAGTATGTAAATTCTGGATCTACCTCTGAATTGAGAAATCTGTGTTCTATATTTATTCCCACAAAGAACTAGAATGGAAATATTGAGATCTGAATGCCTCTTGTTTGTTTATTTTTATTGACTGATTTATTTACTGGCCTTGGCAATCCTTTGAGTTTATACTTGACCTTACTTTGCCCCTAGATACAGTGCTCCTTGCTGAGTTCATCTGCACAGCTGTAGCCCTGTGACATGATCACCAAATAAATCCTGGGGTGGAGGAGCTTGTCTTGCTTTCTGGCTGAAGGAAGTGTAGTTGCCTAAGACAGGAACAGAGGTACCTCTTGCCCATCCTACAGTTTTCCTGTTGTAGGAAGTATAGTTTCCTACAGAACAGGACAGAAAGATAGTCAGCACAGTGTAGGAAGTGGGGGTTGTAAGGTCAGACAAAGGCCAGGAATTGGGGGAGGGATAAAGAAAGGTGCTTCTACTTGGAGTTGCTGACAAAGGGTCTGCTTATCACCCATATACAAGTTTTCAATCATGAGAATTTCCTCAACATACTGAGCAGCAAGAGTCCTACACAGGAAGCCCTGCAGTAAATGGTTAGAGAATTGGCCAGATGCAGCCATTTTTAGCATCACTGAACTTTACAGTGGATTTTAAATAGTACTGGTTGGGAGGAGACCAGAGTTAGATTAAACCAGTTCTCAAAGTTTGGTCTCTGGACCAGCAGTATTAATACTGGAACTTGTTAGAAATGCAGATTCTTAGAGCCTGGTAGTGTGTGTGTTTACAGGATCTTTAGGCAATTCTAAGTGTGCACTCACATTTGAGAACCACTCAACCTAATTGTATGGCAAGGTCAAAATACTGAGAAAGAATGAGTGAAAACTTTGTGATGTGTTAGAACATCTTTTAATGTTTATATAAGGCTGGCGTTCCTCCAATAGAGAAAGCTGTTTCACCCTGAAGGACAGAAAAGACCGCTTCACTTATAGATACCAGTAACACGCAGCATTGTTCTTATAGGTAGAGAATACCCCCATTCGTGGCTACAATTCACTCTGGAATCTAAATTCTGACAGATTATAATACAAGAAAACTTTTTACCTTGCTTGCTTTTTCATTTTAAATATTTATTCCTTGATTGTATTAATATTTATATATGCATTGACTAGTGAAATCTTGTTTTCATGGCTTTGTGATGGCAAGAGTTGGTTTAAGTAGCTCATTGGTTCAGAAACACTGAATGCATAAACATTATCTTGATATCCTGTATAAAATATAGATTATTGGCTGTGCTATCCTTGCATGTCCAGGAATCTGCATTTTTAACAGGCACCACTCACACCAGCTACTTCCCACCCCCAGTGTTGTTTATTGGGCTTGTGGTTCTCCGACTATACTTTGAGAGACACTGTGCTAATTTTGAAGGAGAGTGATTTTAAAGTAACAGCTTTATTAAGATATAATTCACATGCCATAAAGTTTACTCTTTAAAAGGATATGATTTATTGTTTTTTAGTATATTTACAAAATTGTGCAACCATCACTGCTGTATAATTTTAGGATATTTCCATCATTCTTAAAGGAATCTCTGTACTGATTGGCAGTGACTCCTCATTCTCCCTTTACCCTATTCCCTGGCAACTACTTTCTCTCCCTCTGGATTTGCCTATTCTGGACATTTCAGGAGTGACATTAGTTATTCCTTAATGTAAATCATGTAATTGTAATCATACAGTATGTGGCCTTTCATATCTTGCCCGTCTCACAGTGTTCTCAGGGCTTATCCATGTTGTGGCATGTGTCAGTACAACAGTACTTCATTTCTTTTTTTTTGCTGAATAAAATTCCACTGTGTGGATGGACTACATTTTGTTGATCCATTCATCAGTTGATGGTCATTTGGTGGTTTTGCTGCACATATGTTTTTTAAAACAATATTAACTATCTCTTGGGTTTATCAAATAGTCACTGGATAATTCTGTAGGGTGTCTTAGAGGGGATTCCTATAGGATGTGGAGACTGGATTTAGAGTCTCTTCTGATCATGGATTTGAGGAACCTGTAATTTCTTTGGGCTAGTGAAATATATTCTTCCAAGAGCTAGAGCAGCTGTTTTTCTCCATAGCAGAACGTTTGATAGTGAAAAAGGAAATCTTAAATGACTTCTTTAAGGACTAAATTTCAAAAATAGTTTCTGTTTAAAATAGCATTTTTCAGTGTTTCTGGAGGAGTAACTCTTACTGAAAAAGCTGATATTTTTGTCTGTATTTTCTTTTCCAATCTCTTCATTTTTACCCTACTGAACCCTGTAACCCAACTCTATTAATCTAGATCCTGTTTCCAGTATATAAATATTTATGGACAGTAATAAATTATATTAGTTCTACTAGAGTTTAAATTGTTTTGTGAATTTTTATCCCAGCGAGACAAAAATCACTAGGTGGTCTGATACAACCTTAATCTTTAAATATTAAACTAATTCGTTTTATTTTTAAAGACTACATTAATTGAATGATATCCATACAGGTGTTTAATGGTACTTACCTTGGGCCCATAGTGTGCAAAGCATTTCATGGAATTAAGGTCTTTCCTTTTGTATCTGCTTTCCTCATACCTCATTTCAACCGTGGTACTCAAAACCTGGGCCCACCATTCTGCAGTGGGGACAGTGACTGAACTTGCATGTGACTAGGATTATGAAGGTTGTAGAAACTGTGTCATGTAAGAATTTGGTGAAAGAACAGAGGTTTTTCAGTTGTTGAAGAGAATACTGAGGCAGTGACAACCCTCCGAGTCATTCAGAGCTTGTCTGGAGAAATCTTATTCTTCCTGTGGGTAGTGGGAGAAATTGGAGTGAAAGAATATAATTTGTTGGGTTATAAGTAGGCCTAAAACATGGAGTTTTTTCCTAATGTTTCTTTCTTTTTTTTTAAACATAGAGTCTTGCTCTGCTGCCCGGGCTGGAGTGCAGGCTCAAACTCCTGGGTTCAAGCGGTCCTTTGCCTCAGCCTCCTGAGTAGCTGGGAGTACAAGCACATGCCACCATACCCTGTTAATTTTAAAATTTTTTCTTTTGTAGAGTTGTGGTCTTGCTATATTGACCAGGCTGGTTTTAAATTCCTGGCCTCAAGCAATTCTCTGGCCTTGGCCTCCCAAAGTGCTGGAATTACAGGGGTGAGCCACTATGCCCAGCCCAGTTTTTCATTCTTATATCCTTTCCACCATCTTACACTTTCTAGAATATCTCGTGCAGTGTCTGATGGTAAGAATGGTTTCTGGATTCTATTTTGTCTGCTCAGGATATATGGAACGTTACATTATTGCATCAGCATTAATGTATGATTTTAGCCTTAACAACAGTGTATAAATGTGTAAAGTACTGTATAATATTATAGAATTTTATATAGCTATTTTATTAGATCAGGATTAAAATATACCTTCCATTTGGTATACTGTGTACAGTTTAGTCCCTCCTTAAAATACAAGACCTGCAATACAGTATAACTTGCCTTGCCAATAAGTGACAAGATGTGGTGTGTTTAAGAGTGAGGGGGAAGTCTCTGGTTATGCTGGATATCCATGTTCAGTTGGGGCTATAGGGAGTTCCTGACCTGTTTCGCTGTTGCCTGTCTGGTTCAGCTTATGGGTTTAAGATGGTATATACTGCTCTGTGCTTTAAATGGCCATTTTTGATCTAGGGTTGGACTAGGCTTCAGGCAGTAGAGTGTAGTGCTGAGATTTCAGGGTCTGGAGCCAAACCAGGTGAATTTAAGTGTCACCTCTGGCATCTCATACCTTTGTGAACTCAGCAAAGTATCTTAACTTATCTGGGCCTCAATTTACTCATCTGTAAGATGGACATAATAGTAGCTATCTCATTGGGTAGTGAGGATTTAATGCAGTAATGTACTTAACGTACCTAGCCTGCCTCATAGCAAGCACCCAATAGATGTTTGATGCAACTCCTACTTGTTGTTAATACGGGTGTCTAAAAGTCAAGGGCCTTCTCGAAGATTTCTGAATAGAGGAGTTCTGAATTCACTGGATTCCCAAAGGAGAAAGACTCTGGTTCACCTGGTTTCTCTAAGGCATTCTAGGTTCCTGTTGCCTGCTCAGGACAACACCTGGGGAAGTTTTTGGTGAGGGATTCTCCTGGCCTTCCACTGCCTGAATATGTCACTGCCTTGTTCCTGAGCCTCTGGCAGGAAGTATGTGTGTAGTGGGAGTTCTCTGATGGTTTTCAGAGGAGCATGGCTAAGTGTGTAGATATTCCATAGGAACACTAGAACATCAGGGCACTGTGATGTTTTGTATCATGTGTGCTACAGGAGAAAAGCTGTATATTTGTCTCAAGGGAAATATAGAAAAGGACAAGAGAAAACTATTTTAAATTAATGAGAAGGACAAAGTGAACTGTAACTAAATCCTCATAAATATCATAAAACTACATTCATTCAGTTTTGTATAATTGAAGTATCTATTCAGAAAGTATCTATTAAGCATGAATTCATACTGATCAGTCTGAAAGAGAGAAGGCCAGGAAACCTCCTGGGCCGCTCATGACTGAAACTGTCTCAAATCCAGGTCAGATTCTTCCTGCTCTCTTCCCGAAGACAGCTTGCAGGGCTTATGTTGGCTTCTTCTTCCCTCAGAGCTGCCTCTACCCACCCATCTCCTGGAATTCTATGTTTCCCAAGGCTGGATGCAGCATGGCCACACTTTGCTTAGCTTCCAACTTTCCTTGTTGTCCTGGTGGTTGTCTTCAGACCCTTTGGGGTTAAGGATTTTCCTACTAATCCTTATGGAAATATAGAAAAGGATAGTTTAAAGATTTGGTTAAAAATTAGGGTAATTTGAAGATTTGGAGTGTTTACAGTTGTAGTTTCCAGTCCAGTGCTAAATAGTAACCACTAAGATGTAACTGGAAGCCAAGTTGGGTGTCTATCCCTGTTACACTAAGCATGAAGCTCACGAGACTCATTCTATTGGATGGACTGTTCCTCCACCCCCTGAAAACCCTCCTTTCTACCACTAGTGGAGACTGAGGAAGTCAGTAAAGAACCACAAGAGCCCTCACCATCTCAGGGGTGGAGTTTGCATTGCCCAGGATGTCTAGATAGGTTGATGCCCTAATTTAAAAGGTACCTCAGATTTGTTTTAATCAGGTATGGCAAGATGACAGACACAGAAACAAGCTACCTTTGAAAGAAGAGTTTATTATTATAGTTCTCAAAAGGAGGTGGTGCATCATGCCACACAGGGCCATATGAGGAAGCACTGGGTTTGGTCGGGAGCCAGAAAGAGTTGGGGGAAGCATGGTCAGGAGCCTTTATTGGGTTTCCATGGGAAAGGCAAGGCAAGCAGTCTAAGCAGATGAAGAATTAGCTAATTTGAATAATTTTGGAGGGTTCTAGGGGTGGTCCCTGGTTGTGCAGTGCCTGGCTGTGGAGTCATGTAGGCAGTGGCAATATTGCTTGGGCTGTGAGAATTAGATAAGGAAGTGGCTGCAGGTGACTGGACTGAGGATTGGTTGGTTTGCCTATGAAACGCATGTGCACAGGCAGGTTCTTTGCCGTCTCTTGGAATTAGCTAGCCCTGGGAAGAGTAATTTCTCCAGGATTAGCAAGGTTCTGAGATGTCAAAACATCATAAAATACAGAAAATAAAAAACATGATTAATGCATACTCCTTCCAGCAGAATTGTGCTTATCACTGAAGTGATTCCTTTGGGAGTGTTTTCTTATCGAGTGATAGGAAGAATGGTGAAGTGGTTCCCTGCACCCCTGGAGTTTACAGTCTAGCTTAGTAAATAAGGCCTGCACACATGAAAGTGACTAGCCATGCAGGACATAAGATCACATGCCAGAAACCTCAGTACAGTATAATGGGAGTTCAGAGAAAGGAGAGGTGAGAATGTCCTAGAAGCAGTAGAGGGCAGTGGTTCAGAAGGCTGCTGGGTTTATATCTGGCTTTAGCAATTATGAGCAGTGTAACCTTAAGCAAGCTGGATCATCCCTGTGTTTCAGTTTCCTTATTTGTAAAGTGAGTTTAATAATAGTAGTACCCATGTCAGAGTTACTGTGAAGACTGAATGGAAGTGCCTAGCATAAAGCCAGGCGCTTGGTAAGAACGCAGTAAGCATCAGCTGTTACAGCACTGTCACGGAAAGTTTCACAGAGGGAATAGAATTGATTGTTACCTCAGTGGGCGAGGGAGCGGGGAGCGGTGGATGTGGGGTGGTGGCTGGAAATGAGCCTGGCAAATTCTGGTAATGGGAGGTTGGTCTGATAGGATAAGGTTGAAAAATAGATTGATGAGGAGTTTGCATTTTTTTTCTTTAAACCGTGGAATTCATTCAGGGCCTTTCCCCCCCCTTTTTTTTTTAAAGCAGGGACATGACATCAAATCAATGCTTCAGGAATCTTAGTGGTGTGGTTTTATAGAGAGGAGAGACTTGGGACAGATTACATAAGTCAATGTGAGAGATGGGAAAGTTCTTCTTCAAAGTTTATATCTTAGACTACATTATAAGGAGTTACAGTCTGGCTCTGTGGTCATTATCCTCTATTAGCATAAATATATACCCATGTATAAATATTCTCTAAATCAGCTACATCTTAAATCAGCTACCTTGACTCGCTCCGCAGGTCTGAACAGAACTGGCAAGCTGCAAACCCTGGTGCATGCCATTCCTTATTTGGAAACCCTCCTGACCTTTTCCTGACTAGCTTCCTCTTCTTCCATGTCTTCTTTCCCCTAATCTATTCAGGACATTTTCAGGTTTTTAGCCAGTCGCGTCAAGGATAGAATGTGAGGTCCTATTTTGGCATGGAAACTGGACACAACAGCAGGACGATTGTGTCAGGTTATAAAAGTTATAAATGTCCCTGTCTCCTTTGTCCAGGTGTGCCCTCGTGGCAAGACTGCCAGAGAGTTGCACCCTTCCTGCAGGAAATAAACCAGCCTTGCTGAGCGATCCATTGTCTCAGTGTGGATTTTCCCCAACCTTATAAACCTGTTTCCAACAGTCAGAATAGATTGTTAGCTTTAATTAAAAACAACTCCAAAATCTTCATGGCCTAAAAAACAAGGTGTGTTTCTTGGTCATGCTGTCCCATCACAGCTGAACCAGGGACTTTGCTCATCACAGTCATTCCAAGATTCAGGCTGCTAGAGCAGCCAGCATGTCATATTTTGTTTACCTTAAGAGAGGGAGAAGAGCACTCTAGAGGGTTATGCACCAGCGATTAAATGCTAGGCCTGGAAGGGACACGCATACTTCCATTTACAACTCAGCACTAGAGTAGTCACAGGTCAGTAACCAGTTACAGGGGTTCAGGAAACCTTCTATGTTTGTGGGGAGGGGCTGGGTAGAAATAACTGGAAGTATTCAAAAATAGCACTGATGACCACACAGGGAGACTTCTTTGGAAGGTGGTTGTGTAATAGTTCAAGTGGGTGGTATTAGCTGCTGGATCACAATTGTTGCAGTCAATACAGAGAAGGGTTGGATAAAAGAATTTAAAGCAGTAGAATTTAAAAGTTGATCATTGATTGGGTCAAGTTACAAAGAAGAGAGGAGTCAATGTGAAGCAAAACTTTTGGTGTGTGTTGACCGGTTGGTAGCAGACCAGTGGGGTGCCCTCAAGGCCTCTAGAGCTGGACTCCTTGATGAGTAGCCCACCAATCAGTGCCTATCCACAGACTGTAATTGGTTTGTACAGAAATAGAAGGTACTCATTTAGAAATTTTTATATTAATTCTTTATTTAATTTCTTTTTTTTAAGACAGTCTTACTCTGTCATCAGCTGACGTGCAGTGGTGCAATCTTGGCTCACTGCAACCTCTGCCTCCCGGGTTCAAGTGATTTCCCTGTCTCAGCCTCTCGACTAGCTGGGACTATAGGCATGCACCACCATGCCTGGCTAATTTTTTGTATTTTAGTAGAGACGAGGTTTCACCATGTTGGCCATGACAGTCTGGATCTCCTGACCTCGTGATCCACCAGCCTCAGCCTCCCAAAGTACTAGAATTACAGGCATGAGCCATCACACCCAGCCACTTTTCTTTATTTCTATGCTATAGTTTGCCCTGATTATGTTTATGTTGAATCGAATACAAATTTGGGGCTTGCATTTTTGTGGTTTTTTCCTTCTCTCTCTCTCTTTTTTTCTTTATTATACTTTAAGTTCTGGAGTCTTTCTCTTTTTAGTGATCTATTTTTATTATATTTTATGAAAGTATAAGGGGAAAAATAACTTCACCGCAGATTGTTGGAGAAGCATTGCTTTGGAGATAGGAGGCGGGGATGTAGAGATCAGAAATGGATAGGGAGTTGAGTCCTTTTTGTAGAATGATTAGTTGAGTACTTGAGATGTGAGCAAGAGAAAAGACTTCAGAAAGAGAAGAGGACCCACGGCTGAGCCTTGGGAGGCACCCAGTGTTCTGGAGACAGGCGTGTAAGAAGAGATGCAGGCTGCTCTGTCTATGGAGTAGGCATTCTTCTATTCCTTTTCTTTCTTAATAAACTTGCTTTCACTTTGAAAAAAAAAAAAAAGGAGAGATGCAGGCAATACAGTGTCCCAGGAATCATCAGAGGTGGTGGGAAGTTAGTTGTGTAAGATGCCACAGATAGTCAAGGAAAATAAGGCCTGTGGTCAAGCTAGACTTCTAGGCAAGAAGTAAGTTGTTGTGAACGTCTGAAAGTAAACTTGTAGTGAAGTGGTGTGGTCAGATGCCAGATTTCAACAGTTTAAGAAATATGCAGTCATAAAATAAAAAGAGTATAACCTTTTGGTCAGAAAAGTTTGATAGCTAAACAAAAGCAAAAACTAGACTGGTAGCTATTGAGCCCAGCAAGGGAAAGCACATTTTGTTATTGTTCTTTCCAATAGGAAAACACAAGCAACTCAATAGTCTTCTATCACCTGGAAGATGGGAAAATCAGTGAGGGAAGAAGGAGATGGCAGTGTTCAATGGCTGGGAATGGAGTGGAGGACAGAGGCCATGGGAGTAAACCCAGGGGTTGGATTGAACCCAGATAAACTACCCACACAGCAGACAAAGTCATTAGGAGGGGAAACGTGGATGGCAATCTGCAAATCTCAGTTCACTCAAACAGGAAAATGCAAGCTGGCATGCCTAGGAGCTAGTCTTGATGCTGTGGTAGGTGTGGTCAAAGTTAAGCAAGCAGGGACTTGGGAGTCGCAGTGAGAGCATTAATGAAATGCTTTGACATTGTGACCATGGGGTCCAGCCTGGGCTATTCAACTTCTTCCTCTAGTCCCCACCTGGTAAAAATGAATATTATTGAATAACAAAGCAATGGTAGGGAGGGAGAAATGGAGTGGGGCTTACTTAATCCTTAGTCATGATTAAGAATAAAATATGGTACAAAACGGATTTACAATAAAGTTCTTTAGTTTAAATTGTATCTAATATTTGAAAACACTCAGCAAAGTTATAAAAAATACAAATACAGTGCTTTAAGTGCTCTAAACATTGTAAAATTTGAAAAATGCTTCAAAACTTCCTACCTGTTGAAATAATCTATTGACTTCTCATTTTCATTGAGCTTTTTTATTTTTAATTTTTCTGAGTACATAGTAGGTATATTTATTTATGGGTTTCATGAGATATTTTGATACAGGTATTATAATATCTAGTAAATACATCAGGAAAATGGGGTGTCCATTACCTAAACATTCATTATTTCCTTATGTTACGAACTTCCCAATTTTACTCTCAGTTATTCTGAAATGTAAAACAAATTATTGCTGACTGTAGTCACCCCGTTGTGCTATCAAATACTAAATCTCATCATTGTCTCTAACTATATCTTTGTACCCATTAACCATCCCCAGTCTCCCTCCCAGCCTCTAGTGACTACCAGTGTAGTCACCAGAGTATGCACCAGTGTATGCATGAATTCAATTGTTTTAATTTTTAGCTCCCACAAATGAGTGAGAACATGAAAGTTTGCCTTTCTGTGTCTTTTTTTTACTTAATGCCTTCCATTTCCATCCATATTGTTGCAAATGACAGGATCTCATTCTTTTTAATGGCTGAATAGTTCTCTGTTGTGTATATGTACCACATTTTCTGTATCTGTTAGTCTGTTGATGGACACTTAGGTTGATTCCATGTCTTGGCTATTGTGAATAGTGCTGCAGTAAATAAGGGAATGCAGTATCTCTTTGAAATGCTAATTTCCTTTCTTTTGAGTATATACCTAGCAGTGGGATTGATGGAACATATGGTAGTTCTATTTGTGGTTTTTTGAGGAACCTCCATACTGTTCTTCATGGTAGGTATACTAATTTACATTCCCACCAACAGTGTAAACGAGAGTTCCCCTTCATTTCTTTGTCTGCATTTGTTATCCCTTGCCTTTCATTGAACTCTTTGAGTGTTAGAATGAGACAAGAGCTGGGCAGAGATGCAGTGTGTCTGTTGTTGTACCCACCTCTCCTTTCTCTGACCTAATTACTGTCCCTTCACCACCCTGAATCCAGCCCGTGGGTTTCCTCTAGCCTTTGCTATGGTAGTTGGTGGACCTCTGTTTGATTTTCCATGTGACATTGATACAAGGTAGCATGTCATGTTTACTTGGATTGCTGTGCAATAGAGGTAAAGCAGAGTGGCTGGAGAAATGGACCTCTCGGACACGGAACTAGGAAGGAAGGGGTGATTTATTTTGGCCAGGAGCAAGGCAGCATAGCTACCTAATAGCCAAACTCATTTAACAAAGGAAATCTCTGCTTTTATAAAGGCTTACAACTCTAGATATTACAGGTGAAAGGGTCTTGGGTTTACAGCTTTAGAAATTATATGTGAAAGGTATTGGTCCATGGAGTAGGCGTGGGGTGGGGGTTTGATCCTGTTTAAGTAAAAACAATGCCTTCCATAAAGATTCATCCATACCATGCCTTCGATAGGAGGTCAACTAAGGTGGTGCCAGTCTGCCAGCCTTTACTTCTCCTATTGAAATGAAGTATGGAAGTCAAGGGCAAGGTGGTCTTAGATGCTTAGGTCTCCCTCTTCAGAGGCAGTGGATATCTTGGTTAAAAACACTCTGGAGTTCACCTGCTTGAGTTTACATCTTGGAAAGCTCAGGCACTTAGGCTCTCTGAGCATCATTTCATCGTCTGTAAAACGGGGTTGACTTTTCCGGTACCTCGATTGTCAGCCCCTGTGGACAGGTATAACCTCTTAAAAAATGGAGTAGAAAAGTGAAATCTCCATTTCTTTATAGCTGTAATGAGTTCTCCCAGGAATCCTTTTCTGACCACTCTGCTATAATTTTGTTTAAGTGGCACTCTTCAGAAAACTGAAACACGCTGTACTTTGCAACCAAGTAGTAATCAAAGGGATACATTCTTTCACCTTTGAAAGTAGAGTGAAATCACTTCCAGTCTTATCTTTGCAACCCAAATGCCTGCTGATAATGTGAGCATAAACACTGGGTGTGAAGATGCAATCAGCAAAGTTAGAGTCAACCCAAACCATCATCAGGAAAGCCGAAGTCCAGCACAATTCAGGGCAGTCATACACTGATGGAGTAAAATCAGTTTTTGTTTTCAGTGTTCACATTTTAGACCTCTCCCCTACACTTGACGGGTTATAATATATAAATCAAACCACAGCTGACAGTGATTTGCTTTTTTTGTTCAGGAAAAGGTCTTTGACTGAGACTCTGACTTGGCCTTACTGCATTGATCTTCATCACAGGCACTTTTTATAATTCCCACAACAGCATTAACTCCAGTGGTTTTTTTTTTTTTTTTTTTTGAATATACATACCACAATAGAGTCTTTCATTACATGATCACAAATTATATGCAGTCACTCATATGCTTCATGAAAGCAGCAAATTTAAAGCAAAGAGAGACTGTTTAAAACTTGAGACCAGAGAGCACAGTTTATCTTATTTACAGTTTGGCTTAAAGATTGGTCTTTAAGTTAGTATGATACCACATGTGGTAATCCTGCAGAGTGCTACATATTTTTATTTATAGTTAAGGGAATAAAGCAAAATCCCCTTTTCATTATGCTATCTTGCATTATTTACTCAGTGATAAATGACATTGCCTCACGGGTATGAGTTTTGTAGTGAAAGACCCTATTGTAGCATATATTTATGTGGGGAGAGGGGTAGTTAGAGTTACGGTTCCAGAGGGAATTTAAACTCTGGATATACTGGTACTTGTACAGTTAAAACATATAGCTCAATGTTATTTTAACACTGTGTTTTTACTTGAAGTAAAAGAAAAATTAATAGGCATGAACAAAGGGGAAAAGCTTAAGGTTGAAATGCAAGAAACCAGTAAAATGACTACAGGCTTATCCCAAACTCAAATATTAAAATTTTACCAGAGATAATGGTGGTCGTTAGATTGGCCAGTTTCTGCTGTTTAAAAATGACGTCAGCTCTAAAAGTTTATTAACTGTTTAAGGGCACCAGAGAATAATTTCTAGCAAATCAGGGAGATATGAAAGTGAGCTGAAAGAAAAGTGGTGAGACACTGGAAAGTTTATTAATACCCAAACAGTTGAGGGGAAAACTGGTTTCATGCTATGTCAGTTTGTCCAAACCAATATTCTTGAGAATTTCTACTGAAGGAAATTCCTACTGAAGGAGGAAGGCGGTAGATACTTTGGAGGGATGATTAGTGTTTTAGAATATATTTGTTTTGAAATAGAATAATAAATTAAAAAATAGGAAATTCCAATTCTGAATAAAGTAAAAATTAGTTCAGCCTCTACTCATTCAAAATTTTGGAAAATTAACCAGTAAATGGGCTGCTATTTTGCTAAGTAAAAAAATAAGGACTTTCTAATAAATTAATAATATAAGTAAGATTTCAAGACTAATATATTTGAAGCAGATATGTCCCCTGCCCATTCTTTCCGCACACAAAAGGTATCATTTCACTTTCTGTGGCCTTGATTGTTTCTAATGAGAAGCCAGGTCATTCTGGTAAGAAACCACCTGTCATCTCTGTCATTGTTCCTCTGTGTGTAATGTGTCATTTTATAGTGGCTGCTGAAGAATTTTTCTTACTTTTGGTTTTCAGTAGTTTGGTAATGATGTGCTTAGGTGTTGTTTCCTTTGTGTTTATCCTGCTTAGATAAACTTTTCAAGCTTTATTATCTC
Source organism: Callithrix jacchus (assembly GCF_049354715.1). NCBI lineage: Eukaryota > Metazoa > Chordata > Mammalia > Primates > Cebidae > Callithrix > Callithrix jacchus. The sequence continues at coordinate 78,103,098 of NC_133502.1, forward strand.
TTACCAAATTTGGAAAATTTTAACTATTTTTAAATAAATGGTTTCTTTTGAAATACTTTTAGATTTACCTAAAAGTTGCATACGTAGTATAGGGAGTTCCCAACTCGTCATCTAACTTCCCCTGATGTTCATATAATCATGGTATATTTGTTAAACTTAAAATGTAGCACTGGCATAATGCTTTTATCTAGTTTTCCCATTAACGTCCTTTCTGTTTGCTTTAGGATCCAATCTAGGAAACCACATTGCATTTTATCATATCCCCTGGACACTTCCATTCTGTAAGAATTTGTCAGATTTTACTTGTTTTTTTATAGTCTTCATACTTTTGAAGAGTACTGGTTAGGTATATTTTAGAATGTCCCTCATTGTGGGTTTGTCTGATGTTTTCTCATGCTTAGACTGAAATTTCAGGAATACTGGAGAGGTAAGGTACCCTTCTCAGTGCATCATACTAGAGGATAATGATACCAGCATGACTTATCACTGGTGATATTAAACTTTATAACATGGTCAAGTTATATCTGCCAGATTTTTCTTTTTTTTTTTTTTTTTTTGAGACAGAGTTTCGCTCTTGTAACCCAGGCTGGAGTGCAATGGCGCGATCTCGGCTCACCGCAACCTCCGCCTCCTGGGTTCAGGCAATTCTCCTGCCTCAGTCTCCTGAGTAGCTGGGATTACAGGCACGTGCCACCATGCCCAGCTAAATTTTTGTATTTTTAGTAGAGACGGGGTTTCACCATGTTGACCAGGATGGTCTTGATCTCTTGACCTCGTGATCCACCCACCTCGGCCTCCCAAAGTGCTGGGATTATAGGCTTGAGCCACCGCGCCCGGCTCTGCCAGATTTTTCTACTGTAAACATAATATTTTTCCTTTTCCATTCTGTATTTCTTGGAAGCAAATAATTAGGTTTGGCCTGTATTCAAGGGGAAGGGAATTAAGTTCTATTTCTTTGAAGAGGTAATATCTACATTGATTTTTTTGGAATCCTTCCATAAGGAAGATGTAGTTTTGCCCTTCATGGTTATTTATTCAACCAATTTAAACAAATTTGTTTATTCAATGTAAACAAATGATTACTTATTCAATTAGTTGTTTATATCAGAATAGACAGATACTCATTTTATTCTTTGGGTTCTAATCATACTCATTTTATTCTTTGGGTTCTAATCCAATACTATCAATATTTATTTTCTTACTCAAATTGTTCCAGCTTTGGCCTTTGGAAGCTCTTTCAGGTTGTTTCCTGTGTCCCTTTGAGATGTCCCAATTCTTCTGTTTGTCTATTTGTTTTCTTCTCTACTTTAGGGGCCCATATGATGCTTCAGACCCATCTTGTATTTATTTTCCCTGCCCAGCCTGAGAATCAGCCATGTCTCCAGGGAGGCTTGTTTCCTTTTGTTGGAAATGATATTTAGAAACCACGATCTGTGTGCTGGTTGTGCTCACTGCTTATCGTTTTTTAAAGTATTTTTTGTGACAATATTCTCTTTTGCCTGTCCTTCTTGGACTCCAATTATGTATTCCAAAGGTATCTGGGGCTCTGTTCATTCTTTTTCAACATTTTTCTGTTCTTTACATTTCTATTCTTTCTATATAGCTATTTTCTAGTTCACTATCTTCTATAATCATGAATCTTCTGTTAAAAACCATCCAGTGAAGTTTTTATTCCAAATATAGTATTCTACACTTCTAGAATTCTTTTCATTTTTAAAAATGTAATTCCTATTTCTTTGCTGAGTTTTCCTTTTAGTTCATGTATTACAGCATTTATGCTTAATTATAATATGAATAGCTGCTTTGAAATCCTTGTCTGTTAATTCTGATATTTGGGTTCACTCAAGTTGGTTTCTACTAATTGCTTTTTATTTTTGAGTTTGGGTCATGTTTCTTATTTATTTTATGTCTAATAGTTTTATGTTTTATCTTAGACAGTGTAATTGATGCTTTGCAGAAATTCTGGATTTTGTTATGTTCTTTTGAAGAATATTGGTGTTTTGTATTAACAGACAATTAACTTGGCTGAACTCAGACTTCTAACTTTGCGTTCACCGTTGTGGAGAGCAATCAGAATCTCGGTTTAGTTGAGTTAATTTTACTTTAAGGAGGCTGTTTGATCTTCCCCATATATGCATGCTTTCAGGGGACAATTAGGGAATTAGGCAGAGTTTATAGGCAGAATATTGGACTCTTGCTTTGTAGATACCACCTTTCCTAAACGTTTTCTTCTTTTCTCTCCAGCTGCTGTGTTGGTCTTGAACTCTGTTCTCATGTTCTTCAGCCAGTAAGACTTCATGTTTCAATCTGAGTTTTAACCCATTTATGTGTAGTGTTCCATTATTGAAACACTAAGCTTGTGGGGGGAGTTATTTATATCCTACTGCTCAAGGTCATTGCCAAGGTCTAATTTTTCACAAAAATATTTTGCAACCTCAGGCATAACTGGGTTAACTGCCTTGCCTGGCACTAATTAGGACTTTCTTTTTGGTGAAAAACTGTAAAGCAGGAAGCTCAGTACCATTCCCTTCTTCCACGTGGTGGCGCCCTACAGTTCTTGCCAGTTTTTTTGCCCACTCTCATGGGCTTTCAGAAATGTTTTCTGTCTAGAGTTTATAAGTGCTATCAGTGGGAAGATTAGTCTGCCAGAAGGGACTCCACTGTTACTAGAAGTGGTACTTCCTTTCATTTAAGAGGAGGGCAGAATAATCTTTATTAATCAAGCAGACACATAAATGTAAAACTAAAACTGTGTTTGTTGTGCTACTAAGAAGCACACAGCTATGAAATCTAATAATAGGGGAATTTGACTTAATCAGTGAGGTGAGGAAAGTTTTCGTTGAGGACATGATGGGGTCCAGAGAGTTACTAGACAAAGAGAATGGAAGAGTATTCCACATAATTTGTTGATTGAGTGATATAATCCAGCTTTCTGTATATTTGGCCTTCTTTCTTTGCACATATTCTTAACCTCTCAATCTTTAATAATCTCTCTGGGCTTCTGTGATAATAAAAGGTAATCTATAGCTATGGTGGCTCTAATGTTATACAATGAAGAATATCCTACATGAAAATTTCTTTTTTTTTTCCTCCAATTGAAATTTTAATTTTAGATCCAGGGATACATGTGCAGGTTTGTTACAAGGGTATATTGCATGATGCTGAGGTTTGGGCTTCTACTGATCCCATCATTCAGACAGTGAACATAATACCTATGAAAACTTTCTTTTTTTTTTTTTTTGAGAAAGGGTCTCGCTGTGTTGCCCAGGCTGGAATACAGTGACACAATCATGACTCACTGTAGTCTTGGCCTCTCAGGGTCAAGAGATCCTCCCACCTCAGCTTGCTAAGTAGCTGGACTATAGGCGTATACACAACTGTATCTGGCTAATTATTTATTATTTGTAGAGAGAGGTCTTCCTGTATTACCCAGGCTTATCTCAAACTTCCGGGCTCAAGTGATCTTCCTGCCTTGGCCTCCTTACGAGCATGAGCTATTGCACCCAGCCCCGTAAAACCTTTTTCAGCCAAAGGAATTGTGGGTCTGGACCATTAAGTGGTATATCATACTCTGTGGGCTTCTGGTCAGTATGATAAACTGAACTATAAGGAAATCTCTCTTCCACTTCAAGTATTTAAAACAACAACACACATAGACACACAACTCTCTTACACACACACACGCACACACAAATACCACATACTTGCATGTAATGTGCCACAGAAAAAAACAGATACATATAAAGAAATGCATTCTTTTTTTTTGACGGAGTCTCTCTCTTGTTACCCAGGCTGGAGTGCAATGGCATGATCTTGGCTCACCAAAACCTCTGCCTCCTGGGTTCAGGCAATTCTCCTGCCTCAGCCTCCTGAGTAGCTGGGATTACAGGCACTCGCCACCATGCCCAGCTAATTTTTTGTATTTTTAGTAGAGACAGGGTTTCACCATGTTGACCAGGATGGTCTCGATCTCTTGACCTCATGATCCACCTGCATTGGCCTCCCAAAGTGCTGGGATTACAGGCTTGAGCCACTGCGCCCGACCAAATAAATGCATTCTAATAACAAACTTCTTTCTTATCAGCAAAAAGATATGCCAGGTTATAGTGGAGTAGTATATTCAAAGTGTTAATAGAAAGTAACTATCAACAAAAGGTCTACACCTAGTTAAGTGATCATTCAGTAGAGAAGATGTAATACAGACCTTTTCAAACATACAAATGTTAAAAGAGTTTGTTATCCATGGTCTCCTCCTGAAATAATTGCTAAAGATAAACTTAAGTGAAAAGGAAATTGTGGCAGACTGTATTTTCCAAAAATGGCCGTAGCAGTATCTACCATCTTCCATGCTTTTCTACAATATACCTTGCCATGCCCCCATCAAAAGAAGTCTAATGCCCTCTCCTTGAATCTGGACTGGCCTTATCACTTTTCACTTGAAAGCAATAAAATATGGTAAAAATAATAACCATGTTGACTTTGAGGCTAGGTCAGAAAAGACCATGCAGCTTTCAACTGGTTCTTTGGGATGCTTGCACTAGAGGCTGCCAGCTACTATAGAACATGTGCAACTGTTCCAAGAGCTCAGTGTTAAAGAGGCTTTGTACAGCCACTGGGGTCTTCAGATCCTCCAGACAAATCCATCCTCCAACTGAGTACCATTGAGTAACATAGATTCATAAGATGTAGAAGAATGGCCCAGCTGACTGTTACCCACATTCATGACCTATAGAATATAGCAACAGCAACAATGGTTGCTGTTTGATGCTACAAAGTTAATTTGTCATGCAGCAAGCAGAACGAAATTAGACCCAGAAGGAAGAAGTAGAATGTATAAATTATCATGAATAAGGAAGCTGGTGAATGTATTTGTAAATACAGTAAATACTGACTTCTAAAAAGTTGGATGGAGTTTTAAAAAACAATGTGATACTAGATAATAGCAACAATGATACTGAAGGTAGTGTGGAGTAAGGAAGAGGAAAGACTGCTGATAAAACTTTCCAAGGTCCTTATATTGTTTGGAAGGTTATTTGAGATTGACTCTGCGTGGACATATTAAAGGCATTGATTGTGTAAGTCATGAAATAGTGGAGGGGAAAACAGGAATGTAGAAAAATTTAATGAAAAGCAGAAAAGTAAAGCTAAGAAGCAAAGAAAATCATGGAAGATAGAAAATGAAATATGTTGATTAAGATGGTTGCTATTACAACTGTAATTGTGATAAATATAAAGAAATTCATTTCAGTCATTAAAAATGATAATTATATTTTTAAAATAGACAAATGTTGTTTTAAAAAATCAGCCAAGGCAAAATCAGTCCAGAGCAGTTAAAAATAAAGGGATAGGAAAGATGTACCAGGAAAAAGCAAACCAAAAGAAAGTAGATATGACAATATTAACATCAGGCCAAATGGAATTTCTAGGAGTTCTACCCAGTGCACTAGGAGCTGTGCATAAGGAAGTTCATTGCAGCATCGTTTGTAGTCATAAAAATTTTCAAATAAATATGTGCCAATAGGGGAACATAGGGATAAATTATAGAATATTCCTATGGGGACATTAAAAGCAGCTAAAAGATTTATATACATCAACATCTCTATATTTCTAAAACCATTGAGTGAAAGAAATAAGTTGCAGAATATGTCAGTGTGACATTTCTAAACACAAAACAGTATATTTGAACTTTTAAGTTTCCTTCTAATTCTGAAGTTATTTTATTGAATTTCATAGTGGTAAGCTATGTTCTTAGGACTATATGCATTTGAGTGTGTGAGGAATTGTGCCCAGACACAGTATATTTTAGCAAATACAATGGCTGTTATTAAGAGCAATTGGCATATTCTAAAGAGTGAACACACCTGGAATAGCAGAAAGCTGTCATTCTCTGATCAAGTAATTGGTGAAATTAAATATTTAGTAACTACTCACAGTGTGCTCTATGTTGTAGAATAAGCATATATGCAAACAAATTTGTCCTTTCCCCCCACAGTTGGTTACAAGTAAAATGATGTGGCATAAAAAGAGGCACAGGTGTATCCTGAGAAGAAATAAATGAGACATCTGGAGGGAGATGTTTGTTAAGCAGTAACTTGGCACTAGACTATAGAACACAGGCAAGCTAGAATCCCTGTTGTATAAGTAACTAGAGGTTGAAATCACAAATGCCTTTAGACAGCAGTTCTACAAATGTTTATTGAGAACCTGTTGTGTTCAGCGTACTCCACTTAACCTGGTCATTAACACAAAAATAATTCAGGAGTTGCAAAGAATTTTTAGAGCATTGGAGGATGGAGGTAACTGTAAAAGAAGCCAGGATAAGCTAAGAGCCTTGAGGATACACATTGCTTTGTAGCTTGAAAGGAGAATGAAATTATTTTTGTTGGAGGGATTGGGGACGGCATTACAGAGGCTATATCTCACATTTGTAAATGGGTGCATTCCACTTCGGTTGGCTGAGAATGGCAGAGCACTTCGGTTGGCTGAGAATGGCAGAGCAATTTCTTCTTTGTGCCATAGCTCTGTTTAGTATGTGATCTTCTTCCCCCTTAAGAAAAATATTACTGTATGCTAATCCTTTCAAAGCCTTTAATGGTGCTGCTGAGACAATCATTTGAGCATTTAAAATACATACTGCATAGCACACTTATTTTACTTTTTTTTTGAAACACACTTATTTTAGAGGCAGCAACGGTTAGCCACTGGAAAATGATCGGTTTTTATAAGGGGGAACTTTTATATGTTATGGCTTATGACAGAGAACGGAAAAATGCTTCAGTGAGACAGGGTGGCATTTTGAATTGGAGCATAATAATAGCCAAAAGTGCTGAAGTCAACGGACTGCTTAGAAATATGATTTCCATTTGCTGAGAGAGGCCTTGCAAGGTGACCACATACTTGGATTTGCAACCACAGGCAGTTCAGGTTTTCCCTAAATGTGGGGCTGTGACCCTGATTGACGTTAGTGAGCGTTATGTACTTACAGAGAGAAAGATGATTTAGGTCATCCATGAATCTAAGACAACTAGGACATAGTCAAATAAGCAACAACTTAATAGACGTATACATAATTTAGGTTGGAAACCATGCAAAAGTTACAGTATTCTTCAGAATCTTCTGGGGCTGGCTTAAAAGTTCTCCTTTGCCCCCTAAAGCTATTACAGTAAGAATTGGTTACTAATCTGCATAACTTGAAGAAGATAAAGAAGGTCGAAGGAAGCTATGGAAGAGAGACTTAGAGGTGATATTTGATTTATGACTTACACAATATGAAGGAGATGGCCTTGAGACCTGGGGGATGAGAATTCCAAGGAAAACCATCAGCAGGTGGAAAATGTTCTGTTTGTGGCAAACAAAAAGAAATGGGTAACCTTGAGCAAATTGCTTTGCCTCTCTGGGACTCTGTCTTCATTTGTAAAATTAGAGAGTTGGATTGATGAGCCCTAAGGAATTCTTCAGTTCCAAAGTTCAAAAAAATAAAGATGATTTAAAGTAGGCCAAATGAAGTTGGTTGTTTTTAAAGATGGCAACCCTAAGGCCGGGTGCAGTGGCCCACACCTGTAATCCCAGCACTTTGGGAGACTGAGGTGGGCAGATTGCCTGAACTGAGGAGTTCCAGACCAGCCTGGGCCACATGGTGAGACCTCGTCTCTACAAAAATTTAAGAAGTTAGATGAGTGTTGTGGCATGCACCTGTGGTTCCATCTACTTGGGAGACTGAGAGAGAAGGCAGCTTGAACCCACAACCCTAGGGGTGTTTGAATGTTCAGAATAGGGTGTAATCATTGAGGGGGAGAACATGTCAAGAGAAAAGTATCAAATGGAAGAGGATTCAAGTAAGTGGAGGGGGATGGTGTTGAGAGAACACTTCTTTCCCACTTCTGATGTTTCCTTCCCTGTTGGGGAAGTTCAGTCAGTGTAACACTCCTGGTCTCCCTGCTTTTATCCTAAGGGAGGTGGAGTGACTTAGTCTGATAAATCTGGGAAGAAGAAACTGAATGTGCTCTGCTCATCTCCCTTTTGCTTTTGGGCAGCAATCCTGACCACAGAGAGCCATTCTTTTCTCTTCCTCTAGGCCTTAAGTCTTACCTGAAGCCACCTCCCCTTCTGGAAGCTTATATTGATCCAGCATTGCCTGTGACAATGTGGATAAACCTAAATTTGGGATTCAGTTTCCAGGTAGCTTTGGCTCTCACAGTAAGCCATGTTCTCCAGTTCAGTCTTCATCAGAAATAATGGTGATATTTTGGTCTGCCCTTGCCGTATCTTCATCTTGTCTCGCTACATTCAGAATCTGGATGAGAGAGAAATGTGCTATGTATTTGGCTCTCTAAAAACCCCAAAAGTTGGGATTCAGTGGGGTGGAATAAGCTTAATAAGCTTTAGTGAGAAGGGATATTGTTCCCTCGGAATTAAGAGAAGGTAATACTTATGAAGAGCTAGAGATACTTTGAGGTATGACTGAACAGAGATTCAAAATTATCTCAGCAAAGCAGGGGGTCAAATCATCAGCTGAGAATGAGTTAGCAAGCATGAAGTTGGAAAATTAAAAGAAAAGTTTTAGAATTGCCCCTATGGAGAGTATGCAAAAGAATCCACTAAAGAAAACCAGTGGATTGTCAGTCAGGTGACAAACATTTCGGCACTTAAAACACATACCATGTCGTACACTGATTTTAGAGGCAGCAGTGGTTAGCCACTGGAAAGGCAGCCCTGGCTTTTCATGACTAGTTCTGCTAACAGGCTTGAGTGGATAGGGCCCTAGGGCAGCCTCATTCTCTCCCACCGGGAACAAAAGTAGTGAGAACTGCTCTATAGAATGTATTCTATGCTTAAATTATACAGATTTTTAGAAGTAAATTTAGGAATCCATTAGAGTTGGACAATAAATAATTATATCTATAATGTTAAAAATGCTAATCTTTTTCTCCAAATGTGATCGGTTAGCCAGCCACTAAATTGACCCTTGTCTTAGTTGATGCAGGTTTTTCTTCTGTGTGTGTGTGTGTTCAGGGTTTTTTTTTTAACTAATTTTTTAAAAAAATGCCCAATCAACAAAATACAGTATGTTAGCAGCCACAGCCATCCTCAGAATGAAGTTTTAACATCACTGTTTGTCATTACATAGAAATAGCCAACAGCTTTATCGAAGGTTATTTTTTAAAATGACAGGACAGAAAATACTCTGGTTTATCCCCTGTGCCATTGACTTTTCTAGGACCAAGGGAAATACCAGCTTCTCCATAAAGTAAATTCAAACTATTCTTTGCATCTTTGATTTCTCTCTACTCCTATTGTGCTGAAAGTGTACCACATATATTTCAGTGGGGGGAGGGGGGAAGCATGGACCAGGGAAGGGTTTCAGGAGGTGGTTGCACTTAAACTGGGACTTGGAGAAAGAATAGGATTTGGCAGTTGGAGGTGGGAGGTAGGAGCCAGTTGCACTCCAGGTCCAGCACATGGGTTAGTCCAGAAGGCACAGAGGCCTAGAGCAAAGTTCTCTTCAGGAAGCAGTGTTTTGAGTAGGCCCTCTGGCTAGAGGATGAGCATGCAAGGGGGTGTTGTCTCCATTACTGGAAAAGTAGCTAGAAACTGGATTGTACAAGCTGCAGGAGGTGGGATTTTTTTCAGGTTAGGTGAGATATTGAAGAGGAACTAGTCTGTGGAGAGGTAGAAACTGAAAATCAATGAGATATTAACCTAGAATGAGATTCTAGAAGGAAAGGAAATAGAAGGGTCTAGTAGAGATGCAGATAAAGCTGGCAGGGAAGTGAGGAGGAGTTTGGATACAAAGGAAGGGCTTGATTTACTTGAAAATTCAGGTAAATGATGTTTTGTAGTTGTTAAAAGATTGCCTCCTGATATTTAGAAATTAAAAAATGATTTTAAGTATATCTATTCTGTTGGAGCTTTTCTTTCTGTTTTCCTGCCATTTCTTTTTTGGTTTTGGTAAAAGAATAAAAAAGAACAGCATATGCTGCAAGAAATTAGGTACACAACATGGACTGAAATAATTTCAAATAATTTTTAGCCAAATTGCGAGTATACAATAAGAATACATTTTGATTCAGAACTTTTATGAAGAACTTGTGCATTTTATTGTAACATCTGTTTCTACATTTTAATTTCTCTCCTTCCTTTTATAGGTATTTGCACGCTTTTTTTTCGCAAGTGAGAAGACCTTTTGTTTGCCACAGAAGGCTATTATCCAGAATGTTAATGGGTTTTCTGCTATTAAGATGTAATGATATACCTTGAGTATTTAACTATAAATTTGAAAAATCTCCGTGAACAATCTCAAAGGAATACTTAGAATGCACTCCTGGTAAATTGGCTCATTTTCCTGTAATTTACTGGAAGTGCTGATATGAGAGCAGTTCTAATGTGAAAAGTACATTAATCCCTGGAGTTACATTGTTATGTATTAAATTATTACTCTCAAAGAATAAAATGTATGGGGCCATTTAGCCTTCATTCACACTTGTTACTTGGAATCACAGTGGAAAAACAATCACTTATCTTTTGATGCACAAAATTAGAAGGGATACATTTAATATCTTTTAAGACTAGAGGCACGGCAATGCTTGGTTACACTTTTGCATAACAATTGCTCTTTTCTAAAAGAAGGACAGTTCTCATTGGAGCATGCGTCTTCTGGCTTTGTGGAGGCCCTTGCCATTCAGTTGGTAATTGAAATATTTTTAGAAACCCATAATGCAGATTTCTTTCATGTCAATAAAAAAAAAATTAATGAGCCTTCTAGCCCTGGCCATCTACCACTTGGGGGATTATTTAAGGATGGTGGTCAACTTGCAGGAGCAGCAGTTGCAGGAGCATTTAGGTCTTACTTGGAATTTTGTCTAATTGTGCTTTCCTTCTTTGCCAGGAGACTGAAAGTTGTGGAACCATAATCTGTGACATCAGTTGTTTTTTTGATAAGCAGCTATTTATGATTCTGGAAGATTAAGGCAGTTAGGAAACCCCCCATTTGAGATTTTAACCAGTCTCTCAAACAATAAACCACATCATGGACATACAGCTGGACCCTGCCAGAGATGACCTGCCTCTCATGGCCAACACCAGCCACATACTTGTGAAGCACTATGTACTGGATTTGGATGTGGATTTTGAAAGTCAAGTCATTGAGGGGACCATAGTGCTTTTCCTCGAGGATGGAAACAGATTCAAGAAACAGAATAGCTCCATCGAGGAAGCCTGCCAATCAGAGTCAAACAAAGCCTGCAAATTTGGGATGCCTGAACTCTGCCGTATTTCTGTGGCAAATGCAAGGACCTTCTCATCTGAAATGGAATATAATGATTTTGCAATCTGTAGTAAAGGTGAAAAAGATACTTCTGATAAAGATGGTAACCATGACAACCAGGAACATGCTTCTGGGATTTCTAGCTCAAAGTACTGCTGTGACACAGGGAATCATGGGAGTGAGGATTTTTTGCTAGTGTTGGACTGCTGTGATTTATCTGTGTTAAAAGTCGAGGAGGTGGATGTTGCTGCTGTGCCAGGTATGGAAAAATTTACAAGGTCTCCCAAGCTCACAGTTGTTTCTGAGGAGCTCAGGAATCAGATTGTATATGAACTTGTGACTTTGCCTGCAGATTGTTGGAGGGAGCAGTTAGACTATTATGCTTGCTGCAGCCAGGCTCCTGGCTGTGGAGAACTCCTCTTTGACACTGACAGTTGGAGCTTACAGATCAGAAAGACAGGGGCTCAGACAGCTACTGACTTTCCTCATGCTATCAGAATATGGTACAAAACTAAACCTGAAGGGCGATCAGTTACATGGACCTCAGACCAGAGTGACAGGTAGGTTATCCGAGCGCTTCGCAGCCCCGTGCCTGTTAATCTTGTACTCTGCAGGGATGCTTTCAAACATGAGACCAGTTTTTCAGAGATGCTCCTGTGTATTCTGTGACATTACCCAAGTAGCCTCAAATCCTTAGACCTACAGTGAAGCAGGTAAATTCCCAGGCATGCTAAACCCATAATAGTATTAGCTCCCTTAAGTCAGGATATAAAGATTATTAAGCCCTTGTATTTCTGAGTTAAGAGATTGAAAGGCAAGCTTAATGATGAAATCCTGAGCCTCAGTCTCCATTGAGATCTCTGCTAGTGACTTGGAGGGCTGTAGCTGGGAGTGATGTGTCTCCAAGTGAATACTTGCTTAACGTTCCTTCGTAGTCCCTTGAGAGACTAGACTGCCGTGAAGTTGGGTCGGTGTGAAGCCTGGCAAAATGCTTTCAAATAAAGCCAGCTCTGCTTTGTGACTTTCTGACTGTACCTGTCTATTGGCAGCTGTGCCTCCCTGGATTTGTCAGTTGTCATGTAGTGTAACCCCCTCAGGCATATAAAAGACCTGTTTCTGAGGAGCCTGACAATCCTCTGAGACCACCCACTGGCTTTGTTGGCCGTGATTCTTAGTATTTGGTACCAGAAAGACCCCTGGCTTTCAGTTCGAGGAGAAGGAATTGATGAGGCATCGTTTTCTGGAGGATGTATTTAGGCAGCCATCTGGTCTTTTTCTTATTGCCCTTCTTTCAACAGTTGCTCGTGTTTTTTTAAATTTGAGAATTTAAAAATCAAACTTTATTGACTCCTCTGTATATTACCTATTTGTGCTAAAGTACTGCGAATCAATATGATAATTATTGCAGAGCTTGGATGAACATTGACCTCTGTTAGCTGGGTTTCAGAGCCTTCTTTTATAGCATTGAATTTCCTTAATTGAAGCAGTGGTCTTTGGCAATTGCTTACATATCTCCCTCAATTCATCCCCAAAACACCTTGTAGAGAAATATTTTTAAAGCTTCACTTTGACTTTGAGCTCTAATTATCTATTTCTTGCCTCTAATCTTACCTCCTGTTCTGGTCTCCCATCCTGCTCAGAATGAGTTCGCTTCGTGTCTTATTTTTGCTAGAGTCTGAGGCAGCCATCGGGAAATTGCGGGGTGGGTACAAACTTACATCAGTACAAAAGCATAGTGATATATTTATAGATTAACTTATTAGATTTTTTTTGAGACTCCGAAAAGTATGAAACAAGTGTTCTTATTGTATCTTCACACTTGTTCGAAATGATTAAAGATGGGAATTTCAATACGATTTAACAATATAATATCTCTGAATATTTAACTAGGAAATTGTAGTTTTTATACTCCTAGATATTTCATTTTTCAGCTAGAATAATGAGGAAGAAGGAACTATTGAAAGTATTTGGAAGAAATATTTATGGCCTCAAGCATGACTTTCTCCTGAGTGCTCACTGCAAAGGGAGAGATTAAACTGGTGAATTAAATGACATGTAAAAATGTTGAGCAGGAATGACTCATAGATAAATGACTGTTTCTGTAAAGAAACTAAAGAGGTCCTGGGCACATTTTGCTCCTTCAAAGGGTAAATTTACTCTTGCTATCTCATTTTCCAGTAGTTCAGTAAACTATATGATCATAGCAGATGTTTAAACTGTATGCTTGGAAATTTGGGATTATATGTTAGTATATTAATGCCACTTGTGCAGTCTTCTGAGGATGAGAAAAATTATTTTCAAAAACAATTCCTAGAAAGATATTTTCTCTTTTTTCTTGTTTTCTGGGGTGGGGAATTTTTTTTTTTTTTTTTTTTTTTTCATGAAACATGACAGGTTTATAACTCAAGCTTACACATGACTTTTTTTTTTTGAGACGGAGTTTCGCTCTTGTTACCCAGGCTGGAGTGCAATGGCACAATCTCGGCTCACCGCAACCTGCGCCTCCTGGGTTCAGGCAATTCTCCTGCCTCAGCCTCCCAAGTAGCTGGGATTACAGGCACGTGCCACCATGCCCAGCTAATGGGAATTTTATTTATAGTCAAGATAATCTCTTGTGAATGAGCACCAGGTCTCTCTCAACTCTCCCATGCACTGCAGAATAAACCTCAGGATCTACTGGTTACTGTTTGGATATGCTAAGGACTTTAAAATGAGTAAGGAATGCCAGGTTGCTAGACAGAAATAACTTCTTAGTGATAGAAATGAATAGTAATTATCAGGATCACAATACTTTATGAATATAATTGTGTGAAAATATAAAATTTTACAGTTGCATGAAAAACATGATTAGCTAGAGCTTATTCCTCTGAGGGACAGGGTCTACCTTTATTAAAACTAAAATAATTTCTACATATTTGTCCCTGAGTGGCAGAACACTATCAGTTATACCCACTATAAATTCTCAGGCTGGGATGAGAAGCTCTTTATTCTCATTTTACAGGTTAGAAAATTAAATAAAATAACTGGAAGTTCCTAGGTAAATCTGTGTCTCAAGTGAGAAAGAGAACAACTTTTTTTGAATTTGATGTTCACACGTCACTTATTGTATGCAAAGTTTTCAAGTACATTTAAAACATAAATTTATTATATTAGCTCTCAATAAATTTCTTTTTTAACAGGAGATTAGACAGAAATAGAAAAAAATCTTTAAATTGGTATCTTTCCTTTTAATTTCCATTAGTGGCTTTCCTCTTACCCACCTGCACTCTATCCCAGCTGAGAATAAAACTTATGAGTATCAAAATAAAATAGCTTAATATAGATATGGATGATTGCATATGGAAATAATTACAGATATGTGTGTTCCCAAGGGTTAGTGTGTGTATATATACACTAATATGTTAGTGTGTGTGTATATATATTTATATTTATATATATACACACACACTATAAATAATATATATGAATTCATATATATTCATGTATATTTATATATATACACACATACTATATCTTGGCTTTTCAACTGAGAGGGTCTTAGAAGTAAGCACACCTAGCATCCAGATCTTAGTTTCTGATACCATTCTCTGATAAAGAGAACTAGTCCTTCTTGGAGAAATGGCCAGGATAGCAGCAGGAAATATACAAGATGAGTCGGGAGCATCTTGTAATGCCAGAAAGTAATGAAATCCTCAGACAGCAGGAGTAGCAACCCAGAGTGATTTAGGGTATGCCAGGGGGACAAGGGTCTGTCTGAAAGAGCTCCTCATGGCCAAAGCCGAGCAACAAAATATATCAAGTAGTTTCAAATGACATTCCAGAATGTGAAATAAATAGCCATTAGTCCAAGCTGATATAAAAGAATGATTGAATGAGTAAACAAGTGAGGAAGAATAGACAAATAGCAAAAGAATTCTGAGTTAGTTGTGGGCATGTTCTGTTCTCAAGGAGGTGGGGCATAACACCTCACTCCTTAAGTGTTGACTACACAGTGAGTGACTCCCTTCCAAAGAGAACAGAATGGAAAGGGAGAAAAAAGTAACTTTACACTAGAGAAATATGACAGTACTACCTCAGCAAGATGATCAAGGTCAGCATCAACAGTGATAATTTATGTGGGTAGTTTTTTCTCTGGTATATGATGAAAATGGCGTCTTTGTCATCTTCCTCTCAAAAGCTCTTAACCCCAATCTAATCATGAGAAAAGCATCAGATACATCCCAGTGAAGGGGCATTAAACATAGTACGTGATCAGCACTTCTCAAAATGAATAAGGGCAGCATAAAGTCTAAGAAACTGCGACAGTCAAGAGGAGCCCTAGGAGACATGATGATTAAAAGCAATGTGGTGTCCTGGCTGGGCACAGTGGCTCACACTGGTAATCCCAGCACTTTGGGAGGCTGTCGTGGGCAGATAACTTGAGGCCAGGGGTTCAAGACCAGCCTGGCCAACATGGTGAAAATCAATCTGTACTAAAAATACAAAAAAATAGCTGGATGTGGTGGTGGACACCTCTAGTCACAGCCACTTGGGAGGCTGAGGTGGAAGATCACTTGAGCCCAGGAGATCAGGCTGCAGTGAGTCATGTTTGTGCCACTGCACTCCAGCCTGGGTGACAGAGCATGACTGTGTCTCAAATGTAATGTAGTATCCTGAAACAGAAAAAAAAAAATTTAGGAAAAACTAAAGAAAGCTGCATGAAGTGTGTACTAATATATCAATATTGGTTCACTACTTTTGGCAAGTATACTGACATAGGATGACAATAATAGGGAAAACTGAGTATGGAGTATATCGAACTCTGTGTATTATCTTTGTGATTTTTAGTTTTTGTTTTACTATTTTATGAGACGGGGTCTTGCCCAGGGTGGAGAGCAGTGGCATGAACTTAGTTCACCAAGTTCTTTCTACCCTGAAACAGGAGAATTGCCTGAACCCAGGAGGCAGAGGTTGTCGTGAGCCGAGATTGCGCCATTGCACTCCAGCCTGGGTAACAAGAGTGGAACTCTGTCTCAAAAAAAAAAAAAGAAAGGAAAATCTCTTTTGTAAGAGCTGTTTTCTCACTTTACCATGTGGCAGGGTTCTCTGTAGAAGAAAATATATTTGTAGCCTTGACCTCTTGGGCTCAAACTATTCTCTCACCTCAGTTTCCCGGGTAGCTGGGACTACAGGTATACACCACCACACCCAGCTAATTTTTGTATATTTTGTAGAGATTGGGTTTCACCAGCCCAGGCTGGTCTTGAACTCCTGGGCCCAAGCATTCTTCCCACCTCAGCCATCCAAAGTACTGAGATTACAGACATGAGCCACTGTGCCCAGCCTTATCTTTTTAATTTTTAAAATCCAAAACTGTTTTAATATAAAAAGTTTATGGTGGTTCATGCCTGTAATTCCAGCACTTTGGAAGACGGAGGCAGGAGAATAGCTTGAACTGAGGAGTTCAAGACCATCCTGGACAACATGGCAAAACCCTTTCTCTATAAAAAAATAATAATTAGACGGGTGTGGTGGTACATGCTTGTAGTCACAGCTACTTGGGAGGCTGAGGTGCGAATATTACTTGCCCAGGGAAGTTGAGGCTGCAGTGAATCACGTTTGTGCCACTGCATTCCCACCTGGGCAACAGAGTGAGACACTGTATCAAAACAATTATTAAAAAGATAATTTCAAATTTGGAAAGAGATCACTATCTACCCTGAAATCTCTTTTGTAAGAGCTGTTTTTTCACTTTACCATGTGACAGGGTTCTCTGGAAAAGAAAATATATTTGAAGCTGTAAAACAGTATTTCTTCTGAATAATTATCAATAATTTCATCCTTATTGTTGTTCTAATATGAAATATCTGGAAATAGAAAACTCAATTTTCCTACCTTAGTTTAGCCATTTGTGGGTTGTGCCATTTCCTGAACCTAAATGCTTCTTGCCTGCAACATTCAGATACTGGATTGCAGGTGACATTTAAAAATGACTGACGGAAGGAACACATAACAATCTGATACAACGTGCTTCTTGGAAAAAGATGTTTACTTTCCTGTGGTGTGCAGGTCTGTGTGCACTTTAAAAATATTTTGATAGAACAAAGACAGGGTCAAGAGTTGTGTGAAGGTGTTCTTGCCAAGCTTCAAGGAAGGAATGGGAATTAATATGTTTTTAATTATAGCTCTTCAGTATACCTAAGAAATAAACTTTAAAAATGGAAACCTTTATTCAAAGTTTATGTGTTTTCTTCATTTTCTTTGTATTTTTAACATTTTTTCCATTCTCCTGAAGAAAATGTTATTAAAACCAAAGAATCCTCTTTGGTAACCCATTCTCTTTTTCATTAGAATAATTATAATAGTTGTAGAAGCCACCAAGTGGTTTAAGAGGTCTGAGCTTAAGCTGATGACATCACTGAATTGAGTTGAATGGAGGAAAATTCAGTTACATATAGGAAATTTATTAGAAAAACTACAGCCATTTGAATTTTTGTTAAAGATAAGAAAACTAACTGGGAAAATATATTATAAGATAAAATAATATTAAAATTTAAACTTTTGTAAAGCACTGTGATTTTTTGTTTGTTTGTTTTAGACAAGACTGGGATGAAGTTAGCAAAATACTAAGGAGAACTACTTTTTTTCTGTTATATTTCTTGCTCAGCTATTGGGCCAGGGAAGATGTAGACTTTGGGAGTATTTTTAGTTTGGAGTATCAAAACCAGATGTTAAAACATATTCTTCCTTTCTCTACTCCCACTGAATTAGTTTCATTATTGTATATCTCACTCTAAAGGAAAGTTTTACAATTAAAAAAAGAATGAGCAGAAGATGTTTTAGGAGAGATTTCAGGTCTAAGAGGAACATTTCCACAATTAGTACCTTTTTTTTCTTACTTTCTTCAAGAAACCAATGCAAAATTTATGAGAACGGAAGTGGAATACACGTTAATTCTATGATATCATTGTATGACTGCAGAGTAGGAATCATGAGTGCAAATGCTTGGAAGGGTTGTGTTTTCGGTTCTTTCTCCCTTTGCTGCCCAGGCTGTGTGTACCTCTATTTTCCAGAATCCCAGTTGAGTCACCATGGAAGAAAATACAAGGACGGACTGTCTCAGTCTCAACAAGTAACCAACATAATGAACTGAACAAGAAATAAGTAACAAAGCATCGACAGAAAATAGCAAATCACCGTGCCCTGTAGGACCAAGAGCATAGTGTGTTCAAAAGAACCTTGATGGTAAAAGTCAGGAGACCGAGTACTAGTGAAAGCTGTGTGGTAACTAGCTGTGTGACTTCAGATAAGTCACCTTACATCTCTTCATTTCCTCTCCTGTAAAACAAGAAGATTCCATGAGAGCAACTCCAGATTTTTTTCTACGTACACAATCCTATGCCCACAAGGACTTCCAGATGAGAAATACTGTCTTTGCCTTTACAAGCAGCTTGCCTGTTTTGCACCCAAAACATCTCTGGTAAAGAAGTGATGAATTTCTGACTCAAAGCCATTTGGAGCCTTGTCCGTTTTGACTTTACATAAAATCTGTCTTTCTGAGTCAAAGCAACATTCTCCATGGACCTGCCATGTATTCAATATGATTGATGAATTCTGGTTTTGGTAATTGGTGCTAGGAAGTAGAAAAGCAGAATAATAATAAGGAAGAGGTGCATATGTGTATAGGAGAGAAAGAGAGTGAGTCATAGCTAAACACTTCTTTTAGTAGTTCTGGCTCTTTGTAGCACAAGAAAGCAAAAGGGTTGCTTACCTATAACAGAGACTGTAATCTAGATCTAATGAGAACATGGAGTTATCAAAAAGATTAGTGCAGAAAGGAGAATAGATGGAAAGGAATTGGAGGTGGCCTGAAGACCTTGTAACCCTCAGAAACTTACAAAATATTCTGATGCCCTAAACTGTCACATCTGTGGCCCACCCTCTGGAGATCAGGTCAGGGCCTCATCAAGCCACATATGGGGCCATCATGGGCTTATTACCTCTGACCTACTTCTGGCAGCCTTCTCCCCAGTCACCTAACAGTGATAACCGGGGGTCAGAAAAAGGGTGACTTGATGGACTGTAGTGGAACTTAAAGCATTTTAAATGAAAAAACAACCTTCTTTTTCTCCTGTCTGAGAAAAGACAAATGTGTATATTGGTCAACTGAAAAAAAACAGAAAATCTATGGTTTTAAGCAATCCCTTAGAAGTTTGCATGGATGGCTCCTCTTTTTTTTTTTTTTTTTTTTTTGGGGGGGTGGGGAGGAAGGCAGGAAGGGAGGGAAGAAGGACAGTAGGGAGGAAGCGGGGAGGGAGGGAGGGAAGGGAAGGAAGGAAATCAAGCAATGAGAGAGACATTGCCGACCTGGATCTAGAGGTTTACAAGTTGATTTCTTTTTTTTTGAGAGAAGGAAAGAAAAAAAAATAATAAGTAAAGGAGAGGAAGAAAGGAAGAGAAAGAGGGAGAGTAAATGGAAATATTGCTTTATTTTGAAAAAAATTGGGTATTAATAATGGCCAATCAATGTTTCATTTAAACTTATGGGTAGGTGTGATGTGGTATTGACAAGAATGTATATTTTGTGTATTTGAAGTGGAGAGCTCTATAAATATTTATTAAGTTTACTTGTTCCGGATCTGAGTTCGAGTCCTTGATATCCTTATTAATTTTCTGTCTCATTGAATCTAAGTCTCGTATCTGGGTGTTAGGATCGTTAGCTCTTGTTGTTGCATTGATCCTTTTACCACTGTATCTTTGTTGCTTTAAAATCTATTTTATCCGATACGAGAATTGCAACTCCTGCTTTTTATTTATTTATTATTTATTTTTGCTCTCCATTTGGTTGGTAAATCTTTCTCCATCCCTTTGTTTTGAGTCTTTGTGTATCCTTGCATGTGAAACAGGTCTGGATGTGACATGCTGTTGGGTTTTGGCTGTGTCTTTTGATTGGGGGATTTAGTCAATTTAAATTTAGGGTTACTGCCATTTGATGTTGACCGGCTGTTTTATCCATTCGTTGGTGTAAATTCTTCTTTATGTTGGTGCTCTTTACTTTTTGGTATATATATATATATTTTTTTTTTTATTAATTTTTTATTGGATTTTAGGTTTTGGGGTACATGAGCAGAGCATGCAAGACAGTTGCGTAGGTACACACATGGCAGTGTGCTTTGCTTTCCTTCTCCCCTTCACCCACTTTTGGCTTTTCTCCCCAGGCTATCCCTCCCCACCTCCCCCTCCCACTGGCCCTCCCCTTTTCCCCCCAATAGACCCCAGTGTTTAGTACTCCCCTTTCTGTGTCCATGTGTTCTCATTTTTCATTACCCGCCTGAGTGAGAATATGCGGTGTTTCATTTTCTGTTCTTGTGTCAGTTTGCTGAGAATGATGTTCTCCAGATTCATCCATGTCCCTACAAACGACACAAACTCATCATTTCTGATTGCTGCATAATATTCCATGGTGTGTATGTGCCACATTTTCCCAATCCAGTCTATCATCAATGGGCATTTGGGTTGATTCCAGGTCTTTGCTATTGTAAACAGTGCTGCAATGAACATTCGTGTGCATGTGTCCTTATAGTAGAACGATTTATAGTCCTTTGGGTATATACCCAGTAATGGGATTGCTGGGTCAAATGGAATTTCTATTTCTAAGGCCTTGAGGGATCGCCACATTGTCTTCCACAATGCTTGGACTACTTTACACTCCCACCAACAGTGTAAAAGTGTTCCTTTTTCTCCACATCCTCTCCAGCATCTGTTGTCTCCAGATTTTTTAATGATCACCATTCTAACTGGCGTGAGATGGTATCTCAATGTGGTTTTGATTTGCATCTCTCTGATGACCAGTGACGATGAGCATTTTTTCATATGATTGTTGGCCTCATATACGTCTTCTTTCGTAAAGTGTCGGTTCATATCCTTTGCCCACTTTTGAATGGGCTTGTTTGTTTTTTTCCTGTAAATCTGTTTGAGTTCTTTGTAAATTCTGGATATCAGCCCTTTGTCAGATGGGTAAACTGCAAAACTTTTTTCCCATTCTGTTGGTTGCCGATTCACTCTAGTGACTGTTTCTTTTGCCGTGCAGAAGCTGTGGAGTTTCATTAGGTCCCATTTGTCTATTTTGGCTTTTGTTGCCAATGCTTTTGTTGTCTTGTTCATGAAGTCCTTGCCTACTCCTATGTCCTGGATAGTTTTGCCTAGATTTCCTTCTAGGGTTTTTATCGTGCCAGGTCTTATGTTTAAGTCTTTAATCCATCTGGAGTTAATTTTAGTGTAAGGTGTCAGGAAGGGTTCCAGTTTCTGCTTTCTGCACATGGCTAGCCAGTTTTCCCAACACCATTACTTTTTGGTATATTTTTAGTAAGGCTAATACTGGTTGTTTCTTTCTGTGTGTAATGCTTCTTTCAGAAGCTCTTGTAAAGCAGGCCTGGTGGTAATAAAATCTCTGAGTTCTTGCTTGTTCATAAAAGATTTTATTTTTCCTTCAGTTGTGAAGCTTAGTTTGGCTGGATATGAAATTCTGGGCTGAAGGTTCTGTTCTTTGAGGATGTTGAATATTGGCCCCCGCTCTCTTCTGGCTTGTAGAGTTTCTGTGGAGAGATCTGCTGTAAGTCTGATAGGCTTGCCTTTGTGGGTAACCTGACCTCTCTCTCTGGCTGCCCTTAGTATTTTCTCCTTCGTTTCACCTCTGGTGAATCTAACGATTATGTGCCTTGGGGTTGCTCTTCTGGAGGAATATCTTTGTGGTGTTCTCTGTATTACCTGGGGTTGAATGTTGACCTGCTTTGCTAGTTTAGGAAAATTTTCCTGAATAATATCCTGAAGGGTAATTTCCAGCTTGGATTCATTCTCTCCGTCGCATTCAGGTACACCTATCAGACATAAATTTGGTCTTTTCACATAGTCCCACATTTCTTGGAGACTTTGCTCATTCCTTTTTATCCTTTTTTCTCTAATCTTTTCTTCACGTTTTATTTCATTAAGTTGGACTTTGACCTCTGATATCCCTTCTTCTGCTTGAACAATTCGAGTGTTTAAACCTGTGCAAACTTCTCGGAGTTCCTGTATTGTATTCTTCAGTTCCATTATTTCACTCATACTCCTCTCTAAGTTGTCTATTCTCAATAGGATTTCATCAAACTTTTTTTCAAAGTCTCTAGTTTCTTTATGTTGGGCTACAACATGTTCTTTTAACTCACCGAAGTTTGTTATTATCCATTCCTTGAAGAGTGATTCTGTCATCAGGATGCGCTCGTTCTCCATCAAGCCTTGTTCCATTGTCGATGTGGAACTATGATCATCTTTAGAGGGAGAGGCGTTCTGACTTTGAGTATTCTCAGCTTTTTTACCCTGGTTTCTTCCCGTCATTGTAAATTTATCCTCCTGTCGTCTTTGAAATTACCAACTTTCAGATTAGGTCTCTTGAGTGGACGTCCAGGTTGTTAGTTCCCAGGGCCAGAGCAGCGGCGTTAAAACTGATGGTGCTTTTCTGCCCAGGATTCTCCTGTCTGGCTTCCTTCTTGTGTCCGTAGTAGGCGACTCTGCCTTCCTGGGGCTCCAAACCTCGGTCAGAAGGGGAACCGGTCCCGTTTACTCTGTGCTGAGTGCTGCCGCGCCGAGGTGCCGTCACAGCTGCTGCGCCGGGCTCTGGTGTCCTGCTGGGGACCTGTGTGGGTCCTCCGAACCTGTTTACTCTGCTCCGAGAGCTGCTGCGCCGGCCACGAGAGTCGCGCTGGCCACCCGTGTGTTTCCACCACTGGGGGATCTTCTGCTCCGTGAGCGACCAGAATTTGTCTGAAAGTGTGGTGTCCTCTAGTTCTCCGCGTCTTCCCTGAGAGCTGCAATCCTGGGATGTTAGCGATCGGCCATCTTGGATCATTCTCTCGGATGGCTCCTTTTTAAGACTAGCATGTGAGTCTTCGCTGACCTCTTACCTTGAAAGGCAGAGTTAGTGTGTCTTATCCTCATTTGACCACTCTGTAAATGCAGAAACATGTAGCCAGAAGCTGAAGTAATGGTTATTCTGACAAGTTTTTCCTCAATTTAGAAGTTCTTTAATGGCAGCAAGCCTTGGACCTGTGTCTCACCCTGTCTTACCCTATTCTCCTCTGTCTGATTTTCATTGTTCTCTCATTCCACAATGCCTGTGCAATCTGCACTCCCCAAGGAATATCTTATACAGTTGAGTATCCCAAGGCATGTGAGATGAACCCTGGTAAGAGTTTTCCTTGCTGTGCTGAAAGGAATTACTCGATCTGAAAATGATGAAGTTATAAGCATTGGAGAATTTCATGCTGGTGCCTGCATATCTATCCCATGAGCATTTTAGCAACATGGCCGAAGTGCAAGGCTATTCGTGTCAAATAAACACAGCTACATTTATTTCTGTGTTTACACATTCAAATAACTGCAGAGCCTGTTTATAAACACACAGATTATCCTGCCCTCTGTGGAGGGGAGGCACGGATGGGTAAGCAGGGAAACGGCCCTCCGTATAGTTCTCATTTGAATGTGTGCATAATGGGGGCCATCTTTAATCTGGAATCACTACGTAATGGGTATGATTTCATGACTGGGAAGGCCCCATGTTCACCCATCCTCCACTTGCTGGTAGATGACCAAAATTCCACCAGTAGAGCTTTATTCAGAGGATAAAACCTTCACACTGTTAAAATATAGTGACCTAACTGTAAATTGATTTCAGGTTTGCATTGTGATGTCAAACATCGTGAATAGTATATCAGCTTGTAAGAGAGCAAAAGGCCATTGATTATAAAGACTCGTAGGTCCCTAGTGCTTGGTTTGGGCATGTTGGGAAGGGAGGAATGAGCCTGCAGCTGAGGAAGAGAAAAAGGCCAAGAAAAGAGTAGTCTGGGAGCACAAAGAGAAGTTACATTTTCAGGGTGTGCCTATCCTAAGACTTCCCCCGCTTATGTGATTGTTTTCCTGCTTATGAAAGCTTTCCAATAAGAAAGTGATTCTCATATCAGACATGGGTATATTTATGGGGTATGTCTTTTAGATTGCTAACTTGATCTACATGTTCAGAGTTACAGCTCTGGATACCAAGTGGAAGCCAGAAGAAAAGGTTAGACTTTAGCAGAAAAGATACCCCAGCCATGGAAAGAGGAGGGTGGAGATAGAGAATTGTGAGGACATTGGGGAGGGTGGAGGCGAGAGCTTGCTGGGGGCCTGGTGAGGTAACTAACCCCCTTGACGGGAGGGATCAGGTGCCCAGATGCACAATGGCAGAAGAAGATTTCAAGAGCATTACAGAAGGGATAAGGAGAAAATTCTAGAACAAAATGTATAGAACTACATAGCTAAAGAGGACATATACCGAACCGGGGAGGAAAGGATGGTGATAACATGGTAGATTTTAATCCAGTCAGTGGAAGGACTGCCCCCTCATCAACTGACTCATATATGCCTGCAATATATATACTTCCTACTTCATCACATCATCATTTTCAAATTTCCCGAGGTAGGTCTGATTTCAGCATTTAAACCCATTCATGGACACCACACTGTTTGGGATTAGGAAAACATACAGTGTCCATGAAAGTGTCTTCTGTCATGTGCTTATGTGAAGCCCTTTATAAGCAAATTAAACAGATGCATATACCCTCCACCTTTCTCCTTGGACTCACCCTCATCATCCTTTCTTGTTCAATATCTTTACCATCCATCTTACCACTTTAGCCAGAAACCTTAGAAAATTCTGTGTTAACTTGGCTGCATAACAAATCACCCCCACATTTAGCAGCTTAAAAGAACAAACGCTTATTATCTCTCTCAGTTTCTGAGACTCAGGAATCCAGGAGCAGCTTAGCCAGTGTCTCTTGCTCAGGATATCTTGCAAGGTTACAGTCCACCTGTTGGCTGGGGCTGCAAGTGTCTCAGGGCATGCCAGGAGCTGGAAAATCCTCTTTCAGAGTCACTTGCATGGCTGTTGCAGGCCTTGGTTCTTCACTGACTGTTGGCCAAAGGTGTCCGTTTCTTACCATGTGGGTGTCTCCCTAGTCTGCCTGAGTGACTTCCTGACACTCATAACCTAGAGTGAATGATGGGGGACAGAGCGAGAAAAGACAGTCTAAGATGAAAACCACAGATGTTAAAATTGTCTCAGAAGTGACATGCCATCACCTCTGCTGTATCCCGTTGGTCCTACTGATCAGAAAATAGCTCAAACCTTTGCATTATCACAGCATGCATACTTATAGGATGAGAGTACTGCAACTGCCTGTTGGCTCTACACAGGTCTCTTTGGGCACACAGACCTGGTACAGTATGGAAGGGGAATACACAAGGATGTAAATATTGGGAAGAAGGGGTTATCCCTCTTCTTCAGCAAATCACTTACTAAGTCCTGATTTTTCCTCTCCCGTGTTTCTCAGATTTGACCTCTTCTCAAATCCGATTGTTGCTTTGGGGAAGAGGTGTGGAAGCTGATGGAGGCAGCCCTGGGGGCTACATACCTAAGGGCACAAGTGGAATGTATAATAATATGTCAGCCTGGCCTCCAGCACAACCTTATAGGGAGGAGAGCAACATCTTGGCAAGCCAGTCGTTTGGGGAGGATTTGTTCCCTGTGCAGGCAAGGGAAGACCCACAACACAGAATTATATTAGGCAAATGAGGTGCTTGTTGAACAGGACAGACAATAGAAGTCACTTCTTGCTTCCCGCTTCACCAGCCCAATACCCATTTGACCTGTGACTCAGAAGTTGAGGAACTTCCCCACAGTCATTTGATAAGTTGGCAGCCCAGCTGGTACAAAGGTGTTTAGACTTTCTAGTCTTCCCCACCCCACGTCAAACCTTCGCGTTATCATGGCATGTATACTTGTAGCATAAGCATACAGCAGCTGCCTGTTTGCTCTGAGATCCATTTTGTGCTCTTATTGTGACCTTCTCTAAATGACAACGAACTTCATTACCTAGACTCTCTTGTCTTCTGGCTTCCTGCTCGGTTTGGCCAGTGGGGGCCACTGGTGGAAGATTTGAAAGCAGGAGTTGGCTGGAAGTAAGGTATTTCTCTTCCTCCTGTTTCCTTTGGCAACTTCAGTGAGGCCGAGTCTTCTCTGGTCCCAGCTCCCACTGGACAGTCCCCACTGTGACTCTGGCTTCTGCCAGACTCATGCCATATAACCCAGTAACACCCAGTAACAACCAGCTCCCTCCAGTCTGAGGAGTCACAGCTGATTACTGCTGTGGGTAATCCCTGGGTTGTCTTACTGTCCTCTAATTGGTTTCTCAGCTCTTCTATCATTTGTATAACTCATTTTGAAGACTGAATTACCTGTTTGTTAAGACCTAGACTGGTTTCTCTTTTGCACACAAGACCCTGACTGATGGAGTCGAACCATCTTTCTGATTTTTCTTGCACGTTGTGTGAACACCATAAATGCTCAATTGTAATGATGTTAATGAAAAAGGAAAACCAGTTTATCCAAAAGAAGTAGTGCTTTCCTCTATTCATTTATAAGTCAAGCTGACTAAAACTATGTATTTGTCATAACTGAAAAACAGAAAGTGGAAACATTTTCCTATGCTTTTTTCTGAGGAGTCAGTCTTGTACCTTCCACTCTGTGGTGTCAGAAGAGTGGATCTCTTTGATCTTGAGGATCTTTTCCATCTTTATCAACCATGAATTTATCATGGGAGGGATTTTTCTTGGTTTGGATGGGATTGTACTTTCTGATCCCATTAGGACTCATGGCAGAATGAGTCCTGATGCCATGTCACTGGTTTTGCACGCTTACTTTGGTAACAACTCTGCACCCTTGGCTTTCCCATCACAAGCCTCGTTGTTGTGACCCACAGTCCTGTTTATATGCCAGCCCCTGTTCTTGGCTTCTACACAAGGATTCCCACAAGGGTTCCATTTGAGATGGTGGTTTCCAAGATTGGGGGTATCTGCCTACCAGCCCTGGATCTGAGACCACCAGCTTGTTTTTCCAAGCATTAATATCTCCACGATCTCCAAACATATTTTCTTTTCCAGAATACTTTCCAAAAGGTTTGTAAGAATGTCTCTCAAACTTTTCTTTTGAAGGCATCAGGGCCTGAGGGGAGGGGGCAAGGGTAATATAAATTATAACTTGGCAGACTAGTATGTAAAACTTTATCCAAAAAAATATTTTCCCCTTAAAAAAACCAACTCTTTTTACATATTTAAGAAATTTGTTTGAGAGAAATAATCACTTAGCTATTCACAAAGCCAGCCCTTGGCAGCTTTAGTTCAAAATACTCTGAAACCAGTCAACTGCAAAGTTTCAAATGTTTTCTTTGAAACCTCAACTTAACCTTTACTACCTTGGTGGTGAGAAAAGTGACAACTCATTTTAAAGATTCTCCCCCTTTCTTTGTCTCTCTTCTGCAGGCCATGTGTTTATACTGTGGGATCACCCATAAACAACAGGGCCCTTTTTCCATGCCAGGAGCCACCCGTTGCCATGTCAACATGGCAGGCTACAGTTCGAGCAGCTGCATCTTTTGTTGTTTTAATGAGTGGGGAGAATTCTGCCAAGCCAACACAGCTTTGGGAAGGTACTGTACATGTGTTCTTTGCTTATTTATGTATTGCACACATGCTGGACCCAGGAACCCAATAAGCACTGTTTTTCTAAACTTTAAAGAACTCCTTTATTAGCTGGGTTGGAAATGAGCATACTATAAAACATCCTGCCAGAGGAAACAAGCAGGGGATGGGGAGGGACACTTAGGAGCCTGGGCATGGGATTTGGGTCTCTTCATACGAGAGTTGTCAGTTTATAGATTATTTCAGCAGTTGCTTTCACCTTGTGGTTTGTAGGCCATAAGTAGGTGGTCTTGATTGAAGACTTTCTGAGCTGGCAAATGTATCATGGAAATACCATTACAGTTGAATTGTTTGTGGTTTGTTATGGTGTTTGTACATGGTTATTCATTATATTAAGAGGTAGTGCTCTTGTTGGCTGGCCCACTGGAGTTGTCCTAGTGAAGTATCTGTTCTACACACTATTTGCCTGTGTGAAGTTCTGAACCAAAGGTATATAAGAAAGATGGAAGGCGGCTGGGCACAGTGGCTCATGCCTGTAATCCCAGCACTTTGGGAGGCCGAGGTGGACAGATTACGAGGTCAGAAGATTGAGACCAACCTGGCCAACACTATGAAACCCTGACTCTAGTAAAAAATACAAAAAAATTAGCCAGGCATGGCGGCAAACAGTGGTAGTCCTAGCTAATCAGGAGGCTGAGGCAGGAGAATTGCTTGAAGTCAGGAGGCAGAGGTTGCAGTGAGCCCAGATCGCGCCATTACACTCAAGCCTGGGTGACAGAGTGAGACTCTGTCTCAAAAAAAGAAAAGAAAGAAAGATGGAAGGCAGTGCTAATGTATCATCAGGGTTTTGTCTACAAATTACTTATTGCAACAATTAACTTTTTCAGTGGAGATCCTGTACATGTTGATGCCAGGAAATAATTTATTTGTTTATTTGAGAAACAGGGTCTCACTCTGTTGCCCAGGCTGGAGTGCAGTGGCTTGATCACAGCTCACAGCAGCCCTGACCTGCCAGGCTCAATGGATCCTCCCACCTCAGCCTCCTAAGTAGCTGGAACTACAAGGGCATGCTACCACATCCAACTAATTTTTGCAGTTTTTGGTAGAGATGAGAGTTTGTCATGTTGCCCGGGCTGATCTTGAATGGCTAGGTTCAGACTATCTGCCCACCTCAGCCTCCCAAAGGTGTGAGTCACTGTGCCTGGCCAGGAAACATTTTTATAGTTATATTATTTCTTTATTTAAAATACGGCATCTACTCGCACTTATTTACTATAGAAACTTTAAAATATACAGAAAGGTAAAAATAAATTTAAATAACTATAAAGAAAATTATTGCTAAGATTTTATTATATTTTCTTTCAGTATTTAAAATCTATATGTTTTGTAGTTATAATCCCAAAATTGTGATAGTGTATGATGGTGGTTATTCTGCTTTTTTCACTTATAGTGTATCTTAAACATTTTTCAGGTCATTAAATTTTAAAAAATACTATTTTCACATTGGCACAATGTTTTTTATATGAATATATCAGAATTTAACATTTCTGTGTTAAATATTTTGATTATTTCAGTTTTTTCCGCTGTTATAAATAAAGTTGCATTAAATTCCAGGGGAGACAGAATTACTCAGTCAAAAGTCAGAACATGTTTAAGGCTCTCAGTGTATATCCCGTAGTGTTTTCCAGAAAGGCTGTGCCAATTTATGTGTTCATCTATAATTATGAGGGTCCCTATCTGATAGGCAGGAAGTCTCTCTTTAATTTGGATTACTTTGATTATTACTAAGTATGTTTCTTAACCATTTTCATTTTCTGTTTATTTCCTTTGCCCATTTTTATACTGAAGATTTAGGTTTTTGCCAAGTTTGTCTTATTTTTTAATTTTATTGGCTCTTTAAAAAAAATAAAGATACTAATTTCTTATATTTGTGAAAAGTATTGTCCCCAGCTTTTGGCATATCTTTTAATTTTATATGATGTGTCTATTTTTATGAAATTAAATTTATTAGATATCTCTGATTGATTTTGTTCTAATATTTTCAGAGTTTAATTTCATGACTCTTTAATCAGTCTGTAATTTATTCTCATCAGGTTGTGAAATGAGGACTAAACATTGTCCTTTTTTTTCCAAATAGAAAATCAGTTGCTTCAGGATTGTTTATTGAATTTTTAAATTTTGTGATGTCTTTATCATAAGCTAGATTTACATACGTGCTGAAGTCACCAATGAGCCTTTACTTGATTCTTAAAAACAAAACATTTAAAAATTCTATTTTAAAAAATAAGTAACATTTACATTGTTCATTTATAGAATGACAAAGGACAAAACATTTGTAATAAAGTCTTTCTTACCTCTATTTCGCAGACACACAGTATCACTTCCCCAGGCAACCAAAGTTACCAATTTCTCTTGAATAATAGGTTTTTTCTCTGTTGTACAAATTGTTGCATGCTAGACACATTTTTTCTATTATACTTTACTTTTAGGATAAATTTATTTTATAGATATTTTGTATCAGAACATAAAGAGCTTCCTCATTTTTTTACTTTTATTTATTTTATGTATTTTTTGGAGACAGAGTAAGACTCTGTCTCTCAGGAGTACAGTGGCGTGATCATGGCTCACTGCAACCTCCCCGTCCTGGGTTCAAGCAATTCTTCTGCCTCAGCCTCCTGAGCAGCTGGGACTACAGGTGCACGCCACCACACCAGCTAATTTTTTGTATTTTCGTAGAGATGGAGTTTCATTGTGTTGCCCAGTCTGATCTTGAACTGCTGAGCTCAGGGAATCTGTTTGCCTCAGCCTCCTCAGCCTCCCAAAGTGCTAGGATTACAGGTGTGAGACACTGCACCTGGCCTTTTCTCATTATTTTTATGGCTATAAGTATCCCATAAATGAGTCTTTTACAATTTAGTTAACCAATATCTCTGGTCTGCACTTCATATTAAATAAGGAATTGGATGGGTATTTACTTCGTTATCCTTCTGCACCAATATTCTCCAGTTTTACTTAATAAAACTTGGGATTTGGGACTCACATTTTCTCTATAATTTTTTTGTATTTGTTTTTCTAGGAATTACTATTATTGTATTATATTTTCATTCTGTTTCAAATGATTTTATAGTAAATATTTAGATTTTCTTCATTCTTGAGCTCTTAAGTTGCCTGGGAAATAGCTTCAAATTTTTTTTAGAGAGGTGGATGAATGGATTGGCTTTTTGTTATATTCATTTATGAACAATTCTTGGCTAGGTATAATATTCTTTTGTAATTTTTTATTTGTAGCAACTCTATTAACTGAAGTATGACATTCTTGAGTCACTTTCCCCCCTCTTTAACAACTCTACTTGTTTCCATTATCATCTCTTATCTAGTATCTCTGAGGAGAAATTTGATACCAAATTTTTTTTTGTTCTTTGAAAGTCATCTGATTTTTCTGTTTATATGGTCATATAATTTTTTTAAAATTTGTGTCCTACAAAACTTTCTAAAATGACTCTAGATTTGGGTGCCTTTGTTTTTAATCAGCTAATATGTATAGCTTACATACTATACTGAGGTCTCCAGAGAGACAGAATCAATAGGAGATAGAGAGAGAGAGAGAGAGAGCGAGAGAGAGAGAGAGAGAGAGAGAGAGGAGATAAGGGATTTATTAGGGGAATTGACTCGTGATTATGAAGGATGAGAAGATACACAACAGGCTAGAGACCTCAGAATGCTGGTAGCTCAGTCTAATTTCAAAAGTCTTAGAACTAGGTAAGCCCATGATGTAATCCTCAGTCTAAGGCCAAAGGCCTGAGAACCCAGGGTGCTACTAGTCTAAATTCTGGAGTCCTCAAGGCAAGAGAGTATGTACAAGAGGAGGAGAGTATACCAGCTCTAGGTGAAAGAGAGCGCAAATCCTTTTATCTCATTTTTTGTTCTATCTGGGCCCCTGTCTGATTAGGTGACCCACCCACATTGAAGACAGATCTTCCTCACTCGGTCCACCAACTCTCAGGCCAGTCTCTGAAATACCCCCTCACAGACACACCCAGAAGCCAGTTCCCTAGGTATTCCTTAATCCAGTCAAGTTGACACCTAAAATTAACCACCACATATATATATAATAAATATGTACTTTTTATTTTAGAGAGTATCATTCTGTCACCCATGCTGAAATGCAGTGGTGTGATCTCTGCCTCCCTGGTTCAAGCAATTCTTGTGCCTCAGTGTCCTTAGTAGCTGGTATTACAGGGGCACACCACCACACCTGGCTGATTTTTTTGTATTTTTGTAGAGACAGGGTTTCGCCATGTTGGCCAGTTCGGTCTTGAACTCCTGTCCTCAAGTGATTTACCCACCTTGGCCTCCCAAAGTGCTCAATTACAGGCATGAGCCACCAGGCCTGGCCATAAATGTGTGTATCTAAAATGTGTTGTTCCATGATATTTCACAGATAAACACACTTACATAATTAATCATCACTCCATGAACATTTCCATTACCCCAGAAGTTCCCGTGTGCCCTGGCACTCATTTCTTCTAACCCCATTTCAGCCAACCACTGATATGATTTCCTTCTTCTCAAAATTCATATAAATAGAGTCACTCAGTGTCCCTCTATTTTTATTCAGCATAATGTTTGTGAGATTCATCCATGTTACTGCAGGTATCACTAGTTTATTTTTTTTAATTTATCAATAGTGGTCCCTTGTGTGAATAAACCCACAATTTGTTTATCCATGCACTCATTGGTGGACAATTTAGACTGTTTTTGGCCATTATGGAAAATAGGCTGTGAACATATGTATTAATCTTTTTGTGGATGTAGGTTTTCATTTCTCTTGGGTAAATACTTAAGAGTAAAATTGCTAGATCATGTAAGTATATGCTTAAGTTTGTGAGTATCTGCCAAGCTATTTCCAAAGTGGTTTCATCATTTTATATTCTTACCAGCAACGTGTGAGAGTTCTAGCTGCTGCTCATCCTTGGAAACACTTGGTATTTTCAGTCCTTTTAATTTTAGTCCTCTAACTGGGTGTAAAATACTATCTCATTATGGTTTTAATTTGCATTTCACTGAAGACAATGTTGAGCACCTTTTCATATACTTATTGCACATTCTTTTTTTTTGAGGCGAAGTTTCGTTGTTGTTACCCAGACTGGAGTGCAATGGCACGATCTCGGCTCACCGCAACCTCCGCCTTCTGCGCCCGGCCTTATTGCACATTCTTGTATCTTCTTTTGAAAAGCATCTGTTCATGTCATTTGCTCATTTTTCTTTTAATGTGGAGTTTTTATTATTATTAGGTTATAAGAATATAGACTGGGCTGGGCACAGTGGCTCACACCTGTAATCCAAGCACTTTGGGAGGCCGAGACGGGTGGATCACTGGAGGTCAGGAGTTCGAGACCAGCCTGGCCAACATGGTGAAACCCCGTCTCTACTAAAAATACAAAAATTAGCTGGGCATGGTGGTGCGCGCCTGTAGTCCCAGCTACTCGGGAGGCTGAGGTAGGAGAATTACTTGAGATCAGGAGGCAGAGGTTGCAGTGAGCTGAGATCACACCACTATAGATAGAGCAAGATACTATCTCAAAAAAAAAAACAAAAACTTTATATAATTTTAGGTTCAAGCCTTCAAAAAAAAAAACAAAAACTTTATATAATTTTAGGTTCAAGCCTTTTGCCAGGTATATGTATTACAAATATATTCTTCTAGTATGTGTAGCTTGCCTTTTCTTTTTTATTTACACTTTATACCACTGATTTTCCGTAGTTACATTTTTGTTCTTTTCTAATTTCAGTAGTAGAGATTTACGTTATGTTATTTTAACATTAGTTTTCTTTTAATCATTCATGTTAAAAAAAATTCTTTCTTTCTTTGTTTTTAATCTCAGTCCGTTATTCTTATGTTTTAGCCTGTTATCTCCTCATGGCTTTTTATTGTTGTTTCATAGAAGTTATATCTTCTTGTATCATAATGACGATGTCAGTTTTCGAATCTTGTTTGAGTTGCAGTCGTAAACTGATTTCTGATGCTGTTCTTCCTCTGAGTCCTTAGAATGATGTCTTGTTTTACCTTTATTCTGCATATGTATTTCTTCCTATGGTTCTCGTGGCTTTCCTCTCTGGTGTGTACCAACAGACGGGATAAAATGTTTGGATTTCCTTTTGCCCCATTCAATTCCCACATGTGTGTGGACCAAAACCCCCTCTGAGTTCAATAAATGAAAGGTTGCAGGTACATGCAACTCCTTTTTCTGGGCTCTAGTGTCTTGTTGGCAATTGTTCAGTCAAGTTCTGCTAGACTCACATAGGCTTTCTCTGCCCTCTCTGTTTGGTTCCCTGACATGCTGAATTGATTGAGTATATGAAACACTACAATTTCAGATAGGCAGTGATACGTGGCCTACTCCCATTTCTGCCTGTAACGGTGTGCTTATGATAACTACACCTCCCAAGATGCCATGTGGCTCTCCCCACCTTCACCTCACTAAGCCTACCTATTTTCTCATTCATGGTTTGGCCCTGCAGTTAAAGCCTTGTGTTTGACAGTGTTTTCCAAACTTGAGCATTATTCTTCTTTTTAGAGGGAAAGAAAGATCTCATGATTTATCACAGTTACTTAAATTATTTATAGTAGAATGACATTTCAAAAACTATAGATCTAAGTCTAGTTATAAACTCTGTGTTCTTACAACTCTTACACATCCATACAGCCAAAATAAAATTATAAATGAAATGCAGATCAAACTAGAAAATCAATAAAATTCAAATTTATAACTTAAATCCAATTTAAAGATTAATATTTTGCTGAGATGAAATTGCCCCATACCATATGAATGTGGTGCTGATGGCTCCATGCAGTCTCTTTTGAGACTGAACACCTGTTCTACCCTGAACCACACGATAATCCAGTTCTCCACTTGTCTTTTATCTCCTGTAAACTTTTGCATGCTGTGATGTCATTTGGCGTTTACTCAGCCAAAAGCGTCATCCTTATGTTCTTTTCTCATTATCTCTTGATAATTATCGCAGTCCCACACGTCCCTGTGCAATCACACACATTAATGCAGATGGGAACTCTGAAATCATTTGGCAGTACTCAGATCTAGATGATTTTAGGGGTCAGCTGGCCAAATCTAGTCCACTACCTATTTTTGTAAGTAAAGTTTTATTGGCTCATGGCCATGGTCTTTGACTGCCTTCATGTTACAACAGCAGAATTGAGTATTGGCAGCAAGGTCCTGCAAAGTCTAAAATATTTGTTACTCAGTCTTTTACAGAAGTTTTCTGACCTCTGCCATATCCATCTGTCAGTTGTTGTGTATCTATTTGAAGGTTATCATCAAAAAATTAAGAATTAACTTTGAAATTTTTATGGATAACTTTTATACCCCTAGGAATATATCTGTGGACCCTCCCCCCATCCCCAGAATTCCAATTGAGGACAGAGTAATAAAATAGATGCTTATTGAGATTTGCTTATGTTTATACCACTTACACCTTATGTGATATCACAGAACAAACTTTGTGAGTTCAAGCTGAGGGAGAATTAAGCAAGACAAGATAAAAGAACTCCATGCCTAATACTGCAATTCCTCCCACAGACAGGGTTTATCAGAGGATAATCAGGAAATAATAATAATAAAGCTGTTTGCTAGAACCAAAATGGCTGTTCTGAGGATAGAATAATGTCTGCAAATGTATCTGCACTCCGTAGAGAGAGGGATATGGATACAAGATGATGCTATGTCCTTTCTAAGTCATGTTTTCTTGATTGGCAGATTGGTCTCATAGGACCTCTACTTCACTGTGCACAATGCCCTTTAAAACGATGAGCTATCTTTGAAAACATGACTGGCAAAGCACGACCCAGCAAGTCACAGTTTCCATCACAGTGACACATAGGCCTGATTAGCACATTTGCCAGGCACCAGCTGATTTTCCCAAAGAAGCAAAGCACCTGGGAGTAGATAACAGTGACAGCAATGACAGCAGTCCTTGGGCAGGATACAGAAATCAGAAGACAGACCTCTGGGGTCCTTGCTTCAGAAGGGAAATGATTTCTCCTGTTTTTAAAATGAAGGATAATGGT
This sequence comes from Callithrix jacchus, assembly GCF_049354715.1. Taxonomy (NCBI): domain Eukaryota; kingdom Metazoa; phylum Chordata; class Mammalia; order Primates; family Cebidae; genus Callithrix; species Callithrix jacchus. The sequence goes on from NC_133502.1 coordinate 78,138,974, forward strand.
TTGGATATAGGGTGATGACCATTGTAAGAATTCTATTAACTGAGTAGTCATTATTCTTTTTTTAAGAAGGCTAAGTCAAGGCCATAGGTTTAGATTAACTTGCTTGGCTCCTTTATTATTAAACTTCCTCAGCATAATTCGATTTGGGCAGACAGAGATGTTATCCTATAAGTTATTGTTGGCCTTATTCTCTACCAAAATTTAGCTATTGAGTGCAGAGACCCAATGCCTAATACAGTGCCTTGTATAGAAGAAGTGCCAATATGTATTTGTGGAATAAATGTGTTCTTTATAATCAGGCAGAAATAGTATTTTTCATGGAATATACATTTAAAACTACTGCTGATAGTAACAAAATTGACTTCAGGATCATTTCTTTTGTTTTTTCTGCTTAATTGTAGTTTATGCCTTTTTTCCAGCCTTAACAACTTTTAAAAAGAATTGATTTAGAACATTATTATTTTCTTATAGTAATTTTTGTTTAGTTTTATTTTTACAGAGTCTAATTTAGTGTATTCCCACTTCCTAGAAAAATAAAATACTCTGCTTCTATTTTTTGTTGGAAGCCTTAAGTAAATTAAGAAGACTGCCTAATGTAAGCTTCTTCCAGATGAAGGAGAAAAAGCTCATGAACAAGTGGAAGGTGTTAAAAACTACATGTGCCCTTGCATGGGATCTGATTTCATTTTTCTGTGCAAAAGTAAGACTGTAGACATTACTTCATTCTGGGCAAAATGCTACTCTCTGGCCTGCCCAATAGACCAACTCTCTGGCATTCTCTTTCTTTTGACTTTGTGTGGGAAATTCCAGGAAAAAGCCAAGATCTGAGAGCCGAGACCCTCCTGTGTGCAATTGAAAGCCAACTTTTCAAAATGAGCAATACTATTTAGACTACTCCCATCGTATGCAACCAGGAATTGCATATGAGGAAATGGTAAATTAAGAGGCATTTAGGAATGGTTATGATTAAATATTTTCCTCACAAAGAAAGAATGCAAAGTAGAGAAAGCTCCTTGTTTCCAGAACTGGGGAAACTTTATTCCACGCCAGTACACATACATTCCTGTTTTTGAAGGGTAGGAGCACAGGGTAAACATATTAATCTTTTCCTGTTAGAAAGATGCCGGTGAGCCGGTAATTTCTAAATGTCTGTCAGTTAATTCTTTTCTTTTCTTTTTTGAGATGGAGTCTTGCTCTGTCGCCAGGCTGGAGTGCAGGGGCGCAATCTCAGCTCACTGCAAACTCCGTCTCCTGGGTTCAAGCAATTCTTCCACCTCAGCCTCCCACATAGCTGGGACCATAGGCGCATGCCGTCACGCCCAGCTAGTTTTTTTTTTTTTTTTTTTTTTTTTTTGGTATTTTTAGTAGAGATGGGGTTTCACCGTGTTGGCCAGGATGGTCTCGATCTCTTGACCTCATGATCCGCCTGCCTCGGCCTCCCAAAGTGCTAGGATTACAGGCATGAGCCACTGTGCCTGGCCAGTTAATTCTTTTGTTTTGTGATTTGTTGTTGACTAGTTCTTGCTTACCCTCCTGGCACTGCACTTACCATACGTGACATATGTGAAAGTCATCATGGTTTCTTTCAGACAATGATGATTCTCCAGGCATATATATACCAATTCTTGTTGCTGTGGATTTTTGTCTTGGACTTGACATACATGAAGGTTGCATATGAGTAAAGCAGTAAAGTTTACCTGTGACCATCTGGAGCAGTTATGATTTGGTGTCCAGTTAGCTGATCCAGCTTAAGGGTAACTGGGTTACCTGCATCAAAAGTCAGAGTGGCCAGTGAGACTTCAATAACAAACCTGGTGCGGTGTATTCCTTTAGGTATCCCATTAGCCAACAAGGAAAACCTATAGAGGTACTTGTGTTCAGCAGGTGGCGCTCTTTTACCTAGTTCACAAGAATGATCTTGAAGGTCATTCTCTCCTGCCTCTCCTGTGCCTGAGGCAGTACCATGTTGCAGAGAAGGAAACCCGAAGCCTTGCTGGGTAGCATCGGTGCTTGTGAAGTGGTGGCTTGACCTGGCACATCACCCTGGTTAGGCAATGCTGATGCCTACCAGCCCAGGGCGTCTTACTGTTTCGTTTGTTATGGTGCCAGTTACAACCCTTAAGCAACTGTGGAGAAGAACTAACGAATAATCACGCTGTGAGTATTCACGAGGGTGGCACTCACTTAGAAAACCAAAAGATGTAGACTCAGTATCTACAAAATCCTGACAGAAAGCTGGAGTTTGCTGAAAGACCCAAGCAGTGGAGAAGGAGGCCAAGGGAAGAGCACCCAAAATAGGAGCTCTCCTTTTTGTGTATGTATTTTATTTATTGTGCAGATGTATGTATACTATACATTTAAATCTGTAATATATACATTCTATATAGTATGTCTATATGCACTTATAAATGCACATGTTCCTGTATATACATATTCCTATAAAAACATTGTTAGGCATCTTTAATTTGTGATACAAAGGTGTTCCAAAGTAATCATAACATATAGAATAGTTTGGACAGGAATTTCTGAAATAAGCAATCGTGGTTAGAGAAAGAAACAATTTTGAGGTAGGAAAAGTAGCAGGGGCTACTGTGGGACTGAGGAAAGAAAGACTATATGTTAAATAAAAGCATGTATCAATTTGTTATTTCCAAATGCTTCATACTGTTTGTCTAGCCTATAGTGGAGAGGTTGAAAAAGTAAAATGGACGGTTTTAATAGGAAGAATTTAAGTGCCTGTTTTAATTTTCAGTAAAAACAGTAACTCTTTAATATAAGAAGCTCCATGTGATGCTTAACTTTGCAGAGCTATGATCTGCCTTTGCCTCTGCACAAGCAGAGTGGTTATGTGGGTGTGGTTATAGCTGTGCCTTTAATTATATTGAGTGGGTTTATCTAAGACTCACCTAAGAGGACATTGACTTTCCATAAATTTTGTATTGAATTTACTATTGGTAGGCATGACTGATGTGTAAAAATGGCTACCGTATCTTGATTTTTCTTCTGTTAATATATTTTATGAAAAACGATTATCTCAATTAGCTAAGTTTCTCACAGGTTTAGTTTAAAAAGTTCTCTCTCCTTTCATGAACTGACTACTCCTTCGTGTTCTTCCTTTTTCCCTCCTCACTGAGAATGTCTCTTCCCTTCCGTGGAAGATAGAATCTTCAAAACTTCATATGACAGTTTTTAGAATAGTCAGTGAAAAAATAATTAACTGTTTTAACACTCTTTATGATACTTAGTTTCAAAACTATATTTTATTTTTTTTTAATTTTTAATTTTGGATACAGAGTCTTTCACTTCGTCACCCAGGCTGGAGTGCAGTGGCACGATCTCGGCTCACTGCCACCTCTGCCTCTTGGGTTTAAGTGATTCTCCTGCCCCAGCCTCCCGAGTTGCTGTTATTACAGGTGCCTGCCACCACATCTGGCTAATTTTTGTATTTTTAGTAGAGGCAGAGTTTCACCATATTAGCCAGGCTGGTCTTGAACTCTGGATCTCAGGTGATCCATTTGCCTTGGCCTCTCAAAGTGCTGGGATTAGAGGCGTGAGTCACTGTACCCAGCCCAAAACTAAATTTTAAACTGTGTCTTGTGATTTGAAAATTAATCCATTTAAAGTTCTTTTTTACTTGCAAAAAGCACAGTCATCTTTAAGGAAAATTTCAGTGCTGTTACGGAGATGAAGATGTCTGTTTGGATCTTGTAACAGCTGTTATTGTCAATATGTCATGTGATACGTGTATCTTACTAGTGAGACAATTGAAGTATGAGAGGTTTTCCCTCTAAATATAGTCTAATAGGAGAAAGTAAGGAAGTCTGAAGTGCAGCTTTACAGAATCTGTCCAGAAGGAAGGGCAAGTTGGGTGGCAGCTTGTGCTGCAGTTAGGGAGTGCTGTTTTCCTCTGCGTCCCTTCCTACCACCCCTCTTTATTAGTCTTGCTATCGAATCCCAGCCTGGCTGTGAAATCATCCAGTGGCATGATAGGTTTCTGGCCTCTGCAGAGGAAAAACTCTGGGTTAATTCAAGTACAACGTGTTCTCTTGTTTTGCAGTTGGTGTAGCAAAGGGAGTCTAGTGCAAGTGGATTGAATCAAAAGGAAAATGAAGGCATTCACTGTCGGTTTCATCAAGGATGGCTCATTTAAAGCAAACACCATTTAAATAGTCTCCAAATGGCCCATTCTATATGAAGTCATACAGGATGCCCCCTTTAGGTTGTCGTTCTCCTTTAAATGGATTGCTTTGTGTGGACTGTGTTTTAATGCCATCCAACCTTAAACCCCATATGTGGGCCTCATCAGGTCTTTGTTTTCAGTACACATATGGCAGCCATACCTTCAGCATTCTTTGCCTCTGCCTTCAGAAAATCAGCCTGAGCATCAAGGGTAGGCAGCTGTAAAGCTGAGAGCTTGCAAATGATGAAGACTACAACAAATACAGATGACAAGAGCTAACATTTCTTGAACACTTACTTTGTGCCAGTTGTTATGCCTACTGATCACTTTATAGATTCTCTAATTTAATCCTAACTTAATCCTCACAACAAGATACTATGATCATTCTCTTATTATACATGAGGAAACGGATGCATTGGAGAAATTAAGTGATGTGTGCTCAAACTGGTAAATATGGAGCAGGGAATTGAACACCAGCTGTCAGATTTCAGAGGTGGGACTCAATCAATGGACATATCCCAAAGCAGTAAATTTTCATTAATTCTCTTGAAAGATAGGCTTATTCCAATCAATAGACAATCCTGAAATTATTTATCTTTGTCTTGGGAATGCATGCTCTGCTTTCTGGAGCAGTATTTCCACCTTATTCTTTGCTTTTTTTGTAGGCTGATTGGAAGATAAGGTTAGGTGTTGTTCCCTGTGGTGGTGGGCAGTCTTCATGCAAGATTGGGCATGTTGGAATAAACTATATTTTATAAAAATAAACTATTTTTTTCTCACAAATAAGATAAAATTTTAATTTGTAAAATGATCATAGAGAAAAGTGTAGTTAATGTTGAATCACTTATAAAAGTAAACTTTAGAGAGTCTATAAAAAATGTGGTTAGTCAGCTTTTGCTTTGTGAAATTCTTCATTCTAATTCATTTTAAAGTGCACAGAAAAATGACAGCTGCCCTTCAGGAGAATCGGAGTTTCAATGTTGTACTGTACCACATTCTTTGTCTTCTCTTTTTAGTTCTCATTTTCATTTTTGATCACAATCAAGGAGTGTAATTATCTAAAGATACTTTTCTTCCAAATGAGGATGCTAGAAACGTCCTCATAGCGAGGAACTAATGAAAACCTTCTCCAGCACGAGCAGCACTCGGTGATCTCAGCATGGGCTCCAGCATTCAACCAGGATCCAGGCAGGAAGCCCAGGGCCAGACTCTAGAGAAGCTTCTCAGAAGAGTTCGACCAGGGTCTCTGGGAATTGGTTTTCTGGCTGGTTCTTATTTGGCCCAGCCAATTGATCTGCCCCGATTTGACTGTTACTTGGTAGCCAAGAAAAGTTTTTGCTTTTAAAAGCTTGATGTCTGAGTCAATCAAACAGTTGATTCCAAATTAGCTCCACTAAGTAGAGGAACTTTAGGAATCTAAGAAAGTAAAACAAACAAACAAACTTGTGTGCTGTGTAGGAGGAAATCATCTTGAGCACTTAAAATATGAGTTTGGGTGATATTTTTTAAAAATTATTTTATTTCCATTATTGAATGTTAGAGAAGACTTCAAGGAATCAATGACAGTTTTAAAATATTTTTATTGGACTCACTTCAGGTTCTGTTATCACTATTGCTCTCTCACTCCTAAACTCTGGGTCATTTAAGGTTTTTGACTGCTTAATTGCTAGTCTCCATTTTTCTCCCCTTCCACATCTTCCTGTGACTTCTGGTGTCCTCCCCATGTTACCTCAAGGGTACAGATACTCTGATCGAGGTACTGGGCCGTGATGGCATTGGGCACTCTATATGGAGTCCTGTTGACTTTGTGCAGGGATCTAATAACAATACCTCTTACTCCATTAGCAGTGTTTTCTCTTGGAAGTAGTTTCAGTTTCTGCTGTTTCCACAAGTATCATCTTGCCCATGGACTAGGTGGATGGTACAAGAACCAGACCAGCAGCGAGAAAATCAGGTCAAAAATTCAAAGTGGAATGTAGGGAGAAAGCCTGTTGTACGCAGTGTTTCATTCTTAAAAGGATTTCTTAATAGACTAGTGCCTGCTCCTTATCTCTAAATTGCCTCTTTCTTCTGAGTTATATTTCATCATTTTAATAGTACCTCAGTATCAGATGTTATTCTTTTTCTCTTAAGATTCCCTTTTAACTAATCGATTAGTTCAATTATTTTGTATTAAAGATGTAATATTTAAAGAGTCAGATAATTCTAATGGGTTTATTATACCCCTCTTCCCAAGCAGCAGTTCTTTGCAATCTCTCTTCCTCCATTTTTCCTGCTTTTTAGAAGTAACCACTTTCACCTCTTTTGCCCGATTACTTGATATTTACCTGCCTGTCCTTCAGTAAGACACTTTATTGTTCAGAGTTGGTCTTCCCACTATGGCAGGTAAGGATTTAGCTGTCCTCTTCCCTCCCCCAACTCTGTCAAACACAGGCCCCCTTCCTTAAGTCCTGTCTTCTCAATGTAATTAATATCATAATGTTGATTAGACCAGTGTTTTTCATTTATATTATTACTTTGACATAGGGTCTTGCTCTGTCGTCCAGGTTGGGGTTCAGTGGTATGATCACAGCTCACTGCAGCCTGACCTCCTGGGCCCAAGTGATCCTTCTACCTCAGCCTCCTGAGTAGGTGGGATCACAGGCATGCACCGCCAATGCACCTGGCTAATTAAAAAAATTTTTTTTGTAAAGATGGGATCTCCCTGTGTTGCCCAGGCTGGTCTTGAACTACTGATCTTATGTCATCCTCCCACCTAGGCCTTCCAAAGTGCTAGGATCACACAGGCAAGCCAATGCATCCGGCCTTCATTTATATCATTATATTTGTGTATTTTTAAGAGCTGAGCCTTGTAGCAAAACTGTGACTACATTATTATTTCTGTATATGTTATTTTTTTTCTTGGATGGAGTTAATAACAGTCTTATTCTTTGTTTCTGTTTTTTGTTTTCTCATATGCTTGTCCTTTTGGATCTTGATTTTGCATTAGAGGCTTTCTAAATATGCCTGGAATTTTGCATGCAAGCATTTAGGAGCAGGGGACTGAAATACGAATTGGAAGCTGTGAATGCATTTGGAGGCCTTGTCAACCATCAGCTTCACCGTAGACTGATTCCTTAGGCTGGTCCCTTTCTTTCAGTCTTTTTCCTAGAGAGTGAAAGCCTGGCTGCCAGACTTCTGGAACCAAATAAGGGAAGATGTCTGGTGACCTCAGCGTCCTATGAGCATGTATTCATCTAATTCCATTCACTTGCCTTCAACTGCCGTTTCTCCTCCAACCCCACACCTGCCAGTTCAGTGGCCCTCCTTTTACTCTTTCTAGAAAATAGATTTGTTGAGTTGTATGTGGGATGGGCAAATAGCCCAGGTGTGCAGGGTTGGGGAAACTATCTATAGATCTGACCACTTCTTAGATGTACATCTGGTCCTGCTTAGTTTAGGGTTTCCTCTACCCCAGAGACTTTTGGAGCTTCTAAGGGGTAAAATGAGGTGGGTCTTACCTTTCCCCACTGCCAACTTAGGATTCAGATCTGGATTCAGGTCTGCTGTGTCATTTGCCACACTTCCATCTGCATTCTAGCTTCCAATATTCTGCTGCAGTGGTCTCCTGCTTTATTCTCTCTGTCCTTGTTGGTTCATGTCTTTAGAAAAGAAATTCTTTTACTGTTCCTGAATGGAGTTTGGGTGGAAGCAAAGGTAGCCTCTGCCTCATACATTTAAACTTCCCTTTTTACCTGAAAGCTTCACCATTTCTGCATATTTACTGAACAACCAAGAGTCTGAATTTTTAAAAAGAAACTTATAATTGTTCTTAATTAAACTCTAAAATGTACTTCAGACAAAGTATGACAGTCTACAGCCCTTTGATTAAGAAAATGTATTTGTTTAGGATTTTTTTTTTAACGAGGGCCTTTCAAAAGATTTAGTTCCTTGCCCAAAACTTCTTTCTTCTTCCATCTGCATATTCCTTTCTGCCTGCTCCATCTCTCACTGTGTTTCCAGTAAAAAAATGAAAGTTTTCATGGAGCAGTCATGGGAGGCATCGGGTTAGAGGGAATGTAGGTGGTTACAGGAAGACAGAAAAATGAGAGAGGTGGAGTCTGTATAGCTAGTCATATCATTTCCATGCCATGCTTTCATCAAGACAGCTATGACTGTCCCTACGTCCTTCTTACTGGCTTGGAATCAGAGTGGCGATTCTCTTTAAGGCTGTGATTTTGCTTCATGCCCAGTAGAAGCTATCACTGGATTTGATTGTCTTTTTAAGGAGGAGTATGCCTTCAACTTCTCTTCTTCTTCTTCTTTTTTTTGGAGACCAAGTCTCACTCAGGCTGGTGTGCAGTGTTGTGATCTTGGCTCACTGCACCCTCTGCCTCCCAGGTTCAAGGGATTCTCCTGCTTCAGCCTCCTGAGTAGTTGAGGTTACAGGCATGTGCTGTCACATCTGGCTAATTTTTGTGTTTTTAGTAGAGACGGGATTTCACCATGTCGCGCAGGCTGGTCTCGAACTCCTTACCTTAAGTGATCCCCTCACCCTGGCCTCCCAAAGTGCTGGGATTACAGGCATGAGCCACTGCACCTGGCCTACCTTCAACTTTTTAGTCAGCTACAAAGAGAGGGATTTCAAGAGTTGCCATTCTGGTTCCAGAAGCAGGTTGCAGCTTCCAGGCAAGTTGGAGAGAATGGCTGACTCTGGTGGATTTCCAGCAGTTCTGAGCATGTCCTTTTATATCTCTCCTTCAAGTAACTCCTCTCATGACTTCCAAACCTGAATCTCACCAAAAATATTATTTATTTTTTACTAAGTCCTACCTTCCTAAGTTTGGAATTTGTTTTAAGATAGACAAGGGAACCATGCACATGGAGATCAAAATCTAACCTCTATTACTGGTAAAGCACTTTGAAGAATGTCATGTTAGGCCAGAAGGGGCATGTTAATATTTCAACTCTGAATTCGATATCCAATCACAGACCAAATTGGACAACCACAGGCCAATTTGGTCAGTGATTGGATGTCAAATGTGATTAAACCCCTAAAACTTAAAGCAAGAAAAAGAATAATAACTCCTATAAAGGAGTTTGTGAAGGGACTAAAAGATATTACCGTAATAGAAGTTCAAGTCAATATAAAGTCCTCTATGGGAACATGAGGAGTGAAGAAATGTGTTCTATAATATAAGGTGATACTCAGTAGCAAAGACATTGAATCAACTTAAATGCCCATCAATGAAATGAATTAAGAAATGTGGTACATATCATGGAATACTATGCAGTCATAAAAAAAGATTTAGATTATACCCTTCACAGCAAGATGGATGGGGCTGGAGGATATTATCCTAAGTGAACTAAGGCAGCATCAGAAAACCAAATACTGCATATTCTCATTTATAAGTGGGAGGCAAACACTGAGTATACATGGATACAAAGAAGGGAACAACAGACAGCAGAGCCCACTTGAGGGTGGAGGGTAGGAGGAGGGTGAGGATAGAAAAACTCCCTATCAGGCTGGGTATGGTAGCTCACACCTGTAATCCCAGTACTTCAGGAGGCAAAGGTGAGAGGATTGCTTAAGCCCAGGAGTTCAAGACAGGCCTGAGCAACGTAGTGAGGCTCTAGTTCTAAAAGAAAAAAAAAAAAAAAATTAAGCCGGATGTGGTGGTGCATACCTGTAGTCCCAGCTACGTGGGAGGGTGAGGTTGGAGGATCACTTGAGACATTGGATATTGGGTATCCAAGAGGTTGAGGCCACAGTGAACTGTGATCACTCACTGTACTCCAACCTGGACAATAGAGCAAGACTGTCTTAAAAAAGAAAAACTGCCTATCAGGTACTATGCTTATTACCTGGGTGATGAAATAATCTATACACTAAACCTCCCCCCAACCTGCCCCATGATGCAATTTAGCTGTATAACAAACTTACACCTGTACCCTGATCCTAAAATAAAAGTTAAAAAAAAAATCAATTCCCCTTAAGACACACAATTATAGCAGATGCTTGGAAAAAATACTAGGTTAAATCAGGTATATGACGCATTCAGATTTCAGAAACATTAAAATTATTTTTGCATCTTATAAATGGGGGAAGTATAGTGTTACAAGTTATCAGCCATTCATAACTTTGCTTAAAAAGCCTCTAATATTTGGACTAAGTGGAGAGTATACCCTCCCCAGCTCTAATCCCAGCCCTGTTACAAACTAGGAGTCCTTGGCTCTGTTGAACCTCTACACCTGCTTTTAATCTGCTCAGCAAGGAGTGGAAGATCAGCTAAACAGGTAAAAGGGACTAAAAGTAAGACCTGAACTTCCACAGCTAATTAATTTCAGAGTTGAGATGAAAACCCAAGTGTTTCCCTTCCCTAGTCTCATGTGTTTTCTGCTATATCCATTTTATATTGACTTGAGTTAAATTTGGACAGGATAGTTTGGTTACAGCACAAAGCAATCATTGCTTTGCTCACTTCTTCACTCATTCAACAGGTATCAATTGAGCATTTTTTTTAATGCTAAAAACTGTGTTCAGCAATAAGGGTGAATGAGACATATTCTGTCTCTGTAGGAGCATACAGACTATGGCCTTCTGCATGTACAGCTGTGAGGGAACCCCTGCACTACCACCCTCACATGAAGGGCTTCAAACCGATTCGTGGAAGAGACCCAGACCTTCCTGGCTGCCTTGAAGCCATCATCCCTCCTGAGACCTGGTCTTCCCTGAGACCTGGAATAATGTCCCTTCTTCTGCTGATGTGACTGACCTCCAAGAGTTGGCTCTTACCAGCTTATCACAAAAGTTCTTCACATGCCTCAAGAGAAGACATACACAGCAGGGTCCAGAACCGTATATTGGCCTCATTATGGTTTTTTTCTTACTGTTTATAGGGTGCTCGAGCTGGTATTACTATGTAACTATGCCAGTGCCAGCCTCCACCTTCACAATTGCAGTGGGATGCTGGACAGAAATGAAGCTGGAGACATACTCATTAAATGATTTGGCAACAGAGAGACCCTTCTCACCTTCTGAGGCCGACTTCAGGTTTGTGTTTGGGAACTTGCTGGGAAAGAGAAAACACAACAACACTTAAGGGAGTGGTATGATGCATTTCTTCCAAGCACTGGGAATGTGAGTCATTCCTGCTGAGAAGCTAAACCAAAATAGGAAAAGCCCTATTAGAAAGCAAAGAGAGGCTGAGCGCTGTGGCTCATGCCTACAATCCCAGCGCTTGGGGAGGCTGAGGCGGATGGATTATGAGGTCAGGAGTTCGAAACCAGCCTGGCTAACATGGTGAAACCTCATCTCTACTAAAAATACAAAAATTAGCCAAGTGTGGGGGTGGGCACCTGAAATCCCAGCTACTCGAGAGGCTGAGGCAGAATTGCTTGAACCTGGGAGGTGGAGGTTGCAGTAAGCTGAGATTGTGCCATTGCACTCCAGTTCTGGGCGACATAGCAAGACTCTTGTCTCAACCAAAAAAAAAAAGGAAAGAGAATTGAGAGGAAGAGATGTAAGCATATTATTTATACAGAAAGAGAGATATGAAATTCTGTGAAGTCTGCTGAAATATTTATATGTGTTTGGCTACATTCAAGTAATCCTCAATGTCTCCTCTCCTCCTATACCTTTTAACTTTGGTTTGTAGTGCTTATCAGGTCAAAAACATAACTTCGGGGCCAGGCATGGTGGCTCACACCTGTAATCACAGCACTTTGGGAGGCCAAGGTGGGTATATCACTTGAGGTCAGGAGTTTGAGACCAGCCTGGCCAACATGGTGAAACCCTGTCTCTACTAAAAAATAAAAAAATTAACTGGGTGCGATGGCAGATGCCTATAATCCCAGCTACATGAGAGACTGAAGCAGGAGAATCTCTTGAACCCAAGAGGCGGAGGTTTCAGTGATCCAAGATTGTGCCACTGCACTCTTGCCTTGGAGACAGAGCAAGACTCCGTCTCAAATAAATAAATAAATTGCATAGTTTCTGATGGATTACTTTCTATGCTACTCTGCTGTTAGCAGTGCACTGTAGGGACAGCACCTCCCTCAGTGGGGCTGGTCGCCTCTTTAGGAGCATAGGACACAGGGAATCTGATGCAAAACCCTTGGATTCTCGGAATCCTGCTTGGTCAGGGCTTTGCTAACATAGATAGTGATTTGTGAGGGGGACTCAAGATGGCACTGTGAGAACAACCCAGGATTGAAGCTCCTGGTTAATCCGCGGAGAGGTGAGTCAGAGCTGCATTTTCAGACCGATCTTTGTTGTCCACAGAACGGGGAAATTCCCAAGTATAAAGGAGATGTGGGACACCAGGCAGAGGCTTTGCTTGGAGAAGCTGGCAGCCGGGGTGACGGCGGCCGGCCCTACCCAGCGCTCCCCACAGGGCGCGCTTGTCCGGGTGCCCTGTTGAACCGGCAACCTCAGACTTGAGAGGGCTGAACTTGAGACTAAAGGGGACTTGGACAGTGGGCCAGCCCAGGGGATTGCAGGGACACAGCGTTAGGGGTAGCGCAGTGGGACAGACAAAACGGCGATTCCAAATGCTCGCCATGGATACGGTCCCTGAGACGCTCCGTGGGGGAGGGGCGTCCACCATTACTGAGGCAACCCACCCTGACTGAGATACACGCCCACTGCTGACGCAGCCTGCAGTTGCCGAGGCAACCCGCCCCTACTGAGATACACGCCCACTGCTGACGCAGCCTGCCATTGCTGAGGCAACCCACTACAACAGAGAGACTCCGCCGCAGGGCGTAGCCCGTGGCAGAGACCGCAGCAGAAGAGTAAAAGCCTGCAGCAACAGGGCGAACCTCACAACAGCAGAGCAGAGCCTCGGCAGTCAAAAAGTGACTAGACTGCCTCCTAGCTGGGCAGGACACCTCAACGGACATCCAAAAACAAAACCCCAACCTGCCGAGACAGAGCATTTGAGAAAAAAAGGGTTTTTTAATGACCTCTGTTGCAGTAGAATCAAACATAGCAGCCTAACAGCCCTGAGGGAACAGCAGAGCTCACAGCTCAGCAATTGAGCTCATATAAAGTACAGACAGTCTCCTCAAGCAGCTCCCTGACCCCTCTATATCCAAAAGACTGACATTTGGCAGGCATCATCCTGGGACAAAGATACTAGAAAAAGAAACTGGTAGCATCCCTCACTGTTCCACAGCTGCTATAGGTGCACCCCAGACAAGCAGGGCCTGTAGTGGACCTCAGCAGTCGTACAGCGAAGGGGCTAGACTGGTAGAAGGAAAACCAAGTAACAGAAATACTTCATCATCAACAATCCGGGTGTCCACTAAGAGACCCAATCGAAAAGTCAGCAACTATGCAGACGACAAGTGGATAAAATCCACAGGGATGGGAAGAAACCAGCGCAAAAAGGAGGAAAACACCCGAAACCAGAACACCTCGCCTCCTAGAAAGGACCAAAACTCCTCACCAGCAAGGGAACAAAGCTGGACGGAGAATGACTGTGATGAAATGACGGAATTAGACTTCAGAAGGTGGATAATGAAAACCTTTTGTGAGCTAAAAGAACATGTATTAAATCAATGCAAAGAAACTAAGAACCTTGAAAAAAGATATGAAAAAAGATTTGAGGAAATGATAACAAGAATGGATAACTTAGAGAGGAATATGAATGAATTAAAGGAGCTGAAAAACACAATACGAGAACTTCGCGAAGCATGCACAAGTTTCAATAGCCGAATTGACCAAGCAGAAGAAAGAATATCTGAAGTCGAAGATCAACTCAACAAAATAAAACGAGAAACCAAGATCAGAGAAAAAAGCGCAAAAAGGAATGAACAAAGTCTCCAAGAAATGTGGGACTATGTGAAAAGACCTAACCTACGTTTGATAGGTGTACCAGAAGGGGACGAACAGAATGAATCCAAGCTGGAAAATACTCTTCAGGACATCATCCAGGAAAATTTCCCCCACCTAGCAAGACAGGCCAACACTCAGTTGCAGGAAATACAGAGAACACCACAAAGATATTCCGCAAGAAGAGCAGCCCCAAGGCACATAATCGTCAGATTCAACAAGGTTGAAATGAAGGAGAAGATACTAAGGGCAGCCAGAGAGAAAGGTCGGGTCACCCACAAAGGGAAGCCCATCAGACTCACAGCAGATCTCTCAGCAGAAACACTACAAGCCAGAAGAGAGTGGGGCCAATATTCAACATTCTTAAAAAAAAGAACTTTCAACCCAGAATTTCATATCCAGCCAAACTGAGCTTCAGAAGTGAAGGAAAAATAAAATCCTTTGCGAACAAGCAAGTACTCAGAGATTTTGTCACCACCAGGCCTGCTTTACAAGAGCTCCTGAAAGAGACACTACACATAGAAAGGAACAACCAGTACCAGCCATTCCAAAATCACACTAAATGCTAAAGAGCTTCAACATAATGAAGAATCTACAACAACTAACGGGCAAAACGGCCACTTAGCATCAAAATGGCAGTATCAAATTCACACATAACAATATTAACCCTAAATGTAAATGGACTAAATGCACCAATCAAAAGACACAGACTGGCAAATTGGATAAAAATCCAAAACCCATTAGTGTGCTGTATCCAGGAAACCCATCTCACATGCAAGGATACACAAAGGCTCAAAATAAAGGGATGGAGGAAGATTTACCAAGCAAATGAAGAGCAAAAGAAAGCAGGAGTTGCAATTCTCATCTCTGATAAAATAGACTTTAAAGCAACAAAGATAAAAAGAGATAAAGAAGGCCATTACATAATGGTAAAAGGATCGATACAACAAGAAGAGCTAACGATTCTAAACATATATGGACCCAATACAGGAGCACCCAGATACATAAGGCAAGTTCTTAATGACTTACAAAGAGACTTAGACTCCCACACAATAATAGTGGGAGACCAACACTCCACTGTCAATACTAGGCAGATCAACCAGACAGAAAATCAACAAGGATATCCAGGGCTTGAACTCAGACCTGGAGCAAGCAAACCTGATAGACATTTACAGAACTCTCCACCCCAAATCCACAGAATATACATTCTTCTCAGCACCACATCACACCTACTCTAAAATTGACCACATAATTGGAAGTAAAGCACTGCTCAACAAATGCAAAATAACTGAAATCATAACAAACAGCCTCTCAGACCATAGTGCAATCAAGATAGAACTCAGAATTCAGAAACCAACCCAGAACCGCACAGCTTCATGGAAACTGAACAACTGGCTCTTGAATGTTGACTGGGTAAACAATGAAATGAAGGCAGAAATAAAGAAGTTCTTCAAAACCAATGAAAACGAAGACACAACATGCCAGAATCTTTGGGACACATTTAAAGCAGTCTCTAGAGGAAAGTATATGGCAATAAGTGCCCATATGAGGAGAATGGAGAAATCCAAAATTGACACCCTATCGTCAAAATTGAAAGAGCTAGAGGAGCAAGATCAAAAAAAAACTCAAAACCCAGCAGAAGACAAGAAATAACTAAGATCAGAGCTGAACTGAAGGAGATTGAGACACGAAAAACCCTTAATAAAATCAATAAATCCAAGAGCTGGTGTTTTGAAAAGATCAACAAAATAGACAGACCACTAGCCAGATTGATAAAAAAGAAAAGAGAGAACAACCAAATAAATGCAATAAAAAATGATAAAGGGGAAATCACCACAGATTCCACAGAAATTCAAACCATCATCAGAGAATATTACAAACAACTCTATCCACTTAAACTAGTAAACCTGGAAGAAATGGATAAATTCCTGGACTCCTGTGTCCTCCCAAGCCTAAACCAGGAGGAAGCTGAAACTATGAATAGACCAATAACAAGGTCAGAAGTCGAGGCAGCAATTAAGAGTCTACCACACAAAAAAAGCCCGGGTCCAGATGGGTTCACAGCCGAATTCTACCAGACACACAAAGAGGAGCTGGTACCATTCCTTCTAAAACTATTCCAAATAATCCAAAAAGAGGGAATCCTTCCCAAATCATTTTATGAGACCAACATCATCCTGATACCAAAACCCGGCAGAGACCCAACAAGAAAAGAAAACTTCCGGCCAATATCCATGATGAACATAGATGCAAAAATCTTCAATAAAATATTGGCAAGCCGATTGCAACAGCAAATCAAAAAACTTATCCATCATGATCAAGTAGGATTCATCCCGGGGATGCAAGTCTGGTTCAACATACGCAAGTCTATCAACGTAATTCACCACATAAACAGAACCAAAAATAAAAACCACATGATTATCTCAATTGACGCAGAGAAGGCATTCGACAAAATTCAACAGCCCTTTATGCTAAAAACCCTCAATAAACTTGGTATCGATGGAACGTAATCTCAAAGTAATAAAAGCTATTTATGACAAACCAGCAGCCAATATCATACTGAATGGGCAAAAACTGGAAGCATTCCGCTTGAAATCTGGCACTAGACAAGGATGCCCTCTCTCACCACTTCTATTCAATATAGTACTGGAAGTTCTAGCCAGAGCAATCAGGCAAGAAAAAGAAATAAAGGGTATTCAAATAGGAAAGGTGGAAGCCAAATTGTCTCTATTTGCAGATGACATGATAGTATACCTGGAAGACCCCATCGCCTCAGCCCAAAATCTCCTGAAACTGATAAGCAACTTCAGCAGTCTCAGGATATAAAATCAATGTGCAAAAATCACAGGCATTCGTCTACACCAATAACAGACTTAAAGAAAGCCAAATCAAGAACTAACTTCCATTCACAATTGCTACAAAAAGAATAAAATACCTTGGAATACAACTCACAAGGAACGTAAGGGACCTCTTCAAGGAGAACTACAAACCACTGCTCAACGAAATCAGAGAGGACACAAACAGATGGAGAAACATTCCATGTTCATGGTTAGGAATAATTAATATTGTGAAAATGGCTATACTGCCCAAAGTAATTTACAGAATCAGCACTATTCCCATCAAGCTACGTAGCATTGACTTTCTTCACAGAACTGGAAAAAACCACCATGAACTTCATATGGAACCAAAAGAGAGCCCACATAGCCAAATGAATTCTAAGCAAAAAGAACACAGTGGGGGGCATCACACTACCGGTTTTCAAACTATACTACAAGGCTACAGTAATCAAAACAGCATGGTACTGGTACCAAAACAGAGATATAGACCAATGGAACAAAACAGAGGCACCGGAGGCAACACAACATATCTACAACTATACAATCTTTGATAAACCTGACAAAAACAAGCAATGGGGAAAGGATTCCCTATTTAACAAATGGTGTTGGGAAAACTGGCTAGCCATGTGCAGAAAGCAGAAACTGGACCCCTTCCTGACACCTTACACTAAAATTAACTCCAGATGGATTAAAGACTTAAACATAAGACCTGTCACGATAAAAACTCTAGAAGGAAATCTAGGCAAAACTATCCAGGACATAGGAGTAGGCAAGGACTTCATGAACAAAACAACAAAAGCATTGGCAACAAAAGCCAAAATAGACAAATGGGACCTAATGAAACTCCACAGCTTCTGCACGGCAAAAGAAACAGTCACTAGAGTGAATCGGCAACCAACAGAATGGGAAAAAATTTTTACAGTTTACCCATCTGACAAAGGGCTGATATCCAGAATTTACAAAGAACTCAAACAGATTTACAGGAAAAAACCAAACAAGCCCATTCAAAATTGGGCAAAGGATATGAACCGACACTTTACGAAAGAAGACATATGTGAGGCCAACAATCATATGAAAAACTGCTCATCGTCACTGGTCATCAGAGAGATGCAAATCAAAACCACATTGAGATACCATCTCACGCCAGTTAGAATGGCGATCATTAAAAAATCTGGAGACAACAGATGCTGGAGAGGATGTGGAGAAAAAGGAACACTTTTACACTGTTGGTGGGAGTGTAAAGTAGTCCAACCATTGTGGAAGACAGTGTGGCGATCCCTCAAGGCCTTAGAAGTAGAAATTCCATTTGACCCAGCAATCCCATTACTGGGTATATACCCAAAGGACTATAAATCGTTCTACTATAAGGACACATGCACACGAATGTTCATTGCAGCACTGTTTACAATAGCAAAGACCTGGAATCAACTCAAATGCCCATCGATGATAGACTGGATTGGGAAAATGTGGCACATATACACCATTGAATATTATGCAGCAATCAGAAATGATGAGTTTGTGTCGTTTGTAGGGACATGGATGAATCTGGAGAACATCATTCTCAGCAAACTGACACAAGAACAGAAAATGAAACACCGCATATTCTCAGTCATAGGCGGGTAATGAAAAATGAGAACACATGGACACAGAGAGGGGAGTACTAAACACTGGGGTCTATTGGGGGGAAAAGGGGAGGGCCAGTGGGAGGGGGAGGTGGGGAGGGATAGCCTGGGGAGAAAAGCCAAATGTGGGTGAAGGGGAGAAGGAAAGCAAAGCACTCTGCCATGTGTGTACCTACGCAACTGTCTTGCATGCTCTGCTCATGTACCCCAAAACCTAAAATGCAATTAAAAAAAAAAAGGAAAAAAAAAAAAAGATAGTGATTTCTTCTTTTTTAAGTATGAACCAGATAAAATCATTTTGAGGTTTTAAAAAATTAATACAGGCCATTGGATATTTACTGGCAGCCTGTCTAGATGCTCAATGGTTTCTAGCTTTGAGAGCCAAAAGAGGGAGAAGGTGGACACCTGGAAGATGCACAGTTCATGCATCATGCTTCCTTCCTGGGATTTTATCCCCAGCTCAGTTGAATCATTTTTCCTATTTACAGAAAGTCACTAGGTCAGTACCTTCTGGTGGAGAAAGCCCAGAGTAATGGTACAGATGGTTAGTTACTCCTTGAAAACCAGCTAAGATATACCCCTAATGCAGATTTCTTTTGTGTTGGTTTTATTTTGCCATGTTGCTTTTACTAGTACCTTAGTAACAGCGGCCATTCGTCTTCATCTTTCAGAGATGAAACTATGTGCTCTCTCTTCGGATGGGCACATATTATTGCCTGCATTTTGCTTTTTTTTTGGCAGAAGGGAGGTAATTTCCACTTCTTGTTCAGTACCTTGCCTATTTTGGGCTGTCTTTCCTGAGCTATATGAACATTCTAGATTGCATATTAGATTTTACTTCTGTATTCTTGAGGGAAGAAGGGAATTGTGGGCAGAAGTGACATCGTCTACCTTCACGTGGGAACTTTAATTTCATGTGAGATCCTTCTGTGCTGTCTTCCCTGCAGTGGGATCACAGAGAAGCCTTTGTTTTGTAATTTCAGATGGCCTGAATTTCTGAGTAAGGATGACAGGCACTCTGGAGAGTCCCTTAGATCTACAGCGGACCTGGTATTAGCAAAAAGTACACTGCTTTGTGTTAAGCCACTGAAATACCAGGGTTGTTTGTTAACAGCATATCCTAGCCTATTCTGAATTGATACAGCAGGCATTGGGTATTCGAAGTCAGAGAAAGTCTTGATCTAAATATCTAGTTTATTCCTGAAGATAAGCTTGCAAAACAGATTGGATAGATTATTATTCCTGTTTTATAGCTAAGGATATTGAAGCTCAGATAGTAAGTAGCGATACCTGGATTTATATCCAGGCCTGACCCCAGAGAGAGGTGAGTCAGAACCTGGAGACTTTAAAAAAACTATATGTGACATGAATGCCTCACCTGGAGTTTGATCCACCTTCCTGTCTGGAGAGACACTGCCATGATTTGAGCTACCATTAATGGAGTGTGTCATGTTGGAACAGAAAACAGAAGTGGAGAGCAAGGCCTTTGAGCTTGAAAGTGACATTCTTGCTAGTTGGATATGGCTCTTTGGACAAAGCTACACTTTTCCTTATTTGTAGAATGAAGGCTTTGTCTGTGGGTTCTCAAATTCTTGATAGAGAAGGAGTACTCTTTTTTATTTAAGGCATTGATTGATTGTTGGAGGAGCTGTGCAGTTGGAAAATGTGTGCCTTTGGAAGGCTAGGGGAAGGCAAAGACAGAAATTTGTTATTTTGCTTTTCTAGCCATATTCCAAAGAGATGTGGGGTTGGAGAGTGGGCAGCAGCCACTGACTCTCTGCTCTCTCCTTCCTGCTCAGAAGCAACTTAGGCTTCTTGGTTTTCTTGCATCTCTATTCTGAAAGGAGGAAGAAATGGTCAAATCAAATGAAGATTCTGGGAAGAGATGGTATCTAAAATTCTTGTTGGGCTTTAGGGGAAGAAGCAGGTACGACTCCTCTCTTGTTCTCCTAAGTTCACAAGTTGAGGAGCAGACAGAGGAGATAAAAATAAAGGTTTTATTATTGACGGAAGCTGGACTGAAGGAATGCTCAGGTGCATTGTCTCAGTGGGCTTTCTGAGACTCCATTTCCAAATGAGACAAATTTACCCACCCAGTTCCCAGCCCAGCTGGACTGCTGCTGGCATCCGCAACACAGATGCAGAGTCCACCTGACACATGGCAAGAACAGGCCCAAAAGTGCACCCTTTGTGGGCAAGCAGATTCAAAAGAGAAAGCCTGAGGTGACCAAGCCAGTCAGGTACTCTGGGGAGAGAGATCAGGGCTGCCTCCTTAGGGAAGTGTGTCTTTTTATGAAACTGTGAGGCCCAGTGAATGGGATTCCTCCCAGGCTCCCTTCCAGGTGTAATAAGCTGTGATTAAGTTTTCCCCTCCTTTATCAGTATGCTTGTCCATCAGGAATATACTGCTGATAAAAGCGTAGCTTACGTTTGCTTAGTCCTGCCCCGGCCGTGTGCTTCATGAGTACTGTCTTTAGTTGCCGGAAAGTGGCTCTGTGTTTTCATCCATTACATTTCTGACTTCATGCAAAGTTTGCCAGCAAAGGTGCTCTGAAGTGCCAGTCACAGTGG